>NW_026020814.1:1478396-2129806 GCF_900185275.1 Solanum verrucosum
TTGGATAGAATTTACCAGCCAATTTTAACTTTGATATTTATAGAAAGAAAATTAAGTAATCAATTTGCATAAGCTGCCGTTCAAGTAATAGGAATGCACTAAATGAGGTGAATCTGAGAAAATGACGGACCTAACACAGTGTACTCGGTCCACATAAATACTCTTTTTGACTGTCACTCTCCATATCACGTGGTCTATAGTTCAGGGGTTAACAACAACTGTCCACAATACCCCATAATTTAAGTGTTAAACTGGAAATATGTGAATAGTTTAGGGAGTTTAGAGGTATTAACTCAAAAGAAAGTCTCACTTAAATTTTTTATTTTTTTTATCATTTATCAAAAAAACAGGTAGGATAGCAAAAAAGAAAAAAATGTTAAAGATTGTTGACCAGAATCAATTTACAGGTGGATGACATTTCCATTCCATTTGACCAAGATTTTGTATACGACTCTTACTCCTCATCAAAGCTCACTCACATCCCACAATTTTCGCCCAATATTTTTTGCGCACACTGAAGTGAATAAACAATATAAATGCATTTCCTAAATCTCTCTCTGTCTTATCTTTTTCTTTCATTCTAAGGTTGTTTTTCTGATTAATTCCTTACTTATGTTGGATCTTGATTCCAAAAGAAGTTGTGGGTGTTAAAGGAATTCGGTGTACACTTTGTGGAACTGGCTATTTAATTTTTGCACATACAGATCTGAATTTAAGGTTCTCTAAATTTGTATATCTTCGTTTCCTTCATTTCAACTATTCGTAATTTATTGTGGTAAGATAAAATGTGTGTTTTCTTGTTATAACGTTTAACTCTTTGTCAAGGTTGGTTTTTGATTTACTGAATATTTATTTTGTTTAAATAACGATTCAATTTGAGTCCTGCAATCAAGAATGTAGCTTCTTTTGATGTTTTTACAGACTTCTCATTGTTATCCAAAAAAACTGTAACATCATTTTTTTGACCTGCATAGGTTAAAAGCAAATGTTGCTTAGGTTATTCCGTCTTTTCTTTTCTCAAAAAGAGATTTGGATTTTGAGGCATCTAGCATATAAGCTCCATAGATAGAGGATTAGTAGTTTATATGAGAGAAAAGATTGATGTAGGCTTCATATCAGCTGCTAAAACTCTAATGTTTGTTCCCTTTTTATGGAAATCAATTGGCAACTAGCACTTTAGAGGCAAATACACTCATGCCTCATTTGTTTGCACTTAATGGAGGTCTTAATTTGAATTGTTCAGCTTCAGACAATTAAGTGCATTTGTTTGTATGATCTGAATCTTAATCATTCAGATTCAACTCATTAAGTGCATTAGTTTTTGTTTCGTTTAAAACTACTTAATGGATATTATTAGGTCTGAATGAATCAGACTTGTAGCAAAGTCTTAATATTATTCAGGCTCTTTTAAAATAACACTCTTTATTTCACAAAACCTTCCATGCCTCTTGCTTTTCTTCTCCGCCATGTTTTCACGCTTCTCCCCCTCCTTGCTCAAGCAGATACCAATCTTTCTACTCTTGAATTGGTAAGTTTTCATAATCTTTACCAATAATTTTTTTCTGGTATTTCTGATACTCGAAACATTTTTAGGTGTATTGATGTTTATCAAGAACTCTTATTACCACAAATATTTTTGTCTAGCGTTATCTACTGTGCGTAGACTCCAAAACATCTTGGCATGCCTTAATCTTTGTGGCATCACCAATTTACATTTAAAAAAACATAGGAACATGTTCCATTATTCATATGCCCATGGGCAGTGAAGAAACATATGGTTAACTGTCTTCCGAGTTTTCTTGCAAAATAGCATCTGTTGACCTACTGCAATCCTTACCTATTCAGGTTGTCTAGAGTAAGGCAAGCATTGTTTAGTTTGATCCAGCTGAAGCGCTTAATCTTCATAGGTAGATTGGTTTTCCATACTAACTTCCATGGCCATCTAGCAGGTGCTTGACTTTGTGAGCATGGCTGTCTATAACATTCTTTCACTGTGAAATGAGCCTTTGCTTCCCCATCTTAACCTATCTGGTTTACTTTCATCAATACTATGAGCTTCCACCTTTGCTAACATTTCCATTTAACTCCCATTACATAAAAATTAAAATCCTAGGTATTCCCTTTAGTACAACTTTCAATGGTTTATGAAATAATAATTATCCCCAAGCATCTCAATAACTTCTCTCCACTCAAGTCACCTCATATTGCTTGGGTTCAATTAAATTGGATTCTTTAGCTTGAATCTAGCCCGAATGAATTATAGAAATTCATGGGGCTTCACATTTGGTCTATGAGTTCCCATTGGCTAATTCAAAAATGTAGTTTGCTGCACAGATTCATATAATTTTAGGTTTATATGCAATTCTTATAGTAAAGATATATTTGCTTTAAGGCCCTCATTTGTTTTTTATGTTATAAGAAAATCAGAAAGGGCTTCCGATACACTGGCTAGAACTATGCTTGAAATTGTGTTATAAAATGTAAGTGAAAGAAAAAGAGGAAGGTAAGATTATATTTTTTCTGTTGAGGTAAAAAACTTCATTAAATGTATCAAGAAGATGCAGAAGAGAAGTACATTTGAGCGTAGAAATTAATGAAAAGAAAGTTAAGAGAACAGCGTAACGAAATCTCAGAATTAAATTTCCTTACTTTATTTGGAAGGCAATTGAAAAAATATATGGAAATTTGGTTGGAGGGATATACCATATAAAGTAGGATATTACTGATTTACCTTTGATGAGAAATCGTTGAGATCACTGGCCAAGTTAAGTTAGAGACAGTTTTAGTAGAAGTGACCGTCCTCCATGTTAGCGAAGAATAACGACACTAGGTTTATGAGGAACGTAAGGCAAGTTCCAATATTTTCATTGATATTGCATGATTTTGCTCTTAGTAATAATTATTTTTATTCAAAATGTGATACTTCCGTCAGCTATGCCAGCAAGAACTTAGTTCTCTGTCGTTATCTACAACCAACCTAAGTTCCAGGTTATATTATCCTAGTTTCTTCACTTTTGGGCATCACAGTACTCCTCGGACGTATTTGTACTCTCTTCTATGTTTCTTTATATTGCCGGGCTTAACTTTTTATTCTTCATAGTCTGAGTAAATTCACAAGAACACAAATGACAATAAGAAACATCAATTTGATGTCAGGAGTTTAAATATTCTTCTTGGATCTGGAGAAGTAATAACCTTTCTTGGTTCTACAGGAACTTAGGAGATTGAAGCTTTTATGATGTCATTTCAAAAACAAGAAAAAATTGAAGTTGTTGTGATGGAAGAAGGAAATTCTCCTATAAGGAGATGGGAGGACCTTAATATTGATATGCTGGTGAATATATTCCAGTCCTTTGACCTTTTCCAGTTGATCTCTGTAATTCCTCAAATTTGTCATGCATGGTAATTGGCTTGTTCTGACCAACTTCTCTGGAAAACACTAGACTTGTCAGTAATGCAGTCAAATTTCATCAGAATTAGAGCACTGCCGTATGTATATGTCGACACTCTATCTCGTGAAAAATTGACCCGCATCCTAAAGATTTGCTTGAACCTTAGTCGTGGAAACATACTGACGTTGATCTTCCATTATAATTTGTATGTTGACGACAATCAATTGACTTATACTGCCAAGAGGTATTCCCCTGATAAACTTTAATCTTTCTGTAGTACTATACCTTCAATCAAGACACTGTATAGCAAGCATTGTTTGAGAGTTCAGGCTTCTGATATAATTTTCCATTGTATATTTAATACAGGAGAAGGAAAAATTACTGTGAAAATGAATTGGACAGCTAATTAAATCTCCTCTTTTTCAGGTGTCCACGGTTTAAACGCCTTGCTATGCCTGCTTGGGAAAAACTAGAAAAGCAAACAATATGCAGTGCTTTTCATGAACGAAAAGATCTTGAATCACTGACGATGCCTAGTTTAGAAGAACGTGCATATGTCATCGAGAAAATTGGAAGGAGTTGCAAAAAAAAATTTGAGCTAAAGATTATGGCTCCCTGCGATATACTGTTTGCATCTGCACTGGTCTCATTTCTTCCAAACTTGTAAGTGTTGAGTGTGAGGTGTACAGAGTTATCTAAACATGCTTTGGTTATTCTCTTGGAGGGGTTAAAAATGTTGAAAGTGCTCAACATATCGCATTGCATAATTACTGAAGACCTTCCTCCACCTGCACGGATGAAAAATTCTGACCGAGCTTGATGAATCCATTCTGGAAAAAGCGTGTAGGTTAGACAAATTCCTAATCTGCATGTGTGACTCCTGCATCATGTGTCAGCGCACTCAAAATGATGAAGGGCTCATGAGGTGGTATATATAAGTATGCAGATCTCTGGAAAGTGGATGAGGTGAAGTCTCTTGCAATTTGAAAACTTTAAGAATGTTTTGCTTCATTAGTTGAAGGTGTAGTATAATGTGTAAACTTGTGTGTATGAAACACAATAAAACCTTTTAATGCTACTTCTGTGTTGTAAGTCTATTCTCTATGACTGGGCGGGTTTCATGTTCTTCATGTTTCTATGTTCTTTAATGCTTGTTGTTTCTCCGTTTCCGTAGTACACTGTAGATTCATTATCTATTTACGTATGTATTGGCAAATGTAATTTTATAGCATGTTTGACAAGCTATTGGGGGACGAAAAGTGCTTATTTCTCAACAAAAAAAAAAGGGTGAGGTGCTGCTAAAGCTTTATAGAAAATAAGTATTTTTGGGGAGTAGCAAAGTTGTTCTTCAACAGTTGAAAAAAGTTTTTTTCTTCTTCTCAAAAACACCTTTTTTGAGAAGATGCACTTTGAAACACTTCTGAAAATAAATGTTTTTGAAAAGTATTAGAATTTGTTTCTTTCGAAGTCGGAATAAGTAGATCTTCTTCAAAAGAGCTCTTTTTGAAAACACTTTCGAGAGTATGTGAGTGATTTTTTTAAAAAAAAAGTTTGGTCATACACTAATTGTTAATTAAAGGGCTTTTTAAATTAATCAACCCAACACATTATTTCTCATCAAAAGTATATTTTTGAAAAAAAAAGAACACTGGACTCTTTTTCTTCCTATATATCTTGGAACTCTTTTTCTTGCCATATATTTTAGGAGTTAATATTATAAAGATAATTAACGACCATACCACTTTTTTCAATGAGCGGCCTTAATTAGATCATTCGCAATAGCTAACCTTAGCTAGGAAATCATAAGCAATAGAGAAAAGTTGAAGCAACTTCTTTTCAATGGTACACTACTATCTCGATTATTTTGCCGAATATCTTTTGAAGGATTATATATATTATACAATTGCCGGCTATTTTCAATTTAAGTTGACGAGTTGTTTAGGTTGAGTCTTTAATTTTTAATTTTAGGGGAAAAGAGTTACAAAACATTCAAATTAAAGAAAACAAAAGAAGATGTATGTTGATGTGACTCCGGACATCCTCAGCAAGTTACCTATGCAGTCACTTCTACGATTCAAATGTGGATGACAATGATTTATAAGCCGTACTTTTCGTTGAAGCATCTCAATCATGCGAGGAATGACAAAAATTCCCAAAAGATCCTTGTTAACCAATGGTACCCTAAATATGAGGAATTTTCTTTGTATTGTTCTTCTTTAATTTTCAGTTCAACAGATTGAGCAAGTATACAAACTTGATTGTCCTTCTAACAGTAAATCATGACATTGCACATTATATTATTGTTACCATGGCTTGGCATTTATCAGGTTTTATAACTTCAAAGTACACTTTCTACCTTTACTATAGAATCCATACACAAGGGAATCAATAGTCCTCCCCCATCCAAAAATTTTCCCAAGGGACTATTATACTAGGGGATTGGGATATGAATCAACTAGTGATGACTATAAGATCCTTAAGATTGATGACAAATCATGCAGTGAAATTCTCGCATTGAAAAGTGGTTCCTTGAGATTAACGGATAAACATCCTATTGATGTTCAGCCTATGCTCACATCTATTGACTCTTTAGTATTTGTCCATGGGGCATTTCATTGAATTATTTCATTCATTAACGAAATATTTTGTGATGTCATTTAGTATTTTCAGACAAGGTGTACAGAGAGATATCATTGCTAGAGTCAATGTACTCAATTGTCTCTAACTTTTTCGTACGGAGTGTTTCAAAATTGGGAGGAATGCTTTGTGCTTATTCTCATTATATGTCTGATAAGAAGGACATTTTTGAGTTTTAGGTAATGAAAGACTATGTCAACGAATCTTGGAATTGAATTGTTTACTATAAAGATATCGATCTTAAATCAGCCATATCAAAATATATGTTTTCGGATGAAGTGCTACTGAGTTGCAGACGTGATTCACATGGTTGTTATTATGTCTTTAGGACATTCAAAGCACTGTTTGGATTATGGCATGAATATGATATCGTTCAGCAAAGATTCGTTTATACAGAAAGTTTGATCTTCTCAAAATTAAGTAGTTAAGGTTATTTGCTTATGTATGATGGAGTCACTTGACCTCTTTTGTGTCATTATATTACAAACTGAACTATTTGTTGCACTTTAGTAATATTCGTTTGCTTGTAAATATTGAACCATACTCATTTTACATACTCATAAACGAAGAAAGAAAGAAAGAAAGAAATTAGTCTAAAGCTTAAAATAGAGAAGCAATTTAGCAGTACCTATATCTTTCATACTGTGCCAAATCTTGAAATTATTTCTATAGATATGAACAGCAATGAGAAAAATAATTTGTAGCCAACAAAATGTATTAGCATCTATATTGTATTCCCTAAATTCTTGTTCCTTTGAATCTTCAGCAGAACGTTAGATATTTACCAAAAAACTTTATTGCAGTGTAAGTCAATTTTTAAAAGTTTGTCCAAACATGTTAGTTTTTCCATCGTCGTATTGTGAGTATCATATCTAAACTATTAAAATCATTGAAGAAACTAGTGAAAAGAATAACCTAACAAATCTCGTTCGACTTTAAAATTTGCATAAATCTCATAATTAGCATGGAACATTAAAACGTTATTACGAAATGAACAAAATTAAACTTCATGCCTTCAAAATGCATAAACAAAGCAATTGAGAGCCAATATAGATATCAAAACTAACGAACGTATATAACACAAAAAGAAGAAAATGTTAATACACAAATTCACAAACTATTCATGCTAAATTTGTTCAGCACACAATCAACAAATTCATATATAGATAAGATTAAATTAGCATTTCAGTGGTAAAGAAAGGATATTTATTGCTGATTTTTTAGAGAAAAATATTTGTTGCAATTAGGTGAAAATATAATTTTTGAGAATTGAAATCATCAATAAGCCTTGAACACCAACTAGAGCCTCGAGTGACAACCTCAACGAAAATAGTGATACCTCTCCTTCATGTGTATTAGGAGCTATATTAATATAGCTAGTTATATTAAGGAAAAACAAAAGAGTCGTCGGGAGGATAGAATTGAGGATTGAAATGAATTATTTTTGTAAAAGAATGATAGGAAGGATTATTTTTAGAAAGAAAAAAAAAAGTAATACTCTTTCAAGTAAAGAAAAGATTTTCGGATTCGGTTGAAATTTAGGCTTAGTTAAATATTAAATTAAATTTACCAAAAATATATTAAATGAGTAATTATTAAATTACTAAGAAAAAGAAAAAAATATATTATTAATCAACAAATGTATTGTTGTAATATTTGTTCAAATTATTAGAGTTTTTTTTTAACTCTTTAACGGCTAATTTGAATTTATTATTTTGACGGATCAAATTTATTTTTTTACTTATTTTCTTGTAATATAGATGCTCCAATTATTTCTTTAGATATAAAAATTAAATTATAATATAGCCAAAAAAGTAATTTTACATTTTTTTCTTACTTTCTTTTTTCTCTTTTACCATTCACATTTTCTTATTTCTCTTATTTATACATGAAAAAAATGGGTGTTAAAATTGTTGTGTTGATTAATTTTCAATACACACAATCCAATAGTAATAATCATTAAAAAAAAAAAAAAGTGATAAATTTTTTGTGTTGTTAATTTTCAATTTCATTCAGTGGTGGGAGGAAGCTATTGTAGTCTCCTCCTCTTCATCTTCTCCAAGTACAAGTATGGCTGTAGATCTATGGAAAATACTGAAAGATTCAATCACACCTCTCTCTGACAACATATTTTACTTTCTACTATGTTGTCTCGGAGATTTCTGGTTCACCTGATCATGGTCGCCACCACAGATTTCGAGGAAGAGATGCCACCCACAATTCAGCTTGGAGAGAAATCTGAAGAGGAATTGATGGGTTTGATTCAAAGAAGATGGCAATTAAGGTTCAGATCTATCATATTTCTCAGAGCAGGTAATTTTCATAGTGTTATAAGATACTATGTCTTCTGGGTAGGTTTCCTTTCGCCAGAATCTTCATTTTTTCATTTGATTTACTTTATATGTGAAGCTTTGAATTTGAATTTTTAGATTTTTGTTGTGGAAAGTTCTAAGTTTTATGCAAATATTTAGTTTTCTGCTAAATTAGTCATACTATACCATGTGTGGAGAATTTATCACAGCCAACTCAATTTACAGATTTTGACTTGTACTAATATTGTTACCTAGTCGATTGAACATCAACCCATTTAACAACAGCTAGCAAGCCTTGCTGGTATAATGAACTTCCAATCATTCAACCAGAAACATATTTACATACTAAGTAATTAACTTGAAGTGATTATAGGTGAGAATTTAATAGTTGTTATGGAAGGCTAGGAAGACCCTGTTAACCATCTAAAGGTCAAAGGACCGTCGAAAAATAATACGGTCAAAAAAGCTCTAGGCAATTTAAACAAATATTCCTTCATACACAGGTAGACTTTCGAGAAGTTCACTAAGTTTGATTCGGTTGAAAATCCATCACAAGCAGGTCATGTGGAAGCAAACAAAGAAGAAGTTACAAACAAGACTACCATATATCTTTAGTTCTATATGTATATGTTTGCCTACAGATGGTCTGAGTTAAGAGGGAAGAGAAGAATGGAGGTTAGATATTAGGATCAGAAACACGTGAGAAACATATGGAGTTTAGTCTCTGTTAAAAAATTCACCATAGTAAGGGTTATGCCTGAAAGTGCACCATGTGAAAGAAATAGAATCATTTTGAGTCCAAATAATAGTGGATTGTTGTGAGCTTTTTCTCCTTTACAATACTTTAGGACATTTTTAAGCCCTTTTCGTTTAGAGTATGACTTTAAGAACTCTCATATAACTCATTTATCTTGTTTTTTTTAGAAAAGAAGAAGAAATCCTATTTCTCACATAAGAATTATATATTTTCATTATCAAATTTAAATGCTCATAAGAACTCTTGGATACCATTCGAGAGATTTCTTGTTCTTTTTCTCTTTTCCTTTCATAAATGCAAATGTTACAAACACTTGCAGACACGTCATTAGATTTGTGTAAATTTCATTTGTTTCACTTAAATCTTGACGTAAAATCAAATTAGATGATTTGAAGATTTCAAAATAATGCAATTGACATATTTCAAACGGCTAAATCTCTTCCTGATTATGAATGCATGTTCACTAGAATTATTTTTATCACAACTTCCTCTAATCTCATTTTAAAGATGTAGCTGATTGATTTCCATTTTTATCATTTTAATGGGAACTGAAGACAAGGTAAATTGCTTGAACATGCAAAGGTAAAATATCATCTTCAAAAATAAAAAATCTATAGATTTTTTGTTTTAAATAACAAGTACTACATAATCTTTCAATGTTACTTTAACCCTCAGGGGTTGGCCTGCTGGCAATTGACTTGAGCCTTGGGGTTTGCTCCCTTTCAAGGTCTCAAGTTCGAAACCCAGTGGGTGCAAACAATTTCTGAGGGCCATCGGACTGGGTAAAACCTGAATTAACCGTGGTGCACTTGCGGGAAACTCCTTGCCGAGGGCCTGTGCACCCCCGGGATTAGTCGGGGCTCAAAGAGACTCGGACACCCGGTGCAAATCAAAAAAAAAAAAAATCTTTCAATGTTACTTTAGTGTGTATAATAAATAACAGTAAGAGTCTCATGTTCTTTGAATTCATAGACTTGCGAGCCTAGCGACTAAAACATTATCAAATGTTTAGTTGGTCACTTTACTGATTAGACACTTAAAGGATTACAGATTGTATATTCTGAAAATTTTACGAGAGTGATTAGTTGAAGGAATATGAAAGTCAAGTAATTTAGAGAATCTACGTCTCTTAAGTCTTTCAAAGAAGAGGGTGTAGATCGTTACTAAAATCCTCTCTGAAAACAGAGAAATATTAAATATAATTCTATATTGCATAAAATTTGCTTGCCAATTTTAACTTTGATATTTATAGAAAGAAAATTAAGTAATCAATTTGCATAAGCTGCCGTTCAAGTAATAGGAATGCACTAAATGAGGTGAATCTGAGAAAATGACGGATCTCACACAGTGTACTAGGTCCACATAAATGCTCTTTTTGACTGTCACTCTCCATATCACGTGGTCTATAGTTCAGGGGTTAACAACAACTGTCCACAATACGTGTTAAACTGGAAAATGTGAATAGTTTAGGGAGTTTAGAGGTATTAACTCAAAAGAATATCTCACTTAGATTTTTTTTTATCATTTATCAATAAAACAGGTAGGATAGCAAAAAAGGAAAAAATGTTAAAGATTGTTGACCAGAATCAATTTAAAGGTGGATGACATTCCATTTCCATTTGACCAAGATTTCGTACACGACTCTCACTCCTCATCAAAGCACACTAACATCCCTCAATTTTCACCCAATATTTCTTGCGCACACTGAAGGGAATAAACAATCTAAAGGCATGTCCTAAATCTCTCTCTGTCTTATCTTCTTCTTACATTCTTTAAGGTTGTTTTTCTGATTAATTCTTTACTCATGTCGGATCTTGATTCCAAAAGTTGTTGTGGGTGTTAAAAGGAATTCGGTGTACACCTTGTGGAATTCTTTTCTCCTTTTTCTGGCGATTTGATTTTTGCCCATACAGATCTGAATTCAAGGTTCTCTCAATTTGTATATCTTACTTTCCTGCATTTCAATTATTAGTAAATTAGTGTGGTATGATAAAATGTGTGCTTTCTTGTTTTGTCAAGGTTGGTTTTGATTTACTGAATTTTCATTTTATTTAAATAATGATTCAATTTGAATCCTGCTATCAAGAATGTAGCTTCTTTTGATGTTTTTACAGGCTTCTCATCGTTATCCAAAAAAATTGTAAACTTCATTTTCTGACCTGCATAGGTTAAATGCAAATGGTGCTTTGGTTATTCCGTCTTTTCTTTTCTCAAAAAGAAATTTGGATTTTGAGGCATCTAACATATAAGCTCCATAGATAGATGATTAGTAGTTTATATGAGAGAAAAGATTGATGTAGGCTTCATATCAGCTGCTAAAACTCTAATGTTAGTTCCCTCTCTATGGAAATCAGTCGGCAACTAGCACTTTAGAGGCAAACATCACTCATGCCTCATTCGTTTGCACTTAATGGAGGTCTTAATCTGAATTGTTCAGATCCAGACAATTAAGTGCATTTGTTTGTAAGATGTGAATCTTGATTAAGATTCAACCCATTAAGTGCATTTGTTTTTGTTTCGTTTAAAACCGCTTAATGGATCTTATTAGGTCTGAATGAATAATATCTGTAACAGAGTCTTAATATTATTCAGACTCTTTTAAAATAACACTCTTTATTTCACAAAACCTTCCATGCCTCTTGCTTCTCTTCTCTGCCATGTTTTCACGCTTCTCCCCCTCCTTGCTCAAGCAGACACCAATCTATTTATTCTTGAATTGGTAAGTTTCATAATCTTTACCAGTATTTTTTTCTGGTATTTCTGATATTCACAACATTTTTGGGTGTATTGGTGTTTATCTAGAGCTCTTATTACCACAAATATTTTTGTCTAGCGTTATCTATTGTGCATAGACTCCAAGACATCTTGGCATCTCTTAATCTTTGTGGCATCACCAACTTACATTAAAAAAAACATAGGAACATGTTCCATTGATCATATGCTCATGGGCAGTGAAGAAACAGGTGGTTGACTGTCTCCTGAGTTGTCTTGCAAAAATAGCATCTGTTGACCAACTGCAATTCTTTCCTATTCAGGTTGTCTAGAGTAAGGCAAGCATTGTTTAGTTTGATCCAGCTGAAGCACTTAATCTTCATAGATAGATTGGTCTTCCATACTAACTTTCATGGCCATCTAGCAGGTACTTGACTTTGTGAGCATAGTTGTCTATAGCATTCTTTCACTGTGAAATGTACCTTTGCTTCCCCATCTTAGCCTATCCGGTTCACTTTCATCAATACTGTGAGCTTCCACCTTTGCTAACTTTTCCATTAAACTCCCAAGTTTCTGGTCCTGCAACCTTCTGATATGCACATCCCAAGTGTTGTTTGTCTTATTTTGAGCAATTGAGGAGTCCTTATTCATAGCAATGTTAAAGATATTAGGATATTCCTCCACGAGAGTTGTTTTGTTGAGCCATCAATCCTTCCAGAACTTGATATACACACCAGCCCCAGGTTTGACATGAATTCCATGAGAGAATTCAGACCTAGCATACTGATATGTTTCCAAGGCCCAACTCCATAAAGCAGAACTACAGTGTTAGAGCTCCAGTTGTCCTTCCTACCATGTTTAGCAATGCTTACATCCTTCCCCATTGCCATTTCATGAGTAAGGATTTGTTGTGAATTGCCAGATCTTTAACTCCATTTCCCCATTGCAATTTGGAAGCAAAACTTTGTCCCGTCATTTCAAGAATAATGATATCATTATATCAATCGCACTTGGGAATTTATTATGCAAGAAATGGTGCAATCCAAACAAGCTAGGATTCACATTTAGGATGCATCTCAAAACCCTATTTCTTTATGCGTATGGAGGAAAAGCCTTAAAGGATCACTTTCCAAATCTAACCCAAAGGATCCAATGATGATTGACACCCACAATTCACAATTCACATATACGAGCTTACATAAACACGTTACGAAAATGCCCAACTAAGTCAACCAAGTGACTAACACTTAAATTCAACTTCACAAGTCTTAGCAAAAATCTATGCATTCGAAAGTCAAACCTTGAGTTTTAACTCCAATCCACCCATTAAACATGTTATGTAATCTAATTGCTCCATTAGAAATCCCACGCGATATTGTTTAAGCAAAGGCCCATCACTCTTCATCATCTTTACCAACAAACATCCACTTTCAAGATTAGTTTTCTAAGGTTCAATGAAGCAATATTAAATATAAATCTTGTTTTATAAAAATTCTCTACTATGTCCATGGAGTATGATATATAAGATTGGAGTGAAGGGATAACCTTTTTGTCAAATCCTATAGTTTTCTCCCCATTGAACACCTTGTATTTGTATTTTGGTTAGGACTAACCGTATTGGTCTCTTCTCAATGATCTTGTACAAAGTTTGGTATGCCTAACTCAAAATATAACTTTTTGCACATCAATGATCAATGGAGACAAAGTTTACCCAAATAAAAAACCTATAATTCTCTAGACTTGTGCTCTTCGAAAATCCAAAGTTCCCATGATGTTGAGAAAAAGGGAATGCAATAAATGAGCCAAATATACCAAAGAAATGCATTAATTCTCACCTTGATGTAGCATTTATGGTGGTGAGTTCTCTTTTCTCTCTAGACCTTCAACAATCAAAAACCAAAATAATAAACTCTCGCTCACCGTAATTGCCTTTAAAATGCTTCAACAATATGGGACACTAGCTTTGGCGTGTTTGGAGAACTTCACTGCCCAGCATATACGTTCTAAACAAGCGTCAATTACTGAATGTCGCTCCTCCCTTTCCATTCAGTTTCTTATCTAATTGTTCCTCATTAGTTTAGCCAACGTCCTCCTTATTTCAAGGCCCCTTGTTTGCATAAAGATTAATAACATATCATTGACCTAATGATTGCTCCAATCATTTGGATAATTTGATTCATTCCAAGATTTCAAACACTCATCTCATTACATAAAAACTAAAATCCTAAGTATTCCCTTCAATCCAACTCTCAATGGTTTATGAAATAAATAACCCCAAGCATCCCAATAACTTTTCTCCACTCAAGTCACCTCATGTTGCTTGGATTCAATTAAATTGCATTCTTTAGGTCGATTCTAGCGCAAATGAATTGTAGAAATTCACGGGGCTTTGCACTTGGTCTATGAGTTCTCATTGGCTAATTTTCAAATGTAGTTTGCTGCACAGATTCATATATTTTTAGGTTTATATACAATTCTTATGGTACAGATACATTTGCTTCAAGGCCCGCTTTTGTTTTTTATGTTTTAAGAAAAGTAGAAAGGGCTTCCGGTACACTGGCTAGAACTATGCTTGAAACTGTGTTATAAAATGTAAGTGAAAGAAAAAGAGGAAACTAAGATTATATTTTTTCTGTTGAGGTAAAAAGCTTCATTAAATGTATCAAGAAGATGCAGAAGAGAAGTACAATTGAGCTTACAAATTAATGAAAAGAAAGTCAAGAGAAAAGCGTAACAAAATCTCAGAATTAAATTTCCTTACTTTATTTGGAAGGCAATTGAAAAATGTATGGAAATTGGGTTGGAGGGATATACAGTATAATGTAGGATATTACTGATCTTACCTTTAATTAGAAATCGTTGAGTTCATTGGCCAAGTTAAGTTAGAGATGGCTTTAGTAGAAGTGACCTGCCTCCATGTTAGCGAAGAATAACGACACTAGGTTTATGAGGAACGTAAGGTGAGTTCCAATATTTTCTATGATTTTGCTTTCAGTAATGATTATTTTTATCCAAAATGTGATACGTCCGCCAGTTATGCCAGCAAGAACTTAGTCCTCTGTCGTTATTTACAACCAACTTAAGTTCCAGGTTATGTTTTCCTAGTTTCTTCACTTTTGGGCATCAAAGTGCTCCTCTGACGTATTTGTACACTCGTCTATGTTTCTTTGTATTGTAGGGTTTAACTTGTTATTCTTCATGGTCTGAGTATATTCACAAGAACACAAAATGACAATAAGCAACATCAATTTGATGTCAGGAATTCAAATATTCTTCCTGGATCTAGAGAAGTAATAACTTTCTTGTTTCTACAGGAGTTTAGGAGATTGAAGCTTTTATGATGCCGTTTCAAAAACAAGAAAAGATTGAAGTTGTTGTGACGGAAGGAGGAGATTCTCCTGTAAGGAGATGGGAGGACCTTGATATCGATATATTGTTGAAGATATTCCAGTCCGTTGACCTTTTCCAGTTGATCTCTATAATTCCTCAAGTTTGTCGGTCATGGCAATTGGCTTGTTCTGACCAACTTCTCTGGAAAACGCTGGATTTGTCAGTAATGCAGTCAAATTTTATTAGAATTACAATACCACCGTATGTATATGTCGACAGTCTATCTCGTGAAAAATTGACCCACCTCCTAAAGATTTGTTTGAACCTTAGTCGTGGAAACATACTGACATTGATCTTCCATTTCAATTTGTATGTTGACAACAATCAATTGGCTTATACTGCCAAGAGGTATTCCCCTGATAAACTTTCATCTTTCTATAGGACTATACCTTAAATCAAGAAACTGTATAGCAAGCATCATTTCAGATTTCAGGCATCTGAGATAATTTTCCATTGTATACTTAATACAGGAGAAGCAAAAATTACTGTGAAAATGAAATGGACAGCTAATTAAATCTCCTTTTTTTCAGGTGTCCAGGGCTTAAACGCCTTGTTATGCCTGCTTGGGAAAAACTAGAAAAGGCAACAATATGCAGTGCTTTTCGTAAATGGAAAGATCTTGAATCACTGATGATGCCTAGTTTAGAAGAACCTGCATATATCATCAAGAAAATTGGAAGGAGTTGCAAAAAACTTTCTGAATTGAAGATTATGGGTCCCTGTGATATGCTGTTGGCCTCTACACTGGTATCATTTCTTCCGAACTTGAAAGTGTTGAGTGTGAGGTGTACGGAGTTACCTAAACCTGCTTTGGTTATTCTCTTAGAGGGATTAAAACAGTTGAAAGTGCTCAACATATCGCATTGCATAATTACTGAAGACCTTCCTCCACCTGCACCAATGAAAATTCTGACCGAGCTTGATGAATCCATTCTCGAAAAAGCATCTAGGTTAGACAAATTCCTAACCTGCATGAGTGACTCATGCATCATGTGTCAGCGCACTCGGAATGATGAAGGGTTCATGAAGTGGTATAAGTATGCAGACCTCTGGAAAGTGGATGAAGTGAAGTCTCTTGCAATTTGAAAACTTTAAGAATGTAATGTTTTGCTTCATTAGTTGAAGGTGCAGTATAATGTGTAAACTTGTGTGTATGAAACACAATAAAACCTTGTAATGCTATTTCTGTGTTGTAAGTCTTCTCTTTGACAGGGCGGTTTTCATGTTCTTCGTGTTTATGCTTTTTGTTTCTCCGTTTCCGTAGTGGTTATTTCTCAACCCAAAAAAAAAAGGTGAGGTGTTGCCAAAGCTTACGGAAAATAAGTATTTGTGGGGAGTAGCAACGTTCTTTAAAAGTTGAAAAAATAAAATAATCCTCAGATACTTTTTATAAGTTTGGTTAAACACTAATTCGTGCTCAATAATGTTTTTTTTTTTTATATAAAAAACAATTATTACTCATCAAAAGTAAATGTTTTTTTAAAAGCACTTTTGAAATAAGTTGAATTTAGAAGTTTGATCAAACATATTATTCTTCTACATTGTCTTTTGAGTTTTGTACCTAAACTCCTTGGAGGAATATGACATGCTAGGTAAACATCACATTAAAAAAGCTCTTTGAAAGAGTTTCAAGTGACGTTATATGTGAATTTTTTATTTTTTTGTTTTTCAGTAAATTAGGTTAAAATATTCCCCAAATTAATATCGTTTCACTAATTTCATACCCAAATGATAAAATGTTCACAGAACCCATGAGCAATCATGAATTCATTGTGTAAGGTGGATTCATTTTAACATTTTCTTTCTTCCCTCGCACATTTCTCATCAAATTATTCCAATAGTTTAGCACACATTCAATAGGGGGTTTTCAATTTAAAGAAAATTATCGTTCAAGAGGTAATAAAAATATTTAATAGCCTAAATATGAAACTGTAAAATGATAGTAATAATTGAGATTTATAAAAAATCTATTCTATCTGTTTACTATGTTATTGTAACACCCCAAAAATTCTTAAGTCTAGATCAGATCTTGAAAGTTCAGAAATCAAGTTTGCGGAAATTTGAGATCTACGAGCAGTATTTTGTGGGTCATAAATGAAATCACATATCGTAGATAAGGCTCGTAGAATCAACTTCAGAAGCATGAAAATTTGCCTAAACTTTACGAGGCAAGTTTACGGGTCATAGACTGTCTCGTAGATCAAGTCCTGAAACTCGATATTTGATGACTTTTACTGACACTGTTTAAAGTTCGCTAAGGGAATCACGGTCCATAGATAGGTCCTGTATACCAAGCTTCAGAGACTCAAAATTGACTTGATTTCCACGAGAGATATCTACGGACGGTAGATCAATCTACAAACCGTAAATGGTCTCGTGGAAGTTGTTGATATCAATTTTCTCTCAGGAACATTTTGGTCTTTTCGCACTCTTTTAATTCTATACTATGTCATTTTGACTTATTCTAAGTGTGATTAAGAAAAAGTTAGTCGACTAAACCTCCTCATTCACACCTAACTCCCAGAAAATCAAATTTTGTGCGTTCAAAGTTTCTCCCAAACAAGAACTAGGGTTCCACAATTCCAAGTTCAGTTTAAGGATTCAAGCTATTTTTTTAATTTCAGGTATGTGAAATTTTTTATAAATGGATATCTTTTCACCCATTGAGTCCTAGGAAAATTCTATAATTTTAGATATTTAATTACCTAAGGTGGTAGGGTTCTTATGGTTAATATGTCTTTCAAAGTAATTATATTTCTCTCCATTATCAACCTGGAAGCATGTGTTTTTCTCATGATTCTCAATATGTTTGTTAGATTATACCTGATGAATCCTTCGAATATAATATGATTTGAATTTTTATGTTTTTAGTCAACATGTAAGAATTTTCATGTTTAGTATTTTTAGTATTTATGCATGAGACGGTATCAACAAAAGTGTATTATTTTAATATAATGCATTCAGTATTTATGAGTTATTCGGTTATCAGTATTATCAAAATAATCAGTTTTATTTAGTTATCAGCTTACATTTAGCTGAGAGAGTTACTTAGCACAGTATGGATTCTAGGAATGAAGGCTCACGGTTAACGTCTACTAAGACCTTTTGTAGTAATTCCTAAGTCTTAGAATTGTGTGCCATCGTAGATCTATGTAGCCTGTAGGCACATATTATCATCTTAGTTGTATTAAGTCAGATCAATCTATATACCCTGTTAATTTATATTGGGCCCTTTTTATGGGGATTATGCATCGAACTCCATGTCTAGCTTGCATAATTATATGTCAATTTTAGTATCTCCCACAGTTCAGTCTAGCTTTTCATATATTACATGACTATGACCATGACTTAGTTTATTTCCGTTCTAGTACTTATCAGTCCCATGTTATTTTAGTTGGTCATTGCATCAGTTCATCTACTCTAGATCAGTATATCAATTCAGCTTAGTATTCTTGTGATGCATGTCTCGCATACTTAGTATATTCAAAGTAATGATCACATTCTCTCTGCACTATATTATTTGATAATATAAGTTCGAACATTCAACATTTAATTTGTAATTAGTACGACTTTTGATCATCTCAAGAACAGGTTGGTGGGTCTTCATCTTTCGAGGACAATTGTTATATTTCTTCAGTATTTGTTATTTCAGTTTTCAGACAATTAGAGTTAGCTGGGGGCTTGTCCTAGCAACTCATCCTAGTAGATACTTTCAAATAGACAGTCAGTTAGATGTTAGTTTTTTTGCTTTGAGTGTGTTTTGATGAAATCATTTTTGAGTATTCAATTTTAATCATCCGGACTCGTCATTTATTTCAGTTTAGCTTCCTCATTTACTTTTTTTTTTTACAAGTATTATATATGTTAATCTTAGAATGTCAACCATGGATTAACTTGGGATTACATGTGTCTTACTATCAAGTCGTGACAGTTATAGTGTTGAAACTCACTAAAAGTGCAACATTTAAGGTACATTTTGATAAATGCAAATGACAAATTCAACTTATTTTATCTTAGAATCCTAAAGAATATCGTAAAGTCTAAATTCTGAAACCTTTAATGTAAAACCTTGATTAATTAACTTATTGGAGTTGTAAAAAACGCGAAAAATAATTGTTGGACAATTATTTTGGCAAAGATTTTTTTCAATTTTCATGCCACAATAACATTAGACTATATCTTCGTTGTCAACAAAGTTTAGTATGAATTAAATGCCATTTTCTACCTAATTTCTGTTAAGTTGAATGTCTAAATGGTATTCAATCACATTATATAATTATTATAGTCACCTACATGCGAGTAATTGAAATAAAAAAAAATTGACACACTATAAATTTTAAATTTCTCCACATTTTGTGAAAATAATTTATTGTTATACTATAGGAATTTTCTAAAAAAAAAAAATTAAAAATGTACTATACATATTCGCAATTTGTGAAAATGAATAATTTTAATTATTTAATATTTAAATCTAAATATCTGAATCATTAATATGTATCCAAATTAAAATAACGGTGAATATCATATGGCGTCCTTAATCAAAATATTACTCAAGAAAAATATGACTTTAAAAAAATATTTAAAAAATTAAAGATGTAACAATATTTTTGTGTAGATTAATTTTCTATTTTATTTAGTTGCAGAAAGAAGATTGTTATCTTATTTGCATTAGACTAGTTATAGATGGTATGAACTTAGTAACATTAATTTTCTATTTATAAAATTTATTTAAATTATAAATATAATTTATATTTAATTATGAAATGTAATAATACTTCATTAGTAACCTAAAAAAAAAATCATGAACAGCTGAATGATCCTAAGCAGAAATGTTGACAATCTCATGCCTGTTTAAAATCATTTGTCTTATTAAAAAGTAATATCCTATATCACTTATTTATTAAAAAACTTATGTTAAAACCCTCAAGAAAAGTTATGCACGACTATAAAAAATTACACATTGTACATGAAAAAAAGAAATATTCCTTCCATTTTAATTTATATTATTTTTCATTCTTTTAGATTTAAATTATATATTTGAAAGGCATCTTTTATTATATTAGTATGAGGAAATTCGTAATATATATTCTTTAAATTAAAATCTAAAACTAATCAAATTAACTTTTAATAAATGAAAAATGTCATATAAATTTGACCGAGGAAGTACACTATTTTTTCAATATGAGTTATGAGTCAAAAACACACTTAAACTATCTCACTTTATTGAGTTTTATACATGAACTATTGAGATGTGAATTTTCTACCTGAACAATTACCCAATGATTAGTGCAACACACTTAAACGTTGACAAGACCAAATGTTTGTCTAAAAATGCTTCCAGGCGCATTTGTTCATAAAATCTTTGTCCACCTAATATATATAACGACTCTATTTGCTAACAAATTATTTTTAAAATATATTTTGAATTAACTTCTTTAAAATCCTAAAACACTCCCCTTTCAAATCAGATATATTGATGTCATGGTATACAAGAACACGATTAAAAAGGTGGAGAAGAAGATGATGAATGTCAAATTGAAATAAATTAATAATTACGATGATAACTTTAACATTTGATTTAATATTAATTTATTTAAATTTGTCACAATGAGACTATTTTCCGTGTGGAGTGTCATCAACCAGGTGACAAAAAATTTAAACAAAAAAGAGTGTACACACTTTATTGGAAATTAGTCAAGGTATGTTCCCCTAATTATTAATGATAGGAAATTATCATCTCAATAGTTTAAATATGAAATTTTAAAATTTAAAATTTAAAATAATTTAGATGTATTTTTGACCTATTGAGTACCAACTCTTATAATATATATTTGGCTTTTTACACGAAGGCATATGTTCCTCAAGAAAACAAAAAAGATGGTATCTTTCATTTCCAGAAATAAAACCAAATATCATGTACTAAAATTTGTATATATTTTAAGTGTTTATTTTCTGGCCCTGTTATTTATTTAATAAAAAATAAATATTTGTAGATTACAATAATTTTATCTATCCAAACCTAATTTACTTGGCATAAGTCTAAAATTTTTTATCTTCTAATATTGAATCGTTGGCTCGCTTGGTATAAGTTTGGTAGAAATTAAGTTATATAGTATTTTTCAAAAATGTTGTGGGGTTTAAAAATAAAAAAAGCTTTTCGGGGCATTTTTTTTTACTCCTTTTAGAGAGAAAAAAAATGATTTCGTCTTTTTCTTAAATACATTATATCCTCTCGACATATGCATAACTTGTGGATATTATGAGACAAATACATAGCTTATACTGTAAAAAATCATTTGTTATTTCGATCTCAAAGGCAAATGACATAATTTATTACACCTATTTATGACATAACCTGTAGGATATTATGATACGAACTCTTATGTCGTGAAAAATTATTATTTCGATTTCAATGTATCTTGTTATATCTTTTACAATATTTTGATAAAAAAATATATAAATTTATGTCCTACAAATTGTTAATCATTTCGATATCAAAAATATTTTAATCACTTGTTTTTTAATTTTAAATATAAAAGAACAAAAATTAAAGAAAACATTATTGAAGCAAAAAATTGAAAAACATCCAAAATAGGAGCATTTATGACTATGATGAACCACTTTTTTTTTAATTTGATATACCAATATAAAATCACATTTTTTTTTAAAATCGATTGATCTTTAATTTTTATTTCTTCAATGATTAATATCATTAGGGTTTATCAATCAAATTTATTCCTATTACAATATATAATCTTTTAAAAATTGAAATCATATATTAAAATATAAAAAATAAAATGAGCACAAATGTAAAAAGTTGGTCAAATTAAAAGGGCACAAAGTCCAAAATGAACAGCTCAGCTAGTCCTCAAAGCACAAGAAAATTATGACTAAATAAACAAACAAACAAACAAAACCTGATAACTCACTCAATTCACAAATCAAGAAACTTCTCTTTGTTTATCTCGCCCAACAGTAGAAGCACAAGCAAAATCACAAGTTTCTTCTTCAATTATGGCTGTAGAACTATGGGAAACTTTGAAAGATTCTATTACAGCTTACACTGGTCTTGCTCCGACTACTTTTTTTACCCTTGTTGCTCTAGCACTTGCTTTCTACTATGTTGTATCGGAGTTGTTTGGTTCACCTGATAATCGTCACCAACAGAGGCCTAGAGATTTCGAGGAACAGCAGCCTCTGCCACCACCAGTTCAACTTGGAGAGATTTCTGGAGAGGAGTTGAAGCAGTATGATGGGTCTGATTCAAAGAAGCCTTTGTTGATGGCAATTAAGAGTCAGATCTATGATGTTTCACAGAGCAGGTAATTTTGTTGGGTTTTAAGTGTTTTTTGAGCTGTTCTGTGTTCTGGGTTAGTGTTCGTTCGGTGGAATTTTTAGTTTTTCATCTTTTTTTAACTTTTTATGTGAAGCTTTGACTTTGAATTTTGGTGTTGTTAGCTTCTTCTTTTTCGTTATTGTTAGTTGGTTTTGGTCTTTTACCTTGGTGATTGTGGAAAGTTTTATGCTTTATGTGTAAGTTGGGTAACTTTTGGTAGAGAAAAAGAATAAGAGTTGGTGATGTAGAATGTATCTTCCTTTTCATTTCCTTTTAACTGTTTATGCCTTTTTAGTTGTCGGAAAATAAATTAACTTGTGCTGAAGTTTACAGATTCTGAAATTTGCTATTTACACGGCATTGTGGATTTGGCATGGTAATTGGTCGACAACATACTCAGTGTAATCCCATAGGTGGGGTTTGGGGTGGGTAGAGTGTACGCATACCTTACCCCTACCTCATAAAGATAAGCTAGAGAGTCCAAGGCATGGGAGTTGGTTGAATACTGGAAATATTGAGTTAGTGTGTAGGCGTGCCAATCAGTAACACTCAATGGTATGATATAGCTTCAATGAAATGGAAGAAAATCATGGAAGATCAGGGTTCAAATTCAATTCTAGGTGATTTCTTTCCATATGTCTTGGCCTTGGTGGGCAAGCTATCTGGTAGTGGTGCTAGTGAGAGGTAGTAGTTATCTGATTGAATAGTAGGTGAGGATGAGCTGGCCCTGACACTATTGTTATTAAAGAAAAACATCAATGTTATTTTTCTTGTGTATAGGTGCGATAATTGGAAGAATATTCTAGTTAAAGAGTTTGTTTGGCAAGGATTATCCAACGGCTGTTTTAAGTGTATATCGAGGACTTAAAAAGCAGTCTTGACTTGTCCATGATTCTTTCTTGGAGCACTCTGACTTTTATGTGATTCTCTCTATAGTGACCTATATTGCTCAGTTTTAATTCAAGCAGTTAGAGAAATTCTAATCATCTTTAGCGATCAAGCAGGCTTTTTTATGGATGAGTTTCTGTTTAGGATAAATGGGACTTTGTTATGTCTGGTGAACTTGCTTCGTCTCCGTGAAGCATTTCATCTTATCTCCAGTTTGGACTATTTATATTCTCTTAGAAATGTTGATTTCTCTACTTCAATAAATCTTGATTTAGTAACGTTAATTTAATTACTTGTTAAGAATTTAATGTTTTCATATATGATCCTGTCAGTCTGAATGTGCATTAAATTGGTCCAGCCATCCAGGATTGTGTCCTTGAAAGATCAAATACCCCGAATTGGATTTGAATGAGTTCCTTACCTTATTCTTACCATTTTAAAAAAGAAAAGAGTTCCCATTCCAAATGTATGCCTAAGTATCTTGATCCTAGCCTTGGTGAGTAGCGTTATTTGGTACCTGTATTGGTGGGAGATAGTAGGTAACCAGTAGAATAGTTGAGGCGCGCACAAGTGGCCTGGACACCGCCTTCATTTAGAAAAAAGCATCTTGACCAACTTTACATATCAAAAATGGTATCTTGATCAACTTTAAACTTCTCGGTTTAACTACTATTGTTTCAGTAGCTCACTAAGTGCTATGAGCTAACACTGTATGTTCGTGTCTAAATCTGTTTACTTTTTCCTGCAGAATGTTCTATGGACCTGGAGGACCTTATGCATTATTTGCTGGAAAGGATGCTAGTAGAGCTCTCGCCAAGATGTCCTTTGAGGAGAAAGATCTCACTGGTGATATCTCTGGCCTTGGTCCATTTGAGCTTGAGGCGTTGCAAGATTGGGAGTATAAATTCATGAGCAAGTATGTCAAGGTTGGGACTGTCAAGCAGACAGTGCCAGTAAGTGATGGTGCATCTAATGATGAATCTGTTGAATCAACCAATCCTGAAACCAAGCCAGCAGAAGCTGTTGCATCAGAGAGTGCTAAGCCATCGGAAGATGGTCCATCTGGAAGTGTTGTTGCTGAAACCGTGGACAAGTCTGACGGTGATGTTGACAAGAAGGACTAATTGGCATACCATTTTCATCGACAAGCTCAGCACTATGGAGAACAGTTCTTTTGGAGATACAAAAACATTGCATTGTGAAGATATGTGTATTTATCTCGTATCAGATGAATGTTGATTTTAGCATATAAACTCCTTAGGTATTCGAGTTACTCTTATCTGATTTTGTGTATGAAATAATGAACAAGCTCTTTAATCTCTGCAATGGCAGGCATTGATAGGGCTCATACATGATTACCTATCAGCAAAGTTTACCTATGTCTGCAAGTGGTAGTAATTCCCCCCTTATCTCAAGTGCATCTCTTCTTGTGGTAGCCATAACTAAAAAACCCCACACCCCTTCCCCTTCTTGTCTTATTGAAGCATTTCCCTCATTTGGCTGTAGTAAGAAAGGAAATTTGGTAGTAGAATTGGTAGCAACTATCAAGAAACAATTTCTCATCTCGAAGTTCAATTGAAGGAGAACTTACACATAATAATATAATTTCGAATGTGGTTGTTAGCCTCGCTACCTTCATAAGGTAAGAGCAAGACTACGCCATACACCACTGTCTCCAAACTCTACTCTTGGAATTACTGTGTTGTTAGCAGCTTTTACCTTTTACGTGAGATGCCTGTAAAGGAGTACTGCATATTCCCTGTGGCCCGCAGATGTGCTAATACGGTTAGTTTCTGTTTGCTTGTGCTTGGACCACATTTCCTATGTAATATCAAAACTCCGAGACCATATTCCTGTTTTAACTCTCTTGCTTTTCAAATAGCCCACTTCATCATATCCCTACTGTGAATTGGCTTTGTGCTTCACTTATGTGGTCTAGCAGTCAATGAAGTCTGTGAAAAGCACGAAAGACTAGGGTACTAATTCCAATAAAGTCAGAGTACAGGAGGTGGTTTCTTCCAATCTGTTCTAAACCTTGATGACAGAGTTACCCAATACTTGTACTGGTATGATGTAGCATGTACTCAATGAAATAGTCTAGGAATGTTCAAGTTGGCTTGAACAGCACCAGTACAAGAGAGGAAAGAATCAGTACTTGGTTAATCTGAAGTCTAAATCAAGTTTCATTTGATTGATCTACTACTTTGTCTGTATCTACCCTATGAACGTGGCCTGATCTTTTATAAATAGACTTAAATCACCTTTAGTATAAACACATACAGAACAGCCTGAATAGGCCTGTCTCCTCTTCTAAACATTTATCACAAACACCTCGGTTTTACTCAAATCATGAAACCTCCCACTTCATTACTTCTTCTCCTGGTTTTGATTTTGATTTTGGTTCTAGTAGCATTTCGTTACGCCGATTGCAGACATTTAAGTGCAGCTTATCAGTCTGAAAAGCTAAGAGGCAGCAAGAATTTTGTTTCAGTTCATGCTGGTGCGGCAGACCATGTTGTTCCTGGAGGACCAAATCCTCTTCACAACTGAACATATATTTTTTGGGTTTCCCAATTTCCACCCAGTGTTAGGTATCCACATTGGAGTCCGACTAAATCTTGATTCGCGTCAGAAAGTCACCTTTGGTTAAGGATGAAGGAGTATTTACCACTCCACTACAACCCTTGTTGGTCACAACTGAACATTTATACTTGTCTTTCGTTTTACGATACATAGAAATTAGAATATTACTGTTCTGTTTGCATTGATGTACTATACTTGCCCAATTATTATGTTATGTACAACTTGATAAATGGAATTGATGTTTTCTTTCTTTTCTTTATCAGCCAACTTTTTTAGATGTTTTTTGACAATTATGCAGTTCACTTGCAAAAACTAGTTATTGGTGCTGTTTATTTATACTGCTGCAACAAATTACCAAAAACTCTTAAGTAGTGTTGCTTGAAAAAAGATAACAGAGGAGTACTCTTTAGTTGAAATGATCCTTAATTATGTACGGAAAAAGTGATAATTTTAGTACTTCATATATATCACGTAATCGAAATAGTCCTTAATATATGAAAAAAGTGATCATTTTAGATCTAAACCTTAATTAAGTTAAGGGTGCAAGTAAAAATTGCAAAGTTTAACCAACAACTCACGTAAGAAAAAAATAACTACCTTTTCCCCCCAATACATCGAGGGATCATTTCGACTGGTATACATAAAGGACTAAAATGATCACTTGTTACCATATATTAATTACTATTTTGATTACGTGATATATATAAAAGGCAAAAATAGTCCAATTAAGGATCATTTTTCTCACAGAAGGGGTTCATATACTTCTTGCAGATCAAATTATTATTTTTTTGGTTTTCTATTTGGTGTTTGAGCCCACAAGAGCTCCAACTAGATTCAGATCACATACTGCAAGGCCTATTTGGGGATGACGCTTCCAACATGATTTTCTCCGTACCCAGAATCTAAACTTGAGACCTCTTATTAAGGACCACCCCCATAAAAAAAAAAAATTGTACCCAAGGTCCGAACCTAAACTTCTTAAGGATAAAAACAGTCTCTCGGCATCACAACTCACAAGGTTCCTGCATAGTAGATCAATCATAGCTTGTTTGCTAGCTATAAGAACTTACTAGAACTTGTAGACTAGGAATCTTGGGGTATAGGATAAAGGTGGGTCATTGTGGCAGTTGAAGGATTTTGTAATTTTTATTAGCCATAAACTTTGAATTAAAAAATTGATTATGGAGTTATGTAATTAAGCATTAGATTAATGATCCCCAGTCATTATCCATGCCATTGTCACAGTTCACAGCATAGGAATAGTACAGATGAATGAAGACACAATACAAACAAACAAGTCAACTCCATTCTCTAAAATTCGAGCCATAAAATTAATTATTAATACTTTTAATAGGATTGATCATCTATCTCACACCCGTATGACCTTTTCCCCAACCCTGCATGAATACGAGATATTTCATGCATAGCAAAAACATATGGTACAACATATATCAGTGAAATAAAGCATGAATCTAGAGTTGGATTTTATATATATAAGCTCAAAATTATTGATACAACATCAGACTTGTGGCCACGTTGATTAATGACGTTGTACTGTCATTATCTGTTTTTTATAACATAATTTAATTATCAATCAATTCCCTAAATGGTCACCCAAGTTTGGGAAATTGCCTTAAAATATTATTTATGTTTCACTTATGACCAAAATATCACCCAACTATCACTATTTTCCTCCAAATATACTTAACATTTTAAAAAATTTACTCTCTCCTAGTTGGCATGCCATGTTATTAAAGGTCTTTTTTAAAATAATAGACTTATTTAATTCATCAAACTCATTTAACTAAAATAATAATCTAACTATTTTAAAATATATATATATATATATATATTTGTTTATTAAGAAGAAATTTTCATACTAAAGAATCTTTTATCATAATTAAACTTTTTTATTTTTTTATGTCATGAAAAAATAGGCTTTTAAAATATACTATATTGTCATCAATTTTAAATACTTATGCATACATATATTCAAAAAAATATTGGAATACAAATCACTCATGAGTGTTAACTTACATCAATTAATCATAAATTGTATAATGAATCAATAATGTTAAATGTCAATTAACTATTACAATAGAATTAATTGTGTACTTTGAAATTCATGCTTACAATATTTATTTATTTTTAAAAATAGAAATTGAATAATACTATTACTAACTTTTTTCCCAAAAAAAAAATTCTAAATACCCCAAAAGTCTCCTTCTATTCTAGTTGATATGTCATGTCATTAAATCATCATTTTGTTTTTTAAAAAATAATATACCTATTTAATTCATTAAACTTATGCCTCTACAAAACAAATATATAAATTACGTGAGAATTTATGAAGATTATAAAAAAGTACTTTTAAAATATCTAATTCCTTCATATTTTTCTACCAAACAAAATTCAATGAATTTTTTTTGTGTGCAATTGTTACCTGAGAATTTTTGAAATCTCTAAGTAAATTATTTGAAAATTTTAAGTAATTTTTTTTTTATAAAAGTATTCAAAAAAATTTGTAAGTTTGACAAAATAGTTGGTAAAAAGGAGAAATTTATTATTTAACTTTTGTTTTTAATTTAAATTTCATCAGTGATTTATATATCGATATTTTTTGAATATATATATTTATAAGTATCAAAATTGATGACATTATAGTAAGTTTTAAAAAAACTATTCTTCATAGCATAAAAAATAAAAAGTTAATTATGATAAAAGATTTTCAAGTATGAATTTTCTTCTCAATAAACTAATATATATATATGAATTATATAAGTTTATTTTTTTAAAAAAAAAGCTTCAATGACATGGCATGCCAACTAGGAGAGAGTAGGGTTTTTGAAGTGATAAGTATATTTGGAGGAAAATAGTGATAGTTGAGTGATATTTTGGTCCTAAATAAAACATAAATGATATTTCAAGACAATTTTCTAAACTTGGGTGACCATTTATGGAATTGACTCTTAAATTATTGAGTAGCCTGCACAAGATGCCACATTATCAGTTTGGCGTTTCTAATTAAGAGTTGACAAACCATTATGTATTTGAATTAATTTAATAAACCAATTCTTAATAATAATATATTCATTTCTTTGAAAGTCTTAATTCACAATAATAAGGACAAACTAGGATTCCAAGTTATTTTTTCCATGCCCATATAGATACATCATGTACGGCAAAGAAAAGAAGACCTTTTTTATTTTTATTAATTATAATATTGTGACCTTATGATGTTTGACAAATGAGTATACGTATACGTCGTATATATATACTGATAATGTAATAAATTTTTATATCAATCATATTATTTGATAAATTATAGGATTTATCTATAATATATACAAAATAAATACGAGTTTGTTTAATCGTTTTAATTAATGGGGTTGTTGAGCACCAAACCAAGTGATTGGACATGTTTGTGTTGGTTATGTAATGGTCAACTCCAATTACTTGCAAAATGCTCTGTTTGACTTTAAGCAATGCTAAACCATTTTCTTAAAATTCTAAGATTTTTTAAAATAATATTTTTTTCTAACTAAACTTTTCCATTTCTCTATATAAATAAATACATATTCAACATTAATAATCCAAGTTCCATCATTTAGAAAAATCCCTTTCTATAAAAATGGGGATTAGATCATTTTTGTTATTGTTCATGATAACTTTGATAATAATTTTCTTGGGAAATGTCCAAATATGCAGCTGCAAGGAAACATATTATGATGAAAATGAAGAAAGAATAAGAGTCAAGTTTTATTCAACTTTTTTCAGGTACTTTAATACAATTCCTCATTATGCAAAAGAGAAGAAATTGCACATAGTGTCAAGGAGATTAGTTCCTAGTGGACCAAACCCTCTTCACAATTGATCTTGATCCAATTAGTTCCAAATCAATATTTCAAATACTTTGTAAGTAAATATTATTGTGATCGGTATTTGTTAGTAGGTGGTTGGTGCAAAGATCATCAAGTTTACTTTGTAAGTAAGAAATCAAGGATTCTTGCATATGAAAATTGGTAGTATTAGAAAGATTAGAAATGTATACAGTTTTTCAGTTACCTTGTTAATGTATATATATTCATGATATCAAAATTTTCAAAAGCAGAATAAGCTGTATGGACTAGATTTTCCTTCTTGGGGAACTTTCACAAATAGCCACTGTAATAAACTTTATTATGTTTCATAGCTATAGTTTGCATATTTACTGGTTGTAGCTACAATTTAAGCTGTCTCATTTGTATACTTCGCGGATTTGTATAATTCGTAGGTTTGTATAATTTGCGGGTACATTTGTATAATTCAGTTAATTTTGTAAACTTGAAATAACGAGTGTATACAATTACAAACATCAGAAGTGTAAACTATACAAATTATATTATACAAATTCTGAATTATACAAAAGTTATTATACAAATGCGTGAATTATACAGAACTAAAAAGTTGAGCCGCGTAATTATAGCTAAAAGTTGGTCACGAATTGTAATTAAAGCAAACTGTAGCTATGTAAACTAATTAAGTATTATATATTTGCTTTAACCCGTAATTTTTCCTTACTTGTATGTAAATATATATTGTAAGACCTTTATTATTACATTAAATTTCCTTTTTGATGTACGATTAAATAGTGAAATGTATAGCATGTCTTGATAACTTTGGTCACACAAAAGAGGAAACGATCTCCTAAGACTTGTTATAATGACAAAGTTATGATTGTCAACTGGTTTATTCATACGGTCGAAATATATACAATAAGGGGCCGTTTGGTTATTGGATAAGGACAAAGTTAATACATGAATAACTTTGTTATTCATGTATTAATTTTGTACCATATTTGATTTGTAAATAGAATCAAAATTATTCATGTATAAATTTTATACAATGTTTGGTTGGTGTGTCTCCAATGTTGTATAAAAGTTATACATGTATTGATTTTATGTGGTGTTTGGTTGTATTTTTGTAATGCCACATAGCTAATACTTACATAACTTGTGAAGAAATCTATGTATAATTTTATGCAGGGTAGAAGGTGGAATAAGTTATGAGGATATTAGTTATACATGGATTAAAATAATAAAATTACATATTTACCCTTAATTTGTTTTCTTACTCATTTGTTTGTAAATAATAATGTATATTAATTTACAAAATTAAGGAGTTATAACTTGTAGTTACGTTATTTACCCCCCCCCCCCCACACACACAACCACCCAAAAAAAAAACCAGAACGACCCCCTGGGGTGTTTTTGAGTTTTGTCGTTTTTACACCCCCACCCCACCCCCCACCCCACCCCCGAGGGACTGTTGCATTTTATTTATTTTGGATACTGCTTGTTTATAAGCATGGATTTTATAATTTCCGACTTTTTAAAAAAAGTATATTAATTTACAATAAATTAAATAATCAATAAGTTATAATTTATGTAATATAATTTCTACATAACTAAATCCTACATAAATAATATCTACGAAACTAATATTTGTATAATTAAACCCTGCATAACTAAACCCTGCATAACTAATACCTGCATAACTAAACCCTCCATAACTAATACTTGCATAACTAAACCCTCCATAACTAATACCTGCATAACTAAACCCTGTATAACTAATACCTGCATAACTCTAACCAGTAACCAAACGGCCCCTAAATACACTATTAGTGTATGTATTGTATATAGGAATGTATATTATCCTCCATATGTGATTTTTTAATATATATATATATATATATATTGATACACGTATTTCTAAACCATAGGCACAATTTTTGTATTTACGCGCAGTATATATAATATATCAATGTATATACATTGAAACTATATGCACGCTTATACAATGTATACACTATTGTTTGAAAGAAATAGTCACACTTGAAGAAAAAAAATCCGCTATTTTCTTTACAAAAACATATGTTAGTCACACTATGTCTTTTTTATCCTTCCTATAAGCTTCCATCCTTTTTTGATTCTTCGGTGACTTGAACCACAACCTTAGAGTTGAACATAAGAGTGTTTACCATCCAAATAACGGTCATTTATAAAAATTTCTTCGAAAAAATTAACTCTAAAACCATTGGCGAATAAACAAGCAAAAATGTCCAATTCTGGACCTCAACTATTTGATATTTGCTTAATTTTTTTCATCTTTATTTTTAAAAAAATTATGATTAAAATATTTTTGGGTAGGGAAAAAGAGAGGAAAGAAGATAGTGGGGTGGGGGGGAGGGATTATTAGACCTACTAAGCACTAACTATGGATACAGGAGGATTTTGAAAAAGTGTAAGTGCAAGTAAACGTGGCTTAAAAAATAGTTCAGGATTTAATTAATTGTCTAGAACTCTAGATAGACATACTAATTTTTTAGTTTTATTTTTTCATTTGTATTTACATGTAATTTTCAATATGTAATCGTTGTAATATTTGATACTCCTAATTGTATCACATAAGGTAAAATAGAGAATTTTTTTGACGAAATTTGAACTATACAACTAATTTGTTAAATAAATAAATTGCTCTTTTCTCTGTGGGTCCTTTTTTTTGTGGCTTTAAATATAAAACAAATACACACTTTTTTCTTTGTGGTCTTTCTTTTTGGGGGGTCAAATATCATTTAAATGCATTCACAAGGTTCGTCGTGAATTAATAATTATAAAATTATAATGCTAAAATTAAGAATAAATGAATATAATGTTATTAATAAATATTTGAATCACTGAATTAAGAATAAGATATACAAAGTATAATAATATAATATTGTTTTTAATTTTATTCTAGATGTTTCCAAAAGACTTACGGGAAAACAGTTATGGAAAGGACAAATATATCATTTTTATAATTAATTCGGGATTATTAATCTCAATTTATGAAACATTATTTGATTAGTTAAAATTTATAATCTAAAATATATGATCAATGGACTATTTCATTAAAAATGTGTTTTATAAATTGGGATAACGGAGGAATTCTTTATAACTAAAACCAAACTGACCCATACAGTTATACATCAGATTAGTATATGAGTCTTCTAAAGACTGAAATTTCCAACCGACCGTCCACTGACTTGGACAGACGACAGCTGCTGCGTTAATGGAGCTGAGATAAGGCCAAACAACAGAGAAAAAATAAACAAGTGTGAAAATACACCTAACATTAACTTGTAGAGTTTTTCTTTTTCTTCTTTTTGGATAGGATTAAAGAATCATCATCATAAAGACATATTGGTTTGCCTCAAATTGCAAGTTTTTGAAATTGAGGGAGAGTTTGGCAGACACGTGGTATTTGTCTGATTCTCCAACCCCCACCCCCAACCCCATGATGTCCCCATTTGCCCTACTCAGCACTTTACTCTGTATGTAGAGTCAAAGAAAAGAGAAGACAACACAATATAGTGGTGTGACTGGTGTCCTCCTATTAAGCAAACACACATTTTCACCCTTTTGTAAAAGGGGTAGGACATTTATTGGCAAGATTTGATTTTTATTTGGTTTTCTTGTTTTCTGGGTACTTGGAGATTGATTTGGATTTGTGGGGTTAGTTGATAATTTAGGTGAGATGGGGAAGAAAAGGGGTTTGCCCAATTGGGTTCCTGATGGGTGGAAGGTGGAGGTTAGAACACGCAAGAAAGGAAAGAAAGAAAAGGTATTTTCTTGTTCATTCCTCTTTTCTTAATCTTACATTTGTTTGTTGTATTTTGCATTTGGGATGATAAAGATTGATGCTTTGTTCTATTTATTTCTGATCTTCCATTGCAACTGTTATTCTTGGCTTAATATGTAGTAATATTATACAAAATCACAACTTTGCTTCCCATAACTATTTCCCTGGTTGTGTAACTAAGGGCTACTACTTTGTGTCTTCTCCTTGTTCTTCTCCTTGTTGGATAAATTAGCAAGCTTGATGCCATGCTTCATCTGTATAGACAAACTAGGCAAAGTAATTGAACTTAGTAAGGGATACTTTGTTGAGCTGCATGCAAGCTGATCCAGACATAGAAAAAAGAAAAAAGGGTAAGTTTTGGGAGTTAGTCTTCTTGCTCTAAACAAGGTTTTAACTGAAGAGGTGCTAGTTTGCTTTTATGGCTGAAGTAGGTAAAGAATTCAACATGCACTTGTTTGTTTAACCTTGTAATGCCTAGACAATATAAGTATATGAAATGTCCTAGTTCTGGTGATTGGTTGAACTTTCGTATATAGTTTGTTATGTGTTACTTTTCATCTCCGGCCAGTAAATTGTCTCTGGCTTAAGCAACAACAACCATTCCTCAGTTCCAAGCTAGTTAGGGTCGACTATATGTATCTTCACTGTCTATGCTACTCCATTTAAACTCATCCCAGGCTGTTTCTGGCTTATGACTTTCTTTAAATCCATTTTTACTTTTGAGGGGAGTGGGTGGGTAAGTGGGTGGTCTTGTGGAGTCGTAGTAGTATGATATGTCAGCCATTGCATGCCAAGTTTAGTGAGGCACCATTTTGACTTGGTCCTCAACTGTTGTCTCCTCTATAGTAAGGATTAAATTCCCTCGGTTAGATTACATAATGGATTGGATAATTAGTTTTATGTTCACAAGCCGTGTGTCTTGTCCTTAGAATGATGCTAGTGGTTCTCACATCTGATGCTTTTGTTTTTTCTATGTTCACAAGCCGCGTGTCTTGTGCTTGGAATGATGCTAGTGGTACTCGCATATGATGCTTTTTTATTTTCTATGTTCACAAGCCACGCGTCTTGTCCTTGAAATGATGCTAGTGGTTCTCACATCTGATGCTTTTGTAGTCTCTATGTTCACAAGCCATGTGTCTTGTCCTTGGAATGATGCTAGGTTCTCACATCTGATGCTTTTGTTGTCTCTATGCTTTTATGCACAGTAGTAACACACACATACATACATATATATATATATATATATATAGTATAGTAAAAAAATTCGATGAAATGGTGTCACTTGATACCCCTTCACTCAACGTGGGTCTGCCCCTGGGAGAGAGAATGGCTGAAAAATGGCTTTTAAAAAAAGAAGAGAAAACTATTTGGAAAGAGAAATGACAATGAATCTGACGTGGATGGCTTGTCAATTATACCTGATTGGCTTAAATCTTGTTGTGGACTCGGAGGGTGGTAATAATTTCACTTCGGACAAGTATAGGGGGGTCATAGGATTCTTACAAGGTTAGGTGTGTAGTTAGAAAAAAAGGGACAAATTAGAGGGGTATTTATGTTTATCCCCTATTTATATTGTAGCAAATATAGTTTGTATGTTCTTTTTCCCCATAGCCCGTCTGCTAGCATCTTATAATTGAATTTCAGCCCTCAAATTGTTTGTATATCTTAAAACCTTAACCCCACAATCCTAAAATTTTCTTTTACCATCCACCAAAATGATATTATGGTTCACATCTTTAAGATGTAATTTATCTAAGCTTTGGTCTCTAACATTGATGTGTATTTACGCTGATTGATTCTGGTGATCTGCTATTTCCTTTTTGGAAGATAAGGTGCCTATTGTGCTTTTGGTGTTTTAAGAGTACGGAGATGCCAGTGAACCCGACATTCCATTTTGGTTGAAATGAGAAGAAAATTTAAGATTCTTTGAATGGTGTGTGGCAGGGAGTCAGCTCAGATTCAGAGTCTGCTATCTTATAACCCAACTTGTAGAATTGTCCTTGTGAGGACCATTTTATCTTTGCCAAAATGGACAAACTACATACTGCAATCTGTGCTTTTAATAGAAAATACCAAGTTTGGAAATTTTGCTTGAATGTGATGCCATTATAAATTCTCTATTCCAGAAAAAGTCAAGGGAAAGGATGAATTTTGTTTATTCAGTAAGAAGCTGTGTAGTCCTATAACAGTTCTACCCGTCATATCCATGCCAACCTAGTTCTCACGCAACCGCTTGCAGTTTTCCTTGTTGTGCTATGTCTTTTTCCTAATGCGCCGTTATGAAGCAGCACATATTAACCGCTTGATAGTCCTGTGAGTGCTTTGTTGATTTTTACTTCAGAAAGTGGGATGTATTGTTTGCCAATGGCAGTTCCTGAAAGCTGGAGTCATAAAAGTTTCTGCTCTCCCACCTTGAATCCATGCACATTTTTATGAATAGAAATGTGAAAACAATAAGATTGTTATTCCTCTCCTTCGTACTGGTTCCTAACCACTAAACTGCACTTCTGTATTTCTGACTGTATCTATTGTGTTTATTGCAGTGGTATATTGATCCCTCAAAAGGACTCAAATTCTGCTCCAAGGCGGACGTTCTTCACTATCTTAGCAGTGTTGACAGTAATTGTTCTAAGAGTTCTAATACAAAGGAAATGGAGAAGAAAGGCACCGAAAAGGTCTCATTGGTTAATTTATATTTTCTACCAATGTAGTGCCAACCTATTTTTCCCCCTTTTGTGAGGGGAACCTCCTTTACATGAAGTTCTCTCCTTTTGTATTTGCCCTTACAGTTTCTCTGTTTTCCACGATATAGTGTTTTACTGAGAAGACTGCATCAGAAGGGTTGCCGCCAGGATGGATTAAAGAATTGAAGGTCAGGAGAAAGGGGCGCAAGATCAGGAAAGATCCGGTACTAACTCCCTCGTTATTTTCATATTTTAATGCCTACCAGCTTATCAATAACTGGAAATATGACTTATGTGATTACTTAATCGCCTTTGCAGTATTATATTGATCCTGTCAGTGGACAAACTTTCCGCTCTATGAAGCAAGTTTCTCGGTTCCTTGAAACTAGAGAGCCGGGAAGGTTTGAATCCAAGCCCGATAATCGATGTCCTGATACATTAAAACTGGAAGAACCTTCTTCTTCTGTAAGTGTGAATGTTTTTTGCACGCTCATTCTCATTTGCGGGTATTATCCTTTACTTTGGTAGTTAAAAGTCCATAGGTTTTCATAACCTAGTTAGAATCCAAGAGCTCTTGTTTACAATGATTTATGGAGGTAATTAGTAAGTAGAGAAACATGGTATCAAAGAAATTTGAATTGTATGATAAAATTACACCTCAAATTACTGGAATTTATATATCTTTGTTAGTGGAAATGGTAGTATTCTTATTTTTTCACCAACTTGGCCACAGAAAAGTCTGTCCTATTCATACCTTACAAAGCTTATTTAGACATCTGTAAACAAACTGTTTACATCCAATTCTAGAAAACTTTCTGAGGTTCTTTCCATAGTCTTTTAGTCATGCTAAACGTTTGTTGGTAATTTCAGATTTGTAGCCTCTTCTGATCTCCTTTTCCTTCATAAAACTAGAGGAGATTAGACTCTTAATACAGTACATTCTTCACGACCTCCTTTTGTTATAATCATTTGAAACCGTTTATTTGTAATCCCATTGCATACAGGGCAGACTCCCACACATAAAACTCGTTAGGAAGACTTCAAACCACTTAGCCATGCTTCAAATTCTCCATGGTAAATCTTGATGAACTAATCTTTTTGTTTGTTTCTGGTATTCGCTAGTTTCCTGCTGAAGCTGACAAGCAGATGTCGCTAGACAGTGATGCATCTGGCAAGGAAGTTAATTCGAATCAGAAGCTGCAGTTGGGTGCTGAACATATGACTCATAATTCCAGTTGCGTAGAAGGCGGTATGTCATCCTGTGAAGGTATTGCTCACAATTGGAACGTTCTGATGTTTCTGTTTCAGATGGAGTATTTAAATGCTTTATTTATGCTCTTAAGTCATTAATTTATTATAAGTTCCTTTTCATTCCTCTGGTACAGATTTCCTTGTGAATTCAAGAATTAATTTATTGCTGAAATTCTTGGGGAAAATGCTTTTAATATGTTGGAATCGAAATTCTTTTGATACTGCAGCCTCTAGATGGGTCAAGAGATGTCATTTTATGTCATCAAAATTCAAATACTCTAGATGTCAAGTGTTTTTTAAGTAGTTTATCAAAATGAGTGGTTCTAATTTGGAAGTGAGAAATATTGCAGGTTTAGGAGATGCTGTAGCAGGGGAGAATGTTGGTAAAGTTGTTTCAGATCCTGCAAGTGAAGAACATCAAGAAAAGGACGATGATGGTGAAGTTGTCTCGAATACTGCTAGTGGAGAACATCAAGAAAAGGAGGATGATGGTAAAGCTATTTCAGATCCTGCAAATGGAGAACATCAAGAAAAGGAAGAGGATTGTAAAGTTGTCTCGGCTACTGCAAGTGGAGAACATCAAGAAAATGAGGATGATGGTAAAGTTGTCTCGGAAACTGTAAGTGGAGAAGATCAAGAAAAGCCATCACGAGATGGAGCGGAAAAGCATGACCAGAAAACATTTCAGCGGAAAAGAAAAAAGGGTATGAACTTGCCTCGCAGAGCATCCAAACGGCTTGCTGGTATTAGAGCTGATACATCTCTTAAGCTCCAAACAAATGATCAAGCCCAACTAACTTCAGTTAGACAGCAGGAGGGGACACAAGCTGCCACCTCTGATAACCCTTTGAATTTTATTAATACCAGTAAGCATGTTGCAACTACAGTAACTGGTATTACCATCAGCAAGAAGGTAGAAACTGGGAGTCTGACGATTAAAAGGAAAAAGCGTCTTGTTACTTCATCACAAACGGAGCGAGAGAAGAAGCCTTCTCCAGCTGAACCTGCAAAAACTGTCCTTTCTAGCTGTGAAGGCGATAAGAAAGGTGAAACAGATCTTGAGTCATCTTTAAGTGATCTTTGGACGGATCCCTGCATAGAATTTGCAATAAAAACTCTAACCGGCACAATTCCAGTCATAAACGAAAAGAAAGTGGATGAGATCCCGGGTTCTAGTTCGAGCAAGCCCTCTGTTAATACTCCTTCCTCTGTGGGCTTACCTTCTGATGAAATATGGGCAGATCCTTGCTTCATGTTTGCTGTCAAAACTCTTACTGGTGAAATACCGATAGGGGACGACTTATGCTCTCAGAAGATAGTCCAGCAGCAATGCACTTCATCACAATTCCAAGGAAATAATGGTTTAGTATTACCAAACATCAGATTTGAAGAGTTTGGCCAGGCTAATCTTCCGCGCTATGCAGCACCAGAAATGTCTTCATACAAGCAACAGCCTGCAGTAGCCCCTAATGCATACCAGAATCGTTGGTTTGCTAAATTTGGTTCTCATCGGCCTTCACCACTTTGTTGAGAAAGATCATGGTAGATTGTAACTTAGCTTAGGAAGTTCAACCTATCTTGTAGAAGTATCATTATAACTAAAGTGCCTAAGTTAGCACAAGCTCAAATTTTCAAGCAGTAAAAACTATGATGTAAAAACATTATTCACAAACTGCCTGTTCTGTGTAAAATTGTTGTTGTAAAACTCTTATGTTAGGCAGCTTTTCATTCCGCTTCATAGGCCAAAGGAGAAGAAAAAAGAGCATGGATAAAAGGAATACAACTTTTGCTTTTCAATGGGCACTAGAAATGTCAGGTCAATATGAGGTTGAGAGAGCTATGTCACTTTGAGTCTCACATAGCATTCAAAATCGAATAGAAATCAATTACTTAAATAGAAATTTATTGATAATGGGTTATTGATTTATTGATTTAGCAATTTAGGTAAGTTTTTGATTTTTTCTGATTATTAGATTTTTGTTTTTAACGGTTTGAGGTTTTTTATTAATTGATTGATCGATTAAATTAAATAATTATATTTATACCATTTGTTGTATAAAAAGTATTTGACTTAGAATTTAGTTTCATACTTTTATTTCTGGTTGTCTCAAACTCTCGCATATTCTACAATTTAGCAATGTTTTTTTTTGAGCAAAATGTAATCTCTTAATTCATTTGGTTTGTCACCTTGTTTCTAATTAATTATAATTTTGAAAACTTTTTTAAAATTTAATTATTTGATAATCTAATTAGTTTGACATTGAAATGTTTTATTAAACATTTCAAAAAATTGAAGATAACTTTACAAAGTCAATATTAAAACATGATTGAATCACCTTGAAATGAATTAGACAAATTAAGAAATAAAAATTAACTATAAATTTAATTGCATTTTTAATTATAATTATATCGATAATAAAATTTCAAAAATATGTGCATAAAAATTACTAAGAGAGTAGCAATAAATTTTAAATTTTAATTAATAGTAACAATGAATATATGATTTTCTTATATACTATCCAGGTGTTTTGTTCGGTGCTCCTTATAATGGCCTTCATGAGATCTGTTCGTCTCTTTTATGTATGTATGTATCTCGAGCCTTCATCTTCTTTAGGTTCTTCGTTTAATCTTGCCTTTTGGACGAATTTATTTCTTTTTGTGCATCTTCGGTATGTTTTCGTATTTGAGCGAACTGAATTTGGGGTTTTTTGGTTATTTTTGGGCTTAAAGCCACTGCGCTTTAGGGTTGAGCCGCCATTGAGGTGTATCGGAAACAGCCTCTTTGCCTACCTAAGGTTTGCGTACGCTGTATCTCCCCTAGGTTACACTTGTGGGATTGCTTGTTGTTGTTGATTATCTCCTATTAATAAGCATGTCGATTTATCATAACATATGCAGTCTCCAGGTGCTTATCCATCCCTACACCTTCCAGATGAAAAATATTTACTGTTATCTATTAAAAACTGAGCAATTTGCAGAAATGGATTGTAAATGTTTGTTAGAAATTCTCAGGGGTCTTTTGGAACCTGCAACTTATTATTTAGTCTATTAATGACATTATCTACAATGAATTCTTCATTTTATCAAAAGTGTTTGACAGGTTTTTTTTTTTCTTTTGTTGGTTCAGGGTAACCAGTTGGACTGCAACTGCTTGAAGGATTGAGTTACATTGAGAAAATGAAGTAATGTCTCTTCCTGTTCTGTGAATTCTGTTTACATCTTGGGCTCGCTTAAACTCAGATTTCAGTTTCTAATGAATGCCACATAGACAAGATTGAGAAAAGAAATACTGTATGCACGTATTAATTTACTGTAAGTAGACTGAATGTGCTGTTTGGGACCCAAAACCTGTTCATTTTTTCTCCTGTATATGTGTTCCATAACATGTTTAATACCTTGAGTTATGCTTTACTTGATCACAAGAACAAAAAACGGTTACCTTGAATATATTATTGCAAGGTCAGTTATTTTTGGGGTATGCATTGGTGCTAATGTTGTGTTGTCATCATGATTTTAATTTTTGTTTTATCTGTTCTTCTAAATAACTGGACTTATTTTGGTCTGCCTGCGGTATGAGTATTGTTAGCAATGCAAATTTAATTGCTTCGAACATTTTCTGTTGGTGTAGAAGGGGGCATGTTAAGTGGGATGAGGCAAATTTGGGAGAAATTGAGGCAAATAAACCGGTGAGGCAGAAAATTACTGAACCAAAGACACCATATCACCGCATGATCGATGATGATGGTATGTTCATGAAATTGACTCCTCTTTTTATGTCTGTTTGTCTCAGTTCTAAATTTTTTGTCTCATGCAAGCTTCATATATTGATCAAATAATGTGGTGGTGTGAGCTGAGCTGTCATTTTCTGCCTTTCACATGCCAATCAGTCTCTCTTTAATAGAATTTGATGCTTGGTAGGCTTATAGATAGATGAAACATGATTAATGTAATAACCTGGTTTTATACTCTTGCTAGTCTTCTTTTTCTTCTTTTTTCTATTTTTCTTACCCTGATGATTTATGCACTTACTCCTTTTTTGAATAACCGAGAAACCCTCCGAGGGCTAATGGCACACAGTTCGAAATTCGGTAGATAATTTGCCGAACTATGTACTCTTCTCTACTTAAATACTAGGCTTTGTATGCGACAGGTTCAAACCCATGACGTGCGCCTAACACATCACACTTCGTGCTCTTACCACTAGACCAAAGCCCAACAACAACAATATACCCAGTATAATACTACCACCAGTGGGGGCTGGGGAGGGGAGGATGTATGTAGACCTTACCTCTACCTTTGTGGGGCACTAGACCAACGCCCCTGGGGGATGATTTATGCACGTACTGATCTTCTTTTCTTCCCTTTTTAGATTAGCTTCCATGAGAGTGATGATTTGGGTGGAAACATTTTAAGAAGTCAACTTTCTTCATCAATTCTTTTTTATTAAGAATTAAACTTATTTGGATCATTTGGTAGTATTTTTTGTAAACATCCTAAAAGTTTCTTTACATGGTGCTTATACGATTTAAATGTTTTTGTAATGCTACTGGTGCATTTTATATTTCTGTTTAATTTTCTTTTTATTGTTATTTAGCTCAGGGTAATTGATTATTTTTCTCAAAGTTAAAATGTCAAAGTTGATGTATATTCTTCTCAAAATGTCAACACCTTTGAAGTTTCTTATATGGTGCCAAACCTTCTATAATCTTTTGGTGGTGGAATATAAGAGTTACTACCCTTATGTTTGGGTATTTGAAGCCTTAGGTTAGGCTTCTAATAATGGCATTGATGCTTAATTTATTATTATGTATGAGAAAATTGGATTATCCAAAAGCTCCAAAAAATTCTTGAATAATTGATCTTCCTAGTAAGATTTCCGTGACTTCATCAAACACAGACATTCTGGTATTTTTTCCTTTATTTGAGTCTAATCCTCGTTAGTGTATACAGTTTCTATCCTGCCACTAAGAGAATTACTGAGCATTATTAGGGGCTTTGCGTGATTTTATTTCTCGTTACTCCTCTGTAGTTCCAGTTCTTTTGCATTTGCAAGGGTCTCATTTGGTATGAGTTGTTAAGACATGATGTAGTTACTCTATCTAATTGAATTTATTAAGCAGATAGGATTTTCTCTTTTTCTTTGTTCAACTCGGGCCAGATTTATCAGAAAACATGTTTGGAACTCCATTTTTAGGTTAAATATTTTTGTTTGGATACACATGATGGAGTTTCACCTATTTCTTTTTACAAATTTAACCTCCAAAAAAAAGAACTATACAGTTGCACAAATTGTCATTACATCTAAAGATGAAATAAATTAAATACACAGTTGAAAACTTGTTGTTTAGACTAAAAATATTTTTGTAGTAAAAAATTAATAGAATTTCAGTCAAGTTTTTTTTTACAGATTTGGAGCGGAAAAGAAGAAATACACACTAAATTGGAATAAATAACCATGGTACCTAAAGAAGATACAAAGAAAATATAAAGTTGGGGTAAAATATGTGTGGTATGTTAAGAAGTAAGAAGCAACGCATAATTTGGAACAAATAAACTATTGTATATGATTATGCAGCAATTAACAGTTGGAAAGTACCTCATTTAAAAGCTGATTTTTCAATTTTTCTTCATTCTCACATGCCTAAAAGGGAGTGTATTGATGTTCGGTGCCAGGACAACATTCTGGGGGTGAAGGCTATCAAATCGTCAAGTTTGGGGGTACAGCATTATGTGTCCTATATGACTAGTCTTGTGTCCGCTGCATGAGTATGTATTCAAGGCGGCTATGTTGTGTTTTAGTAGGTTTGTAGTGTATCTTGAAAGATCCACCATATGAAGTTCTTATGCTGGTGTGATACTTGCTCAACATGGTTATATTGAAGAAAACATGAAGGTTCCATGTAAAGTAGCTAATAGATAAGCTCTATAGTCCTGCTTTTTGATGGACTAATCATTCATCTGTATTTAGAGAGGAATGTTTATATTGGTCTTTGAATGATAGCTTATATCGCCTAAATCTATGCAAGTTCATTTCTTCCTCTTGACTTTTTCTGATTTTGGTGATGTGGTAGGATCTTTATCTCCTCTACGGGGTAGTTTTGAGGAAGGCAATGGTGATGCAGTACATGCAGAAGCCATACGCAGTGCATTGAATGAGATGGCTTCTTCCAGTAAGAATAAATCCCAACGGTCTGGCTGGACGTCATCTGAGGATGAAGCCGATGTCATGGACCAAGATGATGCAGGTTTAGTTTGATCTTCAAGAGTTTAAAACCCAAAATACATTAAATCATGTTTCTAATTCTTATTGAATGTCTGGTGTACTTGGTTCTTCAGGACTACTATTTTCACATTTGTTAAATTTGTCATAGGTATATATGCTTCTTGACATTCATTTTCTGTCTTTTTCCGTCAACAATCTTCACTTATCTGACACTACGTGATCATATTGATAATCAAGGAGGGAAAAAAAGCATTATGCAATTATATTGGTTATTCAGTTTCTGTTCACCACCCTTTTATTTGCTAAGTTATTTCGGTTATCAAGTGCTTGATACCTTCTTTTGGATCATTATGAGTGTTTCTGCATCCCTCCTTTTTAACTTCTTTTTTCCCTTTGGGTTTTCCTACCTTTTGATTTGAAGACTTGGGGTTGGCTTGGGTGAGAGAGAGCCAAGAGGAGGGAAAGGGGGTCATTGACGTCTGAGTTGGCTAGCGTTGCAGCCAAAGGAAATTGTCTTATCCAATAAGCTTGAATAGAACTTTCTAGTTCTGTTTTACCCTTACCCCTATATGATTGGGGCCTTTCAATTGATTGATTTCGCCATGCACAGACACGGGAGACAACCCTCTTTCTATATTGGGTTCCTTTTTTTATTTTCTCAAGTGTATTTTGTTACTGGTTGAGTTTCATTTGCACTATTCAGTGATTCGTATTTTGAATGCAAACTCAAGTATGGTCAGGTATCTGATATTTTCCTGTGATGTGATAGATTCTGGTTCAAGGAAGGGAAAAACTTCAAGGACCACAGGCGAGCACACTATGATGAGTATAGGAGAGTCAAAGAACTCCGTAAAAAGGGCGAACAAGCATCAGACGATGAGGATGAGGATCTTGTGGGAAAGGATGGAAGGTCTGATTCATCATCATCATTGAGTACTGCTGTTAAGGACATAGAGATTAAGGAAGGTAGCATGGACACTTCTAAATAGTACTCTTCCCAGGCCTTGGAGCTCAGATCAAACCAGATGACATTGCTGATTTTATTTTATTTTCATACTCCCTTTGTTTATATCCGTCTAACTTCTGCTTGTAACTTGTGTATTAAAGATTTATCAACCTTAAGGATGATAAATAATATTCACCGGATATAGTAGCAGTAGGTTTTTCTTGAAAACTCCTTGTGTTAACTCACATGTTAATTACAAAAAATTCTAGAATAATTAATAGTGCCAAGATTTTTATCTCTCCTTTAATAATCCAAAGATCAAAGTATCAAACTAAGGATTCGTGTGGTTTGGAGGAAAATATTTTCGGAAGAATGTACTTTAAGTTTATAATGGTTGGTCAAAATATTTCAAAAAAAATTTGTTAGAAAAACGAGGTCTTTGAAAATGAGGAAAATAACTTTTCTAATGGTAGTAAGGAAAAAATGTTTTACAAGTGATTTTTCAAGTTCATTATTTCTTCACCCACAAACCCTTACTCCATAACTTTTCTCTTCTATTTTTGTATTTCCTCCCTTTTTTTTGTTTGTATTTATTTAGAAAAAAGTATTGAAAATATTCTTGAATTTGACGTAAATTATTACTTACGTCTTCGAATTATTGATTGTGAGGTCAAGGAACATAGGACTCTTGGGGGTTGTTTGGTAGGGAATATTAGAAGAAATAGTTCAAGTATTATGTATAGTATTATTATTTAGTACTATGTTTGGTAGGAATTTGGGTCTATGTATAACTAATTCATGAATTAGTTATACATCCTACATGATGTTATAGGATGTAATACCCTTTCATTTGGAGGTATTAGTAATACATAGGACTAATACCATGGGATAAGTCTATGAAAAGACAAAAATATCCCTCAAACCATTTTAAATATTTTGTTTATTTTCTTGATTTTATGTTTTTTATTTGTACTAGTGAATTTATTTAAATAAATTAACTTATAAATTATTTAGAGAGTGTTGTTTGTTACTAAATAAATCCAATACAAATCAATACAATATTTGAAATGTGAGTTGTTTAACATTTACTAATTAAAACGACAATATATATATATATATATATATATATATATATTATTTTATTTTTCTAATTATTTGTATTTCGAACAATTTGTAAAATTGCATACATATTAAAACTACAACTTGCAATTTTTATGTGTAAATGTAAATAATTTATTCAATTTTACTATTGTTTACCGTCTTTTCGATTTAAAAGTAGATGATTTATTTTTTTAACATTGAAAATTGACATTTTGTGAGTCATCATTTATTAAGATGACAATTATTTATCCTCAAATAATTCAAGTGAAAAAATAGCAAACATGAAAATAAAATTGTTCTTCTCCTAGCTAATTAGAAAGCTATAAAAAATATTATTGTCCGACCAGTGGCGTAGCCACATTGGGGTCAGGGTGTCCAATTGGACATTCTTCGTCGGAAAAAAAAATATGTATATAAAAGTAAAACGATACACGAAATGATTAGATAATATATTTTGGATACCCTAAACATAACAAATTGTTATAGCCCAATGGTTTCACCTCCTTGAAAGGAGAAAGTGCTCATGTGTTCAAATCTCACTTTTTCTACTTTTTAAAAAGAGCTTTTGTTATGTTATTTGCGGACACCATTTGTGAAATTTCACTATTTCTGGATACCTTTTGTGAAATTTAGAGTGTTTTCCCATTTTTAATTTTTTTTTTAATCATTGAAATACTCTTGTTGTGGAGGTAAAGAGACGTTAGCCACAACTTGGAAGTCAAACAGACAATGCGTAAGAGTTAGATTTTTTTCCATTATTGAACAAGTGAAATTGCAGAGAGAGAGCCGAGAGAATTAGCGTCAAATGGCCGAATCGAACCCAATAGAATCAGCTCTACTAGCTTCAAAAATATGCAATCAGATAAGCTCCGTCTTCTCCACAAAATCCCCAAATCTAGCAGCACTAGACGTGCTGGTGCAAGAAATCGCAGATGTTGCTAACCGCAACGGCCGAGTATTTGTATACGACGTGGGCCGTGAAGGATTGATGCTGAAAGCCCTATCCATGAGGCTTTTCCATCTCGGTTTATCAGCACACTGCGTCTTTGACATGAACACTCCTCCAATTGGTCCCTCTGACCTCCTAATATCCTCCGTCGGTCCAGGTGGTTTCTCCACCGTTGATGCGATCTCCGGAGTGGCCAAATCTAATGGCGCTCGTGTACTGTTGCTGACAGCTCAGCCTAATTCGGGATCTTCAATGAAGTACGCGAGTGTTGTAGCTTATATTCCGGCTCAGACGATGGCGGATGATAATGCCGGAGACGGAGAGAAGGAACGACTGCTGCTTCCGATGGGGAGTGTATACGAAGGAGCGATGTTTGTGATGTTTGAGATGGTTGTTTTCAAATTGGGTGAAATTTTGAAGCAGAGTCCTGAAGATGTGAGAGCACGCCATACCAATCTGGAGTAAGCAGAAGTTAAACATTTGTGTACTGTATTTGGTTCTTCACTAAACTAGATGTTAATCTGCGTGCTTCATGCTTAATCTGTTTGATTATACTTGCTGAATTTAGTACTTTCGACGCAGATATGCTGAGCATAAATTTATATGTAAAAGGTTCATTAAAAATTTCAGTGAATAATCAATATGAACTCATTAACTTTAAATAGGTAATGGATTTAAGAAAGGAAAAAAAAAAACTTAAAAATTGGATCCATAAAATTAAAATTTTGAATCTGCAATGTGATCTTTTCATGATGAGTTCCATCATTTGAAAAAACTGTTATGCTATTCAGTTGATTGATTAATGGAATAACTGATGATGGTTAGAACAAGAATTTTGAAAAAGTGGAATTCATGTGTAAATGGTGATTGGTGGCTATGAAGGATTACTTCTTTAAGTTTATGAATTTCTAACCTCAAGTTAATATAAAATAATAATTAGATTATAATTACAAAAGCAATAATATACGTAATTCTATGATTGTGGTTCAAGAGAATAGAGTGTATGCAATTTTATCACTATCTTGTGAATGTAGAGAGGTTGTTTCTGGCAGACTATCGGTTCAAGTGCATCAAATTCAAGTACCAAAAAGAAAAGATAATGCAGAGAAAATCATAGCAACTAATAAGGATAGAAAGAAGGAACAAAAACAACAAAATGATGTGATAATACTTAATAGCATTGTATACCATAGACGATAATAAATATCAAAAATAAGAACTATAATAATACCGTCAATACAATAACAAACACCAACAAATAATCTAGCATTAAAACAAAGAAAATGTCATCTAGCATAATAGTACTGGAAAACCAAACAAGCCTTGATATTTTTGAAAAGAATCGATATGACGTCTAAATAAAAGTAATATGAATTCATTAGTATATAATATATGAATTTAAGTTATATATAATGAGTAAAAAAAGGGTATAATGTCCAAATACAAAGTAAATATGAACAATATACAATTTTCTTTTATAATTTAATCAGCTATAGCAAGTTATTACTTTGTCAAATTACCATGCTCAATTTGTCAAATAAAATTATCTAATATTGTAAGTCAACATAACATAATGGTGTAAAAACTTCATACACTATAAATTCACAAAACTTATAGCCATTAATTCAGCAACATAACTGGAAATACTTAAGATATACATAATTTCTTAATTTTAATTAATATTTTAATTTCATTTCTTAAGCAAGACTAGACATAACACATAAGTTGATAAGAGTGTGGTAATTGATAATTAAAGTCAAAAAGGAGAAAACAAAAGGAAATGGCAAGTGATGGAAACTCTTGCATATGAGATGTCGTGGTTAATCACTAATCAAACATCCGTAATTAAATTAAGCATGATACTTCTCCTAACCACATTTTAATTTGCCGCTAATTACGTTAGCTGTGCATGTACCTACCTACGACTTATTCTATATTGAAAAAAAAAACATGATTTACGCATTTCGCATATAAATATAAATATTTATCATCTAACTATGGTTGGTGATATGTCATTCTACTTTAAATTATTTAAAATAGTACAAATACTAATTAACAACATATATAAGTATTTTCAGTCAATTGTTAGGTTCTTGGCATAAGTTTCTTTGGAATTGTGCAATATGGATCGGCTACTTAGTTACATTTATGGCATGGCGTTAAATAAGCTCCTTCTATTGTGAATATAAAATAGAGTAATAATTGATACAGGAGTAAAAAAAACTGTGGGAATAAGATAAAGATCGGATTCAAACTCTTGACTCTTTCACCTTTCCACAAAATTACTACTCTTGAGTACGCTCATGGTTCAAAAGTCATTTTACTATTAGTACATAGTTTTTCATTACCATTCGTTTGACTTTAATATGTGTTATTTCAACTGAGGATCTATCGATAATAACCTGTTTATTTTCATATGGTAGAGCTAAATAAAATTACGTACGCATCAATCATCACCACTTTCCCCGGATTTCATATATAAAACTATATGGTATATGTCATCGTTGCTATATTCGTTCGATTTTAATATATTATTATCCAAAATCTCAAACAAAAAAAAAATGGAAGTAGAAATGTAAAAGTTAAGTAAAGCAATCGCATCACATGTGGTGTTGTTTAACCCTAAAAATATCTTCATGAGAATTTTAGGCAGCAGGCCGCAGCCCTATTATTCTATAATGCGCGCGCACTCACGTCATAGTTATGGGTCAACAAGATTGATGTGATTAGGCCTTAGTCTACTAAAATATTCCTCCTTACATTTAATAATCACTGCATTATTATGTTTGGACAAAATATCTCCAATCACGTAATGAGTGGAATAGATCTTGAGTTTAATTCAATCTCATCCCTTAACCAATATCGGAGATTCAAACCCCCCCCCCCCATCCTCACGTCCAAACCTACAAACGGAAGCACATTAAAAACATTGGTATATTACATTATCAAATAAATTAAATTTAGCAATGGACAAATTTTATAGTTAAACAATAAAATTCATCATTAATCCTACTTAGCGATGAATTAGCAATAGATTTTTGCCAGCTACAAACAAAATAGCGACGAAATGTGTAACTAATTGTCTTTTCATCACATTAAAAATAAAACAAATAAATAGTTATATTTTTTTTAAATAGTAATTATTTTAAGGGAAAAGGGTCAAAAATACACTTAACTTATAGGAAATGGCTCAAAAGTGCCTTCCTTCCACTTATTGGATCAAAAATGCCCTCCCATCCACCTATTTGGATCAAAAATGCCCTCCCATCCACCTATTTGGATAAAAAATTCCCTCAAGGTTAAGTTTAAGCCTAAAATTACCCTTCCTTTTAACAAAAGCTATGTGGCATAAATAATATTTTAAAATTAAATATGTGGCATTATTTTTATTTATCAACATGCAATTAACTAAACCCAATTTCATTCACAATCATACCTATTCACCCAAACCCATTTCTTAAAAACCACATTTTTAATTAAAAGAATTTTTAATGCCACATCAGCTTCGATTAAAAGGAAGGGTAAGATTAATGAATGAAAGATAAAAGATCAACCACTTCTATTTACAACATACATTTTTTTTAAAGAAAAAAGATGAAATAAGAAAATAAATTGAAGAGATAAATTAAACTAGGTGCTTATTTAACAATAAATATCACACTCCTTTTAGGATATTTTATACACAGAACTATCTTGTTTGTCTAGGAAAACAAGTTGTTTGAAAATGACTTCTTTATAGGGAGTAGAGAAAATAAGTTTTAAAAGTGATACAGAGCCACAACTTGGAAGTCAAACAGACAATGCATAAGAGTTAGATTTTTCTCATTATTGAACAAGTGAAATTGCAGAGAGAGAGCCGAGAGAATTAGCGTCAAATGGCCGAATCAAACCCAACAGAATCAGCTCTATTAGCTTCAAAAATATGCAATCAGATAAGCTCCGTCTTCTCCACAAAATCCCCAAATCCAGCAGCATTAGACGTGCTGGTGCAAGAAATCGCAGATGCTGCTAACCGCAACGGCCGAGTATTTGTATACGGCGTGGGCCGTGAAGGATTGATGCTAAAAGCCCTATCCATGAGGCTTTTCCATCTCGGTTTATCAGCCCACTGCGTCTTCGACATGAACACTCCTCCAATTGGTCCCTCCGACCTCCTAATATCCTCCGCCGGTCCAGGTGGTTTCTCCACCGTCGATGCGATCTCCGGAGTGGCCAAATCTAATGGCGCTCGTGTACTGTTGCTGACAGCTCAGCCTGATTCGGGATCTTCAATGAAGTATGCGAGTGTTGTTGCTTATATTCCGGCACAGACGATGGCGGATGATAAGGCCGGTGACGGAGAGAAGGAACGGCCGCTGCTTCCGATGGGGAGTGTATACGAAGGAGCGATGTTTGTGCTGTTTGAGATGGTTGTTTTCAAATTGGGTGAAATATTGAAGCAGAGTCCTGAAGATGTGAGAGCACGCCATACCAATTTGGAGTAAGCAGAAGTTAAAACATTTTCATACTGTATTTGGTTCTTCACTAAACTGAGAAGTAAAATCTGCCTGCTTCATGCTTAATCTGTTTCATTAATGAATGAAAGATAAAAGATCAACAACTTCTATTTACAACATACATTTTTTTTAAGAAAAAAGATGAAATAAGAAAATAAACTGAAGGGATAAATTAAACTAGGTGCTTATTTAACAATAAATATCACACTCCTTTAGGATATTTTATACACAGAACTATCTTTTTTTAATCGAGAGGAATACTAGGGTGACCATCAGCATCCTTATCTCCTCTTCCATGCTTATATTGTGGGACCACCTGTAACCATATAATATATAGATATAATTAATATCTACTACTCCCTCCGTCCCATTTTATATGATGTACTTTGATTTGGCACAAACTTTAAGAAAAATGGAAAGACTTTACAATGTTCCGAAAATATCCTTATTAATAAGTCTAATTTGTTAAATAAAAAAAAATACTATATCTGACTTTGAATAGAAAAGGTTATGACTTTTCCCTCTCTCATAAGTTAATGTCACATCAGTCATTAATATAAATCCAAAAGAGTCCAATTCAAGAAGGGTAAAATAGGGATAATGTCATTAAATATTTACCAAATAAGGAAATGTGTCATTCTTTTTGGGACTGACCAAAAAGGAAAGTGAGTCATATAAATTGGGACAGAGGGAGTACTATTTAATTAACGACTTATCCTAATAGTGCATCTATAGTGGAATTTAATAATATTCATTGGTGGATATATAAGCTGTCATATGGAACTAGATCAAAGTACGTGGCAATTTATTTTTATTTTAATAAAAGACACTCATTAGGACATATTTATTGAATGTTTTCAAACATGTGGGGAAGGTTTATAATATGAATATAAAAAAATAAATAAAACGAACCTGATCTTGTGAGGAAATGCTGGATGACATTCTTCTAGTTTTTTTCTCAACATCTATTCTGCTTCCGCTACTCATCTTGATATCTTTAATATATAGTTTTTGCAACATTTATACAAAAAAATTAGTTCAAAAGGAACACTTTTTCTTTTTTATATATGTATTTCAGCTACACATGTAACACACGTATTCAAACATAATGTATTATATCTATGTATGTACGATTTGCGAAAGGAAAAAATATCACACATATATTAGTGCCATAAATGAATTTAGGGTGATGAGTACATTATTTTCGACTTGAATTATATATATATATATATATAGGTGTGTGTGTGACTATGACCTAACAGAAAAATTATAAAATTTTGACCAAAGGTATTGCTGCTTTCTTTTTCAAGTCATTTTAATTAAACTTATTTTAAGTTATTTTTAACTTTATCAAACGTTCAAAAAGCTAAAAGTAACTCAAAAATAAATTTGACTAACTTTTTAAGTAAAAAATTATATTATTGTTTTTCTCCTTCGTCAGTGGTCGAAATAATAACAGAACTGTAATATATTGTTTTTTTTTTCCTCCCGGACAGAACAAAAGACAAGGAAAAAGATTGAAGAAAAAGATTACTGCTACGTACCCTATGACAACCAAAAAAAATATCTTCTTAGTAAATAGTACTCTTTATGTTTTAACTTGTTTTGTTTATGGTTTTGATTTGATATGTAGTTTAAAAAAATAAATAGAATTTTAAATTTTTTAGTCTTAAATTAAAGATAAATATGTGAAATGTACTAAAATGTCCTTAAATTTTAAGGTCTTAAACATATCACTAAAAAGTTAAAATTAAGAAATTGGGTAATGCTAAAAAGTAAAAAATCATTCTTCTTTCTAAACAGACTAAAATGAGAAGTAAAACGAAAAATCAGAAACGGATGGATTAATGGAGTACTATTTTAGTGACAGTCTTAAAAATGTAACTAAAATGAAAAGTACTATTCCCTCCGTTCCATTTTATGTGGCAATATTTGACCGGGCACGGAGTTTAAAAAATAAATGAAGACTTTGAAATGTTTACCAAATTGTCCTTTTTTAAAGTAGACTCACTTTTCTCTCTCCTCATAAATGTATTAGAATATTATTTTAAGATTAAGTGGGACCAACAAGGGTAAAAGAGGAATTGTATCTTTAAATACTTACTCCCTCCGTCCCTATTTACTTGTCCATATTTCCTTTTTTGGTTGTCCCTATTTAGTTGTCCATTTTGACAAATCAAGAAAGGACAACAAATTTTTTCCTATTATACCCTTATTTACACTTCTTGAAAATTGTAAAAGTGTATGGTGTTTCCCTCCAATTTATTTCACTTGAATTCAAATAAGTGGTTGTAATTTTGAAGTGAAAAGTTGTCATAAGGGTAAAATTGTAACTTCACTGTGCTAATCATTGTTGTCTTAATCTGTGTGTCATTTCTAAAGTGGACAACTAAAAAGGGACGGAGGGAGTACCATATAAGGAAATGTGACATACTTTTTGGGACTGACCAAAAAGGAAATGGTGTCACATAAAATGAGACAGAGGGAGTAGTATTATGGGAAAATTGTATATAATAGCAAACTATTAATTCAAATTAAATGCTATAAATATAGTTTGATTTAATTGTATCTCATAGCAAACTGTTGCTATTTCACCTTTCTCCTAGTGAATCTCGCTCGCTACTCTCGTTCTCTCCCTCGCCTTTCTCGTTTTTTATACAAACGCAAGTGTATAAAGTGCGTTTGTATTTGTATAAAGCGAGAGAAAATTGTATATATACATATATTTTTGTTCCTCTCTCTTCCCTCTCCCAGATCTCGCTCGCCACTCTCCCAGATCTCGCTCTCTTACTCGCCTCTCTCACTTTATACAAAAAACGCAAATTGTATAAAATGTGTTTGTGTTTGTATAAAGTGAGAGAAAATTGTATATATACATATATTTTCGTTCCCCTCTCTCCCCTCTCCCACATCTCGCTCTCTCACTCGCCTCTCTCACTTCATACAAAAACGCAAATTATAAAATGCGTGAAAATTGTATATATACATATATTTTCGTTCCCCTCTCCCAGATCTCGCTCGCTCACTCGCCTCTCTCACTTTATATAATTGATATTTTTGTATATGTATACCAAAACAGATTATACAACTGCTTTCTTTTGTATATGTATAGCGAAATATACATATTTATGTTTGCTATGGAGCGCAATTATGCAAACTTTGCTATAACATACAAATATGAATTTTGTGTTTGCTATATGTGAAAGTTGCTCTAGTACTCCCTCTATCACAATTTATATGACTCACTTTCATTTTTAGTCAATCCCAAAAAGAATGACACATTTCTATATTTAGTAACAATTTAACTATAAAATGTCTATTTTACCCTTAATGAAATGATTTACAGCCACACAAATTTCTATCATTCATTTTGGACCACAAGTTTTAAAAGTCTTCCTTTTTTTCTTAAACTCCGTGCCGAGTCAAACTACATCACATAAAATGGGACCGAGGGAGTATTATTTATCAACCTTAAGGATGATAAATAATATTCACTGGATATAGTAGCAGTAGATTTTTCCTGAGAATTTCTTTGTGTTAACTCACATGTTTATTACATAAAATTCTAGAATAATTAGTATTTTTATCTCTCCTTTAAAATAATCCAAAGATCAAACTAAGGTTTCGTGTGATTTGGAGGAAAATATTTCTGAAAAATGTTCTATATGTTTTATAATGGTTGGTCAAAATATTTAAAAATTTCTTTGTCTAGGAAAACAAGTTGTTTGAAAATGACTTCTTTATAGGAAGTAGAGAAAATAAGTTTTAAAAGTGATACAGAGACGTTAGCCACAACTTGGAAGTCAAACAGACAATGCGTAAGAGTTAGATTTTTCTCATTATTGAACAAGTGAAATTGCAGAGAGAGAGCCGAGAGAATTAGCGTCAAATGGTCGAATCGAACCCAACAGAATTAGCTCTATTAGCTTCAAAAATATGCAATCAGATAAGCTCCGTCTTCTCCACAAAATCCCCAAATCCAGCAGCATTAGACGTGCTGGTGCAAGAAATCGCAGATGATGCTAACCGCAACGGCCGAGTATTCGTATACGGCGTGGGCCGTGAAGGATTGATGCTGAAAGCCCTATCCATGAGGCTTTTCCATCTCGGTTTATCAGCCCATTGCATCTTCGACATGAACACTCCTTCAATTGGTCCCTCCGACCTCCTAATATTCTCCGTCGGTCCAGGTGGTTTCTCCACCGTCGATGCGATCTCCGGAGTGGCCAAATCTAACGGCGCTCGTGTACTGTTGCTAACAGCTCAGCCTGATTCGGGATCTTCAATGAAGTACGTGAGTGTTGTTGCTTATATTTCGGCACAGACGATGGCGGATGATAAGGCCGGTGACGGAGAGAAGGAACGACTGCTGCTTCCGATGGGGAGTGTATACGAAGGAGCGATGTTTGTGCTGTTTGAGATGGTTGTTTTCAAATTGGGTGAAATTTTGAAGCAGAGTCCTGAAGATGTGAGAGCACGCCATATCAATTTGGAGTAAGCAGAAGTTAAAACATTTTCGTACTGTATTTGGTTCTTCACTAAACTGAGAAGTAAAATCTACCTGCTTCATGCTTAATCTGTTTCATTATATTTATTGAATTTACTACTTTTGACACAGCATAAATTTATGAACTCTTAAAAATTTGGATCCATAGAACTAAAATCTTATTTTAAAACTTTACTGTATAATATTTTAAAAATCAAATACTGAAATTACGATATCAAAACTTTCAAATACCATATCATGTCCACCCCTAGTCCCATAGGCAAAAGCTAAAACTTAACAGCAGAATTTCTAATTTTTACCAATAAAACAGATGTTTAGAATATTTCAAAGACAATGAATCTGTACAATTGATCACAAGTTCTCTTTTATAAGCAAACGTCATAACTTATGCATGATAGGCATCATAAATTCTTCTCAATAAAAAAATTTCAACTTAAAATCATTCTCTAAAGATTTATTAGTATAATATATGGATTTAAGTTATATATATTAACAATAAATAATTTTTTTATAGATTAATTCATTATTGCAAGTTTTTACTTAGTTTATCAAGTTACCATGTTAAATTTGTCAAGTGTAAGTCAACTTGAATTGATGATGTAAAAACTTTATACACTATAAATTCACAATACTTATAGCCATTAATTCAGCAACATAACTGGAAATACATAAGACGTACATAATTTCTTAATTTTATATTTCCTTTTAATATTTTAATTTCATTTCTTAAGCAAGATTAGACATTACACATAAGTTGATATTAGTGTGATAATTGATAAAGAAAGTCAAGAAGGAGAAAACAAAAGGAAATGGCAAGTTATGGAAACTCTTGCATATGAGATGTCGTGGTTAATCACTAATCAAACATCCGTAATTAAATTTCAAATAATTAAGCATGATACTTCTCATAATCACATTGTAATTAGCCGCTTATTACGTTAGCCGTGTATGTACCTACCTACGACTTATTCTATACTGAATTATTTTTATTTATTTATAAAAAAAAACATTATTTACTGGTACAAAGATAAATGTTAGGCATATATATCGCATATAAATATAAATATTTATCATCTAAATATGGTTGGTGATATGTTATTTCACTTTAAATTATAGCTCTTAAATTGAACTATTCAATAGTTCAATTTAATACAAATACTAATCAACAACATATATAACTTTTATAAGTATTTTCAATTAACTGTTAGGTTCTTGGCATAAGTTTCTTTGGGATCTTACGATATCGATCGGCTACATAGTTACATTTATGCCATGTATTGTGAATATAAAACAGAGTGACAATTGATACGGGAGTAAAGAACTGTGGGAATCAGACGACCCACATTTGCGAGTAGTGATGTACATGCACCCGTTAATTTCGGAAAAAAATCATACGTATATATGTATATCTATCTTGAGAAACTGATAAAAAATATATATATGATATAATTAGCAGTGCACCCAAGAGAAGCATATGTGTGCCCTTGTGTTGTTGGTACAAGTTAGAGTAATTAATCACCCTTCAGACCAGGGTGCAAATCCCCAGCTAAAGTCCATTTCCACTGTTTTTATCAAATCATGGGTTCGCCTCTGGTGGAAATAGGATAAGATTGAATTCAGACTCCGTTGTGACACCTTCCCATAAATTACTACTCTTGCATACGCTCATACTCCAAAAATCATTTTACTATTAATATATAGTTTTTTCATGATCATTCATTTGACTTTAATAAGCGTCATTTGAATTGAGAATCTATCGAAAATAATTTATTTATACACATCAATCATCACCATTTTCCCCAAATTTCATATATAAAATTATATTGTATATGTTATCGTTATCGTATTCATTTGATTTTAATATATTGTTATCCAAAATCTCAAAAAATGGAAGTAGAAAGGTAAAAGCTAAGTAAAGCGATCGCATCACATGTGGTGTTGTTTAACCCTAAAAATATCTACATGAGAATTTTAGGCAGCAGGCCGCAGCCCTATTATTCTATAATGCGCGCGCACTCACGTCATAATTATGGGTCAACAAGATTGATGTGCTTAGGCCTTAGTCTACTAAAATACTCCTCCTTACATTTAATAATCACTACATTATTATGTTCGGACAAAATATCTCCAATCACGTAATGAATTTGAATAGATCTTGAGTTTAATTCAATCCCATCCATCTATTTGGATAAAAAATGCCCTCAAGGTTAAGTTTAAGCCTAAAATTACCCTTCCTTTTAACAGAAGCTGATGTGGCATAAATAATTTTTTTAAAATTAAATATGTGACATTATTTTTATCTATCCACATGCAATTAACTAAACCCAATTTCATTTACAATCATACCCATTAATCCAAACCCATTTCTTAAAAACCTCATATTTATTTAAAAGAATTTTTAATGCCACATTAACTTCTGTTAAAAGGAAGGGTAATTTTAGGCTTAAACTTAACCCTAAGGGTAAGTTTTATCCAAATAGATGGATGAGAGGGCATTTTTTATCCAATAGGTGGAAGAAGGGCATTTTTGAGCCATTTCCAATACGTTAAGGACATTTTTGACCCTTTCATATTATTTTAATAGGCACGTTTATTAATTAAAATAAACTTGAGGAGTTCTTCTCTCCCAAAAGAAAGGAAGTAAGATTAATGAATGAAAGATAAAAGATCAACAACTTCTATTTACAACATACTATTTTTTTTAAGAAAAAAGATGAAATAAGAAAATAAACTGAAGGGATAAATTAAACTAGGTGCTCATTTAACAATAAATATCACACCCCTTTTTGACGCAGGATATTTTATACATCAAGCTATTTTTTTATTAATTGAGAGGAATACTAGGGTGGCCATCAGCATCCTTATCTCCTCTTCCATGCTTATATTGTGGGACCACCTGTAACCATATAATATATAGATATAATTAATATCTACTACTATTTAATTAACGACTTATCCTAATAGTGCATCTATAGTGGAATTTAATAATATTCATTGGTGGATATATAAGCTGTCATATGGAACTAGATCAAAGTACGTGGCAATTTATTTTTATTTTTAATAAAAGGCATTCATTAGGACATATCTATTGTATGTTTTCAAATATGCTGGGAAGGTTTATAATATGAATATTAAAAAAAAAAAAAAAAAAACGAACCTGATCTTGTGAGGAAATGCTGGATGACATTCTTCTAGTTTTTTTCTCAACATCTATTCTGCTTCCGCTGCTCATGTTGATATCTTAATATATAGTTTTTGCAACATTTATACAAAAAAATTAGATCAAAGGGAACACTTTTTTTATATATATGTATTTCAGCTACACATGTAACACACGTATTCAAACATAATGTACTATATCTATGTATGTACGATTTGCGAAAGGAAAAAATATAACACATATATTAGGGCCGTAAATGAATTTAGGGTGATGAGTACATTATTTTTTATTTGAATTATATATGTGTGTGTGTGAAGAAAAAGACTACTGCTACGTACCCTGTGACAACCAAAAAAAATATCTTCTTAGTAAATAGTACCCTTTATGTTTTAACTTGTTTGTTTATGGTTTTGATTTGATAAATAGTTTAAGAAAATAAATAAAATTTTAAATTTTATAATCTTAAATTAAAGATAAATATGTGAAATGTACTAAAATATCCTTAAATTTTACGGTCTTAAACATGTCACTAAAAAGTTAGAATTAAGAACTTATCAAAAAAGTAAAAAATTCTTCTTCTTTCTAAACAGACTAAAATGAAAAGTAAGAACGAAAAATCAGAAACGAATGGAGTAATGGAGTACTATTTTATCTGTGTGGTTCAATTTCTGATGATCATTAATTTTAGATCGCACAAATTACAAGTATCCAATTATTATTTTTTTGAACGAAGCAAAAACCCCATCTAATTAATTAGTTTACACTTTTATCTTTTTGGATCTTCTAAAAACACCATAAACACAAATCATGTGTAGACCCATTTCTGGATCTAATCATGAGTTCGGTAGAATTCAGTATTTTAAAATCAAACTATACACATATGTGTGTTAAAATAACTATAACTAGATGGATCTCGTTTAATATACATATCAAAATCAACTCTATCGCGCAATTTATATATTATATATATAATAATATAAACATCTATATTCCAGATCTGTTTCCCTGCAGATTGCAGGACTGGTATATACAATATGTTCCCATTTGTTCTGTGCGCACACATTATTTTTCTTAACATGTATCGCATGCAACAAACAAACTTTTGTTAGCTGGAGGCTAGCTAAATAGCCTCCAGCTAACGAGATATTTCGATATTTTTCCTATAATTAAATAAAATTAGCGACAGATTTTTGTCAGTATATACCTGAAGTAGAAAATCTGCGTCGTCTTTCTTTAGGGGTATCAAGGGTTGAATCTGTACTATCGGGTAAATGGCGGTCCAGCGGAAGAATTCGGGCAGCGTTATTATTCTCCAGCAAGGTTTGAACAAATGAAGCTTCAATGGAATTGAGGAAATGAACATGCCTTTCATTAGTCCAATACAAACTGTTACTTGACGATTCGTATTTTCCTTTAAAATCCTTCTTCTTCGGATCCATATATATGAACTGATCGATCTGTAATTGTTCTCCTTGAGAAGCTCCGACCGGTGCTGGCGCCGGAAATGTGAAATTCCGGCCGGTGTACTGCCGGAAGACCACCAGGTGGTTTTCGCTTTTTTGTTCTTTCTATAAGTTTCGAATGCCAATTAGGATATTTTAGGGCTTTTTATATGATTATCTTTACAATGGTACTGAGGAGTGTGGGGTACTATATATCATTGTCAAACATTTCACCCACTATTACTTATTTCGTCTCGATACAAATTATGCAGAAATTAATAATGTAATTGTATGTCATTACGTATATATTAATAATATTGAAATTATAATACAAACATTATAAGTATGACTACATGTAATGTGGAATTATTTATTATTGATGGTTTAATTTTGGTGTATTAATTTTTTTTCTATTTTAATTTATGGGATGTATTTTGACTAAGGAAGTTTAAGAACAAAAAAATATTTTGAAACTTATAGTAAAAAAAATAAAAAATCTAATCCATATATATTCTTATTTCACATTTTATACACCTTGCAATTTGCTTAGAATATTTTTTATGCGTCTAGTCAAAAGAGTGTATTTGTTCTCTGAATAAGGTACACAAATTGAATATATTAAAGAGAGTTACAGTAGTAAATCTTTTATTATTATTTATAATTTTCTTAACAAATTTTGTAAAGGACAAAGTGGCCGACAAGTAATATGACACGAAAATCTGAAGATTTTTTATTTTTTTTTGTGAAACTTGATATTGCATGAAATTATGCTTTGTTTTATGTGAAAAGGAAAAGATAAATATTAAAATATTAATTCTATATTAGTAATATTAAATTTTATGTAAGTTTATTCTTTATATCAAGTAAGTATATACGTGTGTATTATATGATATAATACACGTCAAACTTCACGTAGGATGCAAATTTAAAATATCTTTTCTTTCTTAGCTTCTTCCTTTTGAAAGTGTGTATGAATATTGCATTGATGAGATATAGAAAAGGTAGAGAGTGCTTAAATATTTGTAGCAAAATTGGAATATTGCATGAGAAGAATTGGTTACATGTTGCAATCCATCCCTTGTAGACGTACTTAGTATCTTTTTTTGTACCAAATTAATTACAATCTGTTGCTTGCTCACGTCAATATAAGAAGTTTTATGATTTTTTTGACATAATATATAAATATGTTATTTAACTTGATTTCAAATGATAGTTATATATGTCCTTTAATTTTGGTTGTGTATAAGTAAATACTTAAATTCGTATAAAATAAAATAGGTATACATGTGTGTCCTACGTGACATAATACACGTCGGACGTCAGGTAGGATGTAAATTTCCACGTATGACATCACGTAGGAAGCGTGTGTCTACTTGCTCAATTTTATACAAGTTTAAATACATATATGTGCACAATTAAAATTGAAGGTTTTAGATGCGAACTGAAGTAAAGTTAAATGATATTTATCCAATTTATTCCCCTTTTTTTTCTCCTTTTGATACAACTCATCTATTTCTCAACAATACTCTTTCTGTTTTAAAATAAATGAATTTCTGACATTTTTCTATGATAAAAATGAATGAATATTTTAAATCCAAAATGTATTAATTATTTTTGTAAACTACCCTTCTCTATGATGAATTTTGTGAGAGCAAGTTAATTATCAATTTTACCAAAATTTTAATTTATATATATCAAGATACTTATTTGTAATAATCTAATAAATGACTTAATTGTGTAAATATATTTTATACTCTTTTAATAACATGCATAATGGACCTAATACTTGCTTATAAATTATTTTTTGAACAAGGAAGCTTTCGTTGGGGCAAAAAATGTACATTCCTCACCAAAATATCTACTAACTCATACTTTTGACCTTTTCTTTATTCCAAGTCAAAGAAGAATACAAAGTATGTTAGATTTTTTTTTTCTTCACATTCCTCTTGAGTTAAAGTCATTGTTTGGCCCAAAAATTAGGATACCGTTTCTTTTAAATGACAAAAGAACCCGCATTCGTTATTTTTTGGGTGTCGTATAGTTCGTAATAACTCATATATAATGATATTAGACAAGTTTCGTGTGACGAGTTCAACCGGATAAATATGCAAAAGAATAATGAACTTGAGATTCCTTATTTGAAAAGATCCCGTACTCAACCAACTTAACCATCGTTTGCGGATTAATTAAAGTAGGATAAAGTTACTAGTAGTTATCTCAATTTACAAGTATTTCAGAAACCATGAAGAGCGTGAAAAGCACATTCTATGTAGTGGTGTGCAAGTGTAACAAACCATTACACAATGAAATCAAAATATCTTTCGTTCTTTTTCTTACTTGATGTTCAATACTTGTATTGAAACTCGACTGTATTCAAATTGTATCTAATTGCAAGCCCAGTTTGGGGACATTGCTCTCAACGTAAAAAAATTTTCATACCCTATATTTAAACTCGAAATCTCTAATTAAAGATAACGCATAAAATCTCAACTATCCGACCACAATCTATATCGATGAACTAAAAATATCTATAGAATAAGATATAGTAGATATTTAATTTGTTAAAGAGGGGTATCATGAAAGAATCCCTTACCGAATCGTCAAAAGGGCAGAAAAGAAAAAAATGTACACCTTTTATTATGTTGGCGATGACGATATATCGATCGAAGGTGGGGGATATTGTTATCCACTCCTACTTCTTTGATTTTTTTTGTTTGTCATTATCAACAACATGATGGCAAATTTAAAATTATAATTTTTTATAATAGCTTCAAGTTAATATAATAATTGACTCTAAAGTTGAAATTTTTTTATAAAGTAAAAAAAACTTTAAATTTTATATATGTATATAACGCTCGAAAAAATTACTGAATCACATGAATTCATAACTTTAAACTGGATCGCATGTGTCCAAAACACATAAGAAAAAATGTTTTGTTCTTTTTTTTTCTTTTTTTTTGGGGAGGGGGGGAGAAGAAAGGTTATACTTATAAGAATATTGTTGGAAAAAACAGGCTCACATTATTTAATTAAGATTTTTCATATAATATTTTAAGTATTTTGAGTTATATGTAGTTCATAAATGTTAGCCAAATTATAATGTAAATGTGTAGTCAATAAATATTAGGGACGGTTTATAGATCATCAAGTTTTCACTATTAAGTTAATGGTAAATAATTTAAATGAGAATACATACTATTTTATTCAAAACATGTCATAGCATAGTTCACTTAACTATTATTTATGATTTCTAAACTCCAGATGATCAAGAAATAACCGTTGTTGTTTAACTAAGTCTTGATCATTAACATAAATTCATTTTTCATTTTACTTGTGAAAAAATAATAATCTATAAATCGTCCTTAGTGAGTGATCGACTTAGGTATGATTCAAAAAGTATAACTTGCCAAATCATGATAATATTAATAATAGTATTTTTTTAATTCTTTTTTTTTTTTTGCTTTAGAAGGATAAATAATTAGATCAATTTAGATCACTATTTTTTCATGAAAGATTCAACTAATGTATATAGCTTAGTTGATATTTTTAAGAATACATGCAATGACTTAAATTACATTTAGTCGTTGATTTATGATATATATGTAGTTGTCATTGTGATGATTTAAGATGTACTCCCCGTTCGATAGTAGTTGATCAGTTTTCATTTTTTACGGTGCTTAAGAAATTATAAATAAGAAAATAATTTTATTAATTCACCCCTTAAAAAACTTTTTGGGAATTTTACAAACAAATGTGAACACTTTAAAAAAGAATTAAATGAAAAGATAATATAGAAAAAAAAATTAATGTTATTTTTTTAATATAATAGTAAAGTGGACAACTAATACGAGACAACTACTTTTAATATTATGATCAATTAATATGAAACGAAGAAAGTTAAAGCACTCATGGATATTTTCAAGTTAGTTGTTTTTTTCCTTTTCCATTTACACACTGCTGCTCGATCGATCAATACTTTCTTACTATAAGTTACTTAAAATATAAGACTATCCTTAGAAAATTATTATTTTTGAGATAGAAATAAAATTTGAATATATTTTATTTTTTTCAGATTCACTTATTTCACTAGGTATATTACTATATAAAAAAAATTAAAAGCTCAATATCAGTGTGCAAAAAGAACGATAAATAAAAAAAGTCAAAATTACAATTTAATTGTGACAACTCACAATTCAACTTTCGAACTATTATTTCGTTCGGGAGTAACAAGGCAATTGTATTTGCAGTCTATTTTCCTTTTTTCCTGGAAATAGGAACAAGTTTTAAAATGACTGGACTATATTAGAGTTTAGTGTCAATAATTATCTTTTTAGAGCTACTATTATTATTATTATCTTATTAAAATAGGTTCACAAACTAGCTAATCAGATCCAAGCTCCTCCCATAAGCCAAGATGAATAAATTTGGTGCTGAATAAGTTATTCATTTTGGCTTAAAGGTTGCTTGCATTAATTATACATAGAATGAAAAAGTGTACCAAATAAGGAACTACTAATATAAAGAGTTGATACATGCATTATTTTTACTAATACACTCTACCAAACGATCCCTTAATAATTCTTAATCGATTAGTTAGGCTAAATTATCAACAAGAAAAAAATGGAGTATCTCTCTCTTAACTATTAACATGACCCAAAAGACGAAGGAAAAATTATCTAACTTGAAAAACTTAATTCCTCTAATTATCCTTTATGATGATAATTTTAAAATATTACAGGATGATATTAATAAGGGAACGCGTATAAGCAAACATATAATAGTTAATTACTTAATATAGTTATAGTTTGCCTTAATTACAATTCGCAGCCTATTTTTAGCTATAATTAAGCGGCTCAGCTTTTTAGTTTTGTATAATTCGCATGTTTGTATAATTCGAAATTTGTATAATATAATTTGTATAACTTTTGTATAATTCGTAATTTGTATAACTGTTTACACTTCTAATGTTTGTAATTGTATAAATTCGTTATTTCGAGTTTATACAAAGATAACTAAATTATACAAATGTACCCGCGAATTATACAAACATGAGAATTTATACAACTCTGCGAATTATTCAAACGAGATAGCTTAAATTGTAGTTACAGCCCATAAATATGTAAACTATAGTTATGGAGCATAATTAAGTTTATTATAGTGGTTATTTGTGAAAGCTCCTCTTTTAATCTGGAAAATATAGGGGAATTTTCACATATAGTCACTCAAAAATAACTTAATTATGTTATATAGTTATAATTTGCTAATTACGATTCATAACTACATGTTAGAGGGAGGAAAGAGGCGAGTGAGATTGGGTGAGGGAGGAAAGAGGCGAGCGAGAGTGGGCAGAGAGTGGAGAAAAGCAAATTGTATATGTATATCTATCAAATAATTGTATATATGTAACTAGTATACACATGTATTTGTATATCTGGTGAGCGAGATTGGGAGAGGGAGGAGAGAGGCGAGCGAGATTGGAAGAGGGAGGAGAGAAGCGAGTGAGAGAGAGTAGAGAGTGGAGAGAGACGAACCATATATGTATATCTGTCAGATAATTGTATATATGTAACTGATATACATATGTAGTTGTATATATGGCGAGCAAGATTGGGAGAGGGAGGAGAAAGGTGAGTGAGATTAGGAGAGATAGGAGAGAGGCTAGAGAGAGAGAGCAAAGAGTGGAGAGAGGCTAATTGTATTTGTATATCTGTCAATCTGTCATATAATTGTGTGTGTGTGTGTATATATATATATATATATAGTAAAGTCTCACTTAATTAATATTCGGTCAATTAATGAACTCTCTAAGATAATATTTTCCTCCGGTCCCGACTTGGGCCAATGGAAAAAATCACTTATTTCGATGAGATAATAAGATAATATATTTTCAGAAGATCCATATATAAATATATGGTCTCTTTAATATTATAAATTAATAATTCTTTAAAAGTACAAAATGTATCGAAGAAAATTTAGTGAAATATGATTCTACTTTGTTCTAATTTTTGTTATAATTTAAATTTAGTTGAATTCATCTTTAACTTTTCTTATTGCATCCAAAAGTTTCAGTGCTGTCTTTTTGAACTACACCATAAAATTGTGAAGAGTTCTAAATGCAATAAGTGCTTTCTAATGCGTAATTAGTTCCAAAGGTATTGTATCATCTTTAACTTTATCATCGACATTACTTTTTTCAATGGTATCCACAGTTTCTTCTAAGCTCTAGACCTCTGAACATGTATCATTTTCACCCATCTAATAAGTTATTAACGTTCATTTTATTGCGGTAACCGAGATCACTAATCACGATGTCAAGTTTATGAATGACGTTATCACAAGTGAGTTCATATAAATTCTTTGAGATTTCATCCCCGAATGAATTTTGCGGTGTCGAAACACTATTTAAATTAATATATATTAATTTATCGATTAATTAATACCTCTACAAAATAATAATATTTCATGGTCTCATTTATATTAATTTAGTGAGGTCTTACTGTATATATGTATAAAAGAGGACATGCGACATAATTACAGTTAAAATTAAGAGCGAGATTGGGAGAGGGAGGAGAGAGGCGAGCAAGAGAGGGCAGAGAGTGGGAGAGAGGTGAATTTGTATATGTATATTGGTTAGATAATAATATATATGTAACTGATATGCATATGTATTTGTATATCTGGCGAGCGAGATTGGGATAGAGAGGAGAGAAACGAGTGAGATTGGGAGAGGAAGGAGAGAGGCGAGCGAGAGAGGGCAACAATTTGTATAATTCGCATCTCGTTTGTATAATTCCGAGTACATTTGTATAATTCGCGTGTTTTTGTATAATTGAGTAATATAAAGTCCGAAATTATACAAATATGATAAAACTCGAAATAACGAATTGATACAAACATAAACATATGAACTTTAAACATTTATACAAATTATATTATACAAATTACATTATATAAATTATATTATACAAAATCCGAAAACTACACGTTTATACAAACTTTAAAAAGTTATACACAAAAAGATTGAATGTATATAGTGATGAAACTGAAAAACCAAAGAAAATCATCGTCATATACAAATGAAACCATTGTATACAAATACAAATCAAGCGAAGAATTGTTAGTTGTGAATTATACAAATGTGACAAATTATACAAACATAGTTAATTATATAACCTCGAAATCAGCCCACAAAATTAATGGTTAATATTAGTCGCGAGTGATAATTATAGTAAAATATAACTATGATGACTAATTAATTAATATATTTTTACTTAACTGCATAATTTTTCCAAAAGAAAATCATGGCAATTAAAAGAGAACAAAGAGATTACTAATTAAACACTAAACTATCACTATATTTGGTAATTAGGCACGAAGATCCAAGATCCAAGATCCAAATGACTTTCCTTGTTGACCCGAACTGAATATCTCTGTTCCTTTGAGATCTCCATCAGCTTCCATTTCAAGATCCTTTTGGCAACTCTCAAAAATGCCCAATTCAGCTTCTTTACTCCTAATTTTATCTGGCAATCTCTTTCTCCAAGCTGCTCTTGCTCTCTCCCTCACTCTCCTTCTTCACTTCATCAAGATCCCTGCACTTTTGCTCTCTGGTCTTTTCACTTATGTTCACCCTGATGATGTTGCTCCAAACAATGCATCTTCAAATGGGGTTCGGGCAGCCATTCGAAGGCCAGGTACTAATGATTCTGAGCTCAAACCCAGAAAGAAATCCAAAGAAAGATTTGAGTTTGATGAAAATAAAGCTCAGATCTTTAGGTTAAAGCTTAGTGATGGTCATCTTCAGACAAGGATTTATTTCGAGGATTTTCGTAGTGTTTTTAATTCTATTCTTGTTTCTCTTTCTTGTTTGTTGCTTCATCGATTCTTGCCGAAATCTGAAGAGTCTGGGGTGTTAAAGAGCGGTTCTTTTGTTCCGATTTTATTTGGGTTTTTGGGTGTTGGCAGGATTTTCGTTTTGATTTTTAGGGTTTCGTTTGAAAGATCTGCATCTAAGTTGTCGGAGAAGCATTTGAGTGTTCTTTTGGGTTTTCTTGGGTTTATTGTATCGCTTGGTATTGTACATGGGGCAGTTCCTAAATGGGTTTTTTGATGTTCATTTTGAAGCATTACATGGGTTTGAGAAGTTGTTTATTGCAATTTTCATGGGCTGTGTTTCATGTTTTTTGTATATGCCAGCAGTGAGAATTGCTCATGCCTTTTGGCTTGGAACTGATCAGCTTCGTTGTAATTTGCCTATTGTTTCGTGTGGATGGTTTGCGCGATTGCTTCTTCATGCTAACTATTTGGTCATGGTTTTGACATCAATGCTTTGGGTGAAACCGTTTACTGACCTATTACTTATTGATCAAAATTCAAGAATTGAAAATGTTACCAAGTTGGTTGGAAATGTGGGTATGCAGAAGTTGGAATTCGATAGCTTTAGGCTATGGTGTTTGTTGGTTTCGGGATTATTGCAGATTGTATCGTTGCGATCAAACGTGCAGATGTACTTGAATGAAGCAGTATTGTGTTGGTACCAGAGACTGCATGCTAGCAAAGTTCCTGACTTGGCTTATAGTAGGGCCAAGGTGTTCCTGCACAATCACTTCGTATGCCTTGTGGTTCTGCAATTCTTTTTGCCTGCATCAATGGTACTTATCTTCCTTGGCTTGTCTCAACTTGGTGACGATTTGCTTACAAATTACGAAGGGGTATGTAGCGTATTGCCTTGTTCTCTGCTAGACAAAGAGGTGGCTTTGTTTATGGCCTGGTGGGTTCTCTTTGTTTGGACAATATATACTTCAGTCACTCTTGCTCTATTTAGACAGGGAATCTTGTGTGTATCTTGATCTATTGTTTACTCGACTCACATCAGGAAGCCGAGGTCTCTCTTTTTATGAGCTTTTCCACAAGTGTGTCACAATGTAACTATACAACCCTTCAACTGTTCCTTTTTTTTCCCCTCAAAATATTCCTTCTCCTAAGAGTTTCAATTTTGTGACACTTCTGAAATTTTTATAGAATATTTTGTGATAAATTTCTGAATTTTTTATAGAATACTATTTTGTTTTCTCCTCTCATTTTTTGCCTTATGATGTATGGAAAGAGCACATTATGCAATTTTTATGCTAGACAGCTTAGTTAGTATTTTATATCAAATTAATATATTGTATGCCATGCTCCTAGCTCAAGGCTCTAGAACTTTATATTATTTATGCATTCTTTATTAGCTTATTATAAAAATAAAAAATCAAGGCTCGAGAACTCACGAGCTAAGGATGAAACAAATGATCAAATTTAAGATCCTTTGTGGTAACAGTTTGAACTGTGGCATGATATTTCACTCAGAACTTGTGACCTTGCTTTAACATTTACATGCTTTATGTGCATGTATTTTTAGTTCTGAGTTAACCAATAAGAATGCCCTGCATAATCAAAGACGTTTCCAATAATTTATATTTTACAGAGCATGATTCATTTGTATATTGTAGAATATGAAAAGCAGGCTTCTTCTGTGTTTATATTTTCCATTGGTCGTCTCATGCAAATATGCAGAACAGTTAGCATGGTCCTGTGGCCTGGGTAGTTTGGCAGTAAACTATACCTTTCCAGTCAATGTTGCTTTGTGAATTCACAATAGATTTTACTGGAGCAGCAAAAGAATTAATTGAATCTGGCTTTGCCTTGCGGGTAAGTGACTCACTGCATGTTTAGGAGGAACTAAATTATTGCATATCGAACACTTACGTTGCTTTGTTAAACTTCAGATGAAGTTGCTGCCATCACTGAAGTAATCTTTTGACTATATGCATTTGACTCCTGTAAATGGAAAGCTAACATTAGGAATCTAGTTCAATTAGTAGATACAAAGTGGTACCAAGTTCAAAATTAGTAAAAATTAAATAGTTCATTGCTTTATTTGGATTTCTTTTGTTATGGCTGCAACGTTAACACTATTTTATAATCTTGATAATAGACAGTGGATATCTTTCGCAGATGATTGTAGCTCTGAAAATTTCAAAATCTAAGGTACTATTGCTATATGTTAGAAGTAGAAATTGTTTCAAGAAGTTTGTGTGAAGGTCAGTTTGGGGTATGATTTTATGTTGGGTTATTCAAGTATGTTGTGTGTGACATTATAGGAGACAAGGATAAATACTACCTTAATGTTTCTTACTGATCAAAAACCAGATATTGCTTAACAGTATCTATTACTGGCAAGTCCGAGTCCTGTTATCAGTTTATCTATAGAAGACCAACTTAATCTACCACAAATGAAGTTAACAAGTTTCATCATTTGACCTAAAGACAATGTAGTAGGTGATGATATATTACCCCTCTTAGATTTCATTAGCTCCCTCAATGTGGCTTAGCGACCATTCTTTTGCTTGTGGTTAACTCCCTGATTAAATAAGTGTTTTTGTTCTCAGGAGTTAACCATGTTTTTGTGTATGTAATTTGCATCTCCTTGATGCCTTTCTAATACATCTTAATAAAAAAAAAAGTAGGAAATCATCAAGTTCAGCTTACTCACCTTATTCTTGTAGCTTTATATGAAACTGTGATCACACTCTCAAAAAGAAATAGCTATGCCTCAGTCTCAAAAGTTAGGGTTGTCTATATGAATCCTCAAGGGTTCCAGCTCAACTCATGTCATCAAAACTGTGACCACACTATATTTCTTGATTTTTAGGTAGTGTTCGTGAGGTGTTTATTGTTTGTTTGTTAACAACACTAATGTTTTGCTGGCTATGCTAGATTCTCATGTTAGAGTAGATATTGGTCCTCCTTCACTTGCTACGAGATCACGCCTTGTCTTGACATATTAAAATCATGCTTAGAATAGAATTCTGATTTCTTTCCTATGGTGCAATCTATACATCTTAATTGTCTAGGTGTGTTATTGTTGGCATAAAAATTCACTAGATTCTCTGTCCCTATTTATTTGCCTTAGGAGACTCTGGATATCAGAGGATAGATTAATAGGAGCTTCATATACATTACTGATGGGACAGAAATATGAACAAATACACATAATTTTAACAGAGTGGATATATTGATGCCAGGAAGTTGCAAGCTTTCTATGTTCAGAAACACATTTTCCTAGTAGTTTAAAATGTGGTATTTTCATTCCCTGTTTCTTTTTCCCCTTTACCCTTTAGTGCAATGGGAATGCTAGTTTGCTCAATTTTAATGACATCCTATCAGTCTCTTTTCCTTTTAATTTTTAAATTTTAGTTGCTTAGTAATTTCTGAAAAAGTCACTTGTGATGGTTTAGTCATGTCATGCTTCGACCTCCGAATGCACCAGTCGGTAGGTATGATTTACGAAACCGTAGTGAATAAAGGTATTAAAAGAGGACGAGGTAGACCTAAAATCACATGGAAGGAAGTTATCTTGAAGGATCTGCAGTCTCTGGCGATCCATAGTTTCGTATAAACTTAGTGAAAGATAAGACACAATGGAAGAAAAGATCTTTAAAACCTATCAGTTGATAATATGCTTTAAACATTTTAGCACTTTTACAGTAGGTCCTATGCTTTCTAGGATTATTTAACCTTGAAGATATTTATACGTTCAGAAATATAGAGAACTTCTTTGTTACCTTTGTCAAAAAAAAATAAAAATATAGAGAACTTCTAATACTTTTTATTTGTAGCTGCATAATTTTTCATGAGATGGGATAAATAGGAGTAACATGGTCAATTCTGATTCATTTAGCTCACCCCAACTTGTTTGGGGAAAAACATAGTTGTTGTAATTTCTTAAAAGTCCAATGAGAGTATGAGACGGTTAAGGCTCATGCTTGAGGTTTGAGTGTGTTCATTCAGTTGCTAGTTTAGTATTAGTATAAGTTGGAAATTAGGAGTTGTTTCAATTCTTTAGTATCTTAGGTGTGGTAAAAGAGGAACAAAGCATTACATGAAATTATTGAGGCACCATGTTCTTTTCTGAAATGAACTCAGAGAAAAGTAGAGGAGGAGGGGGAGATGGAATGCTTCTTTGGAAGCACTTGCCTGCAAAGAAACAATGAGAATGACGTCGTCCCACCTTTTGTGTAAACGTGGAAAATTCATTCTTATCTGTCTTTATCTTACTGTAAACTCACAATGGATAAGCTGCGTGAAATCTGGCCACATTCTGCAATCCAGGCCTAAAGATGGATGGCTATGAATTTAGAGTCTGTTGGACACATATGAACATAAATATCGAGGAGCCATGGGATCCATATCAAGGTAGGGAAGATAAAGTTTTTTTTTTTGGGGGTGGTGGGGGAGCTATAGAATACACATTTCTTAGTCGTGGCCCTTTCTATGTATATCTTATGATATCATCCAGATAATGTGTGACCCTACCTTCATGGTTAGAGTTTGTTTGCACGTAGGAGGGGTTTTGAGTATGATTAAATGTTGGCTTTTGGTAATTCAAGTATGTTCTGTGCAACATTTGTAGGAGACAAACAATAAATAGTCATACTTTATTCATTAGAATTTCATAATTATAAAAAAAGAATCATTAGGTACTTGCTTAAAGCTCGTTATTACTGGCACTTGCAAGATGTTATTTCGATGCAGCTTAAGAACTAGGAGAAGAATTGGAGAGTTGCATATCTGTTATCCATCAAATTATAAAGGCTGCTTTGGTTTATGACAAATGAAGTCTTACAATGTTCAATATTTGGGATAGAGGCAATGTAGCAGGAAAGCTTCAGGTTCAGCTTGCTGATGTTGCTTAATTTTACCAACTTTATATGAAGCTGTGATCAAACTATATTTCTTTTAACATTAGAAACTTCTGCTGCTGTCCACACTACTTGAACTTTAGATGATTTCTTCTGCTGTCCATATATGTTATTTGTCAATAGTCCATGTGTTTTGCTGGCTAGGCAAGAACTTAATGTTCTAGTAGATATCCATCCTGCTTAATTCAGTTGCTATTAGATCAAGAATTGTCTTGACATATTTAATTTTCGCCTGAGACATGCAATAATTCAAGTGAGACACCATTGATTTCAGTTACTATCTATTGTTTTTTGTACTTCAATTGTCACACCATTTTTGGTGTAGTTACTGTTCCCTTTTTCAGAATACTTTGTCATGCTTACTACGGTATTTTGTCATGATTCATTCACTTCAGTAATTTCTTTTTCAATCTGCCTTGTATGATTTTCCTTGAGCCGAGAGTATATCAGAAACAACCTCTTTACCTCCGAAGGTACGGTTAACTACCTTCCTCGGATCCCACATGTGGAATTAAATATGTTGCTAGTGGTGCAACTTGTATATGGACAGATGAAATGCTTCTGTAAGGCGTTTTCCCTACAAAGAGACAGTCAACTTCCTTGGATAAATGAAAGTATTTTTTATTTTTTTTTATTCTTCATCTATATTGCAAATCCAAATTGGATAAGCTTATAGAGAAACTTGGATATATTGTGTAATCCAGACCTGTAGATGGATGGCTGTGAATTACAACATAAACTCAAGAGGTCCCAGGGTCAATGTGTGGCTACAAAACATTTTCTTCTTTCTTGGTAGTTGGTGGTATCCCTTTCTATGTTTGTATGTGTCAACAATCAGCAGTGGTGGAGCCAAAATTTTCATTAAGGGGTGTCGAACGAGAAAGCTAGTAATGTGCATATTGTTTTAGTTGTTCAAAAAGAAAAAAGAAATGGTTGGTGTAACAAGTTGTATATATATATATATATTAATCAAAACAAATTTAACATATATATACGATATAATTTTCTGGCGAAGAGGTGTTGCTTGACATCCATTAGGGCAAGGATACCTCCGCCCCGGGTTACAATCCTATTGTCTTCCAGATAGATGAGAACCCTCCCTTCACAATGGGAGAGCAACATAGCAAAAGTTTTTCTCCTTATTCTTAGTGCTACATTTTGCCTTCCTAATGTCCAGTATTGCAAGAAAAGTGTTCATATAATAATGGGTAGAAATAACAATTACCGGCTACATGTAGATCTTGAAAGATAATCTATTACGTTTGAACATGATTTGAAATTAAATTGATTTGAAGTTAAAGTTCTGTTTGAACATGCAATTTGAATTACTTAAGTTGTATATTTTTTTTATAAACATGTGACCCTACAAGTTGTGGAAACTGTTAAAAATATTTCAATTTTTTTGTATAATCTTACCAAATAAGTAAATTATAGATTATAAATGAAATATCGAAATATTCTAAGATGTTACATTAATAAATAACATATCTCCATATTCCTTTTATAAATGTTTGTGATTACAGACTTTCAATTATATGTAATTTAATAAAGATTCATTAATCAACATTAGTAGTAACTAATCATTCTTTAATGTAATATTTCACGTAATACAAACATTTTTTCACCTGCAACATGAGTCTGTTTTTTCGAATTTAAAAAATGATGAGCCTTTTCTTAAAAAATAATTATGTGTCAAGTTTTACACTAGAAAAAAAAAATCAGCAATTTGAAATTCTAAATTCTTTTCTTTGGGAGAAGGGATTTTGAAATTCTAAATAGTACGGTTGGAATTCTGGATCATTTATTTTGTAATTAATTACATGGGGCCTGTAAAATGGCTAATTTTATGAGGCTTTTCTTATAAAAAAAATATTTATGTTAAGAAACAATTTATACTTGATTAATCAATTTAAAAAATATCTTTAAACAACTTAATATTTCACTAAACATTTAAAAGTACTTGTTTAATCAAAATTTTAAAATAAACTTTTGGTGAAAAAATTAATTAATTTAAAAATATTTATAGGTTTTTAAAAAGTGCTACAAATGTATTTTCTAAATAGTGTTTTGAAAAGACCTAGAAGCTTTTAAAAGTGTTTCAAATCTAACAAACTCATTTATAGTAATTATACATGATTAAAATTCTCAAAAAAACAGTTTTAATCATATCTATGTAATACGAAAATACAATTTTAATCATATCTATGTAATACAGATACAAATGTAGAAGCAGAAGAAACAAGAGTGCAAATAAGTAAAGCGAATATCCCTTAAATCGAGGCGATGAAAATAGAGCGTCTGATAAAATCTTTAGGATATAATTGAGTTGCAAGTTGATTAGGCCAGGCCAAAAAAGTCCAAATTCCCAGTATTTCGTCCTATTTTGCGTTACCAAAAATAGCACAGGACACACACGTAGCTGGCAAACACAACTTCCATCATACAAACTTATTTTCTTCAAAAATAAACAAGTGCGCTGGCATATGTTACTTCATGCCAAAGATAATTTCTCCTCCAATTTTTTTATATAGATCATGCCAAACCTCTATTATCGATGTAATACATAAATGTGTTGTTGCAGCATAGTTTCAGTTAATAGTTATATGGATCATGCCAAACCCATCAAATCTGTGCTATCCGCGTAATACATAAACGGCATTAATTTAATATAATTTAAGTTGATAGTTATGTCTTTTAATATTGAATAGATACAAAATAATAGACACTATTTATACTTGTATAAAGTTAAATAACTAGACATATTGACATCACAAATTGTTTATAGAATAGGTACTCATGCGATTGAAATAAAAGTTGGATGTAACCCAACTCTAAAATCTTTTTAGTACTGAGAAATACTTTGGCTACTACCATTAAATAACTAAAAGTGTATTTGTTCTATAAAAACAACACAATTTTTTCAAATAAATTTATCTACTGCTTAATTATGTTCTCTAAATAGATATGTCAATTAGTCCATATCGATCACTTTAAATTCAACTGATAATAAGCTTGATGTATCCAAAAGATCACTCTTTCAAAAAATAATAATAATATCGAGACTAATTTACTCTTATTTTTTTAGGTGAACAGGTTGATAATGAATAAATCAATGAATCATTATATATGTTTGACTTAATTCATTAAGATTTCAGTTATGTCATATTATTCATTGTATGACTTTTCTAATCATATATATGATCATTCAAAAATATTTTCTCACATCAAGTAAGTCTTTATCCTTCTATATTTTGCACTAAATCTTTTACTATAGAGATTTGACTTAATTACTTTTATACATAAAGTGACCTAGGTCTGTAAAGAGTCCAAGGTTCACATGAGTCTTCGATTATGTGCATACATGATACATGAATTGCATATTAGTCATTATATTAATAAAAATTTAATTAGAAATGATTTTTATTCAGTTTTAAAATTCTAAATTTGACTACTTATATAATTATTTAATACTAAAGCTAGTAAGAAAAGAAAAACATATTTATTTGCTATAGTAAATTTTGGTATTAGGATAAAGTAAAATGAAACCGTAGTGGTGCTGAGTAGTTTCGTTACCAAACCAATTCCTATGGACCAAAATGTTAAAATAAATAAATATTGTTTACTCTATTTTGTTTGTTTAAAATAATAAATTAGAGTATCCCAAATACATCGCCTATTCATCTGTGGGTGCGTAGAGCCCTGTCATCAAAAGAAGCTTCACGAAAGGGTAATACGTTTGTCTACTACTTTAGTTATGTTTTTAATAATAATGTAGCTTTTGCTTCTTTCTTTTTACTCTCGCTTTTTTCTTTTATATAATATTTTCCCCTTATCTCTATTTCTTCCTTCTCGAATTTTCCAATTATCTTCCCATCTCTCCTTGTTCCTACCCACCCCACACCCACTCACCTCTATGTGGCGCCGGAAACTTCTAGAATCACCGAAAATTCCGACGGTCGTCTTTCTCGGAACTCTCTGTAGTTTTGGCTCCAGATCTGCGAGAATAGAATCATCGATCTTCACTCAAGTACGTAGTTTTGGTGTTACTATTATTATATTATCTGGAAAATGGTTTTTGATGAGTTGAATTCAATACGGACTTGATTAGTTTTTCAGGTGATAAGAAGATATGACTCCACAGCCAATAGAGCGGAACAGAGGAGAGACGACGGCCAGTGAAACGCAGAGGTCCGTGCCGACACCGTTTTTAACAAAGACCTACCAGCTCATCGAGGATCAATCTATTGACGACGTGATCTCTTGGAATGAAGACGGATCTACTTTCATCGTGTGGAATCCGACGGAGTTTGCTAAAGATTTGCTTCCTAAATATTTTAAGCATAATAATTTTTCTAGCTTCGTTAGGCAGCTCAACACCTATGTAAGTTCCTTTTTATCTGAAATCCATTAGACCTGAGGGATATGGATTAAATTAAGCTTTATGCAGGGATTTCGGAAAGTCGTACCTGATCGATGGGAATTCGCAAACGACAGCTTCCGGAGAGGTGAAAGAAGTCACTTAATTGATATCCAGCGTCGAAAGGTTGTGACAGCGATTGCTACTCCTTCCGCTGCTACAACAGCGGTGGCGATTGTGGCTGCTCCACCCCCGCCACCACCTCCGCCTGCTCAACCTCCGGTGACGGTATCTACCTCGGATTCCTGTGAAGAGCAAGTTATATCATCAAACTCATCTGCAGGGAGCACAGCGGAGCTTTTAGGAGAAAACGAACGGTTAAGATTGGAGAATTTACAGCTCAACAAAGAGTTGAACAGTATGAAGAAGCTCTGCGGCAATATATACGGTATGATGTCTAATTACGCACAGCCTTCCAGCAGCGGTAATCAATCGGCGGAGAGTAGTTCGCCGGGGATGAAGCCACTGGATCTGTTACGGACGGAACAGTACTTAGGTGAATCACAGGTGAAGGCGGTAGAGGACGGCGAGAGCCTGGAGGAACCGGAGGCGAGATTATTCGGTTTCTCGATAGGCATGAAGCGTGTTAGGGAAGGGGAAGAAGCAAGGGATGATCATGCTCAGGATTTACAGCTGCAGCAACCTGGAACAACTGATGTTAAACCAGAAGCGTCTGATCAGGAAAGTAACGGTGAAAGTGATGGGAGATCGTGGCTGGTACATTGCGGTGGACGAAATCAAAGGACTTGTAATTGATAGTTTTGTTGATGTGATGAAACCTTAATTAGATTAGATTAGAGATTATATTAGCTGATCAAAATCGAAAGAGGTGATAATTATGTGGGGTGGGGAGGGGGACTTAGGGACTATTACTAATCTTGAAGAAGCTTCTTTGGTTGAGACCCTTTTTGATTTACTTTGTTACAAACTACTACTACTTTCTTTTGTAGCAGTAAATAATTAATCGTTTTCCACTGCTCTCTTTTGAAAGAGCTGACGGCGGACAACTTTTTCAGAAAATTGCGCAAGGAAGGTACGTTTATATCCTTGATCCTTTTGTAATTTTGCCACTACAAAGAAAAAAGTTGATCAAAATAGTTTCTTTGAGATAATTTTTATGTTAGCAACTGAAACCCAACGAGAAGGGAATTTATTTAAGACTTGGACTTGCTGTAACGCAAAAGGTTAAAATAGTATGAAGGAGTAAATTATCATTTGATTTTTAAAGTGGCAAAATAATCTATTTGATTCTCTTATACTTTGTATGCGTTTGTATTCTGAATTCTCCTACTCGATACTTTATCAACTAAACTCTTAAATTCGTTAAAATACTATATTTTAAACTATTTTCTCATCAGATTAGTAAATGTATAATCCAACCTCTTACATGTGTAATTTCATTTCATTTTTCAATGACACATAAGAAATTAAAAATATTTTTTTGTAAATTCTGGAAATTTTTAAATGGTCACATTCTTCAATCTACATATATGCTCACAATTTGAGCAATCAAATTCATGTCAAATAGATGAAATTCTTCTTTATTTCACTTGAAATTTCAACTACAAGTTCACTAACACAAATTCAAATTAATTTCACAAACCCATTTGTTGTTCTTCAAGGTTTCTCAAGCTTATTAATGAATTTTTCAAGTTTTTCAATACCCATCATCAGCCCTTTACGTTAATCAATATCATACCTCTTTTTTGAATCTAATTAACACAAACAATGATTTCAACTTTTAAAATAAAGAAAACACTAAAAATTTAGAAAAATGGGGGCTGAAAAAAATATTAAGGGTGGGGTTTTGATTTGTTGCAAAGAGGAGAGTGGGTTGAAGAAGAAGAAGAAAAAGAGAATGTATGACGGGTGATTTTGAAGAAAAAAAAAATAGGTGTGGTGGGTGATTTTATTGAAGAAATAGAAGAAACTTTAGGGTTAAGGGTGGGAACAATACCGAAGAAGAAGAGAAATTAGGGTGGGATGGGGGTGGGAGAGGGTTAATGAAAAAAATAATATTTTTAAATATAATATAGTGTATTTACGTGCTTGAAAGCGAGTGTATTCACATATTTTTCCAACTCAACAATATTTATGTCACATAGGTTTGATCAATGGTCAGAGGGCTTTCAAATATTATGTTTTAATAAGTTTTAGAGTCGAATTGACAAAGTATAAAGTAGAAAAGTTTAGAATACAAACACATACAAGTATAAGGGTCCATTAGATCATTACGTCTTTTAAAATTGAACAACTACTATTATTGAACCTAGAAAATATATATCCAATATCATTTATCTCATACCCAAATGCCTATTTTAAAGGAAAAAGGAAAAATGTATTAAGTTGTTATAACTTCGAATTCATGGCCAAATGCCTATTAAAGAAGAAAGGAAAAATGTATTTTAGTTGTTATAAATTCGAATGTGAATGGTGAATGTCCTTTCGTGACTTTTTTTGGTAATTTATCTATTAAATGAATGGAATACAAGTCTGTCATGTAACTTAAAGAAGATTTTTTGTAACCTATAGTACTATTCTACTATTATCATTTATTTAGTGTGTTTAGTGGTGGCAAATGAACGAATTGGATCAAGTTTGGACGGGTTGAAAATGGGTCAACATAAAATGGGTAATAATTAAATCCGTTCATATTTGATATGGGAAAAAATGGATTGGGTAACAATTGGATTGAGTAAAATACTAGTTTACTCATATTTTATCCATATTTTCATGAGTAAATAGTACTCTACTTAAGAATTTAACATGGAGAAAATATCTTAATTTTTTTTAGATGAAAAATGTTGAAAATGCTTCATTTAGTTTTATTGTATCATAATAATAATAAAAAAATCTCAACTTTTCAATATAAAATAAGTTTATGTATAACAAGGGGAAAATATTTTTAATTTCAAAGTAAATGAATAGTCGCATTTAGGACTAAAACATGCTTAATGCACTTTAAGGCTTAAGCAATGTCAATACTAATACATGATTTGCTTATTTTACACTATTATTTATTATCCAATATAAAATTAAAAAAATCTAAAAACATAATTATAATTAACAAAATAAATGTACATTTAAAATATATATTTCGGGAGGGCCAAAGACTTCACCTTTTCAATTATAGAGAAAAATAATTAGTTCTACAGAAGAACATAAAAAGAAAGAGAAGTTACAATTTTTTTAGTGATATCATGAATTTTGAGTGAATAAAAGTTAGAAGCTTAACTCATTTGGCTAATCCATATTTTACCCATATTTTTATGGATTGAATATGGGTATCAACCCATATTTTACCCATGTAAAAAGTCACTCACCCAACCCATTAAAATATGGACGGATTGGGCGGGTTACCAAAATATGAGCTCATTTTGCCGGCACTATCGCTTGGTACAAAGTATTATAACGCAGGGATTAGTAATGCAGGAATTAGTAATGCAGATGTTATTTTTATCAAGTGTTTGGTTCATTGCTTCCCAGTTAATTTTGGGTTTGGATTAAAACTTTTACAAAAGTTAACTACCAATTATACCCTTGAATTGTTGTAGAATTTTCTATTTTATTTAATTGAGCCGAGATAGAAAAGAATTGGAAAATATTATTTTTTTCTTATTACTAAATTTTTAGAGCTCGGATTATCAAAATTCAATTGCTTTGAAATTAATTAAGGTTATTACTTTGTTTTTTTTTTCTTTTCATAAATGGAGTGTTGCTATAATTACAGTGTTGTTCGAAAAAATTCAGGAACACTGAGGATGTTTTCTGTTTTGGTTCCTTTTATGATACATGTTATAGTGTGTTATAGACAATCCATTATTTTATTTCTCAGCTTATCCTATTTACAACCCTAGTTATAAAAAAAATAAAAATAGATGGAATTCCGAATTAATTAGAAATTCCACTTTAACTTTGAGTCCTTTTTAATCTAAATAATTAATTTCTTTGTTGGGTCCATAATTTTATTACATACAAAATAATTTCTTTGGCCTAATTATCCTATATTTGAAGTTAAATTTAATTGAGTGATTTATTGATAGAAATATCTAAGTTGAGTGAGTTTATCGACACAAAACAAAGTTCAATGTGACTTTACTTGATAAATTCTCAAAGTTGAATAATCTTTTGAGTAATATACAACTCTTCTAAAATAATAAATTTTGTAAGCTAAATTATTTAAATAAATTTACTAATATAAATATAAAATATAAAATCAAGAAAATAAATAAAAATGATTAAAAGAATTTGAGGGATATTTTTGTCTTTACATAGATAATCCCATGGTATTAAAACCTATGTATTACTAATACCACCAAATGGGAGGTATGAGTAATACATCATATAATACCATGTATGTTGTATAACTGATCCATGAATTAGTTATGCATAGATCAAAATTCCTATCAAACATAGTACTAAATAATATCATACATAATATATGATCTATTTCTTCTAATACTTCCTACCAAACGACCCCTTAAGTGTGTTATATATAAAGTTTCAACAATGAATTAGGCTTAACCATTGTTATGATCGATGGAATTTAATTGAGTATGCTATACGAGGGAAATATTAGGCTTATATAAATATTTATTTACTTGTTTGTCTCGATTATCGAAAAATTTAGTCCTTTTTGTTAACATTGGAAATACAATTTTTTTTTTCGTTTTCATTTTATAAATGGCAGTGCCTATTTTTTCTTTGTTTAATTACTCTTTCTTAATTATTAGTAATATTTTCTTAATTATTTATTACTATTTGTTAATTATTTATTCTTTGTTTGTTTAATTGTTTATTCTTTTATTTAATTATTATTTCCAAAGTATGTAGGTCTGTAGCTATTATTAATGTGGTATTTAGCCATTTAACATTAACGTTCATTTGCTAGATTGTTTATTATAATATAGTTAAACACATAATTAATTGAAAGACTATTATTTAGTTAATTAATTTAGGGTGAGCCCATTTATTTTATTTTATTTGTTTTGCATATGATACATGGTAAATGGTAACTATGAATTAGTTAAACATGATTAATTAAATTAATCACTCAAAATCCAACCAAATACATTCATTTAAAACCTCTGGGACTGACCTATTTCTGAAAAGAGATGGATATTGGGATTGATAAGTGTTTTTGATGCTCTCTCTGTTCATTTTTACTTATCCTCTATACTATTTGAAATGTTTAATAATATTTGTCCACTTTATAAAATCAATAAATAATTTACTATTTTATATCTATTCTATCCTTGCTATTAAATACTATTGATTTTTCAATGTTTAAATGACTTATATTAAGTAAAGGTGTTTTGGTAAAATTATCTGTATCATGTAGTGCTTCTGAATCCTTATGTCAAGTCAATAATTGATAACTATTATTGAATAGAGGAGTATTGTCCTTATTGATTTGGCTCAAAATCATAGTGTAAAGAGATCCTGTATGCCTAACGTCTCACGTGGGATCAATGGCGTAGCTATATGGTTGTCAGGGTGTCCAACTGGACATCTTTTGTCGATAAAAATATCGTATATACAAGTAAAATGATACACAAAATGATTAAATAACATATTTTGGATACTTTTAACACAATAAGTTGTTATAGACTAGTAATTTCAGATCCTTGGAAAGAGATAGTGTTCATGCGTTTGAATAGCTAGCAGGATTCATTAATTTTGTTCGGTAAGGTGACTAATTTGTACGTATATTAGCACACTTTTTATCAAATTACGCAATATGTTTTTATTCGATTCATAAAATAATGGCATCTTTAACTTTTAATTATTTTTAATATAATACTAATTAATTACATTAATATTTATAATTTATTTTAAACAACTTATTTTAAAGCATCTTCCTATTATTTTAAACTTTGTAATTAATTAAATATCATATCATCGCATAAATAAGAACAAAGAGAGTAATATTATTCAATAGGAGTATAACATTTATAGTTTTGATTAAGAATTCAAGTTCATTTAAAGTAGAAAACTTAGATGTGACATTTTTTCCAACAAATATAGCGACATACCTATTGTAATTTCACAAGTGAAGTGGAGAGAAGATAGAGTAGGCATATTTAGTTTTGTCTTGTTCAATGCTACCCAATAAGGATGACTGAGTAAGTGCACCGTGCATCATGTGATATTTTATACTTCTTTTGTTTCATTTTATGTGAGGTAGTTTGACTCGGTACGGAATTTAAGAAAGAAAGGAAGACTTAAAATTTGTGGTCCAAAATGAATGATAGAAATTTGTGTGACTGTAAATCATTTCATTAAGGGTAAAATAGACATTTTATAGTTAAATTGTTACTTAATATATAAATGTGTCATTCTTTTTGGGACTGACTAAAAAGGAAAGTAAGTCACATAAATTGGGACAGGGGAGTAATTAATTGAGCTTGTTACATCAGATTTGCATATTTAGCCGGTGTGGGTTACAAAGAAGAGCAAATTTATTTGATGTGTACCTAAAGAATAGCGATTGCGAATTACCCGAGTTTCTATTATTATAATGCATAATTTAGCCCTGTATTAATCAAATGCCATCACAATTTACAATAGAGGACCACAGTTCACAAGTCTTAAACATTTTATACTAGACTTCAGAGTTGAACAAATGTGAATTATGCATTTTCCCAGCATGGAGACCAAAGTAATTAATTTGAACATAAAAAAAACCTTCAGAGTTTACACAATAAAAGATGGATGTAAATGCTTATAATTTACTAATAATTATCAAGATCTTTGAGGTTTCTCCAACAATGCAGAAAAATAAACTTCATCTTTAGACTTGGGAGAAATAGCCCACTTGTGTTTTTTGTATCTGAATTGCAAGAACATGTACATGAAGTCATCAACATCCCTCCTATTACAAAAGAATCGATCGATCCATAACAATCCTCCTGGTCTTAAAATGCGATCCCAATCAAAAAGGATGAAATCCAATAGCTGCAGATCAATCCAACCATCCATTAGTCCTATCGTATGGATCAAATCCATCGTGTTATCAAAAAAAGGTAGACGTTGGTTCAATGTCACGTATAATGGCATGAGACCCCTTAGTGCTATTGTCTCGCTGAATGGAGCCTCGAGATTCATGGCAGTTGAGATGATTGTCACATTATGTTCTCTCATTCTTGCAGCAAAAGTCCCCGTCCCAACGCCATAATCAAGGCCAATTCTGATCTCCCCTGCCTTAATTCCCAAAACATCTTTGATCAAGAAATCCACAGGAACAGAGGAGTTTGTTACCCATTTTACCTTTTCCTTGTCCATTTCAAACCCTTTTTTCGAGTTCTTTCTCAATAAACACTCGAAATTCCTGCACTTGTAATTGCTCCATCGAATATTTCTACCATCTGGGATTGTCCAAAGGGACTTGTCAATAGGGTAAGGCTTCTTATAAAGCTTAGATGCCCTCGCCAAACATCTCCTCCTAGGCAAAGGATCACAACCATTTAACATTAGCTTTTGAGCCAAATTCCAATCATCTTTACAATATGATCCAATTTCGTAATCCATATATTCTTCCAACTCTTTCTTCATCAAAACACACGCATGCCCTATCGTGTTATAAATCATCGGTATACCATAGACATTAACATTTCCATTTCTATTCACCTTAGGTGTTATATACTTCCTGATCTCCTCAATCACAAACGTATTAATCAAAGGATCTTCTTTAACACTTCCAATTCCTTCAACTCTTGGCAACCTAATTTGCCTAAGGGCAATTTGCGCGGAAGACAGAGGCCTAATCACATCTTCTTCTAACAATCTCTTGTACTCCAATCTCGAAATGTTGCTACTAGACAACTCGTCAACTTTAGCTTTGTCCATCTGCTTTACCATCAATTCTAGCTTGTCTTGTAGAGTTTCCATCTTATTAAGAACTTCATCAACACGAGCAGATAATGATCTAATGTCAAAATCATCATACACGCCATAGAAATGGCGACATATATCTTCATTATGCATGAAAAATCCAACAGAATAGAAGCTAAATAAAGTCGAAAGACTTACAAATATAACAAGCCCCCCTAGCACAAGTTGAAATGAACTCATAATCCTTACTAATCTACATTTTCGAAAATTCAAATTATAAGGCTTATTCCCCATCCTCAATGACTAACAATTAAACCAAAAACAGAACTATGTATTATAAAATAATTCAAAATGTTATGATATATATAGTTCGAAAAAATTCCTATAGAGAATAGCATCCATACAAGAAAATCAAAATGCTACTCGAAAAAATTGAAATTAGTTACAAACTTCGTTGTCAATTGTTCAATATTTTTTGGGAGAAAGGGATTATGAAAATATATAAGTGTGATAGAACCCAAAAAGTTGTTTAACTTTTTGGGGTTAATTTGTTAAAATGAAGTTAAGAGCTGGAAAATCGTGAACTGGAAGCATACTAGCTGGGCCATGTTCAATTTGACCTTGCTGTGTATAGTCAAAGGGGTGATATATTTTTTGCTATTATCTACATTATTGACAGTTGAGAACAGGCATATAAGTTTTTCCAAAATTTAAAAAAGTGTTTAATAAGAACATTTTATCATGTGTGTATCTACATAATTTTTTTAAAGAAGTTATCAATTTATTCGTCCTAAATACAATCACAATCAAAAACAAAAGAAGATAAAGAGTGATTACATGTGTCTTGGCATATACACAACATTAAATGAGGTCCATCTTGTACTAATAGAGGTGGAATATCTCCCAAAAACAAAAAACCTATAAGTAGTGTATGAATAGAATTCATTCTTCAGGTTCCTTAATCAGAGGTCTCAAGTTTGAGTCTTTCTGGGTATGAAATTACCTTTGTTAGGAAGCATTTTACCCCAATATAGGATTTTCCGGCGTGAATCCCAAGAATTGATTCTTGTAGATGGCTCAAAGGTGTACATAATTTATTTATGGAGACCAACTTTGGGAGTGACTTAAGGAAGCAAACTTGTTGACAACTTCATTTGCTTCCCTAAACTAGTGCTTCAGTAGATAGGAATTTTAATTTGTTTGCTATACTGAGATATTCCTATTTAGAAAAATTGACACACAAGATTTATTTTTTTGTTGGTTTGTTGGCAACTATTCTATAATACTGTCAAACGTCAAAGGACAATTAATTTTTGCAATTAGAATTAAGTTGGTCACTACTGGTAGCTAAAGTAGATTTTTAAGCTTATAAGATGGACTTTAGCCTTCATGGAGTATTTTCTAAGCCCAAAGAATTAGCATAGCATATGGGCTTGTATATGACTCATTAGTTCAACCCATGATTACAAATTAAATGAAATAGGGGGAGTAAATTAAGAGGAACTTTCGCATATATCCACTCAAAAATAGCTTAATCACGCTCCATAGCTATAGTTTGCTAATTACGATTTGTAGCTACATGTTATAGGGAGGAGAGTGGTGAGCGAGAGGGAGAGATGTGAATTGTATATGTATATCGGTTAGATAATTGTAAATATGTAACTGGTATCCATATGTATTTGTATATCTGGCGAGCGAGATAGAGAGAGGCGAGCGAGATTGGGAGAGGAGGAGAGAGGCGATCGAGAGAGGACAATAATTTGTATAATTCGCATCTCGTTTGTATAATTCGCTGGTACGTTTATATAATTAGCGTGTTTTTGTATAATTGAGTAATATAAAGTCTGGAATTTATACAAATATGATAAAACTCGAATTAACGAATTAATACAAATATAAACATATGAACTTTAAATAGTTATATAAATTATATTATACAAAATCTAAAAACTACAAGTTTATATAAACTTTAAAAATTTATACACAAAAAGATTGAAAGTATATGGTGATAAAACTAAAAAACCAAAGGAAATCATCATCATATACAAATACAAATCAAACGAAGAATTGTTAGTTGTGAATTATACAAATGTGGTGAATTATACAAACGTGGCTAATTATACAAACTCGAAGTTAGAACACAATTAATGGTTAATGTTAGTCGCGAGTGGTATTTGAGAAAAGCATAGAAACAATTCCCTCATCCCGACTCAGCTTCTCTCTCCGATACAGGTAGCAAACTATAGCTATGATGACTAATTAAGTAGTACAAGTTTGCTTAAGCGCATAATTTTCCCGTAAATTAAATTTGATTGTTTTTCTCTCATTATGTCTTTTGATATACTCTATCTAGTAAATATTAAGTGAATTATTTGGGTATGAGATATTCCTTCAGAAAAATATTTAAAGACATACTATTACTCTTATGATTATCCTCAAACTATATATTATACTAAAAAATGTAAAGTAGTTAAGAATCTCATTAAATGAAGGGTAAATATAGAAAAGTCACAAAATTTCTCTAACTTTGAATAGTTCACTTATTTTGAACTATGGAAAAAGTCTTAACAATTCACTTAATATGGACTAGAGGCAGTCTCTTAATTAAATATTTACTTTTTTTTGAGGTGTTTGTAGTCCTCAAGAACCATTTTTATTAAGAATAAAATGAAAAAATAACAATTAATTCTATGTTTAATTTCTAAAACTGACAAATAATTTGATATAATTATTTTTTTAAATCACGACAGCTAATTTGTGATAGTGAGTAGGAGAAAATGGCTAAGGCCTAGAGCAGTCAATAGCTATAAATAGGACACAGCTTGTGTGTAGAATGATAAGACACACTTAGCCAACAATAATATTAGTAATACCTCTTCTTTATCACTTTTCCTTTACCACTTTCTTTGACTTATATACATTTTCAACTTAAGTAATATACACAGCCACATTACTCTTAACACATACATAGACCAATAATCATGGCCTTTTAACTCATTTTCTACTGAATCTGTTCACTAGGAAAATGCATAGTGAGAAACAAACTCTCACATAAATGAAATGCCGATTCAATCGAAAAAATGGTGGAAATAGTCACCAAACATTTTTCAATAGAAAAATAATGATTTTTTAGTAGTGATTTTCTTCACTTTTGAATAATTTAAGGAATCAACATGGTGAAATTGACTGTATAGCCTTACTTCAGTGTTGTTAATTTGTTTGATTATTTGCTTTATATTCTTAAATGCCTCTTCATCTATGTTACTCCAACTACCCCAATTATGTTTTGTTGACTAGAAAACAGTACACCACACTCTAAACTCACCTCTATGATACTACACATTTAGTAGTATTAAATAATCGCCGTTTCTTTTTAATGTTTTCGAGTTTCTGTCACAAGTAATAAACAATCATAATCCCTATAACCACATGTACTATGAATAGGTCAAACACCTCTTAAAGACAAAAATAAAACCACTTTTTACAAAATTTTAATTAATCTATACTGTATCAACAACATATCCAATGTGTTTCCACAAGTAAGTAAGGTTCGAGAAAGGAACTAGAAGTGTACACAACCTTATACCAACATAATGGAAGTAAAGATATTGTTTTCAAAAGACCCTCAGCTCAAATAACGACCATCATGTATCATAGGTTGTGAATTTGATACATTCATGAAAAACATGGATATTTGATTAGAGGCTAAATGCAGTGATTTCATTCTGAAAAGGGGAAATGGAGATAATGATTAAAGACTATGTTTTACATAATGACTAATGATTATTAACATATGCTTAATAACAATAACAAGATTAAAAGATAAAACTAGACATATGAGATAACAGAGTGATGATTTATTCCCCATTGATTCCTTTCAAGAACTTGAAGACATGGAGCATAGACGGGCGATTAGCCGGATTATCAGAGAGACATATTGCAGCAATCTGTAATGTCTGAAGCATCATCTGCTTTGAATCTGCATCAAGTATTGTTGGATCAAGAACATCAGCTGAATGACCTTTCTTGATCTTCTGGAGTACCCAACCAACCAAGTTTCCACCTTCGACATCTTTGAAATCCGGTCCTGTTGGCTCTTTCCCTGTCAGCAATTCAAGAAGGATCACTCCGAAAGAATAAACATCTCCTTTTGTTGTAGACTGCCATGTCTGCCCATACTCGGGAGGAATGTAACCGAATGTACCAGCAATATCAGTGCTTACATGCGTCTCACAGGCGCTGATCAACCTTGCCAACCCAAAATCTGCAACTTTGGCCTCAAAGTCTTCGTTGAGCAAGATGTTACTTGGTTTAATGTCCCTGTGAATAATGTGTGGTGTGAATCCATGATGAAGAAATGCCAAACCACGAGCAGCACCTACAGCAATCTTAAGTCGTTTGCTCCAATCCAGCACATCAAGTGTTCCAGTACGGTTTCTCAGCCAATGGTCCAAGCTCCCGTTAACCATATACTCGTAAACAAGCACTTTGTCCTCACCATAAGAACAGTACCCAAGCAAAGGAACAAGATTTCGATGTTTCACTTTGCCTAGAGTTTCCATTTCAGCTAAAAATTCGCGGTGACCCTGAGTTTTTGCTTGGTTTAGCTTCTTAACTGCAACTGTCTTAGCATTAGGTAAAGTAGCCTTATAGACAGTTCCAAACCCTCCATCACCAACAATTTTAGTCTTGCAAAAGTTGTTGGTGGCTTCAAGAAGATCAACCAAGGTCAGCTTGAGAAGAGGCTGCTCAAACATGGCCACATTGATGCTAAGAGGCTCTTTCGACTTGCTGCTGCCTAAGAAATAAAGGTGCTGATCATCACTGTCAAGTTTGCTATCCTCGGCCTCCTCGGGATCACTCTTTCTGCTGCTTCTATTAACCCATATCCTTATCACAATGACAATAGTAAGAGTGATAAGTATAGTCCCAGCCACCACTGATAAGATTCCCCAGACATTAAACAACAATGATCTTTTAACAAAACTATTGGCAGGGCATTTTAGAGCCACGATCCCCCCGCAGAGATCTTTGTTCCCAGCCACTGAAACTTTTGAAAGATTCTGGCAAATTCCATTCCTCGGTATAGCTCCTTTCAGTTTGTTATCCGTAAAATTTAGTATATCTAAATTGGGAAGGGCACATATTGTTTCGGGAATTTGGCCAGAGAGACTGTTACCTGAGACATCCAAATACTCAAGTTGCACAAGATTTCCTAGCTCAACTGGAATTTCACCAGTTAAACTGTTTGCATGGAGATCAAGAAACGTCAAATACGACAAGTTGCCCAATGATGGTGGCAAGTCTCCAGTGAAGGAGTTAGTACCCAAATTAATAATCTCAAGTCTCCATGCTGCAGAGTTTGAGAATAGCTTATCTAGACCGCTCGAAAGCCTGTTCTGCTGAACATAAAGGCCAACAAGGTTTACCATCCTGGAAAGCGACTGAGGAAGTTCACCGTCAAGTATATTTGAGCTCAAATCTAAGTGAGTCATCCCATTTAACTTCCCAAAACTTGAGGGTATTGGACCTGAAAGCATGTTCCCTGTCAAATTCAGCTTCACCAAACTATTTACTTGGCCAATGCTTTCAGGGATTGATCCTGTAAGCTGGTTATTCCCCAGATAAAATCCTTGCAGCTTATGTGAGTTGCCAAATTCCTTTGGAATGGTGCCTGTTAACAAATTCCCGGTTAAGTCTAACGTAGTGAGGTTCACCAGGTGGGCGAGTGATCGTGGTATCTCTCCAGATAGCATGTTATTGCTGAGCAAAAGATCCACTATAACAACACAACTCCCTAGCTCTTCAGGTATTGAGCCAGACAATTTGTTGTGAGACAGATCATAAACTCCATGATGCTGCACATAACTCGAATCAGGGATACTAACTTGCCGGTAATACTTGGAAATCTTAGAAGGAATAGCACCACTAAGATCATTGTGTGAAAGGACTAAACACTGTAACTGAGGCAGATGCCCCAGTGTCTCCGGTATCAACCCACGCAGCCTGTTATTCCCAATATTCAATGTTGTAAGAGAGACACAATCACCCAACTCATCAGGAATATACCCTTCAAGAAGATTGGAATTCAAGTTCAACACTGAAAGAGAGGTTAAATTACCAATCTCCTTAGGAATGACACCAGTTATCTGATTGTTACTAAGAACAAGACTCTGCAATGACACAGCATTGCCAATCTCCACCGGTAGAGTACCCCATAACCGGTTATTCGCAGCAGAAAAAGCCAACATATAAGTCGAATTCCAGAGACTCACCGGAATTGGACCTGTCAAATTGTTGGAATCCAAATCAAGAACCACCAAAGGAAGCTGTGATAGATACTCCGGAATCATCCCAGCAATACTATTATCCATTAATCCCAACTGACTCAGATTGCCACACTTGACAAATGTGTCATCAATGGTGCCTGTGAGAAAGTTATTGCCAAGCTCAATATCCGCGAGTGCCACGGCATTGCAAAGCTCCTTAGGTATTGGACCAGTCAGTAAGTTATTGCTCAAACTAATATGACTCAACATAGAACAATTCCCAATCTCAGCAGGAATTTTCCCAGAAAACCGGTTACTCGAAAGCAACAATGAATCCATTTGTGTCCATTTTCCAATCCAAGAAGGCAATGCACCAGAAAGCTGATTGTTTTCTGCAGAAAAGGATAGAACAGGCAACTCTGCAAGTTCTTCAGGCAAAGACCCAGAGAGTGAGTTAAAAGAAAGCATTACAGACACCAAGTTTCTACACTTTCCAAGCTCAGAAGGTATTGAACCATTGATCTCAGAGTAAGCAAGGTTCAGTATAGTCAAATTCTCAAGACTACCTATAGCTTTTGGGATTGAACACTTCAATGGGTTATAAGAAAGGTCAAATCTTTTCAAAGATTTCAACTTTGAGATGGATTCAGGCAATGGACCTTCAAGTAAACATGAAGGAGCCAAGAAAATCTCGAGTCTTGAAAGTTCACCAATTTCTGCTGGCAAATGGCCAGAGAATCTGTTTTCCCCAATGTAAAGATCAGTAAGGCTTCTCAATTCCCCAATTTCAGGTGGAATAATACCAGAAAGGGTGTTATTAGAAACATCAAAAGAAGTTAAAGATTGAAGCTTTGTAAAAAGTGTTGCAGATAAAGAACCAGAAAGAAGGTTATTTCCAAGTGCCAAAACTTGTAGCTTAGTAAGGTGACCAAGTTGGGCTGGAATTTTTCCGGTCAGTGCATTGCCTGAAAGGTCAAGTAACTTCATCTCCGTCAACCGTCCAAACTCCGGCGGTATTTCTCCAGTAAGACAGTTAGAACCAAGTTTAATTGTTTCTAACAGAGAAAGTTCACTGAGATGAATTGGTAACTCACCAGACAACTGGTTATTACTCAAATCCAACACTTTCAAACTCTTCAATGAAGCAATGTGGGGTGAAATAGGCCCTTTGAGCGACAAAGAAGAAAGAATAAGGGAAACAACTTGACCATTTTGGCAGAAAACACCATCCCATTTGCAATGTGAAATTGTGGGGGTCCATGTAGACAAAAGATAAGGATTTTCAAGAGAACTCCTGAAAGAAAACAAGATTTGTCTTTCTGGGTACTCCTCTGTTCTTTGTAAAACAACATTAGAAACACAGAAACAGAGAAGAAAGACAACAATGGCAATAGTAGAAGAAAACCCAGTAGCCATTACAAAAAAAGGAACAGAAGATAAATGAACAAGTGTGGTAGATATGAGAAAGCTGTGTACATTAGTCCATTAAAGAATGGCTCTGAATTGGATGTTGAAAGTTAGAAGCATTAAGAAGAAAGAGAATAGAAGTTGAAAAATACAGATGTTGGAAACATGAAGAGAGGAGAGAAGAACAGAGGATGATTCAATTCCATGGTGGAATACCAAATACTTGAATATAAATTTTGTTAATCCCCAAAATTTATATTCTTGGTATAATGTGATTGTGAGAAACAAGAAAATGAAAGTGCAGATTATAAAGAAAGTGCAGTCTTCAAAGGGTCTTGAGTTGGCGCACAGGTTTATTTAGGTTTTAATAAAACATTCCTAACTTATATTTATATTAGAAATCGATTAAATTTAAATTTGTATAAGTTAAAATGCTCACTGACAAAAGCGATTTCATATTGTACTGTGTCAGTGAGTGGGGTTCCTTGGCCCCTACTTATAAGTAAGTCACGGGGGGAACTATTTCACTACCAACAAATGAATACGAAAAGATTGTTGCTTTTGAAATTTGTCTCACATTCAAATCTCTGTTTTTATGAGACATATTTTAAGATCCCCAGTTTTGGGAGTATCTACACATGTGTTATCCCTAAAATACCCCTACTAATTAGAAAAAGAAAATCAAGAGGCCCCCCTCCCTTCCCTTTATTTTGGGACGGAAGGAGGAGTAGTATTTTTTTAAAATTGGAATATAATATTAAAAAATTAGTAGTTAATGTTAAGGATATAAGAAAAAATATTTTAGTAAATAAAAGTGAACAAACGGTATTTATTTGATGTTTGAGTTTGACACATTTGCTAGTAATAATTGAGGTTACTTGTAGGGGTAGTTAAACTACTTTGGTAATACATGTGGCTAAAACCACATTTAAAGAGTCATTTAATCATTATGTGAGGACAAAAGCACATGAACTCTCTGAAATTACTCTTAAATCAGAAAAAGATTTCATTTGTACTTGAGGATAAAAGGAATCTTATTTGGTCAAGTTTGTCACTTTACTATAGGGTGTGCAAAAATCGATTTAACCAATAAATTGAATCAAAAAAACACTATTGATTTATTGATATTGAGTTATTGGGCTAACGGTTATTAAATGGTTTCACAACTTTTTTTATTGGGTTATTGGTTCGGTTTTCGGTTTTATGATTTTTGATAATGGTTAAACCGATAACCCAATAAGACTATACTAAATTTACTATTTTATCTCTAGACCAGTAAACCCTAATTATATAACATTTTACAAACCCTATTACTTTAATCTCAGTATTACTTAAAACCCTAATTATTGTTTCATTTTGTAATTGCAAGCACACTTCTAACTTGAATGTGCCAATTGCCTAGACTTGCTGAAAAATGATTGTTACTTTCACACTTTTTCCTTTGAATGTGTCTAGTGTCTAAACTTGCAAGAAAAATGATTGTTACTTTTGTGATTGTTACTTTCATGCCAAATGCTGGAAAAATCATATGATTTATATGAAAATTTTCTCATCGTGTATATTAATATATATGAGTATTTTCTTATTGGTTAAACTAAAAACCGAACCGTTAAGTACCATAAATTGATAAGAAATATGTTATTGATTTGGTTATCGATTTGACGTATTTACAAATCGAAAACCGATAAACCGAACCAATAACACATAAAACCGAACTGAACCGAACCGATGCGCACCTCTACTTTACTATCATATGGAAAAGAACATATATTCAATATAATTCAACGAATTTTAGTAGTAGTATCATTTTCTTTCTTCAAATTGGTGTTACGAGAATTTATATTGGAATTTTAATTAAATTTGGATCACGCATTATATTAGTGATAGTCAGAATTTCACTAAGGATGTCCATAAAAAGTGTTGCAAATGAGATTTAAACACATAAGCACCCTAATGTTGGCTCTTTCAAAACGTCTAAAATTACTGGGCTACAACACCTTGTTTTGTCAAGAGTGTTCAACATATGTTATTTAATCACTTAATGTATTGATTTACTTATATATACGATATTATCTTCCGAAAAAGGGTATCCAATTAGACACTCTGACAATAACATAGCTACGCCACTGACTACAAGGTTCATTTGAAGGTGATGCTCTCAACATGATTTTCTCCATATAATAGGACTCGATTTGAGATCTCTAGTTAAGGATGAAACAATTTCAATCACCTTATCACAACTTAGGTTCGTGTAGTACTATTATTTGTTTTTTTTTTTGGAAAATGTAGAGAAGGATATAGTGGTCATTGTGCATTTGTTTGTAAAATGACATGTAATATTTGAGGAAAAGGAAGTTAATGATGGGACGGATGGTCAGAGGGAAAGAGGCTTAACACTGTTTCTCCTGCGGAAACAAACAAATGGCTTTTACCCTTTCGTACCAAAAAACATCATCACTCGGGAGACAAACAAATGGATTCTCAATTTATTTTAATTTATAGTAAAAATTTATATTAAAAAAAGGTTTATTATATAAATAACTTTTTAAATGTGGTAGGATATTTCATGTAAATACTTCAATTAAACACCTTCAACTTCTAATAAATTGTTCAATTATATATTTTTTGTTTAAATTTTTATTTTTTATTTTTACTTTTAGACAATTAAGTCAATCACATAAAATAAGTTTTTTTTTTAATTATACACATTTAGTTCAATAATGTGTATGATCTAGAAATTTTTTTTACTTTGAGATTGATACGTATAATTAAAGAAGATAATATATTTATATGGTTAATTAACTTATACATCAAATAGACGGGTGAAAACGTGCATAATCCCATTTTTTTTCTCCAAAATTTAAATTAAAAGTATTTAATTAAGAGACTTTATTAGAAGTTGAAATTTTCAATTACAACGACACTTAGTTTAAATATTCTGATAAATTTAAGGGATCGATGTGATAAGGGTGTGCAAATATTGATTTAACTGATAAAATCAAATCGAAAAAATACTATTGATATTAGGTTGTTGGGTTAATGATTTTTAAACAATTTTGTAAATTTTTTATTGGGTTGTCGGTTCGGTTTCCAATTTTATGATTTTTGTTAGTGATTAAATCGATAACCCAATAAGATGTATGTTAAAAATCATTAATTTACTCATTATATAACAACTTTAACATTTTACCAATCCTATTTTCTAAATTTTAGCATTACTTTTGGCCGTAAGCAACAAAAACTAGCATTACTCCCTCTCTATTCCGACACCTTCTCTCTTTTCGACATAAACTTATACATTCTCTCTTCTCAATTAGTTTTGATTGTGACAAACACACACAGTTATTTGTTATTTCCTCAATTTATTGCATTACTCTTTAAAAGAAATTCAAACAATTATATGTCGTAAACAAAGATATGATCAATGTAAAAATTTGTGTTGAACTAATTTTATTCTTGTTAGTATTTATATTTTCATAACCATTTTATATATATAATTATATGAGCATTTACTTATCGATTATATCAAATTGATTAACCAAAAAGCAATAATAAGTATGTTCTTATTGATTTGATTATCAATTTAACATATTCACAAACCAAACTATAAAGACATAAAATCAAATTGAACCGATCAATACATGTAACTATGTATTAAGTTAAGAAAAGTGTTTTGTAACACAAATCTGATTGAAGTGAAGGAAACTTTATGATCCAACCATAAATCTTGTTGGTGGAGGGGTAGGAGCCTAGCTACGTAAATATTGAACATTAAATATGATGACAAAACTTGCTTAAACACATCAAATATTGCATTAAATACGACCACATAAAGAAAAAGGTTATGTGAGACTTGTACGTTTATATATCAAAAAGAAGGATAAGATGCAATTTACAATATATAAATGCCAAAAATAGAAGCTATAGAGATATGACTTTTGCTCTGAACAAATTAAATCTGGCTAACTTCCTTTGTTTCTCTCCCTCTTACGTTTCAATGATCTATTTAATATCAACAAATCCAACTTTTTTTTAAAAAGAATTTTGATAAAAAATTTATTTTTAAAAAAGATCAAACTATCTATTGTGCAGAGCTTCCATTAGATTCGAATTATGCATGACAAAATCTATTTTGGGGTGACAGTTCTTACATGATTTTTTTTTATGACAAGGAAAATTCGCAGTTGCTATCCTATGGATGTGCACGGGATAGAATCCTCGAACCTATGTAATAGCTTACAAATCACATAAGAAAGGTAACCCACACTAGGCAATTCCAGTGCGACGAGCTTGATCCAGAAGGCAAATTCTTTGCCATCGCTGGCAAGAGTTTCGAACTTGAGACCTCCAATATGAAAGTTCAAAGCCCAAGCCCACTGCTGAGCCTCCATATTCAGATTTCAAACTCGAAATTTCTAATTAAGTACAAAATTACAAATTTTAAAGTTTTCCTTTCTCTTCTAACTTTAGGAATATCAAATAATGTCACGTAAAATTAAGTCCGAGAAAGCAAAAGATAGTGCAGATTCTCTGGATATTAGAGTGTTACAACTTTCAATGTAAATTTGATATCTTATCAGTGAGGAGCAGAGATTCTTCTCACTTTGGTGTTGGGTTTTGGCTCATTTGTGATTGATGGATGGAAGTTTTTTTTTATTTTAGATTTACGACTCTTTTAAGGATATCAAATGTTGATTACACTTACTAATATTTCACAAAGATTACTAATTTGATTTATACTTATAAGATAATTTAAATATTAATATGATCATGTATAAGGTTTTTATCATCATCTTCCATTTAATTATAAATAAATTATGAGAAAAGGGTCTGATATACCTCTCAATTATGTTATTTAGAGCTAATATACCATTCGTTATTAAAGTGGCTCATATATACCGCTACTTATATACAAATGACTCACATATACCTTTTTCCTCTAACGGGAGTGAAAAAAATATTTTTAGTTTACTTTTTAAATTTCTTTTAAAAAAAAATATAATCCCATATGGATATATTTAATCCTCCTCAAACATTTTTTTGTTTTAATGACTAATTTATTTATGTTTCACTAATATTCTTGTAAAATTTATTATAGTTGACCCATTTTTTTTCTTCAAATACAAAAACTAAATTACAATATAGCCAAAAAAAAATAGTTTTAAATTATAATATAGCCACAAAAAAATAGTTTCAATTTTTTTTTCTTTACACTAAGGAATGAAAGAAAGAAATAAAATAAGAATAAGAAACTCAAATAATGATAATCAAAGAAGTCAAAAAATAATTTATGTATGAAAAAGATTAAAATATACCTTGAACTTTGCTAGAAGAATCATATATACCCCTTATTTTTTTAAAATTAAAAGTCAAAAATATAAATTTAAAACTAATTTTTCACTTCCGTTAAATGGAGGGTATATGTGAGCTCATTTAGTAACGGTAAGGATATATGTGAGCTCATTTAGTAACGGTAAGGATATATGTGAACCGTTTGTATGACGCTAAGGGTATATATGAGTCATTTTCATAACGAGGGGATATCCACTCAAAGTTGAGGGGTATATCATGCCCTTTTCCCATAAATTAAATAGAAAAATATGCCACGATCACTCAATTTGGCTACATTTGATAGTAAGTTATATTACTGGAATTATATTTGGGGCAAATGATTAAATTTGCTCAAATTAGCTACTTTTACTCCATGCTAATAATTAGGGTTCGTTTTGGTTTAAAAATAAGTTATTCCAGTGTACATTTCAGTTTTTACCTCAAGTACTTGACCATTTATGGCTCTAATTAAGACATCCATATTATAAACTTGCTGGTGATCTGTATTAGCAATTCATTTGTTGTTCTTAATTTCTACATTCAATAACTATACATAATTGACATTAACGTTACTCTACAAAATACAACTGGATAACATAAATTAAACTCTCTTATTTGACTCATTTTTTCATTTAATTTCATGCCATGTTAGTAGGACGCCATCAAGTATTAAAGCCAAAACCTAAACATTTTTAGACTTAAAAAGCTAGCTTTATCTAGGGAACGACTTGGACGGGAGGGCTGAAATTTGAGCAATATGGACACGTTTTGCCTCTCTCTACTTCTTTATGATATTGTTGAACTTTGATTAGAAAGATGAAGGAAAATAAATCGAAGGAAAATAAATCGAAGGAAAAAAACGATCGGGTCGAGTTGGATCAGTTATTGGTCAAAATCAAAATCAAATCAATTTAATAGTTTTTTAGATTATTGAAATGAAATCAAACCAAATATAATATACATTTATCGATTTGGTTGTTATCGGTTTTGTTTTGATTTGGTTATTCAGTTATTAACCATACACAAAAATAAAAGAAATGATTTATTCAGAAGGGAAAAAAATACAACAATTCATTCAAAACAAAAAATAGTTAGAACGACTAACATTACAAAACTTTCGATCACTAAATTTTCTGTGAATAAAGAATAAAGATTCAAAATTCACTATTTTGACCTAAAAGGTTGAGACAATGACATTCCTAGTCCCATCAACAATTGTTATAAATATTCATATATATGAAATCAATAAGATAAATGCTCTCATCTAAAGAGTTTTTGCTCTAATAAATTATAGATAAATTTTAATGAAAACATATATACGATATTTAAAATTATTTATAAAAATAATATATTATGTACGTATAATAATAAAATATATGTATATAATTTGTTTGTTTGGTTCGGTTGTTTCTTCATTTTTTTAAACAAAACCAAATCCAAACCAAAAACTATCAATTTTTAAAAATCTAAAATCAAACCATACCCAAGTAAAATTGATTTATTTAATTAATTTAATTTAATTTTTCACTTTGAATCTATTTTTATCCCAACCATGAACAACCCACCTACCACACTTAATTGTGAATGTCCATGCATTTACTACTATCACTATATCTCGAAGATGCTTACAAATAGCTTTGCAACTTGTTTTTTTTTTTTTTTTAATTTACAAGTAATTTTAAATAACTTTTTAAAAAAAGTTATAAGAACTTATAAATAGCTTTACATGCAACTTCCTAAAGTAACTTACAAAATAGCTTGCAGTTTAAAATGAAATTAACTTATAAAATGATCTTTTTTATAAATAGGGAGTTAAGCCAATTTATATGCATCAGTTTAAAATGAAATTATATATCAGACATATAAATGTGACATTTGTTTTTGGATTTGCAGTATTTGGATGGTGGTTATGGAGTTTTCTTGGTGATGGTGTATAAAAGGATGTGTGAAAATTGGGAAATGAGTGTTTGAAGTAGTGTATATCCTTTGGTCAATTTATGTATATCTTTTTTGTATGTATATATCATGTATATCGTTGTATATTCATAGAAAATTTTGTGGGATTAACAATTGAATCCCGGCGTGATTGGCGAACAACATCGCTCGAAAATCAGTAATTGGTGAGCTTGTTAGCTTGAAGTAGGGGTGTCAAAATCAAGTTCAATCCGTCAAATCTGGACGTGTCAAAATCGATTCATTTATTAGTCCAATTCATTTTAGACTATTAATAATTGGACAGGTTAAGTTATGACTCACATTTTAGCTCATTTCAATCCAAGTAGCTTTTGGGCAGGTCAATAACTCATTCATTTATCAACTCAGCTCAATTTGACTCACTCATTTGACACATCTAGCCTAAAGTTACAACTATGAGAATGATATCACTTGCGTGATCAAAATCAAATGGCATACAAGTGGGTGGGGGGGGGGAGGGGGGGGATCGAAAGAGATATATTTATATTCTAATCCTAGGTACGTCTTCCGTGTGATCTACCTCTCGTAACGAGCATTATTTGCATTACATTCGCTTAGTGGGGAGGGTTACGGATTTTCAAAAACGTTCCCGACAAGATTTATTTGATGGACTAATGAACTCTACCTCCAAACTTATCTCTCCAGAACTAAGCGGTTAGAGCATCACAATAGTTTGACTTATTAACTTGAGACATCATTAACTTTTTTCCAAGAAGATGCCTCAAGGACTTTGGTGCAACATATATATAAGCCAATCCAGACCATGTGTTATGCTATGTCTCTTGGCATACCAAAAGTGTTAAAGTAGTATTTTTTAACAAAGATGTGGCAGCGAAAATATTAAAATATTTGTAGATGTGGTTGAGTTGGTGCAACATGTGGTATTTCATGAAAAAGATTATTGATTCCCTTTACCAACGTCTTTTTACTCAAACTCGTCGCACCAGATTTGCCTAGTACAGTTTATATCTCATGAATAATCTGTGAGCTATTACATAAAAATGTTATATGAGTTTCCTATGAGGATTCCAAATGGTAAAATAAAATTTAAAATACACTCCAAAATATGTACTCAACAAATAGCTACTTGAATTTATAATTGGTAATAGACTCTTCTTATATAACTAATTATTCTAATAATCAAAATATTATATCCCTCCTGCGATTAAACAACTAACCATTCCAACAAATATTTGGCAATACTAGATCTAGACACTAGCGGCAGAGCAACTCTTGTTCAAGGAGAGTTAATTAACATTTTTTCGATTATTATAAAATTAAAATGTATAGATAGAGTTTCTCCCTCTTCACCCAACTTCATCCAAGTACCCTCACCTCTTGACCATCTCATGACTAACCGTCATTTCTAAATCCCCACTCCCTTCTCTATCTTATTTTACTGAGATAAGTGTTCGAAACGTACCTAAATTATACCTTTTTTTTCGTTTCATATCTAAACTATTGAGAGTGTGAGTTTCATACCTAAACTATCACTTTTTAGTTTGAGAAACACATATCTCTCTTTTATACCACTCTCATCATGGTGTGTAATGCACTCTCTCTTTTATTTTAAAAAATTGTCACATCACTCCACATGAACAAAACATTTAACCTTACAAAAAATAAATAAATTATTAGTATTAGTTAAAATTAAAAATAAAAAATTATTATCCAAAAAATAATATTTCTTTTATAAAATAAAATGCAAACTATTTTTCTTACCCCACTCTATCACTTCCTCTCACCGCCACCACCACCCACCCCTACACCCTGGCCATTTTTTTTAGTTTTTTTTGTTTAAATTTCTTTTATAAAAGTATTTAATTTTTTTTTACTTCATCTCCCCCCCTCCCCCCCCTCAAATACTAATTTAGATATTATTTTATTTTTAAAAAAATAATTCTACCCACCCCACCTAACCCTCCGCTTCCAATTTTTTTTTTCTCATTTTGTGTTAAATATAAACATATCGAAAATATTTTTTACTTGCCGCTGCAAGTCTTTTATTTATTTATGTTATATTCGTACACTAGTCGAATTATTTTTTCTAAAAATATATGTACGTACATATCTAACACAAAATGAGAAAAATGTAAAATAAAAATAAAAATTAGGAGCAAAGGGTAAAACAGGATGCGGTAGATTTTTTAATTTTTTTAAAATAAAATAAAATCAATTTTATTTTTGGGGGGTGGGGGGTGGAGTATGAGTTTTTTATAAAAGATTTTTTTTTGAAAAAGGATGGGTGCGGTAGAATTTTCAATTTTTTAAAAATAAAATAATATCAATTTTTTTTGGGGGGGAGATGAGTAGGCGTTTTTTTTTTGGAGGGGAAGGGTGAAGTATGAGTTTTTTAAAAATATGTACGTGGAGGAGGTGGTGGAGTTGGGAAAAAAAAATAATTTTTTTTTTTATGAATAGTGGAGTAATACTTTAATATTTAATTTTTAATTAATATTAATAGTTTATTATTTAATTTTTGTCAAGGTGATATATTTTATCCATGTGAAATGCTATGTGTCAAGGTTTTTTCAAATAAAAGAGAGAGTGCATTACACTCACCACTAAGGTGTGTTTCTCAAACTAAAAAGTGATAGTTTAAATATGAAACTCACACTCTTAATAGTGTTTAGGTATGAAACTAAAAAATAGTATTTGTCATGAAAATATTTTTCCTCGCACCAAACACACCCTAACGATTCATTAGATTGTTTATTGCATATGTTCTTGTACGCTTTTTCCAATTGTAGTATGAAAGAATCCTTTTTTGACCACTTATGATGAGTGGAATCAGAGTCTTTTTAAGACAACCATTTGCATTGATTAACTAATCATAAGGGGAAAAAGATTCCAATATTATACTCACTTTCTTTCTAATTTCTATCTTATATTGCTTGACTCGTATTAATCTGATTTAGTACTTTTTTTTATAAAAAAAAGTATATTATATTAAATTACTAATAATATTTTAAAATTTTAAATTCGGTTACTACCTTATATAATTATTAATAATATCAAGTAAAATAAAACGGACAGAAAGAATTAAAAAAATATGCCAGCACATCAATTGGTGCAGTCCCAATTGACAGGAAATATTATTAAAGTAACGCAACATGTCAATTGTAGAATTAAAACAAAGTAGATAATTGAGGAATCAGAATATAATATAAAGTTAAGAGGTTTTCAACCGATAAATAGTATATCAAGTGGGATGTGGAGAATTCTACATAAAACTAAGTTAGCTACGTGTCATTCAAATAAGGCATCAAAATGTTTTATTACTGTTGGCTACCTTTGATTCTCCTTTTCTCTTATTCTCTTCTTTTAACTTCAAAAAGAAAAAAGGTTCTGCTAAATAGAGTGCATGTTTGTTTTTTCTTGAGTGAAATGTGGCAAAAGGTATAGTGTTAGAAAAAACAAAAGGATATTTTCAAAAGTAATATAAAAGAGTTTTTTTTTCTAATTTTATTTCATATGAATCGTCCATTAGTGAGCTTTGTAAAAGATCAAATAAAAATAATCGACTCGTGTATATGATAAATGGACTAGAATACAACAGAGATGAATTGCTCTGTATAATATACATGAGTTTACCAAAATATATTTAGATACCGTTATTTGAGAATTATAATCAGTAAAAAATTTAAATTTATGTTTACTATGATACGTTCGAAGTTAGAAATTAGGAGACATTATATTCTTTGTCTATGTAGTCGATTGGTACATGGACTAAAAGGGGAAAATATAGTATAAAACAGTTTTATATTTTCTAAATCTGTATATGATATTTTAATTAGACAATTCTGGCAAAGTTTATATACGTCCAAGATCTTAAAGGAACAGAAAATGATTTCAATTCAAGCATACAAAGTAGTAGTATCTTTTTTTATACTAAAACATTTTATCTCATGTTCCATTAGTGTTAGCAAAGTATAAGGAACACTACAAAAAATAATAATAAAATTAGCTATGAAATTTATCTATAGTCCTCAGCTGAATTGCTTCTAGCTAATTAGACTTTCTAATAATTCATCACTAATCTATTACTAAATGAAATTAGCATCAATTTTTTGCTGCCGATTTAGCTATGAATTTTTTCCAATCGTTAATTTTTTGTTTTTTTTATACTTCTCTAATAATAGCAATTGTAGTAAAAAAGAATATGTAGAAGATGCCTTGTCACTACTATTTTTAGCAAAGAATCCTTTAGTAAGGTAAGACAAAGTACTACTTTTGTTTACCTTTGATAAGATATTTTTTTTTGTATAAATTTTTCGAGTGTATTTTTTTATTCGACAGAAGCATCTCAAAAGTTGTTTTCCCATTTGTCCAGGATATTATTATCAACATACTAGAAAGTATTATTCCTCATTCTTCTCAAGCCAATAAAAAAAATCCACTTGTAGTTTATGTCCGCACCTTATTAATAATACATACAAAATACTAGTGCATTGATACGTGACATGAACATTTTTAACTCATCGAATGATTCTTGATAGAAAAATATAAAAATAAAAAATAAGAATATATACACTAAATCAAAAATAATCTTTAGCGATAATTAATTAACGATAATAGCTCAATTGTCGCTAAATATGCATTTTTAGTGACAATTAGCACTCTTTGTATATGTCTCTAAAGTCTTTAGCGACACTGGATCTAATAGTACTTAACTAATACCGATAAAGACTTTAACACTCTTTATTAATGTGTCTATTTATTGTCGCTAAAAGTTATTTTTATTATAATAATAGAAGGTTAGTAAATAGTCGATCAATTTTTATATTTTTGTGGAATTAAGAGCATGGTTCTAGCTTAATTAAAGAAGGGAAAAAGGTCTGAAAAATACTCCAACTTTGACCGAAATTGTTGTTACGATACCAAACTTTGGAAATGACATTTTACCCCTGCACTATTTAATAGTGTATTTTAAAGATATATATGTGTCCATGTGGCTATTTATAATTATGCAATATTTATGATGTCCACGTGAGCACATATATACCTTTAAAATATATTATTAAATAGTGCGGGGTAAAAGGTCCTTTCCAAAGTTCGATATCGTAACAACAATTTCGGCTAAAGTTCGAATATATTTCAGATTTTTTTCCCATTAAAGAACCTTGTCTACTTTCCTCTTCTACTTATGATCGGTATCAGTATTATTATTCTATTATTAACTATTGTACTCTTCAACTTGCATTGTAGTTGTTTTTTCTTAGATTGTCTTTACTATTTAATTGTCATTTCTTTTCGAAGTGTTCTCATCCTAATTTTTAGGGATAAGGGTTTGAAAAATACCCCAACTTTGGTCGGATTTGCTATTGCGATACTAAATTTTCATAAGGACCTATTACCTCCCTAGACTATTTAATACCATATTTTTTACCCCCCTGAATTATTTAATAGTGTATTTTAAAGGTATATATGTGCCCACGTGGACACATTAATATTTATAATTTTACATTATTTTTTATGTCCACGTGGGCAAATATATATGTTTAAAATACGGTATTAAATAGTCTAGGGAGGTAATAGGTCCTCATGAAAGTTTAGTATCACAACAGCAAATCCGACCAAAGTTGGAGTATTTTTCAGACCCTTATCCCTAATTTTTACTTTTGTATTTGTCTAACTTGTTTTTGAAAACTTAATTTGAGCCGAAGGTAAGTTTACATATATCGTAGTTTTTCTAAATCTTACTTATACACTGAATATGTTATCGTTGTTATTATTTATTCATAGTGAATGTAGTGATTGTTGAGTTTCATTAACATACGTAAAACCTCCAGCGTAGCAAGGGAATCCAAAACTATATTTGGCCATGTGTACATTTGTGAAATTACCTTGTCTCTCCCCTGTTTTCCTGTCCATATATGTGAAAAATAACTACAGTTTCAGAATATATTAAAGGTTAAAACTATAATTTCAAAAGTGTAATGAATTCGGTAGTAAAAATCTAAATATATTCAGAATCTGCTTCTAAATGCAATATATTGCCAAATGCACTACTAAGATAGGCCTAATTAACTAATTGTGTTTAAATTGAGTAAATCAGATATGATTTTTTTTTTTCAAAAATAGCAATAATTTGAGGCTTAATTATCAAACATCTTGAGAGCTTGGAAAATTATCAAACGTAGAAATAGTTTTTGAAATTCGCTAAACATCAGTGATACAATAATTTGCTCTGTATCTATACAACAATAAATACAAAATAAATTGTTGTATCCTAGATACAGAGTGAATTATTGTATCACTGAAAAAGAGCGAATAAAAAAAATTATTATATCACTAATACATGAAAAATTCAAAAACTCTCACTATGTTTAATAATTTTTTTAGACTCTCGCTATATTTGATAAATATAGTGTATAAATTTGCATGATTAGGTAATTATCCATTAAAGATTGACACTAGAAGATGAGTTAAATTACTTTTCGAAAGCTAAAGGCGTAATAAATGAATGTGTCATTTAACTTGATCTCATTCGATATCTATGACCTCCAACTTTGATTTGCACAAATAGTCATTTGAAGTTTAAACTATCATGCATAAAGTTGAATAGACACACGTGATTTGTCATGTAGGATCCATGTGCCTATTTATTCAGTTTTATGATAGTTTAAGTGATTACTTGTGCACACTCAAAATTAGAGAACATAAATAACTGAGATCAAATTAAATGACACATTTATGTATTACGAGAACAATGGAAACTATAGCAATCACGGCTCTCTCTCTCTGTTGTCTCAATCTTCAGTTTATATATTGCCAAGAGACATGTTGTTATTATTGAAAAAGTTGTTCAAACAATTAAGCAAACATGTTTAACTTTTAATATCTGTATGTAGACATCTTTTTTTCTGGCACGTCGTTGATTGGTTTTCGAATCTTTTAAACTTATAAATCAAGCACCTTCCTTTTTATTTCACTAATATCTCAAAAAAAAAAAGACCTATATATAAAGCCTCCTCGTTTGCAACATTACCAAATCATTCACCACTTATATTTAATTTCTTCATCACTCAACATACAACATTTTCAAAATAAAAAATAAAAAATGTCTTCTAGAGGTACTTGTGAACCACTTGCTGTAGGGAGAGTAATAGGTGAAGTAGTAGACAGTTTTAGTCCAAGTGTGAAAATGAAAGTTATATATAATGGGAGCAAACAAGTTTCTAATGGCCATGAGATCATGCCTGCTGTTGTTGCAACTCAACCTCGTGTCGAAATTGGTGGTGAAGACATGAGATCTGCTTATACACTCGTAAGTTGTCTCATACATACATACGTGTGTTTGACTGACCACGAAGTTTGTGTTTATATAAAATGAAACTGAGGTTATGTTTGTACATTGTATTTTTTGTTTTGTATTCCGTTTCTGATTGTTGTCTTTTTTTCTTTGGGAAGATCATGACGGACCCTGATGCTCCAAGTCCTAGTGATCCATACTTGAGGGAACATCTCCATTGGTAATATTTCTTATTCTAAAATCTGATGATAATTCAAATTAATTGATGTAATATAGTACAATATTAGTACAAGTGTTTCTTATGTTGACTAAATTATGGGCTTATAATATCAGGATTGTGACAGACATTCCTGGTACAACTGACATCTCATTTGGTAAGTTTGATTCTCGAGTTGACTTTTCAGATGGTCACGCAACTGGTGAATCGTGTATAATTTAATTTTAAATTTGTGATTTACAGGAAGGGAGATAGTGTGCTACGAGACACCAAAGCCGGTAATTGGGATACATCGTTATGTGTTTTTGTTGTATAAACAAAGAGGAAGGCAAACAGTGAAAGCACCAACAACAAGGGATCAATTCAATACAAGGAGTTTTTCGGCGGAAAATGGATTGGGATCCCCTGTTGCTGCTGTTTATTTCAATGCCCAGAGAGAAACTGCAGCTAGAAGAAGATGAATTTCACACACACACACAAAATAAGCTAAATGCACTTTGCATAGTGAAACCACAGTACAGACAAAAGTATTACTATTAGTACAACGTCCCCCAGGGCCTCACTGATTGATTTAAGAGATTCAAGTGTCATTGTCAAGCATATTATATAAGCTCATATCCAATAGTATTATATTATATGTATGGTGTTTGTCGAACTCATTTGCTTATTTTCATAAATAAATAATATATGAAACATGTTACGTGGAATATGGAGAGGCGTTGAGTGTAAATGGACTTTATTACTATCTTGAGGAGGTAGAGACGTTGTTTCTAAAAGATCTTCAGCTTAGGTGCATCAAATTCAAGTAAAGATTTAGAAGGAAATAATGGAGGAAGCATAACTGTTAATATGAAAGTAATGTAAAGTATACAAGAAAGAAAGAAGTAATAACAACATCAAAATAGTGTTAAGGCAAGAACTACAGTGATACAACTAGTACTACGACGGACAGTAATAAGCCTAAACCTACGCACAACAAGACAACACTTCATCACTAGGCACTACTAATCTTCTATCCTAATATGCAACTTTCACTCTTTTCTATTTAGAGTACTCATGTCCTCGATAATATGAAGCTGCTTAAAAAGTTGAAATTAAAAAATTGCTGAAAACGTTTCGTACTCAAGGAAAAATTTCTGAAGTTTCAACTTTTATCAGTTCAAACTCCAAAATCTATTCAAAGAATTTTGAGTCAAATTTTATTAGTGAAACTTTAGCATTTTTACTGTCTATTTGCACTAAAGGACAAAATGAGACTACTAAGACTGTACCATGGTGCAGTGGTTAGACTGTTTAATCTTTAATCAGAGGTCTCACTATTAAAAAATTGCCAAAAATGACGAACAAAAGAGCGACGGACTGCGTCGCTCCAAAAAGCGACGCCATTTGCCACACTGTTCGTCGCTTTTTAATAAAAATAATTATTTTTAAAATTATTTTACGAAAAGCAACAGACGACATCTCTTAGTCCGTCGCTTTTTTCGCGGATTTTTGTGCTAAATATATATATAATTAATTAGTAATTATTTATTTAATATATATAGAGACACCGTTTGTCGCTTTTTAATAAAAATAATTATTTATAAATTAAACAATAACCATGATGTCTGTCGTTTTTAATTTATTTTATTTTATTAATTAGTTTTTTTTAAAATCAATGGACGACATCTCTTAGTCCGTCGCTTTTTGGTCAAAATATCTAGTCAAATATTTTTAAAAAGCGACGGACAACGTCTCTTAGTCTGTCGCTTTTTAGTCAAAATTTTGGTCAAATATTTTTAAAAAAGCGACGGACAAAGAGACATTGTCCGTCGCTTTTTTTAAATTATGTTGAACCAAAAAGCAGGTTTTCCCCCATTTTCTCATCTCTCTTTCTTTCTCTCTTCTCTCTAAAACCAAACGCTGCCGCTGCCCCACGCTGCCGTCGCCCTTCTCTCCTTGAGCATTAGTCCCGTCGCTGCCTTGCCCCGTCGGCGCTGCTACCCGTCGTCCTCACGGCCTCTTTTCCTTAGCTTGTTAAGGTTAGGGTTTAATTTTAATTTTTTTTCAATTCTAGTAATATTTGATTTGTTATAAATTAGTATATTGTTTTAGTTTGATGAATTGTGTTATTCAATTGTTAATTTGTATATTTGATTATTGTTAGTTAGGTAGAGAATTGGGGATTTTTAATTTTAGGGTTTTCTTCTAAATTGGGGTTTATTTTAATATGATTGTGAATTGAGTATTAGAAGATAGAACTAACAAATAATTAGAAGTTAGAAGTTAGATTAGTTGCATTTTCCAACTTTGAAATTCTTGAATTTAGTATGTTTGATGGTTGAAGTTAGAAAAACATTCAATTGTATATGAAAGTTAGCTTACTTTGAAGTTAGAAAAATATTGGATAGTATATGAAAGCTGAAATTAGATTAGTTGAATTTTCCAACTTAGAAGTACTTGAATTTAGTAAGTTTGAAAGTTGAAGTTAGAAAAATTGGAGATTTTTAAATATGATTGTAAATTAAGTATTAGAAGTTAGAACTAACAAATAATTAGAAGCTAGAAGTTAGAAATTAGTTGAATTTTTTAATTTGCCATTGTATTTGTGCTTATATGTATTATATTGTTGTTGAGAATTGGGTTACTTGAATTATATTCTTGAACTTAGAAATTCTTGAACTTGGAAATTCTTGAACTTAGAAATTCTAGAAATTAGATATGAACTTGAATTTTTGTAGGATTTTAGAACTTTAATTAAGTTGTGAACTTCAGAAATCTTGAATTATTATAGGATTTTAGAACTTTAGGTTATGAACTTTAGAAGTCTTGAATTATTGTGGGATTTTAGAACTTTAAATTGTGAACTTTAGAAGTCTTGAATTATTGTAGGATTTTAAACTTTAGGTTGTAAACTTTAGAAATCTTGAATTATTTTAGGATTTTAGAACTTTAGGTTGTAAACTTTAGAAATCTTGAATTATTTTAGGATTTTAGACCTTCAGGTTGTGAACTTTAGAAATCTTGAATTATTGTAGGATTTTAGAACTTAAAGGTGTGAACTTTAGAGAACTTGAATTTTTGTAGGATTTTAGAACTTCATAAGGTTGTTAACGTTAGGAATCTTGAATTATTGTAGGATTTTAGAACTTTAAGTTGTGAAACGTTAGAAATCTTGAATTATTCTAGAATTTTAGAACTTTAAGTTGTGAATTTTAGAGAACTTGAATTTTTGTAGAATTTTAAAACTTTAAATTGTGAACTTTAGAGAACTTGAATTATTGTGGGATTTTAGAACTTTAGGTTGTGAACTTTAAAAATCTTGAATTATTTTAGGATTTTAGAACTTTAGGTTGTAAACTTTAGAAATCTTGAATTATTTTAGGATTTTAGAACTTTAGGTTGTGAACTTTAGAAATCTTGAATTATTTTAGGATTTTAGAACTTAAAGTTGTGAACTTTAGAGAACTTGAATTTTTGTAGGATTTTAGAACTTTATAAGATTGTGAATGTTAGAAATCTTGAATTATTGTAGGATTTTAGAACTTTAAGTTGTGAACTTTAGAGAACTTGAATTTTTGTAGGATTTTAGAACTTTAGGTTGTGAAACGTTAGAAATCTTTAATTATTGTAGAATTTTAGAACTTTAAGTTATGAATTTTAGAAAACTTGAATTTTTGTAGGATTTTAGAACTTTAAGTTGTGAACTTTAGAAATCTTGAATTATTGTAGAATTTTAAACTTTAGAAATCTTGATTTATATAATTTATGAACTAATTATTAGGTTGAACTTTAAAAATCTTGATAAACTAGTCTTTATGAACTATTTGTAATTTTGAAACGTATTTTTTGTAATTTTGAAACGAATTTTGAAAGACTTTATAAGTCTTTAAATTGTGATTTAGATATTTTTGAATGTTAATTTAAGTTTGTTGTTTTATATTTTGTGTAGCTTCTTTATAATGTTTTGTGTTTGATTGGAATTGAATTGAATTGAATTGCTTTTGCAAGTGGGCAGCACAAACTGGTGTCAAAAAAATTGCTGAAAAAGTGACGGACAGGGTGGTTTTGTCCGTCGCTTTTCTGGATTTTACTTTTTTTAAAACCCAGAATAGCGACGGACAGGATCCTTTAGTCCGTCGCTTTTTTTTTTTTTTAAAACCCAGAAAAGCGACGGACGGCATCTCATTGTCCGTCGCTTTTCAAGATTCTTAAAAAATTAAAAATTAATTAAAGTGACGGACTTCGTCTCTTTTTTTTTTTTTAAATTAAAAATAAAAAAAGCGACGGACGGCGTCGCATTCTTCAAAAAAAAAATTAAAAAAGAAAACAAAAGCGACGCAGTCCATCCCTTTTGGAAAAGCGTCAAGCCAAAAAGCGACGAGATTGATTATGTCGATTTTCCGTCGCTTTTGGCCAAAAAAAGGACGCAGTCCGTCGCTTTTTTCCATTTCTTTTTGACAGTTTTTTAGTAGTGGATCTCATGCTGGAGCATTGGATCACTCCTGAATGGATCCTAAAATGCGTAATTCATTCGAATTAAGTCGAATTCTAATCATTGCGCGGGAAACAAACAAAAATGTAGTAAGACTGCAGTTTACACAATCGTGTCAGCTAGATTTTTGTCTTCCTTTGACACTGACACTATACTTGCTGGGAGAAGACTTATGATTAAGGTCTCAACAGTAATTAAGATAAGGCTTCTTCAAAGACACTGTATACAGAAAGGACAAAGATAGTATTAGGACACGTGTCGGACAAATAGGTAACTTGGTCCAATGGACATACTAATTTTGTCAACAAAAATAACGGAAGTAGAGTGAACAATTAGTTAAAGAGGGCAAGAATTGTGTATTGGCCAACTTTAATGTCACGCGATGACAACAATCAGACAAGATGTCACATGACTCACTCTCCATTTACTTCATTTCCAAATGTCAAACTCCTCGAATGCCAAGAACCTAACAACAATTGCTTTCATGTGGTATTCAATTAGCTAGGTTGTGTGGGTACATCAGAAAAGATAAGATTATATCTAAATGAAGTTAATCAGGACAAGATGAGAATGATTTTCATGGTGGACAAGATATGAGAAGTGAGACTGAAATAGTTCAAACATAAGAAATATGCAGATGCTCAGTGTAAGAAGTTGGCTATTGTGGGGTTGAGGAGAGATAGAGATAGACGTAACAAGTATTGGAAGATGCAGGACACGAGTAGCGGGTGCTGTAGAGAAATGATTGCAAAAGAGGAGAAATTGCCTTTTGGGTGATGCAATTTCAGTTTACAAAAGCATGACCCCTGATAGAAAGGTATGAAAGTCGATTAAGATAGAAGGTTAGTAGGTGAACAAACATATTTCTTTTTCGTATTAGTGTTATTATTGTAATTTCTTATTCTTCAATTTATATTACTATCCTTTCGATTATCAATTATCATATTATATGTTTGTTATCACTACTTCTTGTTACTACTTTTTTCATCTTTCCTTGTGCCAAGAATCTATGAAAAACATCCTCCCTAACGTCACAAAGGTAGGTGTAAAGTCTATGTACACACTATCCTACCCAAACCTTACTTGTGAAATTTCACAAGGTTTGTTGTTGTTGTTGCTTTGTGCAGCATCACACCTAATTTACAAGATAAGTCAATCTTACAACTTAAATTGACAAACCCAAACACAAGACTTCCTACTGCAGAACATTAAAAGGTGTACAAACAGAACAAATGTGCAACACAAATTTCCCTATTCAACTCTTATCTTTGTCAGTTTACAGATATCTAAGGTTTACCTTCACAAACCCCACTAGTACTCAAACTATCTTTTGTAACTTGATGGGGTTGTACTGGAACAAACAGGTTAAAAATTTATCTGCTTCAACCAGACTAGTAATAGCAGCACTACATACAACAGTGAAGAATAATCTAACAACAATCTCAAGATTAGACAGCTCTCCAGTGATGCTCCATTGCAATACTCCAATTTCCTACTAGTGAATTCTTTACAAGCCCCGAGTCCAAATAATCAACGTAGGTATTCAAGATACCGGAGTGCTGGATCCATTATATAAGCTGCAAGAAAGATTGCTACTCTGCTTGGATCAAAATTTCTTCTACTCGGGAACCAAGGCAAGCTTATTAAGCATTAATCTCAGCATTACACTGATGCTCCCTGCTGCAGCTTCTTCTGCCCCAAAACATGTTCGAGCAGGTAGTTTTCTCCAATCTCACATTCATTTTGTCATGATCCGTTGATGTGGACTGTGACTGATTAGGAGTTTCTTCTTGAGTATCATTTTCTCTTGATTCCAAGGTTGGCGAAGGTCCATCATCACAGGTACACAAAGGCATTGCAACAGAGGGAAATGGACTACAAGTCACAGGACAGAAAAGATCTGAAGACACTGAAGCAACACGATTCTTTCTAATTTCATGTGCGCTAGGCGGTGTTGATCGTTCTTGGTCACGAGGATGAAGCATGCATGGTGTGCATAAGCTAAGGGATAGATGTAATTTAATTTCCTTTGCAGGAGATCCAGGGAGTTTTACAAATGAAGCAATGCCATGTCTGCAAAGTGGACATGGAATGGATCCAGGCGGACCCAATAATTCAGATGGGATGTTGCTTGACGAGCAAAGATAGAGTGCACATCTTACACACAATTGATGCCCACAACCTGAAAGTATTTGATACAAAATAAAAGAATATATTAATATGACAATTCTCATCTAATTTTACAGAACCATACTGTCATTTTATTGTTATCATCTTCTCATGGTTAGACAATGTGTCCCAGAAACCTAACATTGCGAGAGAATCTGATGTCACCAAATAAAGATATTGGTACCTATTTTTTATTACTACTGCTGTCGCATTTTATGTGGCACTATCACTCTTTGGAAAGTCAAACAGTTTGGTCATTGACTAAGACTTATCAAACTTCTTTCAATATTTTGAATTATTAACCATAGTAGCATATATACTACTCCCTCCGTTCCGTTCCTATTTATATGTCACCATTTTTTATTTCACGTGCATTAAGAAATTAAGTAAGTTTACTATTCTACCCTTATTTAATTTTTTTTTTTGATATTTTGATTAATTACTTTGACCAATGAACATAAATTATTCACTTAGTTTTTTATGTTGGTCAAATGCATATTTTCAAGGCTAATAACTCACAAGGGTAAAATAGGAAGAATATTGTAATTTATGTATTGATTTTATGAAATGACAAGTACTCTATTATGGACCAACTATTTATAGTAAGGATGACATATAAAAAGGACCGGAGGGAGTAGTACTTTACACACAATCATCAAATATGTAAAATGTTATTTCAGAACACGTGAAAAATTTATGCTTTGACCCTCAAATCCCAAGCTCCTTTATATAAAATGGGACTGAAAGAGTATGTAAAACAGATTTCCAAGTGAACCAATCAAGTTGCTTTATAGCTAAGCACAAGATTGGATCGGCATCAGATATTCCATATTGGGTGAGTTGAAAAACATCAAGTATAACAAAAGACTAACTAAAAACAACTGCAGTATCTAGACATTTATTTCATAACTACAACATCTAGAAGTCTTTTAAAAAAAGATTATAAAGGCGGTGTCTAGACCAACTTGTACACACCTCAATTATTCCAATGAGTATCTTCATCCTTCCACCAACACGTGTATTGGATAACTTTGTACACAACAGTTTAGGTGAATGGAAAGAAATCTCCTTGCATTTTTTGCCTCTACTGAGATTTAAATCCCGATCCTTAAGATTTTCCTTCCAACTTGACTAAATGCTAGATCATACCCTATGATTCAACTACAATATCTAGATTTGATAGGTCTAGATTCTAGAATGTGCAAAGGCTTAATTTTGGAAGTGTTCCTGGCATAATAAGTCAAGAAAGGATTTCATACTCATGTAGAATAGATGATGAGGTTGGTGCTAGATCATGTAAGGAACCGAAAACTCTCAATTAGAGGGGATTTTTACACCATTTGCCAGATTCATATCAACGAATGAACTATGCCTCAGATTATACAATAGTTGAGATTTGGTTGTATCATGTATGAATTCTCTATATTTATTCATCTGCTTGATTCAGGCATATCTAATTCCAATACTAAGTATTTAGTATTTAGAATAAAAGAGCTCCTCACAAAAACCAGATCTAATGTAAGTGTAACAATAGAATAAGTTCTATTCCCGATTAACTGATATATTAGATATACAGTACACATATCATTTTCTCTCATTGTGTGTTGCTCTTGGTTTTGCATTGATTCTGAGGAATTTTTAGGACTTTGAGACAATTTCTTTCACATGATTTTAGGTCTACCTCGTCCTTTTACCACCTTCAACCATCGTACTGGAACACAAATTGATCTATATATAAGGAGATCGATGTCGAACGAGGTAAAACATATAAGGCGACTAATTTTATCCTCCATATACGTTACACACAATTTTTATCAGATGTAATCATTTCTAATCTTGTCCATCTTGTATGAGTGCATATTCGCACATTTATACAACATTCATCTTGTGGATAGATTGGACCTTAAAGTCCCAAAAATTTGCTCCTATATATAACATAGTTGCATAACTGATTGTTGCCATAACCATTTTAAAGACTCTCTCTGATTCATATATTGAACAAAATCAGATTGAAAGGGAATAATGGTACAAACCTTCGGCAGCCACAGAACATGCCCTCTCCAGGCAAACAGCACAAGTATCAGAATCATCAGAAGAGGTTCCTGAAGACTGCAACCCACACTCTCTGCAAAAAGTATTCACAATGATCAGAACTTATATATGGTTGACATTTAGTTTTACAGTACCCTAATAGATTTACAATTATTTAAAAGCATAGATTAACAGCTCCCCCTCCTCCAAAACCCCGTGGCAGAAAAGAACGCCACACCTAAAATGTTTCCCAGCGAAGGAGAGACTGAGAGAAATCACAGAGAAGTATAAAACAAGTGCTCATTCTATCACTCATTTAATAGCCACTACAAGCAGTCAAATAAAAATCAGCCATGACCGGCTTTAAAGTTGAAACATTCCACTAGTGGAAGCAAGAACCAATTAGCAGTCCATCATAAGGCTCAATCGAAGAAAATTTCAATCTAATGTCCACAGGACTAATGGTTAAGGTGTTTTCTTAAGCTTCCAGAAGAAGCAATGTCTTATAGATCAAACTAGAACACAGGAAAGGGTAGGATAAGATGCAGCCTGAGATAACAATAAAGTTCTTCATCTCATATAGCAGCCTCACTGGTTATTTTCTTTTATCAACTCTAAATGGAATGGTAGGCAGTAACTGTCTAAAATTGATCATTAGACTGCCTAAAGATGACTTCAACTATGGGAAAACCAAAAGAGCAAGACAAACTGACAAAGTATAGTGAAATAAACAAAATAAAGCTTGAACAAATGGAAGTTGGATCAATCATAATTTTTCCGGCTTATGCCTTCGCAAGCTAAATGTGCATCATACAGATAGAATTCACAGAACAATATACATTGATTTCAAAAACTTTGAAGCCAGCAACGAGTAGAGTGACTGAACTGCTTGTTACAAATCTATACCGATACATGGAGTACCCTTTTGCAGTTACTAACGCACAATATCCATAGCAATAATTTCTACATCTTCAATTAGCAAAATCTCACTTTGTTTTGCTTCCCTAGCATATGTTACATTTGTCAAACAGATTTGCAGTAAGCCAGTAACCCATTTCTATTGCTATTTGCATCAAATAACTTAGGTATCATCAATGGCATCATTTATTTTGCTTTTCAAAAAGTAACTACCCAGCTTGGCTGCCATAAGAAACACTAGACAATCTAAAATGAAATATCACATGACAAAATCTCTCTATTAATTGAGACTTGATAATAAAAAAGTTACTATATCTCAGACAATATGGGACCAGGTTTAGGGTAGATATTGAACTTTGATCTTACACAAATTTGATGCACCAAAACAGATTTCAACCCAGAAATTAGGGCACTCAAAAAAATTTCAGATGACAAAGACCATTAGTTCAGAAATAAGCTTTTTTTTTTAAATACGTTAATAGTGGGCATTTCCCATGTTTGCTTACTTGGTAACTCAAAACAATACCTTATGTTTGGAAGTGGAGGGTCCTTACCACTATAGGCCATCCCTCCCTTATCACTTATCAGTCCAAAAACTAGATTACAAATGACTAAAAAAAGGAAGATAATTTCCATTTACCTTGCGATGTTAAGCACACTTAAGAGAGGCAATGATAAATAACTTGAAGATGGAAAAGGTGGAATTATCGAATCAGAATTTGGTGCAAGTAATGGTTCAAGCCAATGACGCCCCCACATCCTGGCAACATCGAGAGGAACCCACCTGAAAGAATCCATATATCTGTTCAGTGACGTCTAGAAATTCAAAGATGTAAGGTTAAACTGAGAAGCAAGTCCTAAATAGATTACCCATTGCAGTTCAATGTCAATCGATTGGCACCTCTTGCAATAAGGATCTGCAGAAACACAAAGCAAATACTCATTTAGAAACAAGCAACGGTAAAATATTGCATCAGAAAACAACCACATAAATACCAATAGGCATCGGAAGTAAAACATCTTTTACTTCTGGTAATCAAAATTATTTGATAGCAGCGCGAAGACGAGTTAACCAATCACCTGGCAGCATTTCAGATTTCCGCCACAGGCAGCATAGTGCAAAGGAGTGCTTCCAGCTCCTATAGAATGATTTGTTTGAAAATAATGTCAATTAACAATCAGGTAATTTCCAAAAACATCTAATTATGCCTCGACCGAGCATATACCTATCAGATCCATCGATGACCCATAGTGAAATGTCACAGCTGATACATTTGCATTGAGATCAAGCAGGAGCTGGACACAATCAAAATACCCATTCAATGCAGCCATATGAAGAGCAGTAATACCACCATCAGCAGCTTTATTTACAAATTTTGACAGTGCACTGCAATGAAATGATGCCAATACAGCGATTAGCCAAGTAAACCAGATACAACAGTCCAACTTTTCCAAGAAGAACTCAAAACCTCAAAGTCAAAGAACTTTGTGTCAGAATTCATGAGCATGGTGGTATATCAGCTCATTTTTCTCAACTAATTCTCTTATCATAACCTAAACATCTGTAAACACAGAACTAACAAATGAAGAACTCCCGAGGAATCTTCTTTTACAAGAGGCATATGTTGTACACTACCACCTCAGTCTTCTATGGTTGTCTTATACGATTTGCATTTAGCCCTTAATCAATGACATCACAGGTCAATCAATGATTTCATTTGGATAAATAAATTGTCCGTATTTATACAACTCAACATGAATCCAGATGACAAGAATGAAGATTAATATATCACCAACCTTTGCTCATGCTTGCTTTTTGAATTTGAACTGTCACCCCTGTCAGCATTTGTTTGAGAATTTATAGACTCAAAAGGGGCACTAGGAACGAAATCAGTCACCACTAGTCTTATGCATCTAACATGTCCATTCACTGCTGCAAAATGGAGAGCTGTTCTTCCACTAAGATAATCTGCCCTGGTAACCTGAAAAAAAAAAGTTTCAAGATCCAAAAGGGGCAAATGCTATTACTAGAATGACAAGACACAAGTCTGTGCAAGCTCTAGTAGCCAAATTAACAAGGTAAAAAAAAAAAATCGTGAGGCGAAACATCAAAGGGAAGCTCACATTGCATCTAAAGAGAAGAAGGGTTTGAACAACTTCCCAATGTCCATATCGACATGCCTGCATCAGTGCCGTCTTCAAACCAAAAAAAAAAAAAACTCAAACATCAGATTCAACAGAGAAATACCCAAATTTCAAAATCCCCCAAGATGTACTCCGATACTAAAATTGACAAAAATAACCCAACCCATGAAGCTGATCTCTCATTTCCTCACTACCCTTAGCTGAATATCAGCTCATTAGAACAATCTGAAGAGAAACTAAACAAGGACTAATCAACAAAAAGGGTTTTTTTTTTTAAAAAAAAAAAAAAACTTTTACCTGACCACAGTAGTTTCTAGAATTAACATCAGCACCATTCTCAAGCAACAATGCAACAATCTGAAAATTGTTCAACACAAATCAAGAACACTTTTATGATATGCGATTAAAAAGAACAAAAAAAGAAAAGGGTTAAATACCTCGTTGTGTCCCTTAGCGGCAGCAAAATGAAGAGGGGAATTAAGTCCACCAAAAGTAGAGTACTTTGAAAGACATGGATTGCAATCAAGCAACATCTTAGCTTCTACATAATCGCCGTCTCTCGCCGCCGATACCAACCGTTCGCCGGAGGCCGAACACCCAAAAGAATTACCCATTTTCTCTGACTACTCTCTAAAGAAAAATCAAAGCTGTGTCTCTCTCACTATATATACATGTCAAGTCAAGATTTGCAGAAAAATGGCAGTATCTGATGAAGCAAATTTGACTCAAACAGAGTATATGTCTTTTACAAGGATTTAGTAAATTAAAAATAAAACTTTTTTGGGGTTTGTGGGAAAAATTAGGTCAACTGTCGTTAAACAAAATTTGAAAAAAGAAAATGATATTATGTTATGGGAAGTGGATTACTCTCGAGTTTGAGTAATTTTTGCTTTATAATATATTTTTTAAAATTTGAATTCACACAAATAAATCTAGTAAAAGTCCTTGGTTGAATATTTTTTATACTCAAAACTCTAATAGAGATATCTAATTAATATTTGGATATAGTAATATTTCTGTAGATATAAATTGGATTCTTTTCTTTCTTTTTACTATTGCTTATTTAATTTCATTAGATGAAAAATAATTAATTAACTGCATTGTTTTTCTAATTATATTTAGAAAGAAGTATTGACAGCAATAAAAATACTTATCTAAACTTAAATACACTCATGATCTTATTATATGAGTGGAATACACTTTTAAATTCTTGTCAAGGTTAAAAGTGTTTTCAATACTTCTCTCGTCTTTTTATTAAGAGATACACGCTCCTACAAGAGTTTGAAATCACTTGTTATGACATGTAGAATATCGATGGTGTATTTTAGTTCAGTCGGTCAAATAGAAGAATGTTTTCAAGAAAATCAATGATTTAAAGACGAAATTAACAATTCATAATAAATTCAAGAGTGTTATCAATACTTGTCTCTTACATTTATATTTGATTTCTAAGAAATATTTGTATACTTTTACTAAAATTTTGGATCAAAGGATGACGGTGGATTGTTTGTAAAAACAGATAAAATAAAAGAAATTTGTGTTTCTTTTATTATGTTTTCTGGCATGAGGTAGTTGAGAAGAGAACGTCTAGTGGAATTTCCTTTTCTGGAGTAAATTGTAAGTTAGGAATTTGAAAAAATATATATAAATAAAAAAAAGTTAGAGGTGCATCAATTAAAGGAAAATAGGATAAAATAAGGACCAAAAACCCAAAAAAAATAATAATTTAAAATCTAAAAAAGTAAAAGTTTAGTTGGTTACTTGGAGAATAAAAAGTGGGGTTGCACTTGTAGCCAATGTCAAGGCAACTTTTACCACCACCTCTTTAATTTTATTTTTTGTGTTTGTCTTGGTCTTGCAAGTGGAGTAATTTTTTTATTTAGTTAATCTATTTTTTTATTGTGATAAATAAAGTTTCTTTTTATCTTCGAAAATTTGAGTCAGGTCTAATATTTGATCTTTGATAATTTGTGAGCTTTGAACTTCAAATTCAATTTTCTGCTAGGGCTTCTTTATTTCCCTTGATAATTAGAATCTGCAATCTCAACATTGAAGATGAAGGGTGTTTTATATTGAAGCAATTTTTTTATTTGATCCGATGGTGGAGTCACGTATATTTTAAAAGTATTAATCAATATTCTTTCGTCCGAAAATTACATTGTCTAGATAGGTATAAATTTTTTATGTATAAATATCGTACTAATTAACATGTCTAAGCTTTTTCTGTTGAAGGTTTTGGAAGAAATTGATTGTTACGTATTAAACTTGTTTCCTATGTTTTTATTTGTGAGTTTTTTTAAAAAACTTTTTGATCAATTAAATAAAAAAAAATTAAAATATTTTCTAAAAATTATTTTCATCATATCAAACCCACCCTAATTTCAAATTTATTGTGTGGAAAATTTCTACTGATATAACTTAAGTTATAAGCTACTTTTAAGCTTTCTTGTTGTACTTTAATAATATCCATTTCTAAGAAAATTAGAACCACAAATCTTTTAACTAATTTGCACGGTTTAGCTATCCAATAGAGTGGTTGGTGAATTAAGATCAAGTTGTAATTAAACACGTTTAGGACAATTTTTTGTAAGTTAATTATTATTATTATTATTATTAATAATAATAAAGAAAATATTAGTCCACTGCCTAGTTTTACCCACAACTCTACTTTTCATGTTTGCTTTCAAACAAGAAAGAAAAGACATATATATACACACTTTGGTAATTGGGTTCATGAGATGTCAAAATTGAAACGTACTCTTGCAATTTTAATTTATTTGTCTTATTTCTTTTTAAAAGAAATTAAAATATATTTCTTTTTTGATTAGATAATTTCTTAATTGTAAAAATTCACCTGATATGTTTAAGCCAATAAAATTTAAAAATATTTTAATATTATAATCTCAAAATGAATCACCCCACAATTTTATTTCAATCAAATATAAAATAAATTCATTTTTAAATTAATCTCAAAATTAATTATTCCTTATTCATCCTACCGAATCGGCCGTAAGTCATGAGTCATGACATATGGAATTGCCTAGAAGGCGTTATATGTTTGCATACGTATTGGTCTTTGAAATTATTTTGCGAAGCTTTTATATTGTATGATATTTTTAACTTTTATAGGTAATCCAAAATAAATAGTTTTATCCATAATAAAAACGTATTAATTTTTTTCTTTCAATTTATCCTTATTTAAATAAGTGAATTTTTATATAATCAAAAATATATTAAATAAGTACTAATTTAATGAAAACACCTCTTATTAGGGGTGTTAATGGGACAGTTTGAACAGTTATTTTTATAAAATTATAGTAACTCAATTTTTTTTGCGTATTTTATAAAGTATAACCAAAATTAGACTTTTAAAAATCATATTAGTTTCTCTTTGTTGTTCGTACGGTTCGATTAATCTTTATTTTTTTTACTTTTAAAATATCACCTCAAAATATATTGTTATTAAAATATTTATTTCGCAAATATATTAGTGAAGAAACACTTTAGTTCTTCACCAAGAAGTCAAGAATGTAAAATTTTATTGTCGTATTGTTTGATCTTAAACATTTAATAGGAGTGCTTGCATATATTTAGGTGTATTGTTTGATAGAGTATCTATTATAGTATCATTTAATTTTAAACCTAATTAATTAACGGTTAATTAAAAAACAAAGATTCAAAGTCTTCCAGTCACCACTCGCTAGATGCCTGAGACCTAAGTTATATTTATATTTGAAAAATGTTATAAAATATATACATATATTAAATTTAACATATTGTTAATATATACCTGTAAGGTTATTCGTTTTCTGTTCAGATTTTTTTCGTAAATTAAAAAGACCATCTCAATTGTTCAGGACGGTTATACACTTGCATAAAAGTTTATGATTTTATTGAAAAAATAACATAAATCGATTCGGTCAATCGGTTCGATCAATCTCTTATACTTCTTTTACACCCCTACTTCTGATATAATGAAACACCTTTTTTTTATTAAATTAAATTTTATTAATAGGTCAATTATTTCCAAAAAATATTAAAAATAAACAATATTTATGCTACTCCACTAAAAAAAAGTAACAGGAAATCCGCGAAAAGGAAGCGACAAAGGCTGAGGTTTATTGCCAATTATTACTTCCTTAATTTACATAAATCAAAAGACTCAATCATCACTCATAGCGGCAGGAGTTAAAAAATTAATTTAAAATGTGTTAATACTTTTCAATAGTGTTAAAAATGTGCAAAAATGTATATTATAATAGTAGCTAATATTTAACCTATATATACCACATAATTTTCAGCAAAGAGTGTGCATCGAACCACCCTTTGTCCCATATCACGAAAAATTATAATAGAGTGATAATTATTTTTCAATGCTCTTAGGTTCGAATCATAATCTATGAGTATGGAGTCGCCTTAAATAAAGAAATATTTTATAGGACTTTTCAAGATAAATTTGAAAGCTCAAAATAGATATTTGAATAGTGAAAACTGAGTCAGCCATTAGCCATAGGCTTGTAAATAGTCGAAAATGATTTTTTACAATATATTTTTTAAGAATAAACTTTAACGTTGTTATATGTTTGTTCCACCTGCTTATTTTGTATGAAACTGAAAGTAACTCTCCTTCATCCCTCGTGAAATCTTAGGCAACAGAAAGTAACTACAAAAAAATAAAAATAAAAATTTAGTACTTACCTTAGTAATACTAGTACGGTAGATGAGGATGATTATCAACCTCACAAGTTGCTTCATAGTATTCGTATTTTGAATATTTTCCCAAATATGAATGATATTAGGGAACCCTCCGTTTAAAGTTTGGCTCACTCGTGTCCTCGTCGTTCAACTTTTCAGCTAGATATGCCCTTATGAGCGTTAGTTGGTCTGCTGGACATATCCAGCTCATTTTTCATTTCTTTAAATATCACATGGAATTGCCATGTCATTTTGACCTTACCACATGACATTTTTATGAAAATGGAAAGGGATCAATTATGCCCCTAAAAAACTCGGACCCATAAATCAACCCCCCTTTAAAATAAACTATCCGACCGGTTTTCAATAATTTTGTTTAATTTTTATTTTTTTCGGTAAATCTCGAAAATAAGTAATTGATTAATAAAAAATAGGAAAAATATGAAAAAATATAAAATTAACGCTAAAAATTTACAAATAAATATAGTAACCTTACATTCAACAATTTCAATAATTTTTTTAAATTTTATTTTTTTCGATAAATCTCGAAAATGAGTAATTGATTAATAAAAAATATGAGAAGTATAAAAAAAATATAAAATTAACGCCAAAAATTCACAAATAAATATAGTAACCTTAAATTCAACAGATTCAACAATTTTTTAAATTTTTATTTTTTTCGGCAAATCCAGAAAATGAGTAATTTATTAATAAAAAAAAGGAAAAATATGAAAAATAATATATAAAATTTACGCCAAAAATTAACAAATAAATATAGTAACCTTAAATTCAACAATTTCAACGATTTTTTTAATTTTTATTTTTTTGGTAAATCCCGAAAATGAGTAATTGATTAATAAAAAATATGAAAAAAAATATAAAATTAACGCCAAAAATTCACAAATAAATATACTAACCTGAAATTCAACAATTTTTCTAATTTTATATTTTTTTCATATTTTTTCTATTTTTTATTAATCAATTACTCATTTTCGGGATTTACCAAAAAATAAAAATTTAAAAAAATTGTTGAAATTGTTGAATTTAAGGTTACTTTATTTATTTGTGAATTTTTTACGTAAATTTTATATATTTTTTCATATTTTTCCTATTTTTTATTAATAAATTACTCATTTTCGGATTTTGCCGAAAAAAATAATTAAAAAAAAAATTGTTGAAATTTTTGCATTTAAGGTTACTATATTTATTTGTGATTTTTTGGTGTTAATTTTATATTTTTTTTCATATTTTTCATATTTTTTAATAATCAATTACTCATTTTCGGGATTTACCCAAAAAAATTAAAAAAAATTTGTTGAAATTGTTGAATTTAAGGTTACAATATTTATTTGTGAACTTTTGGCATTAATTTTTTTTATATATATTTTTCCTATTTTTTATTACTCAATTACTCATATTTGGGATTTACCCAAAAAAATAAAAATTTAAACAAAATTGTTGAAAATGGGTCGGGTAGTTTATTTGAAAGGGGGGTTGATTTATGGGTCGGATTAGGTGTTTATGAGTTTGAATTTTTTAGGGGCATAATTGGTCCCTTTCCATTTTCATATAAATGTCATGTGGTAAAGTCAAAATGATGTGACAATTCGATGTGACATTTAAAGAAATGGAAAATGAGCTGGATATGTCCAGTAGGCCAACTAACGCTCATAAGGGCATATCTAGACAAAAAGTTGGACGGCGAGGGCACGAGTGAGCCAAACTTTAAACAGAGGGTATATCTAGACCTTTTCGAATAGTTTAGAGGCATATTTGACCCTTTACCGATGATATTAAGATAAAAAAAAAACTACTATCTTATTTATATTACATATAATTTCTCCCTTCGAAACTCTGAACCTGAACCCTAAATCCTATGTTGGAGTGAGATTGTTGTGATTCAAGAAAGTTAAGTATGGTGGATAGGAATGTGGAGAATTTGTTTATATCATTTGAATAGACTCCTTATTCATCATTTTAACATTCCTTGCATCAACGATAAAAAGGAATCCTTATACATATGCACATTCTAAGCAAAGACAAAATAAAAGTTTGGTATCAATTGTCTCGAAATCTTGGCATAACATTTATATAAAAGGGATTTAACCAAAACAAAGAGCTAGGCCCTACAACAAGGTACTAGTTACTATAACCATTAATGTATATTACAATAAGTTTGGTTATATCTACGATAGGTCCAATGGCGGAGCCAAAACTTCGACTAAGGGGTGTCAAAATATAAAGAAGTAGAAGTCAAGGAGTGTCAATATGTAATATATATACATAAAAAATATTTTTACTTTAACTACACAGTGTAATTTTCTGACGAAGAGGTGTCGGTCGACACCCTTCAACTACATGTGGCTCCGCCATTGGATAGGTTGATTGCTATCATCCAATGATATCATTTAAAGTATCATATACGATCTCATGACACTATTGAGAGTTAAGACTATATGAATATTTTCAACTAAGGTTACGTTCATATGACTTATCATTATTCATGGACTAATTTTGAGATTAACTTCCGAATATTTATGGCCACCAAGTCCATAATCATCTTCTTTGTGTATGTCTTCAAAAGCTATAGGTAAATATTGACAAATCGGTCAGCAAATCAAACGTGTAAAGGCAATTAGTCAAATCTTACACTATCAATTTGTCACACATCATAAAAAGTATCGCATACATTTTATAAGTAGCAACTTCTTTTTTCCTATTATTCATTTGAAACTTATTCACACACCGCAACACTCAATTAATTTCACATCACATCGTAGTAATAAGAACTTTTTGTTAAAAATAACATTTGATCATGTCTACAATGCCAAATTCTTTTTGTAGATAACCAGTAATTAATGTTTTAACAACCATCATTAAACATCATTAGCGTGGGACCAACCTGTAAAACTTCCTATGATTCCATTGGCTAATATATAATGGAGAAAATTAAGGAATTTGGTGCCTCTTGCTAATTAATTAGTCATTTCATTCACTCAACAAAAATATCTACCAAATACTTACTTTATTCTTCCTTCTTAATTATTTTATTTTTGTAGAAGCTACACATGCATGTTCTTTTATTATAATATGATATCCATATACGTACCAGCAAATTAAACGTAACACTCACCAAAACTATTCATGCTATGTATATCATTGAGTCATTGACTCAAACACATGAAAATTAGTCTTCATTTAAGAAAAAATTGACACTGATAAGGACATTATGCTTTAAATAGTCAATAAATCAATCTCATCATACTACCAGAAAACATGAATCTAAATATGAAATTTATCGATTTTCTAGTTAATCTGATGCTAAAATACTTCTAGCTGATAGAATTTTCTTATAATTTGTAGCATATGGAATAATTATCATAAGTTTTTCATTGTTCATCTACGTATGAAATTTTATTTGTTGCTACAACAATAACTGAAATCCCACTAAGTGGGGTCTGGTACCCGAGGGTATAGAATACGCAGACCTTACTACTACCTTGTGGAGATAAAGAAGCTATTTTCGAAAGACCATCAGCTCAAGTGCATCAAATCCAAGTAAAATAAGAAGAAAATGAAGAAGGCATAATCATTAATAAGAAAAAAGTACAAAGTCCACACTAAAAATTGTAAAATACTGATAATCAAACACAATAACAACATATAGCAGGAACTACATGAATACAACTAGTACTACGACAGACATCATAACAAGCTAAACCTTCACAAGGCAAGACACCCTCCACCCCTTCTATCCATCTACCCTAATCCGCGACCTCCACTCTTTCTTAATCTGTGCTAATTCCTTGTTTTTTAGTAGCGTTAATTAAGTAGTACCTTATAACATATCTGCATTATTTGAGAGAAAAATTGATTTTATAGTTTTTTACAAACTTTTTAAAAAAAATTTAGACTTTTACAAACTTGTATTAATTTTATGTCCTTTTTATTAGAGATTCTTATTTTTTTCATATTAATTATCTAAAGATCTTTTTCTTTTATTCAAATCGTAAATGAGCATAAAATATATCCCTTTTTCTTAATTAGAGGGTAGGTTTCAATTTGCAACGCCGATTACATTAATAGTATTATAATTTAAAGGAACAATTAATTTAAAATACATGCATCGTTTTAAGTCTCTTTCAGCTACATAATACAGCTATTAAAGAAAATTTAATTAAAGGATGTGACGTTCCATATCTGACTTTTTGATAATATTAGGTTGAAGCTAAAAAGAATATCCAAGTAGAAGGTAAAATTGAATTTCTTTTTACGTATATGGAAGTTGAAGTTTGTCTTTGACATAAATTTCACTAGTAAAAAAAAGAATTTGTGATAGTTAAAAGATATGTGAATACGTATTATTTTTCACTTGAAATACTTTTTCAAATTATTGTTTTGATATTTTATTAGGGGAAGGGGAAGGAGAAATTGAGAGTGCAAATTTACCAGCTAAGAAATGATATCCTCACCAATAACTTGAAAAATCAGATAGCTAATCAGTTGAGCTGCTAAAATTCTTCATAAATATTGAAAAGCAATATTTGATGCCCCAACGGCATTAGAATCCACTTCAACACTAATTGATACTATTTTCTATTTTTTTTATTTTACATTGGTGAATGCAATAAGAATCGGTTGCTTGTCGCAGCAGAGTGCTTTGCCCATGCTGCTATCCACCGCCAAAGCGCTCAAGGGATTCGTGATTGAATGTCGAGATTAGGAGACTCTATCCAATTCACGCGGTAAATCTGTTTGTGGTGAAAAAAAGTCAAACAATTAAAAAAAAAATTAAAAAAATAGAATATAAAAAGTCATTGAATTTATTTACATCGATACAAGATATCGGCTCTGAAGCAAGATAATGATAGATTGTCTTCGTTACTTAAAGTTATTTATCCTAAGCAAAGAAAAAGATCGATTATGTTCCAAAGGAGATTGTCTAAGAATATTTTCAAACAAGATAGATCACTTCTAGTGGGACTAAACTCTACATGGATAGTTATGCATACTTTAATATTTCATATTAAAGTTAAAACATATATTAATTTATATAATTAGGTGTTTTGACCATTTATTCCAAATAATTCTTTTCATTTTGAAGATCTAATTTTTAGTACTGAGTAGGCTCATTATACTAATTGTGGGCAGAGACTAAATAGGATTCAAATAAAACAACACAATTCAACACATTTAGGGGAAAATTGCAAAATTTCATCATAGGCCCTTTATTAGCCCTTAACTTTTTTGGGCTATTAAATAAGAGAAAGTTACATATTTGACTACTCACAAGAAAAAATAAAGGGAAACTTACCTAAATCTCACTAGTTTAGGAGCTAATTATTTAGATACACTTTAGTTTGTAATATTACGTATCTTATCAGATTTTTGGTGTCTCCAGATACGTCCAGATACATGTATCCCGGATACATAGGATCAAAATTAGGTGTAATTTGTTCTAGATACATTGTATCCAAGTGGATTCACATGTATCTGGAATACATAACAAATCTCACTGGCCTCTTTCACCTCTCTCCCATCTCGCTCGCTACTCTTTCATGTATCTAGTGTCTCAGATACGTATCTAGTGCGATTCACATTTCTATGGGCTACATACGAATCTCGTTCGCCTCCCTCCTCAATCTCCCTCCCCTTTCTCCCTATTTTTGTGTATCTGATAGCAAAAATACATGTATCTAAGTATATTTTCTTCAATGTATGGCAGGAAACTCTTAATTAGTGGCAAGATACGTAATATTTTGAAAGTATAGATAATAATAGTATATATGATAGTGAAGTATATCTAATCATGCAGTTCTTCCAAAAAATAATTATAACGATACAACTATCAAATTTAACGATACTTTTCATTTTATAAAAAAATAAGCAAAGGAAAAATCCCTGAAGGCCACAATAATTTTGGTCGCATGTGAACACTACGTATTAAAATGGACTGCTACAATCACACATTATTTTATACAGAAAAAGGACAAATATATCTCTGAATTATCATAAATGGTATGTTAATACCCTCTGTTATACTTTAAGTTAGGTATTATTTCCTACTCAATTTAATTTCTTCAAGACCAAATCAATAAATATATACGTAACATGTATTTATATATGCATGGGACTTGAGTGATTATTTTGGCATTTTAAATTAAAAACAGTAGACAAATTCCATAATGTGTCCATGTTCGAAGCCTTAAATACTTACTGTCCTAATTGATTGGTGGCACCATTTCCGTATATACATATAAATGTATATGTTGAAACAACAGTATAAAATAACTTTTCCTTGAGATCGATTTTGGAACATAAATTGTTGCTCTAGTATTGACAGAAATATTTTAAAATTGAACAATCAAAGCATAACTAGCTATTCGTCAAAAATATTTTTCAAATAATCATTTCTTACAAAAAAAAAAAAAAATATTATAAAAATTTAGTCGAACAGGCTATATATGTTGTCCTTGTTTCCATGCATGAAACCTCATTGAAGTTCCCAATGCAGGAACCAACCAGAGGGGAAAATCACATGTTATCTTTTCGTAAGAAATAAGAACCATATGTATATATCATAGTATATGTTGTACAAAAATTGAAGTTAACGTTAAATGAGTTGAGTAGTACAGTTTTCACATGTCATGTTGGATATTCTCACTTCCAACTCTTTTGCCTCCCATTATTTTATTTTTATCGTGGTGAGTTTGCTACTCTTTGTAATTGTCACAAAAATTAGACTATTTGGGAAAGAAACAAGTGATAAAGTTCCACTATTTATTTATCTTTCTTGTGGAGAGAGCATAATACACTATGTATATATATTATGTTAGTCTCATAGTATATTGCAACAGTATAAATATATGCTGTTGTCCCTTTTTATAATAAGGAAAATAAGGAAGAAGAAAAAGATAAAAACAAAAGTGAAATTAATAATCACACAATAAGGAGGTCAATCTTACCTCTACCTTTGCAGGTAAAATCAAATGAATACTTTGCTGTAACTGTAAGTATCCCTTGCAGAATAGGGGAGTACCAATCATAATATTTTAAAGCCAGCCACGACGAAAATCAAATAATCTTTAAATCCAAATATATTAAAAACCATGCAAATAAGTTTAGAGCGTTTAACAACAGCCAAAAACACAAAAGATTGATTCAAACCAACAGTAATAAGAGAGTAGTGTGTATCATATCACACAATAATATAATCTAAAAGGGCCACCAAAGTCAATACGCGAACCACACCAATCTCCTCCATCAAACACCATGCCAAATACTTACTAACTAACTAACTAGTCAACCTGAGGAACCACCACGGTTCGTTCATTGACTCAAACCCGTCTTCTTTCTATAACCTTCCTTGTATACTACTACATGCACCACAACTCAACTTGTAGTGCCAATTAATTGCACTGGAAAGCAACTTTGATGTTTTGCACTGTACGGGTGATGAGGGAGTTCACAGTGTTCACCGAATCCATAGTGAGAGTTCCTGTAGGCGGGTTAGTCATTAGTATCTGGAATCCCATGGTCAATAGACACCCATTAATCTTACCACCATTCTCGAGTGCTGCTACCCCATTCGAATTCTCATCATAACAATCTGGAATGATTGCAAATCCAGATGGAAGGAATGTCACGCAGGAGGAATCTCCACCACTCATCACAACATTCATGTCTCCACTATTAAGTGGTGTATATGCTATGATTGAACCGGATACATCTGTGCACGACTCTTGCAAGGTCAACATACTGTTTTGGCTACCATCACTGTTAGCCACCTGCAAGTCAAGCCAAAACAGTTATTCACAATTTCAATCAATGGTTAATACTAATTTGTGTGGGGTTTTGTACCAAATTTCTAAAAGCCCACACCAGTTTCACTTACAGTAGTACGAAACAGAGTGATGCTATTGCCAAGATCCTGACCCTTGCCAATGTGGACTATTGGGTGCACGGAACCACCCTGGGACAAGACATCCCATTGACTTCTTGTCTGTTCATTTCGCAGGAAGTCAAACAAACGTTGATGTGTTACCGGCAGCCAGAGGCTCCTGCTGGCACTCAACACCATACCATTAGGGTCACCAGGTTCACCAACGCCCTTCCTCATAATCAACTTACTCTCCTCTGCAGTCCCTGATTGGATTGATTCCCAGTCGTAATAGGTCGCACAAACCCCAACGCAAAAGCTGCGAGTCACGCGTCGAGCCAGCACTGCAATACTTCTCCGTCCACTGGAACTAACCACTGCCAATAATTAAACTTGATAAGAATCCATTATCATTTCAAAGTTGGAGAGTGTCAAATGAACAATATGATGTGATACCTGAATTATCACCACTGGGCACAGCAGAAGACATGATTGCCAAGAACTCGCATTGCCTTTGTAGGGTGGCAATCCACCGTTGGGCACCAAACCCCAGGCCAGACCTGATGTATGGGCGGTAGTAATTGTGGGTGATACTCTCATCATATTCCGTGTGCTCAATCCAAATAACCTGAAATTTTCCGTCAAAATTTTGCTAGCAGTTTTGTACACAGAAATTGAGTAGATTAAGATAAGCTTTGACATCAATTGGTCTGCATGGAGGCAACTTAACCAGCAACTCAAGACAATTAAAGGATTATATGCTTCAAAAGAGCATAGATCAATCTGTGTATCCAGTATCTTTAGTTTACGCAAAGTTGGAATTCCGGAATAAAAAGATAGGATGCAAGGAAATGATTAGAGTTACTTGTTTATAATCACTCAAAAAGATAGGATGCAAAAGAGGAAACTCGGTGCAAAATGTGAAAAGTTGTGATTTTGCAAGAAAATGAAGAATAGAATATAAGAGGATAAGTTAAACGAAATTACTATTTACACAAATAAGATCACTTTTGAATTTCTAGATTGGTTGAGTACAATAGAAGTCTATATTGAGGTCAAACAACACAAGTGGTATCAAGTACACACCATGCAAGCACAGTTTCACAAGCATGTGCAAGGGTGTTGTACAGAAGCATCACACTATATTGCTTATACAGTTAAGATGAAACTACCGAGGCTTTGCCTTCACACAATGATCATAAATTTAAAAGTTCAAGACACAGAAAAAGGAGTTGAGGCATCTTGCAATACTGTAAGTTTGATATCCTCGATTAACTAATTTTCTAATCTGACAGAAGCCTAACCAAGCAAATATGAAAAAATCTAGCCTTGAATTTGATGATAACATAAATAAACATACAGAAGCATCTACAGAATAAAATAACAATAGAAGGTTCAGATTCTTAGGCTACAACTGTCAGATTATTTTACTGACAGCACTTCCAAAAGATGCTGAGGATAAAATATATTTCAGAAGCAAAGGTCAAGAGAATCAACACACCAAAACCAAATAGTATGAAGTGCATAAAAAAAACTATGTGAGCAAAATGACAAGAGAAACCTTCATTAAGAACATACAAACACACAAACCAACAAGAAAAAAAATCTACATTGAACAATTAGCTGGGTAAATTTCAGCAACTTATTGAGCACTGCATGGAATACTAAATGGAAAAACATAAATGGACTAGTTACCTTGGAGCACCCATTGGGCAAGTCTTGCACGATACATCCGGAAGGGAGCCTCCTGCAATTTCCATCAAGCGGTATTGAACCTTCCTGGATAGCATCAATAGACACATCCACCACCACCCAGACACCTTCAGCATGTTGCTTGCAGAAGCGTAGATACTTTACTCTACGGACAGGAACTAAAGCAGACAGAACTTGGAACTCAGCTTGAATCTGCAAAACAATATTTTCAGACCTCTATTGCAGGACAGGCAAGAAAAGTAACTTAGGATGGGTGACTCCCACCAAAATAACAAAAGCGTACCAAATGCAAATTGCCATCCTTGCTTCCACCTGAGCTGTTGGAGATCACATTAATTGTAGAGGTTCTGCCAACAATGCATGAAAATATATCCATCCATCGACTCTGCATAAGTAGAAGTTACATGTTACATGGAAAGCAAGAACAAAAGCCAACAAAATGCTTTTTTCCTCAACTTGAAAGTTAAAAGTTATTTTAATCAAAAGAACATGCAGCCATTAATGCAACACCCCTTGAATAAAAAAGAAAATCATATGTCAAGAAGCAAATTGGAGAAACATTTTCACATTCAGCAATGGTTCAAAGAAATCAAAATCTCAACTACAGGTTTCAGGATGAAGGAACCTACTGTGTCCGTCAGACTCTCAACCAAGGCCAGACTGTTCATCATCACAGTACCAGTTGCCTTGGTTGCTTCTGCTGAGAAGTGGGCAGGTTTCCTGCCAATACATGGAGGAAAAGACCTTGCATACTCCTCAAGGTTCAATTCTTCCGCACTTCCATCAAAGTTTCTAAGCCACAGAGGAGCACCGATATCAGCCAGCTTAATCAGCTCATTCATGGAAGCAAAAACAAGCTCCATTAACATGTTCTTATCACAGGATACACCTACACCAGCCATGCTCAGGGTGGGCCTAGGTGAAATTGCTGGTAAAGCACTTGAGAAGTTATTGCCAAAATTAAGTCCCATTGGCAATGCAGTGTCAACAGAATTCATAGCACCATAGCCGTTTCTTCCCACAGCAAGTTCCAAACCTGAATTAGCCATTCCAGCTGACATAGGACCATGGAAAGATTCCGACGGCCTACCCAGAAACTTGTTTGCCACGACACAGATCCTATTGTATTCATCTCTCAGTCGAGCATTCTCAATCTTCAAATGATGCTCTTCAATGTGTATCTCACCAAGAATTGCCTGACCACCACAATGTGGGCAAGCTGGACTTCTCATCGCGTCCTTCATCGCTATGTTCTCAATACGAAGCTTATCATTCTCTTGCTTCAACATTGAATTTTCATGACGTTCCATCTGGGTCTGAAACAATGTAGGTTTTCACTTATACATTCACACAATGAAACAAATTTCACACAAGAAAATAATGTGAATGTGTTGTCATTTACCTTCATTTGGGTTCTCCTGTTCTGGAACCAAAACTTAACCTGCCTGCTTTCCAATGTCAATCTCTTACCAAGTTCCAGCCTTGCTTTCTCATCGGGGTGTGGATTCTCCTTAAAGCAACTGTCAGCACAAGACAGATAAATAAAAAATTCACAAACAAACTATAAACATAAAGTGGTTTAACACCTACGCCTCAAGCTCTTGAATTTGGTATGGAGTATGCCTATGGTACTTCTTTGCCGATTTCGATGAGCTACCAATGTGAGTTTCCATTTCATCGCCCGATCCAACACCATCCAAATTGTCACTCCCAGTCCCAGACCTGCTCTCGTACTCATCATCTCTGGAGTTCCTTCCCATTACAGCAGCAGCATCAAAACTCAAATCACCAGCACCTTCCATTTTCGGTTTCTGAAAAATTCCACTATTAATCCCAATTCCCAACCAACAAAAACAAAAAAAAAAAAAAGTACTAATTTAAAGGAGGCCTACAAGAGCAAGAGATAACGGTGAAGAGTTAAACATTGAATGAGATAAAGATGATGTGATAAGCTGTGACTGAGCCATAGTAGCAGTAGGCATGGCTTCGTATGAACTATCACCCACCAATCTTGAAACCCCAGAACCACCGTTTCCTCCACTACTACTTCCAATAAAACCTCCAAAACTCATCAAAAAATCAAAACTTTAATCTCAAAAAGACTCTTTTCAATCACTTTCAAGATCCCAACTTTCCCATCAAAACTCCCAAGACACTTTTAATATTTATACACCCACAAAAAAGTATTTTTTGTTAGTCCAAGATTAGTGATGAACATAAAACTCAACAACCCAAACCCACAAAATTAAAGAAGAAGCAAAGGGGGTTGGTATAAGACAACCAAGAACCCTTATTGCACCTTCCCCTCTAACTCCTCTCTTTAAGCAAATGAGAAAGAGAAAAAAATGGGTTGGCCAAAACAATAAAAAGGAAACCCTAAGAAGAGTATTTCATTCATTCAATCAAAGAGATATGGGTTTTGACTGCTTATAGCTGTCATTGTAAAAACAGTGGGATCACTACCATAAAAGAAGAAAATGAAAGGTTTTATAAATGGGGATAAATAAACCAGTATATATACAAGAAAAAGTGATGATAAAAGAAACTTAAAAAAAAAGTGGACTTTTCATTACCTTACAAAAAAAACTGCAAGAAACCAACAAATCAGAAGAAAAAAAAAAAGTCTCTGTTGACTCTTCCATCAACAAAAAAGTGCATAAAAGTTAAAAAAGACTTTAGAATATTATTTTTTCTGTGTATAAAGTAAAATAGAAAAAAGCTTCAGATTCTGTGTGGACCTATTGAAAATCCACACACAAAAACACAGTTCCAGAATAGTCCATAACTCCAGATGCTCATTTTGGGATCCAAAAGTAGATTAATTAATTAATTAAATTAATGGAAGTTTAATTAAAATGAAAAATGGTGATTACTGATTACTGATTAGTGATTAGCAGATTAAGAGCTGACTTACCAGAGAGTAACGCACGCTAGTCAATACAAATTGATTTGTTCCACGTCTCGATCGATTACCCTTTCAATAAACAAAACAAAAAACAAATGTATATATCAAATTAAAATCACAAAGGAAACATCATTAATCATTCAAAATTAACAAAAACAAGTTCTAGTATTACTTACAATTGCTTTTTTTCTTAATTTTCGAACAGTAAAATGAAAAAGGAAAAGCAATAGAGAATATATATATAGTGGATATGTACGGCTACTGCTAGGGTGAAAATGACAATGTGAGGTTGGGGTAGGGGGTTTAGGGGGGGTGGGGTTGTTCTAATTACCAAAACAAGTGAATATTTGATATGTCTGCTCCTAGCTGGATTTTTTACCATGATGTGGCGCGCTTATCGGCCGCCTGTCTCATTTTTTTTTCCTTTTTTGGGTTCGAGTCTAGGTTCGATGCTCTGATTGATCTATATTCGCGCTATAGAAATTCTACTGTAATGAACTAATATTGGTGCGGTTTTTAAAATATCGTTAATAATGTTGGTGCTTGTTTTAAAAATCCGTTAATAATAGTGGCGCGTTTTTTTTTTAAAAGTCGTTGACGATAGTCGCGCTTTTTTTGAAAAAACCGTTGCGTTTAGGGCTCAACGATACAATCATATTCTTCGGTAATTCAACTTTAGTAACAATTAGTCAACATTGTTTTAAGATTTTTCTATTTTTGATTTTGCGATTATGTTCGCTGTTCTGAGTAATCTATATTCGCACGGTAAATATCTATTGGTTTGATGATTTTTTTAAAAAACAAATTGTTTAAAAAATGTTGCCGCTAATTTTTAAAAAGTCGTTAACTATAGTCGCCTTTTTTTTACAGAAACATTGTGTTCAAGGCTCAACGGTCATATTCTTTAGTGGTTCAACTTTAATAAAAATCAGTCAATTTATCTTTTATAATTTTATTTTTTTTAAATTTTGTTATTATGTTTGTTGTTCTGATTAATATATATTCGCGCTAAAACAATCTTATGTAACAAATTGCTATTGGTGCTTTTTTTTAAAAAAAATTGTTCAATGTTGGCGTTATTTTTTGAAAAATCGTTAACAATAGCGGCGCTTTTTTTTAAAAAAATTGTTACATTCAACGGTTATTAAGACAGTTATATTCTTTAGTGATTCAATTTTTGTAACAATCAGTCAACTTATTTTTTTTATGTATAATTTTCCCTTTTTTTGATTTTGTGACTATGTTCGATGTTCTAATGAATAAATATTCGCGCTATAAAAAACTGTAAGGAATTGATATTAGTGTTTTTTGAAAAATTCATTAAATGTTGACGCTATTTTTTGAAAAATCATTAACGATAGTGGTGCTTTATTAAAAAAAATTGTTACATTCAACAGTCAGTAAGACAGTCATATTATTTAGTGATTCAACTTTCGTAACAATCACTTAACCTATCTTTTATTATTTTTTTCTTTTTTTGATTTTGTGACTAGGTTCGTTGTTCTGATTAATCTATATTCGCTCTATAAAAATCTACTGTAATGATCCGATGTTACTACTTTTTTTTTAAAAAAAAATTAACAATAGTGACATTTTTTTTTATAAAAAAAAAGATGGGTGGTTACATTCAAAATTGAACGAGATAGTCATATTCTTTAGTGATTCAACTTTAGTAACAATCAGTCAACTTACCATATTTTTAGTGACTACTTTCTCATTCAAAAATCTAACATTTATGATTTTTCCTTTTTTGACTTTGTGATTATATTCATTGTTTTGATAATCTATATTTGCGCTATAGAAATCTACCTTGATGAATTGATGTTGGTGCTACTTTTTTTAATAAAAATATGTTAACAATATTGACACTTTTTTAAAAATAAAATAAAATAATAATAATAATTAAAAAATAAAATAAATAAAATAAATAAATAAATATATTATATATATATATATATATATATATATATATATATATATATATATATATATATTACGTTTAAGGATCAACAAGACAATCAAATTCTTTAGTGATTCAACTTTAGTAACAATCAATCAAATTGTTGCCGCTAATTGTTAATTATAGTCGCGCTTCTTTTAAAGAACTGTTGCTTTCAAGGCTCAACGAGATAGTCATATTATGTAGTGATTCAACTTTAATATAAATCAATCAATTTATCTTTTACAATTTTTTCTTTTTTTTTTGATTTTGTGATTATATTTGTTGTTCTGATTAATCTATATTCGCGCTACAAAAATCTATTGTTACGAATTGATATTGGTGTTTTTTAAAAAAAATTGTTAAATATTGGCGCTATTTTTTGAAAAATTGTTAACAATAGTGACGTTTTATTCAAAAAACCGCTACATTGAACACTCATTAAGAAAGTTATATTCTTTAGTGATTCAATTTTCGTAACAATCTCAACTTATTTTTTATATATAATTTTTCCTTTTTTGACTTTGTGGCTATGTTTGATGTTCTAATGAATAAATATTCGCGCTATAAAAGACCGTAACAAATTGATATTGGTGTTTTTTAAAAAAATCATTAAATGTTGATGCTATTGTTTGAAAAATCATTAACGATAGTAGGACTTTATTCAAAAAAATTGTTACATTTAACGATCAACAAGACAGTCATTTTCTTTAGTGATTCAACTTTCATAATAATCACTTAACTTATCTTTTATGATTTTTTTTCTTTTCTTGATTTTGTGACTATGTTCATTGTTCGGATTAATCTATATTCGCTCAATAGAAATCTATTGTAATGATCCGATGTTAGTACTTTTTTTTTAAAAAATCGTTGATAATATATGTGTGTTTTTTTTAAAAAATCGTTAACAATAGTGACATTTAAAAAAAAAAAAAAAAAAAGGCAGTTACATTCAAGGTTCAACGAGATAGTCATATTCTTTAGTGATTCAACTTTAGTAACAACTAACAATCAATCAACTTATCTCTTATACTTAGAGCCCGTTTGGATTGACTTAAAAAAGTAGTTTTTAGGTCAAAAATGAAAACTCAAAAAATAAAAAGTAGGGGGAGACCTACTTTTGATTTTTAACTTATTTTAAGTCATTTTTTACCTTGCCAAACACTTTTAACTTATCTTAAGTTATTTTTGACTTTTTTAAAATTATTTTTTATATTTACACTTTAAAAGTCAAAAACCAACTTAAAAATAGATTTGACCAACTTTTAAACCAATCCAAACACCCTCTTAGTTTATCCTTTTCTGGCATACCATATTTTTTAGTGATTCTACTTTCCTAGTCAACAGTCTATCCTTTATGGTTTTTCCTTTTTTGACTTTGTTATTATATTTATTGTTTTGGTTAATCTATATTTGCGCTATAGAAATCTACCTTGATGAATCAATGTTGATGCTTCTTTTTTTAAAAAAAAATAATCTGTTAACAATATTGGCACTTTTAAAAAAATTATATGTTACGTTCAAGGATCAATGAGACAATCAAATTCTTTAGTGAGTCAACTTTAGTAACAATCAATCAACTTACCTTTTAAAGTTTTTTTTCTTCTTTTTTTTTTGATTCTGTGACAATATTTGTTCTTCTGATTAATCTGTATTCGCGCTATAGAATTATACTATAATGAGTCGACATTGATGCTTTTTTTAAATAAAAAAATTACTAATATTAATGTTTTACTTTTTGAAAAAACGTTGAGTATAGTGACACATTTTTTTGGAAAAAAAATTGTTACATTCAAGGCTCAACGAGACGATAACATTCTTTAGTGATCTTTTGCACTCAACGACTTATTTTTTGTGATTTTTTCTTTTTTGGACTTAATGGTTAGTTTATTATTCTGATTAATCTATATTGATGCTACATGAATCTACCGTAATGAATCAATATAGGTGTTTTTTTATGAAAAAACGTTTAACAATATTGACACTTAAAAAAAATTCATAAACGATGGTGACACATTTTTAAAAAAAATTCGCTATGTTCAAGATTTAACGAGACAATCATACCCTTTAATGATTTAACTTTACTAATAATCAATATCTTTTATAATTTTTTAATTTATTTTTTAACTTTGTGACTATGTTATTGTGCTGATTTATTTATATTTGCGTTATATAAATCTACTGTAATAAACCAATAATGATATTTAAAAGAATTTGATAAAATTGACACTTTTTTTTTGAAAAATAGTTAACGATAGTGACACTCTTTTTTAAAAAATATCATTAAACTCAAAGCTCAACGAAATAGTCATATTCTTTCGTGATTTAGTTGTTAACACCTTATCTTTTATGAATTTTTCTTTTTCCCTTTGTGACTAATGACTATGTTCGTTGTTCCAATTAATCTATATTCGCACTATATAAATCTACTGTAATAAATCGATATATATTGATGTTTTTTTCAAAAAATTAGACATCTTTCATCGATTCATCTTTCATAATAATTAGACATCTTTAATAATTTTTTTGGTTTTATGACTATATATTCAGTGTTCGAAATCTACGTTTTAATTAATAATATCCGCACTAAAAATCTATTATAATGAATATTAGAGTTTTTTTTTTAAAAAAAAATTCGTTATGTTCAAGGCTCAGCCTAGAAGATTGAGGCACTTAACGTGAATACTCTTGTTTATCATTCCCGCATGCTCTTTAGTGGTTCAACTTTCGTAATAATTAAACAACTTATCTTTTCTAATTTTTCCTCTTTGATTTTGTGGCTATATTTGGTGTTTGAAATCTACATTATGGTTAATTTATATATGCGCTAAAGAAATCAACTATAATGAATATTAGCAATCTTTAAAAAAAATATAGAGTTTAAAGCTCAAATTCAAGATAATTAACATTAATAAACGTTTATCATTTCATCGTACTCTTTAGAGATACAACTTTCGTAACGATCAAGCAACTTATCTTTTTCTTCATCTTTTTTTTTTTTTTTACTTTGTGGTTATATTCAATGTTTGAAATCTACGTTTCAATTAATATATATTTGCGTTATAAAAATCTATTACAATGAATATATATTAGCCTTTTTTTTGAAGATTCATTTTTGAAATCTTTAACTTAGAGTTAATAAACTTCTGGAAAAATCCTTTTGGCCTGAATAATTTGTCCATAATACATATTTACACTATAAACTGGTTTTCTTTTTGACAATAATCATAACACAATTTGGCCATAATGATCAAATTAGCTATTAAGGTCATTCTAAATCAAGATTTTGACAAATTTTAAATAATTTGAAGCTAATAGTCAAATTAGTTGAATGTAGTAACTAGTAAGGTCATTCCAAATCAAGAGCTTTGTAAATTTCAAATTACTTGAAGATAATGATCAAATTAGCTGAATCTGTTAAGATTATTGCAAATCTAGAATTTTGTAAATATCAAATAATTTGAAGCTAATGATCGAATTGGTTAAAAGTATTAAAATCATTCCAAATCAAGAACTCCATCTATAAATTTCAAATAACTTGAAGTTATTGATCTAATTAGTTGAATCATATTAAGGCAATTCCAAATCAAGATTGCATAAATTTCAAATAATTGAAGCTAATAGTCAAATTAGCTGAATGTATCAACACTATTTCAAATCAAGATTTTGTAAATTTCAAATAATTTGAAGCTAACAATTAAAATAGTTAAATGTATTAAGATCACTTCAAATTAAGAACTTTGTAAATTTATTTGAAGCTAATGATCAAATTAATTGAATGTATTAAGGTTATTCTAAATCAAGAACTTCATAAACATCAAATAATTTTAAGCTAATGATCAAATTAATTAACTGAACATATAAAGGCCATTCCAATTCAATCTTCGTAAATTTCAAATAATTTGATGCTAAAATGATCGTATTAGTTGAATGTATTAAGGTCATTCCAAATCAAGAACTTCATATAGTTGAATATATTAAGGTTATTTAAAATAAAATACTCCATAAATCTCAAATAATTTAAAGCTAATAATCAAATTAACTGAACATAATATGATCATTCCAAATAAAAAATTCCACATGTAATTATATATCAAATGATTTGAAATTATTGATCAAAGCGTTGTAAAAGTTCCAACATGCCTATTCTAATTAATTAAGAGCTAATACAAACATACTAATACTCATATTTTTAGATATGAGTGTCAAAATTAGCATAAATTAATACTCTATAATCCAACCAACTTGTCTAAAATTTGATTGATTATATTTATTAAAAAATATATGGGACCATTTAGCTAGCGCCTAGCATTAAACTTAAGCTGTAAATGCTATTTGAAGTTATAAAATAAAAATATCCAATATAAGTTCCTCAATTCTCTAACTAGAAAACAACAATTTTAAAAGAGAATAAACAATTTACAGTTTTCACTTTTTATCAAAATCCGTTTTTGACCAATAATAACTTAAATTCGTTTGAAATTTGTTTTTGAGTTTTATTATAATATCTTATTCTACATATATTTAAGCAGAACTCATATTCACTCGAAAATTTTCTCATCTCTTGTATTACAACTTAGAAGTATGTAAGTACTACCGATTAGGATTGTGATAGAGTGGTAAGCACTACTTCATCTTTAATAAGAGGTCTCGATGGAGCAGAAAAATGATATAACTCAGCGGTAGAGTAACACCTTGATATGGTGGAAGTCATTATTGGTTCGAGCTTGATTATCCATAAGCTCAATGTGAGTTTTGAATCCCACTGGGTACATAATGAAAAACCAAAAAAATATGTAAAAACGGAGAAATAAATGAATACTATAAACATCAATAAATAAACGAGTGAACTTTAGTTTGCTTTCACCTAACAAGAGATAATTGATTAATATTATAAATGGATAATAAATTGGCATCCCGGTTAATTAATTACTTGTAATTAGGAGGAGTGTGCATTATTTAGATTAAGCCAAAAATCAAACCGAATTGCATTTTCTCTTATTCGGTATGATTTTTCAATTTTTTGTTTGGTTTTAGATTTAACATTTAAAATTTTTAGTTTCTTGGTTTGGTTTTAGGTTTTGAACAACAAAAACCAAAAAATCAAAATATTTAATAGAGTATATATTGTGTTTATTTACACTACACTTCATTCTTGGTACATAGTCGATAAGCAATCGATTGGCATTAAATAATATTATGCGTGTAAGTTTATTTTTGTTGTCATGTTTCATTATACTTTTAAAGGTTGACTGTTTAATCAAATATATATTGATATCTTGTCAATGATATCCATTATTTCAATAATGTGAATCAATATTTAAAAAAAAAAATTATATTAAGAAATTTGATTTAACCATTTCTCATTCTTTATAAATAGGTATTTCTCTCTGTCATTCAAAATAACTATTCAATTATAATAGACTTGTATTTTTTATATGATACAATTGAATAATCGAAAAACCAAACCCAAAAAGTCAAATAACAAAGAGAAGAATTGAATTAAATCAAATTTATCTTGATTAGGATTGGATAACATTTTAGCAAAAATTTAAAATCGAAAAATCGGATGTACACCACCATAATCAGTTATATACTCCATAAGTATTGATCCATAAGATTATTGTGAATTTCATTTACTTGGGTTTGAAGATAAAATAGGACCAAGAGAAAGCGTGTGCTATGTTGGACCATGCACAATGTACCAAACAGGAAGGATGATTCATAAATTTCACAATGATTCACCATCCATAAAATCTTAGGAATTTAATAACCTTGCAATTTTGAGTTAAAATGTTGACGTCAAGAGTATTTGGGGGTCAAAAGGTGGATGACAATTTTTTTTGTACCAATTCAAATAGTTGAAGAACATTTTAATTCCTTCTCCGTTCTATATATTCTCCATTACCTATAATATATGATTCGAAAATGAAATACATGTAACGATTCCCATGGTCCCTTTGTGTTTTGGAATTCCTTTTGCATAAAAGATCTTTTTTCGTAGCGTTATTATGCTATTTATGACTTGTAGAGATGAGCAGCACAATTTTTGAGGTGATCAGGTATATGGAGAAGAAATTTTTTAATTTTTGAAAATCATGAAAGTTTGACAAAAGTCAACATTTTGGAGTAACGAGCTTGGATTTGAGTTTTGACGGTTCTATTAAATCTTGATAGTGATAAGGAATTTGGGCTGACTACAATCAACATTTGGTTAAGACAATCACAAATTAGTTCTTCGATAATTCCACTAGGTTCGAAATGCATTTTAAAAGTGATACTCAAAAGATCTTAAATCTTACTTCAAGTTTTCTGTATTTCCTTCATTCTATTAATCCGGGGAGGCAGATCAACCACCCCAAGGCCCAAAATTTAAGCAATGGCAGAATGAAGAACCAAAATTGAGTTTTTGGCCAAAATATCAAATCATATACATAAACAATGCAAATCTTGTACATAGTGTTTCTTAAATTATGAGAATGAGAATGAACCTTATACAATTTATATACAACTTCAATTGCTAAAAGTATCATCACAATACAAAATAATTAATAGAAAAATATACAAAGTCAGTACGTAATCTGATTGAGTATACATAATAAATACATTATTGATTATACATATACATATAAAATATTCATGAAATTCATGTGGATCATCAAATAAATCTTGTCGTCTGTGCTTAGTTTAGCATCATCTAAATATCATCATGATACAAAATATATAATTAAATACACAAATTAATAGAAAAATATACAAAGTCAGTAATCTGATTGAGTATACACAACAAATACATTATACATACATTTGTAAAATATGAAATGTATTTGGAATATGATAATCACATAACTATGATTTTGATTATGAAATCATATATTATTAGAAAAATATAAAAATCTCAAATAAAGTAACTCAAACAACACCAATAGCAAAAATCCTGAGCCACCATGGCAAAGCAAGGCACCTCAACAGAAAGAAAAGAGAGTCCAAATCAAAGACCAGTTCTGAGAATGGTTACATGACATACAAGGCAGAGAACAAGAACCTAAAAGGCAAATAAAAGACCAAACTATAGCAGAAGTAAATAAAACAGAGTCTAGATAGCACACTTGATGACGATAGATAGCATTGGAAACACCAGCATTACACTGCACTGTTCACTTCCCCTTTTTCTAGGCACCAGTTGGATCCTTAATTCTTGTCAACATTCTTGACAACAACGACAGCAACAGTTCGACTCATGTCTCTCACGACCCAATGTTGGGTACTCAGCAAAGGTCTCAACAACCACAGGCTTGGTGGGAATCATATTAACCATACCAGCATCACCATTCTTCAACAACTTCGCCTCCTTCTCCAGTTCCTTACCTCAACACCTGTCAATGTTGGTCAAGATCTCAGCAAACTTTACAGCAATGTGGCAGTCAAGCACTGGTGAATAATCCATTTCCAATCTGGCCAGGATAATTCATGATGATGACCTGGGCGGTGAAGCTGGCTTCCCCCTTGGAGTTTAAGGCAACAAAACCACGCTTAAGATCCTTAACAGCAACATTCTTAACGCTGAACTCAACATTGTCACCAGGGAGTGCCTCCTGGAGAGCTTCGTGGTGCATCTCTACAGACTTGAACTCATGTATAGATTCTTCAAAACTTTCAAAATAAAATTTACATATTTGAAAACTACACAAAAAGTACTACAAGTAAATATAGCTAATGAATCAAATATTTTTTCAAAAAAGCTTGAGAAAATTATAGTCAAAGAACCTTTTTGTTTTTTACCACAAGAGAACAGGTCATTGGACCAACACAGTAGCACTCTTACTTGCATATACATAAGAAGGGAGACCGAGTGTACATGTCATGGATATATAATTATGCACATTAACATTTATCTGACTTAGTTAAAGTGACATAAGACCTAACCTCCCCAAAAGCTGATTAGTGTTTGCTTCAACCACTTCCAGAAGTCTTTCCATCTACAACTTTATTCCTGACCACCTCCTCAGGCAGCACAACCCTGAAAACAGCATAATCGCTCAACACTTCCTAGTGCACCAGCACTGGAACTTGGGGAAGAAAAAAATATCCGTCCAACTCTTTGATGGACAAGCGCCATTGCACAGGGCTCCCAGGCCAGATAAATGTCATATCCAGTACATAGATAAGGTCTGAGCGATTGATAACTATGGCCATTGCTTTGGAAGCCAGACTCCTCAATCTTCTGTTTTTTCAAAGGAGATCAGGAAAAAGTTGTAGATCCCTGGTAGCAGAATATTCAATGGCTACAATAGCTGCATGACGCAAAGGATGCCAGCAACCAGAACTTCGCAGTGCCCATTGCCAAGGATGTAGACAAGCAGCATTATTAGTTATATGTTCAAATTTACCTATTGAACCGTCCAAAGTGATGTTTGCTGGTTTTCCAAATTAGAGGGGCTTTCTAGATAGTTAGAGCAGCTACCTTCCTTGCTGACCTCATTTGCAAGAGTGGCTGATCGAGGATATTACCTGATCAGAAGCACTTGCAATGATCTGCTTAGTTGAAGGATCTACAATAACAGCAGCATTCAACAGAAGATGTTGCCAAAGTAATGGTACGAAAACTGATTGCGACTCCTCTTCTTGTGATGAAAGTAGTGAACTGGTATATATGATTTGACAAGTTGTAGAATCTCATATGGCATGCAATCATCTTCATTTCCAACAGTCATACATAAAAGCAGAGATAATTGAGGTTCCCCCCACACGCTTCACATGCTGCAAATTTTCATCTGATTCAGCATTGTGACTAGAGTATTGGGTTCAATGACAGAAGCAAGCACGTTAACTGTGGGTTGGAGGTGAGGAAGAAAGGATGATTTCACAGACTACACTCTCAGTTTGATGTGAATTCACATGTATTATTAATCATCACTCACAAAACATAAAGGACAAATTTTACTCATACCTTGTATTTCTGCTTCCACACTAACAAAACATTCCTTACTTACTTAATCAAGGCATCTTAAGTTGGTGCACCTTTCTTCTGCCACAAAAGCCAAATCACACTTAGAACCTCAACAACACAAACATCAAAACCCCATAAATCAACAAATTATAGTGAGTGAGTTTAGGGATTTCTGATTTGGGTAAATGGGTTCCATATATTCCCCTATTTACATTTTAATTTGGGACAGATTTTTATGGGCCGTGGATATATAATCTGATAATGATAGTTTTATTTTCAAGGGGTTAAAAAAATATGGTAAAATTATTTTCTTAAAATAAGGAGATAACAGTTTTCCATTTAAATTTTCCCTATATTTTTTGTTTTCTCTATTCTCTTATTTCAACAAAAAATAAAAGGTGGCATGGTATAAAAATAAAAATAAAAACTTTCAACCACAAAACTCAATATTCATTTGATAAATTTCTCTTATATTTTTGTCCTCTCGTATTCTCTCATTTAAAGATCCATTCGGATATCACATTTTACATACCCTATTTCTTTTTTCTTCTTTTTTTTTTTTTTAAAAAAAAATCTTCATTGAATTCACTCAATTAATTATATTTATCATAATTTATACAAAACTCATACACTGAAATATGTTTGTATAAAATTTTGGTTAATTTTCTTTTAGTAAATCAAATTGTATGTCATATTTTATATATATATATTCCATTCCATACACTAATATATGTTTGTATATTACCTCATATAAAAAAGATTATATAAGCCATTGTGTATAACCATATATCCATTATATATATATTTGTAAATAATCTAGTCTATAAAAAATATATTAGTAAATCAATTTATATACCATGCTATATATCAGTTTCATACTATAAATTCATTCCAGAAAAGATATAATGAAACAAGAAAATCCATACACATTAAATACACAAGTCAGTACTAAACAAACTTACAATATTAATATACTCCATATAATATCTATAAACAAATTTATATACACATCTCAATTTCTTTTATACATAATTTGAAAAAAGAATTGAGATTGGATTGAAAAACATACAGCCCAATCCACACATTTGACCGAAACTATTAAATTTCAATTCAAAATTCAAAATTCAAAACTGACATTAATGATGTTTTCTTAATCTGAAAATTGTTTAATAATACTATAATAGTGATGTTGGATAGCGTCTCTAATCTTCTTCGTCTTTAACGTTAGGTTAACAATAATGAAAAATATATAAAATCGTGACTTAAAGTGGGAGAGAGAACATCACACTGAAAGATCGAGTGTTAGAGAAGTGATGAGAAATTGAGAATTGTATTAGTAATTTGTAACTATCAATAGTTATGCCTAAACAAAACAAATTACTGATTTTAGCCTAAAGATGTGGGATTGTCCCAATCTTTTACATTTTGTAATATAAAATTATGTTTGGTAAAATGTAAATAATAAATAGTATCTTTATGTATGGTAATATAAAGTCTTAAAATTATTGTTATGCAATTTTTCGATGTAAAATTAAATGGTTTTACAATATTTTGATTTTTCGGTTAACCGAAGTAAATTATTTAAAAATAAAAAATCAAACCGAACAACTAAAATTTTAAAATTTAAAATCAAAATATCGAAAGCAAAATTAAAAATATGCCCAACCTTAATCTTAAGTGCCGCATTGATATTCATATATTCCATTTTTTTTTAAATAGATATGTTTGTGATTGCAAATTTTCAAATACACATAATTTTATAAGGAAAAATTACAGAAATCCTGCATTTTAATTTACTTATTACCATTATCCCCTATAAGTTTTACAAATCTCCAAAATCCCTCATTTTCGCACATCAGATTAATGTATCTCGCGCATCAGATTAGTCTATCATGTATAAAATGTACATCAGATTAGTGTATCATGTATAAAATGTAATGTATCTTACTTAACGATTAATGTATCTCGCGCATCAAATTAATGTATCAACGCTTATATTATTGTATCAGTTTGAGGGATTTCTGTAATTATAAACTTTTAAGGGATAGACTGTAATTTTGCCTTAAAAGTATGTGATTTCTGTAATTTGTCCATTTTATAATGACTCACTAGTCAATAATAGTAGTAACTAGTTAATTCTTTAATATAATCATGCCACATAGACAATCGTTTCACACCAAACATAAATCTTCTTTCGCAAAATATAAAAAGAGGAGTTTTTTTTTTCTTTTCCAAAATCTTAATCTATAAGTACAATTTTTACATTTTAAAAAAATAATTGAAATCGCGATGCGAAATTCCAAATCATGAGTTTTGAAGAAATTGATATTTGAAAGCATGATCCCATATTACATATCTAAATGTTGATTTAATATAATGATTTCATAATGAATGTCCAAATGTCTACCGGGTCACCTTCTTTGGCAAAAAATCGATATTAATCACCAGTGGCGTAGCTACAGCCATCCCTGGGTGTCCGTTGAAAAAATATGTTGTATATATATGTCAAATTCTACATTTAAAGGATATATATTTAAAGTTGGACACCCTTGATAAGCTATGCCTTTGGCGCAATGGTAATGGATATCCATTTAAATGAAAAAGTTCTGGCTTTGAACCTCAAATAACACAATATGAGTACTATTCCAATCGATTGGAGTAGTTTGTAAAAAACAACACTTTGCTAGTGTTATAAACCATTAAGAATTCATCAATTATGAGTTTTTGTGTATATAAGACACATGCTCTGTAACTTGATTTGAATTCAAGGGCAGATCTACTAAGATAATTACGGCTTTAATGGAATTCAATAAAAAAAAGTAATTTTAAGAAAATAATCAAGGAGTTGCTCAAGAAATTTAACCTTCTTGAGACAAAGGTGCTGGACACTCCTATGAGAACAAATGTGAAGCTTGATAGAGATGAAAATGGCGTGGAGGTCAATCAAACCATGTATAGGGGAATTATTGGGTCACTCCTGTACCTCACTGCAAGTAGGCTAGACATAGTGTTCAGTGTAGGGATGTGTGCAAGATTTCAAGCAGCACCAAAAGAGTCTCACCTGAAGGCAGCCAAATGCATCCTGAGATACCTATAGGGAACTCAGGACCTGGTCCTCTTCTATCCTACTGGTGACTCTTTTGATCTAACAGGTTATGCTGATGTTGATTATGTAGGTTTTCTGGTTGATCGAAAAAGCACATCAGGCATGACATACTTTCTGGGATCAGCCTTGATTTCATGGGGAATAAAGAAGCAGAATTCCGTGGCATTGTCTACTGCAGAGGCAGAGTATGTGGCTGTTGCATCATGTTGTGCACAACTACTATGGATGAAGCAACAGTTGGAAGACTTTGGTGTACTCACAGACACTATCCCTCTCATTTGTGATAACACCAGTGCCATAAACATGGCTAAAAATCTTGTCCAACACATGAGGACAAAACACATAGATGTGAGACATCACTTTCTAAGAGACAATGTTGAAAAGCAACATGTGGTGATGAAATTCTACAAGACTGAAAATCAATTAACTGACATCTTTACCAAACCTTTGAGTAAAGAATGCTTCATCAAAAATAGGATGAGGCTGGGGATGTACAAGATCATCTAATTCCTTGACAAGTTTGCACAAAATCCTCCATGTTGATTATGTTAAGGAGGGCAGGTATCTATACTTGTTTTAATATGTGTCATAAAAGAATTCATTTTTGGTGCCTTAATGCAGGTATACACTCATGATTTGTCTAGCTGAAAGGAAAGTTAAATCACACAGGCAGAGTTACAAATTGAAAGAAGGATCTGGTCCTCATGAGGTTAGTATCATTAATACTACACTGTCTAAACGTCAACATCATTGCCACGTGTCACTCTCCCATTCATCACGTCAGTTTTAAATGTCCCATCATTTTAAGACCAAAGGTCGCCACTTTTGGGACCCGATCCCTTTCAACGTTAAATCCTAATTCTCTCCAAATTTCTCTCAACATTCAAAATCAAAGGTTGTCAATCCTAAACCTTCTTCTAAAATCTTAAATTTTCTCTGCGTATTATGTCTCTCTCTTCTCTTCAAAATGTCTAACTCTGAGTCATCTTCAAAGGCTCCACTCTCCCAAGAAGTTGAAAATCCTAGTTCATTTGACTTCTCCATTCCTATTCCTGAGGATTCTCCCTCTACCCCAGTCTGTGGGGGTGGTGAAATGGATGAGTATTTCTCTCCTCAGACTGAAATCACAGCCTCCCATGTTCCTTCGTCTGACGAAGTCTTGGTCTGTTCTCCCACCCTATTATTTTCTGGTGACAAATCTCAGAATTCAGAGGCTCAATCTGTAGGAAAACCTAGTGCTGAACTTCTTTATGAAGAAACAAAGGTTGGGTCTCTGGCTGTGTCGTCTACCATATTTGAAAGGCTATTTGAAGGAGATCTACCAGAGGGAAAGGGTCTGAATTCTTGTATACTAACAGCAGGGGCAGAACTAGTGGTTGTTCAAAGTTTAGCCTCACTAAGAGGAGATACTCAGTCCACATTGTTGGACCAAGAACTGAGGTCACCGGATCAGGTCCCTTATAGAAGTGAACCTATCTTCGACTAAACACCAAAATCCTTCGATGTTGGGAGCGATAAGGAAGAAGAAGAAGAAATTCCATTGAAATGGAACTCAAGGGGAATGCGAGGAGGAAACAAATCTCAGGAATATGTCCCTGAGTTGGAAACAGTTAAAGCCACCCCTAGTATTGGCATTGTTGATGAATCTGCAAACAAGAAAAAAAGCGATAGAAAAAAGGGAAGGGAAAGTTGGTACCGACTCATCCTAAAGGAGACAACATAAAGTATGTTACAGGAAGTGAAACACAAAAGGTTATGGGGAGTACGATTGCGGCAAGCAAAGCCCAAACTGAGAGAAATAGAAAAAGGAGGAGAGAAGGGGTTGAACCTGAACAACCTGCCTTTGCTCCCCTGTCTATTGAGAACAATGAAACTAAATCTGAGGATGCTGCCAAGTATGTGGCAAAAAGGAAAAGAGAAGTTGAGGAAGAAAGGGTTAAATCCAAGGGAAATCAAAAAGGGGGAAAGAAATCACATGCAAAGAGGGTGAAGGTTACAAAGCAGACACCTCTTGTAAAAGAAAAAAGGCAGTTGAAGGAACAATCCGTAAAGGGACCTAGTCCCAGGGTTAGAGACCAAATAAAAGAAAAGGAATTGACCAGAAAGGAGCGGATAGAGAAAATGGAGCAACAAAGAGTATTGAATGGTAGAGTCTTTGATCCTGATATTCTGACAAAATTTGGGATGACCAATCTGGTTGATGCTGTCATCATTCAAGGATAGAATTATCTTTTTGAACCACCAGTTCCATACTTGCACGAACCTGAAGTGCGTGAATTTTTCTACAAAATGGAACTACTAGAAGGGGGTGGAATCAAAACCGTTGTCAAGAATATGGAGATTCATCTTAATGAAGAGACTCTAGGAATCATTCTTGGAGTGCCTGTGGTAGGAATTCAAACTATTGAGGGTTGTAAATGGCTGTAAACCAACTGGTGATTTCTCGAAGCTTGCTACCAAACGAGGAGATGCCAAGCGTGCAGGGCTCCCTAAAAAGTTTCTTAAAGGGGAGTATCAGTTGATGTTCGAGTTCATTAACAAAGTAATGGTGCCCAGGACTAAAAAGAGAACAGTTGCTTCTGCTACCGATCTTTTCCTCATGGAAAAAATGGTTGAGCTTGAGGAAATCAACCTCCCTGCTATTATGCTGGAACATAGGCATCGAGTAAAGACATGTCAGAATGCCAAACACGACATTCCTTATGGGTATTTGCTAACCTTTATCTTTAATCATTTTGAAGTTCCAGTTGGAAAAGGGGTACCTGGTACCACCAAGCAGATGTTCACTATGTCTACTCTACTAGAATGTGAGTGCGTTGAGGGACAGGCTAGGGGAAGATATCAAATGGCGGATGTACTGGAGCAGCATGTTACTCTTAAGAGGGAGGTGACTGATCTCACCACGATTCTGAGCGACAAGGAGATTGAAATCACAAGGCTCAAGTCTGAATTGCAGAAAGCTGTTTCCAGGTCCCCTGGTACCGGTGAAGGTCATGACCAGGTGCTCAAGGAGTTGAGGGATGAAAACACAGTGCTGCTGGAGACAAATGCCTCTCTCAATGAAGAAATTAAGTCCCTAACCAGGCAACTGATATAGGCCCATGAAAGTGCAAACGAGCGCATAATGATATTGATGCGCACTTTTAATCCCTCCCATCCTCCGTCCTAAATGTGTCTTGTCTCTCTAGTTTCTTTTTTTGTTGTTCCACCTTATTATCTTAAACTTTTGTGGCTTAGTGTTGTTTTGACTACCTACAATGGTCAGTATTTGTGATCTAATGCTACTTATGTCTCTGCCTTGCTCGTGTGTGGTTTGATTATCTCTTCTTGCTGTCATACGCATGTTTTGTGTGGCCCTGAATTTTTGCATGCCTCGCATTTTAACTTAAATATGTTTACTGCTCTACCTTTTCAATGATGTCAAAAGGGGGAAACTACTTTTGTTTGCATCTTGTTAAGGGGAACTGATTAAGGGGGAACAACTGATTAAAGGGGAATCGATTAAGGGGGAACACCAGTGATTGAAATTGAATGAATGATTGTTCACTCATGAGGAGTTAATGAAGATTGTTTGTCATCATAAAAAAAAGGGAAATTGATAAAGACTTATGTTCCTATATGTTTTGATGATCTCTTCACAAGTGTAGGGACCTGGTCTTCTGCAGAGTATGAATACTAGTCCAGTGTCAAAGTGCTGAACAACTGTAAAGCTGTCCACGTTAGAAAGTTGGTGAAGCTGCAAAGTACTTCACCAATCAGAAACGACGAGGTTGTTTGTACGTTGGATAATGATTCCTCATGGTATATATCAAACAACAAACAACATCATTCATCATTCATTCAAAGAGAGGTACTTTCAATCTTCAAAACAACAAAGGACCTGATAGAAGTGCTTCTATTTGCTTTCAGTACCAGCTGCATTTGTCTGCTTGTAATAATGCTTATATTGTAGGATTGATTTCACTTGTGAAAGAAACGTTTCAAACTTGTGTGAATCATTGTAAGAACTAGGTTAAAGATAACTTAGTTTCTTACTCTAAAGTCTATACTAATCGGTTAGGATTAGTGTAGTGGGCAGAGTTGTATCTGCTCTGGCTCAGCTAAGTAATAAGAGGTACTACTTAGAGTTGGGATTAGTATGTTAATCTCAATTTGTAAACTGACTTTTACTTTTGCTTGAGAAGATTAGTGAAAGCAGTTTGAAAAGTCCTGGCAGGCCAGTTTGTGGTTTTACTCCCTTGAGCAAGGAGGTTTTCACGTAAAGTTGATTGTCAATCTTTACTTTTAGCATTTGTTCTTTACTGTTTATTATTGTAATTGTGTTGAGGACCTAGTCCATCTACATAGGTGGACGCATACATTCCAACACTTTCAGAATGGAGAAGTAGCTAGGGTAGTTTGGCGATATCTTAATGGAGCTGCTGGGATAAATCGTTTAACTTACTTGAAACAATCTATAAGAAAGTGATGGGATACCAGTGGTAATGCTAGAGTCAAAGTGGCCTTTTAAGTGGTACCTATGATTATTTTGTGGGTCTTGTGGAAAAGAAGGAATAATATACTTCACGGAGGGATTTATTCAACCGAGAAGAGTATTGGAGATGCTAATGATATCATTAGGAAGTTTATCATGTGTAGATTCAAGATAAAATGAAACATATCAATGGTCATACATGGTTGTTTCCTTAGAAGGATATATACCATCATATAGCTTCAGAATTGTGCGATGGTCTCCTCCCCCTGATAGTTGGTTTAAGTGTAACACCGATGGTGCTTCCAGAGGAAACCTAGGACCCAACTCTGCTGCTCTTAGTATTAGAGACTCTTTGGGGCATTTGGTGGTTGCGAAAGGAGTTAAAATACAAGATACAACAACTTTGGTTGCTGAAGCCAGAGCCATTAGAGAATGTATGGAGTACTGTAAGGTTCATAGAATTTTCAATGTTATCATATAATCAGATTCTATAGCAATGGTACAAATCCTGGAGGGCACATGGAAAGCCCCTTGGAGTGTGGTGCTGGAGGTTGATTATATCAAGAAATTGAGAAGAACTATATCAGCAAGAGTACAACACTCCCTGCTGGAAGGAAATACTCTTACTGATTTTTTCGCTAACCTAGTTTTTGTTCTTGCAGGTGACTACGTTTTTAATCGAAGGCAAAAATATATTAAATCTAGATAAGCAGGGCATTCCTCATCTAAGAAGGCAAGTATTAGATTGTAGTTAGCTATACAGTTCCACCAGACCACGTAAAGTAAGAGAGACCAATATCAACAAGAAAATGCATTAACACAGGTTATGTCTAGAGTAAGTATAAAAGTCAGAAGAATTTCTTAAAGATTTGGGTAACACACCTGGTGAGAGCATTTTTGGTGTATTTCTATACCAAATTAGGGCTTTGATGCTTCTAGTGGGTATCTCGACTAACTAGAGGCGGATCTTGGTGGGGTTCATGGGTTCGGACGAACCCACTAGTTTTTTTGTAGATCCTATATTTGCATTAGAAAATTAAATAAATATATGTATATTAACATATGGTCCCCCAAACAAAATTGATTTAGAACCCCCAGCCTCTTAACTTAAGCTCCGTCTCTGCAACTAATTCAAGTTCTTGTCCAGTAGATCCTTTCCAGAGATCAAGCAAAGTGTAGCACACATGGACATTAGTTTCAACTTAATTTTTTAGATTTGATGGTGGTATTAATCTCTTGAGAGATTCAATCCATTAATCTTTAGAAAGGGGAAGAAATTAAGGTCCATTTTCACAGGCCATAGATGAAGAGTTAAAATCCATGGAATACAACAAAGTCTGGGATCTTGTTCAATTACTAGAAAGTTCTAAAAGAATCGGGTGTAGATGGGTCTTCAAGACCAAACGCAATTCTAATGGTAATATTGAACGATATAAAACCAGACTTGTTGCCAAGGGATACACTAAAAAAAGAGGCATTGATTATAAAGAGATCTTTTCACCGGTCTCGAAGAAAGACTCATTAAGAATTGTGTTGGCTTTGGTAGCTCATTATGATTTAAAGTTATATCAAATGGATGTGAAAACCGTCTTTCTTAATGGAGATCTCGAGGAGGATGTTTATATGGACCAACCAGAGGGTTTCAAAATTAAATAAAAAGATCAAATGATGTGTAAACTAAAGAAGTCAATATATGGACTCAAACAAGCCTCACGACAATGGTATATAAAGTTTAATGATACCATAATATCTTTTGGATTTAAGGAGATTATCGATGATCAGTGTATATACCAAAAGATCAGTGGGAGTAAGTTTATATTTTTAGTCCTATATGTTGATGACATTTTACTTGCTGCTAATGATTTAGACATATTGCGTGAGACGAAAGACTTTCTCTCTATGAACTTTGAAATGAAAGATATCGGTGAGACATCCCATGTGATAGGGATAGATATATTCCGTTGTAGATCACAAGGATTATTGGTACTGTCTCAAAAGGCTATATCGAAAGAGTTCTAAAGAGATTTAACATGAACAATTGTTCAGCAAGAATAGTTCATATTCAAAAAAGGGACAAATTAAATCTCATGCAATGCCCAAAGAATGATGTAGAATGAAAAGAAATGGAAACAATTCCTTACTCTTTTATTGTTGGAAGTTTGATGTATGTTCAAACTTGCACAAAACCGGATATTAGTTTTGCGGTCGGAATGCTAGAGAGATATCAAAGTAACCCTGGAATTGATCACTGGAAAGCTGCAAAGAAAGTCTTAAGGTACCTGAAAGGAACAAAGGATTACATGCTCATGTATAGGAAATTCAATCACTTAGAAGTTACTGGATACTCAGATTCAGATTTTGCTGGATGCGTTGACACTAGAAAGTCCACATTTGGTTACTTGAAGGAGCAATATCGTGGAGGAGTGCTAAGCAATCTGTCATTGCTACATTCACAATGGAAGCAAAATTTGTGGCATGTTATGAAGCCACAATTCATGCATTATGGCTGCAAAACTTCATTTTAGGACTTAGGGTTGTCGACACCATTACCAAGCCGCTGAAAATTTATTGTGATAATACTGCAACAGTATTCTTTTCCAAGAATGATAAGTACTCCAAAGGTGCCAAACATATGGAATTAAAGTACTCTACCGTCAAGGAAGGAGTTCAGAAACAAAGAGTGTTACTTGAGAATATTAGAACCGATCTCATGATTGCAGTTCCGTTAACAAAAGGCTTACATCCAAAGACATTTAAAGAACATGTTCAAATAATGTGTCTTGGTTGTACTTATGATTGATGCATTTATGATGTTTTTACACTCTGAGCTCAAATTATGTGTTTCTGATATACATTAATGAATTTCTTGTTTCTCATAATGGTGTACACATTATTGTTCTGAGATATTACAAGATAAGTCTCTATGAGACATTATTGTGGACCATAATGTTATATGTTTTATAGCTTATGAACCTAATATGATGAGTTGCTAATGTAGTAGTATATGGAATGAAGTATGTAGCTTAAAATTTATGTACAACTGTTATAACTTGCATTAGTAGTTTGTTATATTGTGGTATGCATGTTGGACATTATAGAAGAGATTTATTACATGCGCCACTAGTGTTTATGAAATATTAATGTTATATGGTCATTGGGCCAAGTGGGAGAATGTAAGAATTATTATTAATTATTTCTTACTTAAGGCCCAAGTTTACTTATAACCCAAGTAATACTATAAATAATATTTAATAATAATTCTTACAGACATGGAATCTGATTTTAGAAAGTTTTGTTTTGGGCCATTTTGGGGATCTGTTCTTTTTAGGATAAATTACTTATATACACACCTTTTTTTTCTATAATTTCCATTATTCCCTACTAGTTTTAAAATTTTCCAAAATCCCTTATTTTACTCCCAAACCCCCAAACGCCAGATACATAAATCCTAACTCCTAAAACCAACGTTTATCCCTTCCTTATTTCACTCCACAAATTTCTCTCTACTTTTAGTCACACCAACACAATTCCTTCTTTTTCTCCGATCTATCAATACCTTCAACAATTTTAAAAATAAAATATATTATTTTCTTTTCTTTTCTTTTTTCTTCATCATCGTCTTCTTTTTCTCATCTTTTTTCTAATAAAGTTTAGGCTTATCATAACCTCATGTATATATGTTTGTTTCTTTACGTGGATGTAAAGGTGCCTAGAATTGGAAGACTTACATTTCAACCTTTTCATTCAATTATATGTAGGTGTCATAATATATATTAATGTATGATTCACATTTTTTCTTGATCAAAATAAGTAATTTACATATCTCAATTGTTACACTTTTTATATGTACAATATACATAATAATAGCATGATACATTTATACAAATATGTGATACACACGCTCGATATTCAAAACTTATCTGATCCATCTCAATTGTTAATTCATTTATAGCATGTATCATATACAATATATTATGATGATACATTTTTATACAAATCACATCCATATATAAAATAATGACCACATCATAATCCATAGATGCAAAATTACAATACACGCGCGTTGTTTACCACTAATGTATCATGACTTACATATTCACCTCAACGATGTATCTGATCTCCAATCTTTTCCTCAACTCATCGATCTCTAATTCAGTTGCAATGGCTGATTTGAGATTCACAAACCAATATTTTGACCAACAACAATCCCATAACTTTTGTCGACAAGTTTAATTCAAAAATTGAGAATTTGTTTGGAAGAATGAAAAGAAGAATTTTGGGATCTAAAAACACATTACATATACATCAAACTAGTAATGTATCAATTTGTAATCAGTAATGTATCATGACTTATATATCAATACCATAATGTCCTTTGTCATATATTTAGCAAAATGCCCACCTTTATCAACATCATATTTTTCAGAACAACAATCAATGGCAAAACTAGCAACAATCAGGAGTTCAGAACAACAATAAATGGCAAAAATGGTGACAAACAAGCAACGCAAGAAAACAAATAGCCCCCAATCCCCAAGCGAAAAACGAAATAACCTTTGATTAGCTCGGGTTTATAAGTTCAACGCCAATATTTTGAACAACAACAATTTCATAACTTTTGTCGACAAGTTTGATTCAAAAATTGAGAAAGAAGAAATTTGAGATCTAAAAACACATTACATATACATCAAACTAGTAATGTATTACGACTTATATATCAATACAAATTCAAAAATTAAAAACAGAGGGTATACATAGCAAATCCAAACAACTTGAATCAAAATTGAAAGGATCTTCGATGAACTTGAAGATTCAAAAGGAAATCATTTGTCCAACAACAATTCCATCACTTTTGTATCCTTCATAACTCACCTTGCTAACCCAAAATTCCGACTAAAGTTTTTTAATCAAGTCTGAAAGGTTCCTTACTGAACAGGGGGAACAATTTGAAATTTTGAATTTGAGAGTAAGAAGAAACGTAAGAGTAATTTATGGGATTTAATTAGATTTTCAGATTTTATTCCCTTTTTAGCGCAACAGAAAGATTCTTCTTGTATTAGAATAAATGTATCCGGATGGTGATTTAATGTATCTGAATTGTGACTTATGTATCCGGAAGGTACAAATTTTAAGGGATTATTGTAATTAGAAAAAGAGTAGGGATCATGTAAGTTATACTTTTTTTTTATGCCTTAAATTTTGCTTCTTCGTATTTGTGGGCTTTGGCCTTTACTCACTTTATTCTCTTATATATATTATGGTCTGTTTGGCCATCTTTGCTAAAAAAAAAGAAGTTGTTCATGCATCAGATTTTTTTGGAAAATTATATATAATAGCAAACTATTAATTCAAATTAAATGCTATAAACATAGTTTGATTTAATTGTACCCCATAACAAACTGTTGCTCCTGGTGAATCTCGCTCGCCACTCTCGTTCTCGCTGGCAGTCTCCCTCATCTCTCTCGCTTTTATACAAACACAAATGTATAAAATGCATTTGTGTTTGTATAAAATGAGAGAAAATTGTATATATACATATATTTTCATTCCCCTCTCTCCCCTCTCTCCCCTCTCCCAGATCTTGCTCGCCACTCTCCCAGATCTCGCTCGCTACTCTCACTCGCCTCCTCACTTTATACAAACACAAATGTATACATTGCGTTTCTGTTTGTATAAAGCGAGAGAAAATTGTATATACAAATACAAATGCATATATTTTTATTCTATACACTTATGATTATACAAATACGATCTTTCCCTGCCCAGTTTTCCTTTGTCTTTTTCTCTTTCTCGCTTTATACAAACACATATTATACAATTGATCTTTTGTATATGTATACCGAAACATAAACATAAACAGATTATACAACTGCTTTCTTTTGTACATGTATAACGAAATATACATATTTATGTTTGCTATGGAGCGCAATTATGCAAACTATAGCTATAACGTACAAATATGATTTTTATGTTTGCTATATGTGAAAGTTGCTCTTTTTTTTACTCCCTTTATTTCAATTTGTTTGTTATATTTTTCTCTTTAGTCTCTTTTAAAAAAAAATTTATTTCTTTAGACAAATTTTTTTAAGTTGAAGACCAAAGAATGAAAGAACATTTTTCGTCAAAAGTAACTTTTACTGTCTTAAACTTTATACAAAATCAAAATGAAAAAGTACTAATGTTTCATGAATTTCTTCACCAATTGTCCCTCTCAAGTTTGATAACGACTTATATAATGAAGGGTCATTAGGTTTGAAGAAATTAGTTATTCTGATATTATTTTTTAGTGAATATTTGGTTTATTAAAAAAATAGTATCATAAAGATATTTTTGTCATTTAAAATATTTTATTTTGAAATAAGTTATATTATGATTATTATTTTACCCAAATAAGAATAACTTATCCTAATAGTATAACCGACAAATATTTCCAATAATAGAAGTAGTGAAGAGGCAAAAAAGAGCATATCTTACCGGTTCCATAAAATCTTGAATAAAGTTTAGTTTGTTCTCTCATATCCTATAAATTCTCATTATCCACCCATTAATTACAAGTAATTAATAAAAACCACAAAACTAAAACGCACTAATCCCATTATCCCACGATCAATCATCAGCACAAACAAAAATAACAACTCCCCTGTTTCTCTCTCTACACACATTCCCACGTTCCTTCCCCCCATTAAACCCCCTCTTATTACTTAAAAACATAACTATAAGTCTCTAATTTTGAGTTGAAATTGAAGAAAAAAAGAAGATACAGAGTTGTTATTGTTACATAAGAGAGATATGAGAGGAGGAGATATAGAAAGCAGAGGCGAAAAAAAACAGGGGAAGCAATCATGCTTCTTCGCATGCTGTGGAAGACACAGATACGCCGTGGCTTTCTTGGTTGATTCCTTTGTTTGTGGTGGCTAATGTTGTTATGTTTGTTATTGTCATGTATTTCAACAATTGTTCCAAACATGATCAGGGTTGTGTAGCTAGGTTTCTTGGAAGGTTTTCTTTTCAGCCGTTGAGGGAAAATCCTCTGTTTGGACCTTCCTCTTCAACGTAAGTTTGAATTTTTTAGATACCCCATGTTGTAATTTTGGATATTTATGTGTTCTTGAGTCGTTTATTGGGTTAAAGGTTGAGTCTTTATGGTTGATGCTTGTTTGTGTTAAAAGAAATTTTAAGTATAGGAGATACAATTTGTTATGTAATTACTAGCTGTATTTGGTTTGCTTATAGGATTTCCTTTTCAGTTACTGTTTCTTGTTTAATTGTCAAAAAGTGTCGGTTGAGAGCGCGGTAAAAGAAATATAGTATAATTTTTAATTTGGATTACCTCTTAGACCTTTGTGTTCTTGTTCAACCTTTCCAGTAGCTGCTGTGAGATTTGTATTTTTTTTTTCGTTTGCTGTTTGAGGTGACTAGTAAGCAGATTTCTACTGTTTTACGCCAGTTTCCTCTACATCCTTTTCAACTTTTGTTTGTCTGTTTGATTGCTACGATTAGTTATATAGAAGTCAGTTTTACATTTATCCCAAACTAGTCAACAATAAACATATGGGATTCTATATTCATTATCATCGTTTAACTGTTTTGGTGACTGTCAACCTATCCCTATGGTTTGCACATAAAAGATTTAGAGATTTTACTGACATATTGTAAACTGCAGTTCTGTTTGTCTTCACCGGAGAAAGCTATAAGTGGCACTGAGGATAGAAACTTCTAGTCTTGTACAGTTCTTGAATAGATTTATTGTGGGGACCTTGCTCCAATTTGTGTGTCTCTTGGTGGGAGTTACTACTTGAAAGTGTCTTATCTGAATGCCTGTCCTACTCTTGTATATGGACCTGTTATTTGTATGCCTCAAGTTGGTGCATGCAAAGACTTCTTCCCAACTTAATACGGCAAACTTTTACTAGGCATCAATGTTGTCTATCTATTTAAGGTTTAATAACTGTCCACACATATGGTAGTTTTGGTTTGGAAGTGATTGTTTTTTCTTTTTTTGGCTTATGAAATATCAAGTATACAAAGTTTATAAGTACTTCTACCCTCAATATAATGGCCTATATTAGGATGGTTAAATGTCTTTGGTAAATTATGCATTTTGTTATTGCTGAAGGTTGGAGAGGCTGGGGGGACTTGAATGGAAGAAAGTGGTCCATCAACATCAAGGATGGAGGCTTATCACGTGTATCTGGTTACACGCTGGTGTTATTCATCTGATTGCGAATATGTTGAGTCTTGTAATTATTGGCATACGTCTTGAACAGCAATGTGGCTTTGGTATGTTATGTGTAATGGTCTTTCTAGTTTGGGTCTTGAAATGCAATTATGTACTCAGTTAAAAGTCATCTTTTGTTTTGCAGTGCGCATTGGAATTATATACTTATTGTCTGGCATTGGTGGGAGCATACTATCTTCCTTGTTTATCCAGAGGAACATCTCTGTTGGTGCTTCAGGGGCACTCTTTGGCCTACTTGGAGCTATGCTTTCAGAACTTATTACGAATTGGTCAATTTACACTAACAAGGTGATAATGCCACTCAATGGATTCCAAAACAATTGTTACAGTGTCCAATTTTCCATTCTCAATTGAAAGAAAGGTTCAGATAGTGTTACCGTTAGAAACTATAGGACGGAGTCAGAACAATGCACTATATATGTATACTTATCATCATTTTGATATTTGGCATAGGTTTGTGCACTCTTGACGCTTTTGGTGATAGTTGCCATCAATCTAGCAGTTGGAATCTTGCCTCATGTGGATAATTTTGCTCACATTGGTGGATTCTTGACTGGATTTCTCCTTGGCTTTGTTCTGCTTCCACGCCCTCAACTAGGGTGGATGCAACGTCGGAATCTTCCAGCTGGTGTTCGTGTGAACTCTAAATACAAGGCTTACCAATACGGGCTGGGGCTTGTTTCTCTTGTTCTGCTTGTAGCAGGGTTAGTATAAGACACAACTTTGGCTCTAAAAGTAATAGTATGAGTTTATACATAATTAAGTATATATATGTATTTGTCATTTTTATTTTTTCATCTGAAAGAAAATCGCAATGCACCCTGACCAGATTATCCATTTGTGCTTAAAATTGCAGGTTTACCATTGGACTGGTGTTGCTATTCCGAGGGGTTAATGGATATGATCACTGCCATTGGTGTCACTACCTCAGCTGTGTTCCAACCTCTAGATGGAAGTGTGATGGAATTAACTAGAGATGCTTGCACAGTTTGGCCTGTAAAGCAGTACTTAAATCATTTGTTTCTTTTAGCATGTTTTCTTCTTTTTAGTTTTTACCACTAGATATCTAGATTTAGTTTGTGTTTATTCATTTACTGTTTTCCCCTTACGAAACAAATGATTCTTAGTAGATAATTCCTGTTGGTGATTTTGCCTTGGCTTTTCAACATATTTGCCTTCTTTTTGTTATGTTTGTTGCTGAGATGAAAAAAGGGGAATGAGCGGAACAAAGACAAAATAAATACTAATTAAGGCACAGGACTTAAAATCAACTTCACATAAGAGTCCAGTGTTGGATGCATGATGGACCTGACAACTGTGTCATGCAACCTGCATGAATTGGACCCTAATATTTATTTGAACACCAGTAGAAGAGATGAAAGTACAACTCTGCTGAGATGAAATCTGTATTTTGGATGGTGGTGGTTGCCCTAATAATTCACGAAGCTGGAGCTGATGATGAATGCAGCACAGTGACAGCACTGGTATCAGCATGTGCCAGTTTCGTGAACTATGGCACACCAGATCCGATTCCAGGTGCACCATGTTGCGTTGCTATGGCAACCCTAAGCACTGTAGCTAGCTCCACTGGTGTTCAGACTCGCCAGTCTGTCTGTAGATGCATGATGGAGCTTATTACTACTTACAACCCAAATGCTACTGCCATTGCCACTCTGCCTGGTTTCTGTGGTGTTTCTCTTGGTTTCACCATTGACCCTAACACTGATTGTGAATAGTAAGACTACAATGAGTTTCTTATCACCAAATACTTCGCAGTTCCTTTTTTCTCTTTTTAGGACCAATAAGGGGGTTTAAAGTGTATTCTACAAGGAACTTTTTACATGAGACATCTGGTTAAGGGTCGTAAGAATCCTACCATTCACCACAACCTTTGCCTTTGGTGGTATATAGTTTCAGTACAACGTCTGATCAATCTTTTTCTTTTCTATTTGCAGTGTCTCGTGACAAATTGGTGTCGGGAAAGTGAATGCTGAAGAAGAAACACTTATCGTCACTCTAATCAAGAAGAGCAACCTTACAAGAACAGTTTGTAATTTGCTATTTACATATGGGTTGTCCAAAGGGAAACTAAACAAAGACTTGGTCTTTACTTCCTTTGATGTCTATAGTATGACGTGAATAATACTTAACGATTGCTCCACATTGACTCACAACAGAATTTGCATTGCATGATAGTAAAAGTTTCCGCAGAAACTAAAAGGAGAAAATCTTACTTGAAACTAAAAAACAAAGGAAGGAAAAATGACAAAACTAATACTAGTTGAGAATAAGTGTCTTAACTAAGAGAGAAAGTAAAAAGGCACCAACAACTAGTTCAACCTTTTGCCTACTTCTTGCTTTCTATTTTCTTAGTCAGCATATCACCAACTTGGGTAAATCCACAAGTAACATTAGAGAAAAGTAAAAAGCTTCATGTTGTGGGGCCGTTTGGTTAGAAAGGAGGTGCCATCCAAAGCATGGAACGAATATTATTTTGAGCATTTTCTTCATCCATGGGGCCCAAATTAAAGTATGTGGGATGAGAACTTTCTGGAAATATATGATTGCTACATTTTATCAAACATTGCCACAGGCAAAATTTAACAACTTAAACGACCATCAAACAAGATAATTGCAACCTGTTATTTTCACTTTACAAACACAAGTCTTGATCAACTTGGCAAGTACTTACCGTAGGTCACATTGAGACCAAGGTTGATTTTTACTACTAGAATTTGTACAGCAAGCCTAAAGGAAGCATTTCTCTATTGTCTCTGGCCAAAGGGAGAGCTGGAATGGACAGTACTGCGATGATCAGGTCTCCCTACTCGGTCTGATTGACCTGATCCTGGTTTTGCTTTGTTCCTGAAGTTACCAAGCGATCTCCAACTATTCTCTGAATTTGTGTCTGCATCCACAAGTCCATCAACATACTTTGTCGAACCAATTTTCTCAAACTGCACTCTTTGCCTAGGTGCGCTATGTGACCTAAAAAAGGGCAGCCCGGTGCACTAAGCTCTTGCTATGTGCAGGGTCCAGAGAAGGGTCAGACCACAAGGGTCTATTGTACATACCACAAGGGCCAGACCCTGCATTTCTGCAAGATGTTGTTTCCACAGCTAGTTCAAACAATATCCATTTAAAAATCCAGTAAAAGAAGAAAGTTACCAAGATGTGCTTGACAATGTTATTGTCCTTCCACAATCTTCTTTTCTTGGCTCTCTGAAACTGGTTTTCTACCAGCAAATCTGGCCTTCATATTGTTGCACAGGTGAAATATTCATATGAATGTTAAAATCACCCACTTCGGAACCATCAGAAAACTTCAGATGAAAAAATCTTCAGAGTAATTTAATGGTTACATAACTTTTAATCAAATGCACTACCCAAATCTATTCTCAAATCTTGATATTAAAAAATTCCATATGTATTCGATTCAAACTCCCATCTGGAAATGTTGTGGGATATCGTACTCAGCTCGGCATATCTTGCTAAACATGGATAAGTATTGGTGAACCAAATTTTGATTCATTGGAACAGTTTCTTCTCTTTTGTGACTTCAATCTTCTGGTTGATGCTGACAGTAATTTTCCCCTCCGGATAATCCACATATAAGAACCATTCTTGGTTTGTTGAATCGTTGGTAACATGTCACTTGTCATTTATCTTTAATTTTTAAAGACTACAAGAGAAAAGAAATGAAGCGATGTTAAAGAATAAATAATATGGAAACAATAAGATTCTTATAATTATTATGATCTCGTTCCAGGAACATTGCAACTAAAATATACAAAGTTATCATTTTTCAAGCCAAATGCCCCAAAGGAGGTAGTATGAGGTGATTCATCCATTTCACAGATTTAGTGAGTGCATCACAATACTACCAAATCCTTCTTCTGAAGATGGAAAAGCTAAAAACAAATAACAGAATGAAGAAAAAGAAGCTGGAAGATACCAACAAGTAATACATTTCATAATCATGACTCCATTTTTCCTTTGCTATTCTCCATGTAAATATTCACATCTACCTTCAGCAGTTCTTCAAATATAAATTCCCAAGGTAAAATATGAATTGTATTTGTAATATGATAACCACATAAATATGAATTACTATTTGTTACTCCCTTTGTCCCAAGTTATGTGAAGGGGTTCGGAGTACGAGGATCAAACAATTGATTTTGATTATGAATTCATGTATGGAATCTTCAAAATAAAATTTTACATATTTTAAAAATAGCTTGAGAAAATTGTAGTCAAAGAACCTTTTTTTCACCACAAGGGAACAGATCATTGCACCGACACAGTAGCACCCTTACTTGCATATACATAAGAAGGGAGACCGAGTGTACATGTCATGGATAATTATGCACATTAACATTTTTCTGACTTAGTTAAAGTGTCATAAGACCTAACCTCCCCAAAAAGCTGATTAGTGTTTGTTTCAACCACTTCCAGAAGTCTTTCCATCTACAACTTTATTCCTGAACACCTCCTCAGGCAGCACGACCCTGAAAACAGCATAATGGTGATTTAAGCTCCGCTCCCCTTGCAATCTGTGAACACTTCCTAGTGCACCAACACTGGAATTTGGGGAAGAAAAAAATATCCGTCTAACTCTTTGATGTACAAGCGCCATTGCGCACATTGCACATGGCTCCCAGGCCAGATAAATGTCATATCCAGTACATAGATAAGGTCTGAGCGATTGATAACTATGGCCATTGCTTTGGAAGCCAGACTCCTCGATCTTCTGTCTTTTCAAAGGAGATAGAGCTTTGTGATCAGGAAAAAGTTGTAGATCCCTGGCAGCAGAATTTTCAATGGCAACAATAGCCGCATGCCGCAAAGGATGCCAGCAACTAGAGTTTTGCAGTGCCCATTGCCAAGGATGTACACAAGCAACATTGTCAGTTATAGGTTTGAATTCACTAATTGAACCATCCAAAAGTGACATTTGCTGGTTTTCCAAATTAGAGGCTTTGAGGTTTTCTAGATAGTTCGAGCAGCTACCTTCCTTGCTGACCCCATTTGCAAGACTGGCCGAGGATATTACCTGGTCACAAGCACTTGCAATGACCTGCTTAGTTGAAGGATCTACAATAACAGCAGCATTGACCACCTGACCAATAGAAGATGTTGCCAAATTAATGGTGTGTCTCATGAAACCGACAACTGATTGCGACTCCTCTTCACTAAATCCAGTTATGCCACTGATGTTGTAGGTTGGCGGATGATACGAAGTAGGCCAGAGCTTGCACTGTTCGTCCCATTCTTCTTTTGATGTTGCAGCATATTTGCAAACTTTTGTGATGAAAGTACTCAACTGGTATGATTTGACAAGTTCAAGAATCTCGTATGGCATGCAATCATCTCCACCATCATTTCCAACAGTCATACATAAAAGCAGAGATAATTGAGGTTCCCCCCATCAATGCTTTTCTTCTGCACACGCTTCACATGTTGCAAATTTTCCAGTGGTGCAATCTTATTTAACTTCCTGACTAGAGTATTGGCATCTTTGGGTTCAATGACAGAAGCAAGCACGTTAACTGTGGGTTGGAGATGAGGAAGAAAGGATGACTTTTCAGGTATGTGAATGATTTTGCAGACTAGTGGCAATACACTCGTTGTATTCTCCATCCTCTCAGTCTCAGTTGCCTTTGCTCAGTTTACTGTGATACAGCCACCCGTGGCTCTAATCACAAACACGGGTCTGGCTTTCAGTGCCTATTTATGCTTCTTCTTTTTCTGCAAAGAAGAAAGATTATTTGACTCCCAAACAGTAACACCTTCACATAATACGGGACAAAGCAAGTATTAATTGTTTGCTTAGAATTAACAACTTTTGTTGCATTGCAGCATCACATGTATCTCTTGTGCAACTATCTTGCTCCATCGTCATTTTAGTTCTAAACAATTTAGATATTACCAGTCATTATACTAAAAGCTTTCAAATAAAGTTACAAAGAAAATGAGCACCCAAATAAGAATAAAACAGAATCTAATAGCCCAGAAAAGCTAAATTGTTCTCTAGTTAATCTCCTAATAATTTCATAACAGAACAAAAGATCTCAGTGAGTGATCTATCCATAAAAGAGGCGGAGCCAGGATTTGGGACTTATGGGTTCTGAATTTAGGACAATGATCTCAAGCTAGTAAGTAAAACCGTCAAATTAAAGTACGAGTACAATTAGATATGATTCTTCTAGAATTCAAAAAAAGAGAGTTCCACAAAATCACCACTTGCCAATTATTTACTCAGGCCAACATTATTCTTAAGGAAGAATAACTGAGACACATAAATTGTGATTAAAAATGTTCATATTAAACTGTTCTGGAAAAACTGAGGCTTTCTTCTATGTTCTATCTGCACCTAAGAAAATCTGTCCCTCTTTCCTCTTTTACTCAGGCCAACACTCTTCCTATGGAAGAACAAGTAAGTTAACAATAAGCACTTTATTCAACTGAATGAGAAATAACAGTTACGAATCAAAATGTTACAAGGGTTCGTCTACTTTGAACCATCAGTATTGATAATACATTTGTTTGTGGAGCTTTCAACATAAATACTTTTTCTTTCAATACATTTTCCTAATTAGTTGATACTTTATTAGGTTGCTACCAGTTTTAACTACTGAATGAGAGGATAAATTCTAGCGAATTGAATTTTATGTTACAGAATCAGCTGCTTCAAAGTTTTGTATATTCTACGAGCTTGGGAAGAGACTCACTTGGACTACCACCCATTAGGTTGGTCCCCCACTTAGTTAATTGCTTAGACAACTCAGTTATTGCCACACTATTTGAACTAGCATTATCAACTATAACAGTGAAAATCCGATGCAATTCCCACTCATGTAAACACTTACTAATAGACTTTGCAAGATCTTCACCTCTATGACTAGAGATTGGAAAAAAGTTGATAATTCTTTTATGCAAAGTCCATTTTTTATCAATCCAATGAGCAATAATGACCATATAATTGATTCTTTGTATGGAAGTCCAAGTATCAGTGGTTGAAGACACCTTTTGTTGTGTTTCCTTGAAAACAGCCATCATTTTATGTTTTTCTTCATCAAAAAGATCAAAACAATCATGAGTCACAGTGGTACAAGAAGGAATGAGGAAACAAGGTTGTGCTACTTCCATAAATTGTTTAAAACCATCTTTTTCAACAAATCTGAAAGGAAGTTCATCAAGAATTACCATACGACACAAAGCCTTCCTACACTCTTCCTGCTCAAATTTCCATGGAACAACAACTAGATCACCCTTGTTACCCCATATCACTGGTTGAAATGCTAATTTTGATTGTTTAATATCAATATTATAAGGCATCTTCTTGCATTTAGGTATATGACCAATCATTGCCGTCGTACCATGTTCTTTTGTGTCAGCAAACTACTCTTGCTTACAATAGTTACAAACACCCTTATCATTTTCATCAGAATTAGCTTTACAAGTAAAATGATCCCATGCACGGGATCTTTTTTTCCTTTCTTTCTTTACTTTGGACTGAGCAGTTTGAGTTTGACCTATTGCATTTTAATTAGAAGCTCCACTTTCACCAACAACCTTACAAGTTATGATATTTTCAGCCATGATACTTTCACCAAAGACTGCAAAAACATATAAAATAATCATTCATTGAACAATTTCTTATAAGAGGCCGATGAACTGTTGAAGGAACTAAACAGAGACTGAACAATAGCTAAAACAAATTATAATGCCAATTCAAACAATAGTTTATTGTAGCAAGAACTACAAATGCTAAGTAGAATCAGAAGTTACACACAAGACACAAGGCAGCAAGTAGAAGACTACAAAGTACAAACAAATGATCCAAAGTGCCAAGTTAAATGCCAATTCAAAAAAAAAAAAAACAGTAATGCCAATTCAACTCTTTCAATTGTAGTTTTCTCATAAATCAAATCCAAACGTGGCAGTGAAATCGTGAAATCAAAGTGCAATTTAGACTTACAATTGCAGAGATTGAGAAATCGTGAACGCGTGAGCAGAGTTGTAATTCTGAGAGTGAAATGGAGGCAGTGAGCGACTGAGTTTTGTAAGACCTAAGTGAAAATTCACAATCATTTTCTCATAAATCAAACCCAAACATCACCCTTGACAGTGAAATCTTGAAATTAAGTGAATTTAAAATTTTTGAGACTTACTTGTGAGCGGAGAGTGAAATTGCGAGCTTCTAAGTCCTGAGAGTCAATAAGAAGTGAGAAGACTCGAGCTTCTAATTTGTGAGCACGATGAATCAGTGAAATTGTGACTCGTGGAGTTGTCGTCGTCACCTGAGTGGATGAGGAGTGAGACTTGCCGTCGCCTCGCCTGAGGACTGTATTAGTGGCGCTTTGACTTCTAAGTCCTAAAAACCCTAACTGGGAAATAGGAATAATATATATATATATATATATATATATATAAATTTGGTTGGTTGAGTGTTGAAATAATTAAGTAAACAAAGTAAAAGGTGGTCTTTTAATCTTCGGGGCACTCTTTGTTTCTAGTTGGTGGGGGCGGAGCTACATGAAACTTAGGGGGTCGGAGTTGTTCAAAAATATTAGTATATATATAGGATTGATTTACGAGTATATATTTAATAATCAATCCTTGAGCATAAGCTAAAGGCTTGGTTCAAGATTCCCTCAAATCTTCTTGGCTGTGCATATCTGGGTAGCATCCTTTTTGTCAATTTACACTAACAAGGTGGTAATGGATTCCAAAACAATTGTTGTAGTGTCCAATTTTACATCCTCAATCGAAAGAAAGGTTCAGACAGTGTTTCTATTAGAAACTATAGGATGGAGTCATTGCATTAATTATAGTCGGACTGGTGTTGCTGTTCCGAGGGGTTAATGGATATGATCATGATTCATGGCCATTGGTGTCACTACCTCAGCTGTGTTCCCACCTCTAAATGGACAGTAACTAGAGATGCTAGCACAAAGCCTGTAGAGCAGTAGTTAAATCATTTGTTTCTTTTAGCATGTTTTCTTCTTTCTAGTTTTTACCACTAAATTAAATATCTAGAGCGTTTCATTACTAGTATTTCTTTTGTCTTTGTTCTGCTAATTCTTTCATCTCAGCAACAAACATAACAAAAAGAAGCCTTCATTTTGTTATGTTTGTTGCTGAGATGAAAGAATTAGCAGAACAAAGACAAAAGAAATACTAGTAAGGTACTAAGGCACATGACTTAATATCTATTTACATATTTAAGAGTCCAGTGTTGGATGCATGATGGACCTGACAACTCTGTCATGCAACCTGGATGAAATGGACACACAATCACCCTCATGTTTATTTTGAATACAAGTAGAAGAGATTCTATTATATCAGTTGCAACTTGCAACTATTCTGAAGATGAATCTGTATTTTGGATGGTGATGGTTTTCAGGGTTGCCTTAATAATTCGCAAAGCTGCAGCTGATGACGAGTGCAGCACAGTGACATCACTGGTATCAGCATGCGCCAGCTTCGTGAACTATGGCACACCAGATCCAATTCCAGGTGCACCATGCTGCATTGCTATAACGACTCTAAGCACCATAGCAAGCTCCACTGGCATTCAGACTCGCCAGTCTGTCAGTAGATGCATGATGGATCTTATTACTACTTACAATCCAAATGCTACTGCCATTGCCACTCTGCCTGGTTTCTGTGGTGTTTCTCTTGGTTTTAGCATTGACCCTAACACTGATTGTGAATAGTAAGACTACCATGAGTTTCTTACCGCCAAATACTTTGCAGTTCCTTTTTTTCCTTTTTAGGACAAATAAGGGGGTTAAAGTGTATTCTACAAAGAACTTTTTACACGAGACATCTCATTTAGGGATGAGAGAATCCAGCCATTCACCACAACCTTTCAGACTTTCAGTACAACGTCCTATCAATCCTTTTCTTTTCTTTTTGCAGCGTCTCATGACAAATTGGTGTCTGGAAAATGATGCTGAAGAAGGAGAACTTATGGTCACTCGAATCAAGACGAGCAACCTTACAAGAACAGTTTGTATTTTGTTTTTTAATATGGTTGTCCAAAGGGAAACTAAACAAAGAGTTGGTCTTTACTTCCTCTGATGACTAGTATGATGTGAATAATACTTAAGATTGCTCCCCATTGACTCACAATTCCATTAAAGGATGTCAATAATTACAGCAGGAAAATCCTACTTGAGACTAAAAAACAAAAGGAGGAAAAATGACAAAACTAATACTACTTTAGACTACAAAATTGTCTCAAGGTACCAATTCAACAACTAGTTCAACCTTTTGCCTACTTCTTGCTTTGAATTTTCTTAGTCAGCATATCACCAACTTGGGTAATTCAACAATTAGCATAAGAGAAAAGTAAAAAGTGCAGCTGTATATCTTCATGTAATAAGTAACATTGGCATCAGCTTCATGTTGTGGGGCTGTTTGGTTCAAAAGCATGGAAAGAATATTATTTTGGGCATTTTCTTCATCCATGGGACCCAAATCAAAGTATGTGGGATGAAAACTTTCTGGGAATATATTGATTACTACTTTTCTTTTGTCATTTCAGTTTTGGATCTTCAATTTTACGAATGATTGAGCAACTATTTGGGGTCTAATGTCATCGAAAAGGCAGCTTAAAGTAAAGATTTTTAGCCTAACATAAAAGGTATTGCCTTCGTGAATGCATAGTTCATGTGAGGGGAAGTGACTGATGGGAGGAAAAACCGACAATTGTGAAGACAAACCTATAGCTTATTGTCTGAGTATTTGGTAAGAGTTAATAATTAAACATAAGACCAACAAATCACAAAAATGGATATCAGCTAATAAGTAATATGTATTGTTATTCTTTTGGCAAAAGTGACTCACCAATCTCCCAATTCTTTTGGTCCCTTCATAGTTATTCCTGTCCCACTGCTTTGAGGGGTCATTTTTCCTTTTAAAAGCACTTAAATCTAGATGTCTAGTAGTAATGGCAGGTTCATTGTACATGAACTACCTTTTTTGCTTAGATGCTGTAATTATGGGCATCCTTTAATGAAATTTTCTCACTTCACTTTTATCAAAAAAAAAAAAAAAAGTTCTTGATGGCACATTAATAGTGCACATCAGGCATATTACAAGTCATTTAAGAATGGTAGTACTACATTTTATCAAACATTGTCACAGGCAATAATTAATAACTCAACATTGTTACAAGCAAAATTTAGTAACTCAACAGAAGACAATCCAAGCAACCTGTTATTTTCACTCTACAAACATAAGTCTTGTCATCAACTTGGCAAGTACTTACCTTAGGTCATATTGAGACCAAGGTTGATTTTTACTACTAGAATTTGTACAGCAAGACTAAATTGCTTTGCATGTCAAAGGAAGCATCACTCTATTGTCTCGGGCCAAAGGGAGAGCTGGACCGGACAGCACTGCGATGATCAGGTGTCCCTACTCGGTCTGATTGACCTGATCCTGGTTTTGCTTTGTTCCTAAAGTTACCAAGTGATCTCCAACTCTTCTCTGAATTTGTATCTGCATCCACAAGTCCATCAACATACTTTGTCGAACCAATTTTCTCAAACTGCACTCTTTGCCTGGGTGCGCTATGCGACCTAAGTTTCGCAAGATATGATTCCGTATTAGACATATAGTTGGGGTGACCTAGGTAGTCCCCAAACAAGCTTCGTGAGCACTCACTTCTCGAAGGAGAGGGGCCTCTTCTACTGCTACTCCCTGGTCTGGACAATGTGGAGTGTACTCCAGGGCTGTGCTCAACAGTCCAAGCAACTGGCTGATCAGTATCTTGACAAAATGCCAGTGACCTCAAAGATGACACTTCCCCTGAAGATATACTAGGATTTGGTTTCATATGGTTTGCCAAATGTTTCGACATAGAGTTGACAGTTCTTGTTCCGTGTGCATTGTCATTCCAAGATGAATAATGTGAATTGTGAGACTTTTTCTCACTTCGTTTGGGGTGTAAACGTGGCTTCCATGTGTCTATCTCAAGTATCTTGTCAGTGCTCTCATCATGATCTCCACCATTTTTTTTCAGGGAAGTATCTCCGTAGCCATTTTTTGCACATTCCTCCATCCAGTGATGTATATATTGTGAAGCCAAATGTGACCTATCCTGACCCAAGCTCTCATGTGGTTTCAATTTGGAACCAGATTTCTGCATTTAATATGGAAAAAAAAGAAGATGCATTAATGCATGCATGATTGTAATTGGCAGACATCTAACTGAAATGAGTTTTACTGGATAAATAAGGTCCCTTTTACTTCTAGGAACTGCCGACATCTCTGAGAATGAATATGCCTCCATGTGAAGTTTGCGAAGAGAAAATAAAATATAATTCAGAATTACTGGTGAGTGCTACCTTCAGGTTTGGCCCATGATATTTACAATTGAATGAATACTGCTGTGGATCATACTTTCTCGGAGTTGCAATGCCCTGCAAGATTTTTGGTGAAATAGAAAATGGTTACCATACAATCCAATCAATGTACAAGTTCAAAATTGATCAGTGTAAACAGTCGCTCTGACCAAGTATATTGAGGCAACATTTTAGTCTTAGAACATTCCTGCATGAGTCATTTACACTTCAAGATCTTACCAGTTGAAGTAGATTAACAATAGTTTGTCGACAAAAGAACATTCAAAAGACCCTAGCTTTTACTGAGATCATGAGGTCAAGACTAGAGTATGTTTAGACAAGGCTGTCCATGGCTCATCTCTAAAATATAATACTTACAGGATGCTCAAATCGTGAAGCTCTGATGCTGGAATGAGAAGGATCTGAAGTTACATTCCGGTTGGCAGAAGCTCGGGCCTGGATTCGAGCCATGGCTTGCATACGTCGGAGCATATCTGCACTTTGTTTCCTCACTATACGACCTCTGACTAGTGCTTGCAGCTTCACTAGTCCCTTAAGTGCCCTCAGTGCCCTTCTAGCCTACAACATGCCCCCCACAGAACAAAAATGTCAATTAATCTTAGCCATCGCAATTAACCAGTAGCATCCAGTGCCTAGCTCATGAATTAAAATTCTGTATTACCCAAAAAGATATTGCAGTTTTATTTGATCCCATACATCAGGGTGGGTTAAGCAATAATTCTTTATAGTTGAATACAAAGCACTATGGCAATAAATTATGAGGACCAAACAGAAAAAACAGCAGCAATGTGCTTGATCCTCTTCTTGAATCATGCTGCATGAGTTATATTAATTTTATCTAGTAGGTATCATCCAGTGAAGTCCATAGGCAGCTTAATTTTGAACCTTTTAAGTGTTCAATTAGCACCTGTTGCAGATCTATACTGTCGGCAGCAGCTGAAGGTAGACTCATTTTCCTCCTATCCGACTCTACATATACAACTGAAATTTGTTGAAAAAACATATACTTATATTAAACCTGCACCTAAAATCACAAAGTGCTGCAGCACACTGCACTCCAATTAATCTAAAATTGTCAACTTGTCTCAAGAAATTTCTCCAGGAAACAAGATTAAAGACTTGTCACTATATTCATCACCATTAATGATGATTATAACATTAGTATGGACACCAATGAGCTATTATTTTGTTAAGTTAACTGGAGTGAAACAGGGTGGTTGGGAAGTCCTTTTCCTCAATCTTGACAACACTTAACATAAGAAGAAGAAAAATCTTACTCCATTATAGTAGAGAAAGACAAGTCACTTCACCTAGTCCATTACTTAAGTTCAGCAAGACATTAGATGAACCAACTCTCTAGTATGCTATGCCCGCCCTCCTTGTTTTAATTATTGATTTGGATCCAGGTAGGTAGGAAAATGAGGTTTGTCAAAAAAAAAGTTTAATACTTCTTTTTAAAACCTTGAATGAACAGTGTTTCTTTGCTGATACTGCCAAAAAACAAAAAAAAAAAAGCAATCTTTTATACACACTTTTTGAAACCCCAAGAGGTTTAGCTAAAAAAAATGAAAAAAAGAACAAATTATTGTTGGTACAGGAGAAGTGAAGAGGACACAAGGTCAAAAAATTAATTAATGGAAGATTCAAAAAAGAGTGACAATGACTTAACAGACACGAAGGAGTGGATAGTTTTGAAACCCATGGTATCATTTCGTTAAGATTGCGAAGTTACTGTGCAACTTGTCAGTTGTCTCCTTCAATTCTCCCTCCCCAACCACAAAAATTGATAACAACTAATTTTACTAAAATCATATTAACATTATACTAACTACGTTTCAATTTATTTGTTTTAATTTTAATCCTCGTTCTAAAAAGTTTCGAATTAAAATCAAACAAACAAATTGAAACGAATCAAAAAAAAAAAACACTAACCAAGTAAGCTCGAAATTCTGACTGAATTTTAACGGCAGCCCATTCACGGCGGCGTTCGGTGTTGCTACTCGCATAAGCCGAAGCAGACCTCTTACCACTTGTAAGCCTAACAACCTCCGCCGCAGCCTGAGCGGCGGCCAGTGCCGCCTCTGCAACCGCGGCAGTGGCTGCCGCAACCGCTATGGCGTGCTTGTTCGCGTCCAGTGCTTCCGCATAAGGGCTTGCCGGTGGGTCTTCATTCCCATAAGCAATCTCAGCTCCAGTGGTTCTCCCACTTCCATTGGAAGATTTCCGGAGACCCCACTTGTTATTCTTTCCCTCTATCGCCGGCGGTGATGATTCCGACGGCGATTTCTTGGAACCGAGAAGCGAACGTAACCATCTGCTGGCTTTACCCATGTATCATGAGTTCATTTTTGAGAGGATTTGAGTGGATCTTGAGACAGTGGTAATGAATTGACGGGAGTATGGGCGTGGGTATATAAGGGTGGTTGGAAATTGGGACCCTATAAATGTAAAGACGACGAGTTTTGACAGGTAAGAATTGGGTCCTTGTGCTTCTCCATTGGCACCCACTCTTCCGTCCTCACATCACAATATCTCGCTTCTCTATATACTTTTTTTGGGTTAATAAAGTCATTTTTTTCAACAAGAGTTACCATAGCACAATGTCCACATCACAGAATTCATGTTTGACTGCTGGCTCGGTGTGAGAAACATATCTAAATTATCACTTATTAATTTAATAAACACATATCAATGTTAGCAGATCAAATGTGTGTATACACGTACTTAGGCATGTAGGACATGAATTTCCGTCTCCATAACATAAATAATCTCTTAATTATAGAAATAGGTCTAAAATGATCCATTAACTATACATTTAACGAATTTAGTCCTTTAACTATTCAAAAACTTATCAGTTTTGGTCCTTTAACTATACACTTACCGGTTTTAGTTCTTTAAGTATTCAAAAACTTATCAGGTTTGGTCTTTGTCCATTTTTTAATACAAATAGCTTAGGTTTATATTAACGGAAATTTTCGTGAAATTAAATCTTTAATCCATTTTTTAAGTTGTTTCTCTATTTCCGCTCTTTTTTCTTAAAACTACTCTTATGAAAAGAACAATAACGTCAACGATTCAAAATAAAATTAATGAGGAAAGAAGATATAAGTCCTAATTTTATTCAATGGAGGATAAAATTAAGCATATAATTGTTGTTAATGACTTGAATCTGCACTTGAATATGCTAATTCGTGTAGATTTTATTTAATTTACTCAAATTTCTTTACGTAAAATAAAATGAATAGAATAATCAAATTGATCTATTTAAAAAAAAAAATTACAAATCTACCATTTTATAAATTTCAATTTTTGAAAAATTAAACAAATTCCGTTCAATGAAGTTGGAGTACAAACTTTGGATTTAACGGGTAATAATTTTTTTCTTTATATAATAAAGTTTAGCATATTCAAGTCATTAGTGACAATAATATGCTTCATTTTATCCTCTGTTGAATAAAATTATGATTTATAATTTTTTTCCTCGTGAATTTTATTTTAAATCGTTGAGGTTAAGGTTCTTCGCATAAGTTTAATTTGAAGAAAAAGTTGCTAAATGATTTAATTTCTCGAGGCATTGATTCTGTTAATATAAACCTAAGCTATTTGTATTTTAAAAAAAATGGAGAAAGACCAAACCTGATAAGTTTTCGAATATTTAAAGGACTAAAATCGGTAAGTTTATAGCTAAGAGATTAAAACCGGTAAGCGTATAATTAAGAGACCAAAGTTGAAAAGTTTTTGAATAGTTAAAAAACTAAATCCGTTAAGTGTATAGTTAATAGACTATTTTAGACCTACTCCTATAGTTAAGGGACTATTTATGTCATTTTCTCTTTATTTTTGCTTACACATTTTTAGATTATGAAGTGTCAAAAATACACCTAAATTATTATTTTTGAGTTTCACACCTAAATTATGATGAGGGTAAAAACACACTTATATTATAACTCATAAATTTGACAAACGCATCTCGTAATGGTATATATATTAGATTCTCTTTGTAAAAAAAAATGTCACATGAATTACCACGTGAAAAAAATGCCACATGATGAGTACTTATCTGGCTTGCTTTTAATAATTCATATTACCTAAGTATTACCCAGTATAAAGGAAAAAAACACCACCTAACGTCCGAAATTTTGAATCACAATTAATATAATAAGTTAATAACGAAAGTTGATCAAAATTGCATTCAAAATCTTCAATTAAAAAATCTACACGTTGGTGAAAAGGGCTAAAAAGAAAAAAAAAATCCTCATTTCCTCTGCAACCAACACCAAGATAGCTTCTCAAATACCTTCGTTACCTCAATATTAGATCTTGAAAATGAACAACAACCTACGATCCACTACCCCTACCCCATAATAAATTATTTTTTCACAATGGTAATTCATGTGACAATGTTTATTAATAAAAAGAGAGCGTATCACACATTATCACATATCACATATTATTTGAGGTATGTTCTGACATATTTTTCATAACTTTTAGTTCAAATTTTGAGATTTTTTTGCGTGTTTTCTCATTCGTCAATTAGATAGTTAAATCAATCATATAAAATATATCACTTCTTTTAGTTATATGCATATACCTCAATAAACTGTAAAAACTCATACATTCTCTACTTGAAATTAATGCGTATAATTGAAGGAAATGACATATTCTAATGTAGTTAACATAATTATCTAATAGACAAATGAAAGCACGAGTAATTTTTTTCAATTTTTGGATTGAATGTGTTTAATTGAAACATGACTTGATTTGAGTGTCTAAATAAAATATCGTATCAAGTTTAAAGGTCTCACTATTTATTAAGCCTAAATAAAAACGTAAATTTTACTACTTTACTCTTATCTCTCTCCAATACATTGCACTTTAATTAAGATCAAGATTAATATGAGATACTCCATAATAAATAGTTTTTCTTTTTATTTTTCATCCTAATAAGGGGAACACAATTTAAAAAGATGAACTAATCATTAGTTATATATGTACGTGTAATAATCTATTTGACCAAACTCTTAAATCTAAATCGCTAACTAACTGTTGAATCATTTACCAATTACCAATAAATCAATAACAATTTTTTTAAATTTAGGTTATTGATTTTAATTTAAGTTTTGTACAGCCCTAGTAGAATGGTGAAAGTAAATAGGGGAGTATTCAAATCATCACCAAAGAAGGTAGACAGTTGAGATAGCTAACCAACTAAAATGATTTGTGTCACATAGTGCCAGACTGCCAGTAAAATGAACTCATATTTTGGTAACCCGTCCAATTCGCTCATATTTTAATTGGGTTGGGTGAGTGATTTTTTACATGGGTAAAATATGGGTTGATACCCATATTCAACCCATAAAAATATGGGTAAAGTATGGATTAGTCAAATGGGTTAAACTTCTAACTTTTATTCACTATAAATTCATGATATCACTAAAAATATTTTAATTTTTCTTGCTTTTTATGTTCTTCTATAGAACTAATTATTTTCCACTATAATTGAAAAGGTGAAGTCTTTTGGCCCTCCAAAAATATATATTTTAAATGAACATTTCTTTTGTTACTTATATATATTTTTTGTTTAATTTTATATTGGATAATAAATACATAGTGTAAAATAAGCAAATTATGTATTAGTATTGACATTGCTTAAAGTGCATTAAGCATGTTTTAGTCCTAAAATGCAAATATTCATTTACTTTGAAATAAAAAATATTTTCCCCTTACATAATTTTATTTTATATTGAAAAGTTATAATTTTTTATTTATTTTTTACTTTTATGAAACAATAAAACTAAATGAAGCATTTTCAACATTTTTCATCTAAAAAAAGACTAAAATATTTTCTCCATGTTGAATTCTTAAGGAAAGTACTATTTACTCATGAAAATATGAGTAAACTAGTATTTTACCCAACCCATTTCTTACCCAATCAATTTTTACCCATATCAAATATGAGCGGATTGAATTATTACCCATTTTATGTTAACCCATTTTCAACCTGCCCAAATTTGATCCAACTCGCCCATTTGCCACCAGTTACATACTGAAAAAGATCTTCACATATTGGAGATCGTCCTCTGATACACAAAACAGACACAGGTCCATGGGCCATTAGGGCAATGTTGTCCCCTAATCACGTAACCTGGTCTTGGACTAGCATTGTTGGGTTGATGCTTTAAATTGTGTACTCTAAAGTCCTACATTAATCATCATTTAAATTTATTTTCTTAGATCAATGGAACAAAGATGGGGGGTTTAATTGTAATAATTTTCCCCTAAGTAGAAGTATCAAAAGTGGTAGTCAGTTTACGCATATGCCTACATAAGTAGACACTTATATTTGTATAAATAGACACATTCATTCTACGTGACAATTTTGTATCATACGTCACGTCCTACATGTATTATGCCATGTAGGATGCATGTGTCTACTTATTTATTTTTATACAAGTTTAAATGTCTACTTGTGCACGCTCAAAATTGGGGGAATAAATATTAGTTGAAACCAAGTTAAAAGGACATCTTTATGTATTAGGCATAATACATAAATTTGTCATTTAACTTGACCTCATTTTACATTTATACCCTCCATCTAGGTGTGCACAATTAAGAATTTAAACTTGTATAAAGTTGAACAAATAGACATGTGTCCTATGTGGCATAATACATGTAGGACACCACATAGGATGTAAATTGCCATATAGAACGCGTATGTTTATTTGTTCAACTTTATACAAGTATAAATTCTTAATTGTGCACACTCAAAATTGAAGAACATAAATGTAAGTGGAATTCAAGTTAAAAGGCGTATTCATGTATTATGCCTTAATTTAATAATTGGTTCTCACAATTTGTTGCCAACTAATATGGAAATTCCTTTTTATAACCCTTTTATTTGTTCTATATAACAAACCTATGATATGTAAAATCATGTTTAATATAATTTCAACATATAAAAACAAAAGCCAAGACATAATTTTCTTGTGAAATAGAATCAGATTTATAAGACAATCTTTTCTGCCCCCACAAATTTAGAAACTAGCTCCAAATATCAAACTCAGAGTCTGTAGTTTGTCTTATTGATTTCACATGACACATAAAGGACTCTTAACTGACCTACATTACATCAGATTGCTAACTTGCAGTTCACATAGGACATAGCATATCTCCCTAAACAACAACACAAACAAAAAATAAAGCGACGACGTATATTGCCTTAGAAAATCTGAATATTATTCTCCTATAGCTATAGCTAGGAATAATTGGCAGCATTCAACATACAGCTCAGTTTTCTGCAGCAAAAAATAAAAGTCAGTAAGCACTAAGAATGTGAGCTATTTATACTCCCTCCGTCCCTTTTTAGTTGTCCACTTTAGAAATGACACACAGATTAAGGCAACAATGATTAGCACAGTGAAGTTACAATTTTACCCTTATGACAACTTTTCACTTCAAAATTACAACAACTTATTTGAATTTAAGTGAAATAAATTGGAGGGAAACAACATACACTTTTACAATTTTCAAAAAGTGTAAATAAGGGTATAATAGGAAAAAATTTGTTGTCCTTTCTTGATTTGTCAAAATGGACAACTAAATAGGGACAACTAAAAAAGGAAATATGGACAAGTAAATAGGGACGGAGGGAGTATAACAGTAGAGGTAGGGGTGTACATGGTTGAGTTGGTTCAGATTTTTTAAATATCAAATCAAATCATTTGTGTCGGATTTTTAAATTTATAAACCAAATTAAATCAATAAAACTCGGATTTTTCAACCTCGGGTTTTTTCGGTTTTTCGGGTTGTTTCGGGTTTTCTGGTAAAGTATTCATACAAACATATAATTTACTTGTACTTTAAATGCTTCTTTAGTCCTACCAAAATACAATTATCTAAGATGTTTCTTAAAAATATAACACAATATGATATGATTAATGACACTAAAATATCCAACAAAAATAATAATAATGAAATCGCGTAAAACAAATATTGCAAATTAACAAGTCATAATGAAAATGATCATAATTTAAAAGTACTAAATCATGCTAAAATTAAGTTTAATAAGTATTAGTTACATGACTAAATATTAAAGAAGATTAAAATTAGATTATGTAATTTAATTGTCTAAACCAATGTAAAACTAAAGAACAAAAATTCAATATTATTGTCATTCTTAGCGTTGAATTGATTTTCTTTTTGCATTAGTATTAATTTGATTTTGATTTAAACTTTATTATAATTACCAACATTTGTGAACTATAATCTTTATTGGCCCATTCATAATTCTAAGTTTCAAACTTGAAATAATATATTAAAAGATAAAAACTATGGAAAAGTATAAGAAATATTTAAAAATTATATCAAAGTAAATATTTTTATGTATAAAATAAAATTTTAAAATTATATATATAAATTCGGGTTGGTATTTTTTAGTTAAAACCAAACCAACCCAAATATAGTCGGGTTTTTTTTTTTTCAAAACCAAATCAAGTCAAACCAAACCACTAGTCGAGTTTTTTTCGGATTGACTCAGTTTGCGGTTCGATTTGATTTTGTACACCCTAAGTAGAGGTATATATGAGTCACTGAGAGGTATATGATTTTAAATTTAAGAAACTAATATGTTCATTTTTCATATTACTGACCAACAAGAGAGGGGAGGAAGGTTGCATTGAGAGGGAAGGTGAGCAGTGATGCGGAAAGTGTTGCAGATGCAGTCATGGTCCACTAATTGAAGGGCAGAACAACAATCGAAACTGGGGTTTGGATTGGTTATCCCTGGCACCACGAATGGCGCGCAGATGTTCAAGTTGTTAAGTGATGGTGAGCATGTTGTGATCTGCTCCTGACATTGAATCACTTGGCTTTGAAGAAGCAGCACAATTGCTAGTACCACAATGGACTTCATGTTATTTCTTCAAAAGAACTGTATGTATCAGCTGAGTTAATGTATGTTGTTCCAGCAAGGATTCTATTTATATAAGTAATAATGAGAATGAAACAGGCCATTATGCATGACCAACCTAATACTGAGTTTTGATACACAACAGTCAGCTCTGCCTCCACATATGTGGATACAACTTGTAACAGATTAACACTTTTATATTTTGCAGGTTACAAATTCTTTTTTCAGTATATCGAAATTAAAACAATATTGTTAGTCGTTTGGTAGGACGTATTATTTAATAGGATATTCAGTATTTAGGGTGTATAACTAATACTACTACATAACAAATCATGATATTAGCAATACTTATTAGTACATGGAGAATTGTCCTCAATATACCAAACCAAACAATGGATAAGAAGTAATCCCGGCCCAGTATTACTAGTCCCAACATAACTAAATCTTAACCTTATCAATAGACTATCAAACGATCCCTAATTGCAACATGGCGCCTATCCTGAATGCATAATGATTAGGGAGTAGGAACGATCGAGTACTACTGGCTTCTCTGAATTAGTTATAACACTCTCTGCCTCAGTCAGCTTTCTAACTGAATAACGGAATTCAAGCTCATCACTTAAACATGCTGCCTTTTACAAGAATTTTTAACTCCCTCTCTCAACAATTCAGTCAAATTAACTAAAGCAACATCCTAAAATGTTTAGTATGACGGATATTTTATACTCTAGTTAACTAATTAATTAAACTATCTGGTCAAGGGAGTTTGACTAAAAATGAATTTAATAATGTAGATGAAGTAGTACTAAGCAGGGCTGCTTAATTAATTTAACAAGGGAACAGCTTTAAATGTATAATTAAAATGTTGTAGTACATCTATGTCAGCAATCCACTTCCCTAAATCTTGGACTATAAAATTAAATAGTTTCCCATCCCCAGATATATATATATACTAATAAAACCAGATTCAAGTTGCATAACTTCAAATTCAATGTTTCACTATTCTTGGGACAATGTTTTATCCTTAGTATTTAATGTTCTTGAAATAAGATCAGCTTATTCTTGTTCTTAAATAATTTATTGTAGAGACATAAGGTAAAGTAGTTATTAAAGGAGTATATTTTTTCTTCTTCTTAAGAGACGGGTAAAAAGAAAATATGACAACTAGAGTAAAGGTAGGATAATGGATTGGATCAAACAAATTGATCCACCTAAAGAAATGGCAAATCCAACACTTGAATTAAGAAATTAAATCTGGTAATTAAAGGTGATCATAACAGCTTAAAGATTGAATGAAGGCATTATGTTTAATTAAACAAGATGATAAGTGTGTCTCTTTATCAATTAGCAGCTTCTTTTTGCTAGTGCTGTTATGCTAATACTAATCATCTTTTGAGCCAAAACTAAAGGAACTCCACTGCATTCATTCATGTCAGTCAAGAGATTGAAGTAGCTAAAGAATCATATGAGCTTAATATATCACAATTGTAAAAAGATGAAAAAGACAGAGGAATCATATGAAGAAATCTATAAAAGTTTTTTTCAAAAAAAATAAAAATATCTAGTAGGGACTTTTTAAGATTCTTGGATAGATGGAGCTGTCCAATATGACTTTACTGCAAAGAGAAGTTTTTCCCTCTCCAATGGTCCATCTTCATGATCCACTATTTGGCTATCCCAGTTCAGTCCATCTGTTATCCTCTTTACTTTGATCAATGTATCTACATCATCTCTAATTATTACACTTCCTTCTGGCCTTAATATTCTGTCCATCTCAAGTAATATATCCTCCATTTCACATCTGTATATATACACAATCAAGATTTTCACTCAAAATATAACATACGAAGAGATTCAATATCAACTATATATACATAAAACAATAATTTTGATTGTGTAGTTTTTCACCGTTGTATATAGATCAATTTAAAAGGTTCAAAAATTATTACCTGTCTTTATAGAGAGTAAATACAGAATCAGCATGAATAAGATCATATGTTCTTGGGTAAGTTGACATAGCCTCACACCTGCAACAAATGTTCATGGTAAATTAAAAAAATATACTAATGTCTAAATGTAACAAAGGGAAAAGAAAGGTAAACTAAAATTGAATAAAGCATAGTGAGAATTCATATATGAGTAATATAGTCGACCCTGACTTGATTGGGATTGAGGTGTACGTAGTAGTAGTAATTTTTGTTTAGTGAAATTACCAGCTCTGGTATGTTCCAATTAATCCTCGTTCATAGATAACACCAAGCGTGTTAACATTAGCTTCAGCAGGAACTATGTTCATGACCCAAACAGGATCATCAACCAAATTGGCAGCAAAACCACCCAAGTAGGCATTCATATCTAATAGATTTCGGTATCTCCCCGGTTGGCCAAGTTGATTATTCACTGTCTTGTAGTACGAAACTCTTCGTTTCCATAGCTGTGAGTCCTTGTTGAAAGTGTCCGACGTGACCCCATTTACAGTTCCTCTGCTAATCCTTGGTGGTATCGCGTGTAATCTTTTAGGCCATTTTTCCAACTGTCCACCAGCTACCTTTTCTTCACTCGAAACTTCAGGCAAGGAAGTTAAACATGTTTCAATCTCTGTGTACCTGAATGTATACATCAATACGACAAATCCTCAGTATAAATTAAAATTATAGCCTGTAATCGACATTCAATGATTGAAAGAGGGACAAACCAGGCTCTATCAGGATCTTGAGCAGGACACATTGGTGGATTTTTTGATGTCTTTCGAAATTCCTTGCATTGTAAATGATTGTATGGCTTCTGCCATATAGCAATGTCATCCTTCTCAACAAACTTTTTCCAGCACAAGCTCCTAGCCACTTTCTCAATTTTTGTTTGTTCAGCATTTAGGTCTTCTTTCGTTCTTTCCCAGCCTTTCCAGTATTTCCTCCAATGAATTGGTGGACCGGAAAGAATCCAATATCCGCCAGGCCTTAGGACTCTGTCAACTTCAATCAAGTACGTACCATCTGATCGATCCATCCATCAAAACATCAATTACAATAGAATCGCGATGTCAGCGTTATTAACTAATGATCAAAACTAACAGAATTAGTACGCACCATATTCGCCCCAAGGAATGAGGCAACGAGAGCAATGAGCCATATCAAATGCTCTAGAGGGATAAGGGAGTCGCTTGGAAGCAATAACTCCAATCAAAGCAGGAACTCCACGCTCAAGAGCAAATTGAACCTGTGCTTCATGTGTATCTCTAGGTGCAAATGATATAGCTAGGATATTCCTTGACAAAAGGTACGCTCCCCAACTCGCCACCTGCGTATATTGTAAATTTTTAACAGCTTCATAGATACTATTCCTTTCGTCCCAGTTTATATAACCGTCATTTGACATTAACACAAAGTTAAAGAAATCAACCATGACTTTTAAATTTTGTGATCTAAAACATGGTTTATGCAATACTGCCAAATTTCACTGTAGAATTAGGAAGAAACATCATGCATGCAGTGCCAACCAAGAAATGAGCATGTGAAGCTCAACCAAAATAAGACTTTTTTCAGACTTCCCCTGATTTCTAAAAAGGTGGGAAATTAGCTTTTATTACATAAAATAAAAAAAAAAAATCAAGAAATGAAAACTAATCCAAGATAGTAAAAATCAAGATTCATGGAGCGTAAACAACGGAGAAGAAAACACCCATAAAAGGCAAAAAAAAGTATTTTGCGTGAGGCATTCAATTATACCCCTGTTTTAGCTGCAAGAAATTGATCATACTAAAAGATGATAAAGAAAGTAAAAAATTTACCCCACATCCTGTATCAATGGCGGTTCTAATAGAACCATCTTTAAGATTAATCAATTTTCCAATATCATCAATATATGCATCAGCACCATTAGGGAACATAGTACCACCACCGGGAAATCTAAACCGGTCACCTTCAAATCGAATCCAGTTCTGAACAGCTTTCTCCACCGTCAATTCTTTATGAGGCACGTTAGCATACCATGCCAGATCCCTACTCATTGGCCACTTGAACGGATTCTTGTAACCGTACGGCGCCGGTATACGGCATCTCAAGAATTCACTCTTTTCTGGACAATGTCTTTCTCTGTATATCAATCTGTCTCTGTTATACTTTAACGACCTTGTGGGGTCTTCACATGGAGTATACTCAGTGTACTTAACGTCACATGGGGGGTAAATCTTGACTGTGTCATCTGGAACCACAGCTCCTCCAGCGCCATCGCCGGCGGAATGGTGAGTAGTGAAATCCAATTGGGAAGATGAAACAGGGGAAGATGAAAAAACAGGGGAAGTTGTGTTTTGAGAAGAGAAGCAACTAGAAGCAATGTTAGAGAGGTGAAGGCCAACGGTGGTGGTGGTGTGTTGTAATTGGCCGGCGTAATAACAAGCACAACAGAGGAAAGTGATGGCAGCTAAAGAATAGTAAAGATTGAGTCTTTTCCAAGAAGAAAAAGGGTGTGTAGGTTGTGAAGGTTTGGAAGTTGGAGTATAGTATGGGGTTTGATTAGAACCCGCCATGGCAGAGCAAAAATGGTCCTCTGGTTTGAAGGGATATGATGAATTTTGGTGGCCAGTACTTTTATAGGAGTTAGGAAGAAGACAAGCAAGCTGGGGTGGCGGATATGGGGGAGTTAGATATAGATTTGAGAAGTGTTGGAAAAAAAGAATTCCAAGTTGGACATGTGAAGGGGAGTTTACTCTATCCTAGTTTATATTATGAATAGCGGGTTTATATGACACATATTTTTTGAAAAATATTTAAGAATATAAATTTTAAAAAAAATAATTTTCAAAATATTCTATTAAAAATGTAAAGTAATTAACAATCTCATCAAATGCAGGTGAATATTTTTTTTTGAACATACAAAAAAAGAAAGTAGGATAAAAATATTGAAACTTTGAGAGTAATTAGTACTCTTTCCGTCTCATATAAGTTGCCCACTTTATTAAAAATATCTATCCCAAATTACTTATCAATTTATAGAATTAAGAGAAAATTAATAAAATTTTCCTATTAAGTGTGTGATTCATGTGTATCTGCTCAACTCGAACCTTTTAGATTTCATTCATTCATTCATTCATCTCCACGGTAAATAAAAATATGCTGAAAGTTAATCCTTGGTGCAACCCTATCACAATTGAAAAATGTTCTTAGTTCCCAAACATATTCTTTATTCGGATCTTAGCTTCATCATATATGCTTTTAATCGCTCTAGTATATGTAATAAAAAGGCCTTTAGCCTCCACGCACCTCTATAGAATTTCCCTCGGAGGCTTGTCAATAAATTTTTTTAAAGTCAATGACCACCATGTGAAAGTCCATGTTTCTTCTCTTACATTGTTTCACCGGTCTCCTATATGCCACGCCATGATTCATTCGAACTGGTTATCAAAAATAGACATGATCCCTATCATATTTAGTTCCCTCTTCTCAAATCTTCATAGAATGGTTTAATAATTTGATATTTTTACCGTTACTGCACATACTAAAATTAGTTAAATGAACACTTATTTTTTAAAATAAAAGAAGTAACTAGAGTAAATTAATTGAAATAGGAGTATACCGTTAGAATTAGGTGTTGATTTCTCTGTCCCATAGATGCCTCTGTTTAAGGTAATGTAAGATATGAGTTATGTTTTGCCATTTAAATGAATATCCTACTCACACTCTCTTACATTGGTCCCCTTACAATTGTGAACATAAAAAAAGTGAGATATCACATACCAATTCATTTTCTTTGTCTATTCTACAGTGCTGAAATTCTACTGAGCACATTCATTAAGGATACGTTCTGTGCCAACCATAACGTATTTTTAAAGAATAAATGATTTTTTTTTTGTGTTCGATATGTATATACGTTACAAATATTATCTTTTAAGTCATAGGTTTTTTCACAGGAAACATTCGAATAGGGGAGTAAGTAATTAATGGTGATCACCAAACGTGAAGGCAACGGAGGCTCTTCTCAAATCCCCAAATACGCTAAATTTATATTCTTTGTCTAATTTTTCTTTTTTATTTGTTCATTTTGATAAATCAAGAACGGATAAAAAATTTTTTTTTACATATTAAACCCTCAATTAATTCCTTTGAAAAAAGTAAAACTTCTTGAAAATCTTAAATTTTTAATTCATTTACTTCATACTCTCTCCATTTCAAATTAATTGAATTGTTGAGACATTTTTCATTTTTTCAAATTAACTTAATTGTTCAATTTTCAAGACTACTTTTAGAATGTTCTTCCAATTTTACCCTTCATTAATTAATATTTAGTTATTTTAATCATAAATTTGATATAATTAATAAGGATAAAAATGGAAAGTTATGCCTAATTTATGTCTTTGTCTTCTTTTTTTAAAGGGTGTGAAATACCTCAACAATTCAATTAATTTGAAATGGAGGGAGTGATTAATAGAGATAAAATGATAAACTTATTATGTCAATCATTATTTTCTTAATATGTGTGTCAATTTAAAAATGAACAAGTAATTAAGGACAGAAGAGTAGTAGAGTACTATTATATGGCATCTCTTCCTCGGAAGCCGTCAAATTTTAATTGCTACAAATTTCCACACGTTAAAACTCCACTAGCTAACTAATTGAACAGCATGCGTTGCCTATTATAGTTAGACTAGTAAAGAAAGTCCGGGTGCTGTCCGGGCCCAACATTAATAAAGTTATATTGTTATTCTCTCCGTCCTATATTAGATGAGAATCTTTCTAAAAATATTTTTTTCATATTATTTGAGCACTTATTAAATTAGGATAGAATTAATTAATTCTTTTTCATTTTACCCCTACAATTAATATGCCCATTCCTATATTGTATGTGTATTTTTTGTAACTCATTTCAATGTGCATTGATATAAACAAAGGGCAAAATGGTGAAGTCTTCCAATGTATTAATGATTTCTTAATCACCGTGTAAAGTTGGAAGTGCCCATCTAATATGGGACGGAGGGAGTATAGTTTATGTATTGTTATAAAATTAGTAAAGATTGTTATAATATATTTTGCTCATAAGTGAGCTAATATAGAAACTTATTTGTCATTTGTCTTTTTAATTTCAATTTCAAATAGCAAATAAATGTAGCGATAAGATTGAGGGTAGAAATGAAGCATATCTTTCTAAATTTAAGTAAAAATAAACAGAGTAGAAGTAACATTAGGGTTATCGATAGGACGATTCATTCGATTATTTAAATTTTTTTTATATCATTCAATTTTTCGGCTATTTTATAATGTATAACCAAAATTAAAATTTTAAAATCATCCCAATCCTAATTTATGTGACAGAAGCAGTACAAAAAATAGTCTTTTTTTTGTTGTCTTGTAGATATTTTAATTTATTATTTATTGTAAATTATAGTACTTTTTATTAAAGTTTTTAGTAACATATATTACTTTTTATGTTTGAGAGTTAAACCAACTTTTTTTATATGTCTTTTAATTCTATATGTGTTTTGTCCTTTTCCATTTTGAAAAACCAACACTCTCTCCATTTTATTTTATATGTCATTTCTTTTTATAAATATATTGGTTATTCTCTCTTCTTATTGGAACACATGTTGACTTGTGGAATACTTATTCCCTCTTCTTATATAGTAATTATTGCTGCTACAACTTTATATTTTGAGATATAAGGAGTACTATGTTACATAAGATTGATTTATGTTTCTGATAAATTAGTTAGGTTGTTCTAATTCTTAGAAAATGAGGGGATTATAACTTATATTTAGAAAATGTAGATTCAAATTTTAAATATTTATTTGTAACAGTTTAGTCAAAAACAATATCTATTAGAAAAATAAAATTTTATTTTCATGGTCAAACGCTAATCGCAACTCGCAACTGAAATCTATACGTATAGATCACTGCGCTCATTGTGACACCGACATTACGCATTCTTTTTTTTTTTTTTTTTTTTTTCTCTTTCTACCAACTACTTCATACTTTAATGTTTTTCTTTTTCTCTCTTAAGCGTTGAGTACAAATTACACAAAAAGCTAAACGTAAGGTTGGGGGTGTATAGTTTGATAAAAAAAATGTAATATTATATCAAAATTGAAAACTTTTCTAGTTCAGTTTATCCAGATATATAGCTGGATGCATTTTATTAGTATTATTTTTGAAAAAAGATATTTGTTATTTATAAAAAAAATTGACTAATTCTCCCACCACTTAATGAATATTCAATTAGTCGCCTTCTTAGATTTGAAAGTCATTACAATATGCCAGTAATGGGATTAGTTAATGAATATATTAATTAATTAGTCTAACTACACAGCAAGTGCATAAACTTTAATATTTCATTGAACGTAACATATGGTATCGAAGCGTGCGTGAACGACTTTGACTTATAATAGGAAAATATTACTAATTTATTACTTCGAGATCAAATGAGCCACTCGCTTGGACTAAATAAAACTAAAATTACTAAAGGTCCTTGCAGTGGAGTACCTATCTCTTTATTCTTAATCAGCGATCGCGAATTTGAGTTTTATCAGATATGAAGTCGCTAGTTTTAGGAAGTCTTTTACTCCTAACGTGGGACTTTTCAGTGCAAGTCTAGTTAGATGGACCCTAATGTTCATAGAAAATCGGGATTTTTTTTTAGTTAAACTAAATTAAATAATTAAACCTCCGAATTGACATGCATGCTAGTCTAGCTAGTCAAATAATTAAAGAATGGCGTACCTTAATTTCCACCCCATTTATCGTACGTAATCTCTATATTTATAATAATTATATAATATAGTCTACTCCTAATAGTAGTATATTCTTTTCAAAAGCAAGATTTTCCTCAAATGCTTAATTTGATATATTCATTTGTTTGTGATCTCAAAGCAAAAGATAAATTGCACGTTAATTCACCTCGCATTTAATCTTCAGTTAACTTTTTATAGAATAGCTATATGTTAGTGCATGTGCATAGTTATATTCATAGCTGTGTGCTAATGCCAGTTGTTAATTATTATTTTTTTCTTTTGAATATGAGTGGAAATTATTAAATGTTTGAATGAGAATATTTAACTAATCCTAAAATAGAAAAAGGATTATCATGTACTAATATATCTGTCTTAAATTTTTAACTTTATTGAATCATATATAAGAAAAAAATTCCCAACCTAGATTGCTATAAGTTTTAGCTATGATTTAGGCATAGCCACAATAGTTCTCTCCAAAAATAATTTCAAACGATTAAAATATAACTATATCTGATATGTATTTATTTTTTCTTATCAACTTCCCATTGTGAGACGTTTGCACATGATCCAATAATAGATCGATGCATAATATCTCGTTGGAGGTACACCTAGGGAATACATGTCCAATGAATTTTATTTAACATTATTTGAACTAACCTACCAATTATCTTAAGATTATTCATTCTGATCTTGTATACTCAAAAAAATTTCTCCGGATACAATAAATTCAAGAAAATATATGTAGCTAATGAAAGAAAACGTGTTTGTACTTGAATAGCACTATAACCATGAAACATTTAGCGGTAATAAATTTTGACAATTGAGTTGATGTCATTACATTAAGAGTCTTTTCAAAGTCTTTAACGACATTTATATAGAGTGTGTTGGTTATAAATACTCATATTAATTATTACCACTAAATATAATATAGCGACAATTATATTATTACTGCTAAATCGTTTGTTTTTGTTAGGGTAGGCTCCAAGCCCTGTGGACATATATACATGCATTTCCTAAACATTAATTTGCCTCTTGGCTTCCACATAAAATGTCAGTCATTGTCAAGGAATCAAACAAAATGGGGTAGAAACTAAAATAGATTGCTAGAGAATGGAGAAAACTATTGGGGGAGGCTTTAATTGATGATGATGACTACTCTTATTGTTTTCTAGCTGCATCTATTTTGAACTAGCTAGTTCCATTGCAATTGGCAGCCAGCCTAAAATGTCCCTACTATTATACTATATGTATTATTGATTAAGTTTTTAGTATGAGTAATGAAGCTCTTATTCAAAGATGTACTAGGAATTAAGAATTTTAATTTGTTGAAAGACTAATTCATATAGTTGTACTAGGGAATATATATAATTTTGTATAGGATTTGATACTTGTTTTAGTTTATCTAATTCATGTTTAAATAGAACTTATAGTCAAATTTATATAGGAATAATAGGTTTTTCACTTTCTATCTAGTTTCTTGTAGTGGAGAGTTAATGAAATTATTCAGAGATTTATGATATTCTAAATAAATTATTTTTCTTCAAGCTCTTGTTCATAACTCAAAAAAATAGGCATAATACATAAACATGACCCTTAACTTGACTTCAACGAACAACTATGCCCTCCAACTTTGAGTGTGCACAAGTAGACACTTAAACTTGTATAAAATTAAACAAGTAGACACACATATCATACATGACATAATACACGTAAGACGCCACATAGGATCATGTAGGATGTCATGTAGGATGAATGTGTCTATTTGTTCAATTTTATGCAAGTTTAAGTGTCTAATTATGCACACCCAAAGCTAAAGGTCATAGTTGCCAGTTGATGCCAAGTTAACGGTCATGTTTATGTATTATGCCAAAAAAATATATAATTGGGAAACTTCCAGAAAACAACGAACATTAGCCCTTAAATAGGACATCATAGCTACATTTTAACTAATTATACAATTCGTAACAATATTATGGTTTGTTACGCATTTATATTTTTATATTTTTTCGTGAATTTTATAGGAAAAAATACAAATACAAATTGATATGTATCAAAATGAGTACATATTAGGAGGAGAGATGAGCGAGATCGAGAGAGGTAGGAGAAAGGATTGTATTTTGTATTTATTTTGCATTGTATTCTGAATTTATTTAGTGCATAACTATTTTGTATTATGTATCAATTGTATTCGAAATACAACGAATACAACTGTATTCATCCACTCTTTGATTGGATACAATTGATATTGAATATATTTGACTGAGAAGATGAATGCATATTGTATTTGTATGAATACAAGTTCAATTGATACAAAAATACAAATATGGTTTTTGAATGCAATTGATATAAAACACAAAACTCTCACTTATATTTGATTGAATTGAATACAATTGATATAAAATACAAAACTCTTACCTATATTGATAAATGATAGTTTAGGTATGAAACTCACACTTTCAATAGTTTAGGTATGAAACAAAATAAAAAATGATAGTTTTAGTGTGTTTTTGACACTCATCTCTTTATAATTTGGTTAAACTATAGCTATTTTTCATTGCCTTGCATATATGTTGACATTTTTGTCATTTTCCATAATTTTCCCTGAAAAAACTATAAATTAAATTAGTGATATGAGTCCCAGAGCCCCCAAATATTTTCTCCAGCATTTTTTGTTCTTATATAAAAAAGGATATACATTAATCGTCGACTCAAGAAAATTATATGCAATATATTATGTATAAATCTTTATATCGTCAAATTTCACTAGTGGAAGGTAAGCGAACTCGATCACATCTCTAGTGGCCTTGACAAAATGTTCATCAATATTTAAATGAGCAACTTTCACATATAGCAAACACAAAATTCATATTTGTATGCTATAGCAAAGTTTGCATAATTGCGCTTCATAGCAAACATAAATATGTATATTTCGCTATACATATACAAAAGAAAGCAATTGTATAATCTGCTTTGGTATACATATACAAAAAGATCAATTGTATAAAGTGAGAGAGGCGAGGGAGCGAGCGAGATCTGGGAGAGTGGCGAGCGAGATCTGGGACAGGGGAGAGAGGGGAACGAAAATATATGTATATATACAATTTTCACGCATTTTATACATTTGCGTTTTTGTATAAAGTGAGAGAGGCGAGATCTGGGAGAGTGGCGAGCGAGATCTGGGAGAGGGGAACGAAAATATATGTATATATATAATTTTCTCTCGCTTTATACAAACACAAACGCATTTTATACAATTTGCGTTTTTTGTATAAAGTGAGAGAGGCGAGTGAGAGAGTGAGATCTGGGACAGTGGCGAGCGAGATCTGGGAGAGGGGGGAGAGGGGAACGAAAATATATGTATATATACAATTTTCTCGCGCTTTATACAAACACAAACGCACTTTATACACTTGCGTTTGTATAAAAAACGAGAGAGGCAAGGGAGAGAACGAGAGTAGCGAGCGAGATTCACCAGGAGAGAGGTGAAATAACAATAGTTTGCTATGAGGTACAATTAAATCAAACTATATTTATAACATTTAATTTGAATTAATAGTTTGCTATTATATACAATTTTCCCTATTTAAATTATATACAAAATAGGCTAAGATGAATATGGAGTCATTTTGATCATAATTGACTCATCAAGTGATATAAATGTGTCAAAATTTTACTTGGTAAAAAAAAAAAGGGAAAATTATGCGGTTAATCAAACTTATATTACTTGATTAGTCATCATAGTTATAGTTTGCTATAATTACCACTTGTGACTAATATTAATCATTAATTACGTGGGTTGACTTCGAGTTTGTATAATTAGTCACGTTTGTATAATTCACCACATTTGTATAATTCGCAACTAACAATTCTTCGTTTGATTTGTATTTGTATACAATGGTTTGTATTTGTATATGACGATGATTTCCTTTGATTTTTCAGTTTCGTCACCATATACATTCAATCTTTTTGTAAATAACTTTTTAAAGCTTGTATAAACATGTAGTTTTCGGATTTTGTATAATATAATTTATATAATGTAATTTGTATAATATAATTTTTATAGTCGTTTAAAGTTCAAATGTTTAGTTTGTATCAATTCGTTATTTCGAGTTTTATCATATTTGTATAATTCTAGACTTTATATCACTCCATTATACAAAAACATGCGAATTATACAAATGTACCCCTGAATTATATAAACGATATGCGAATTATACTAATTATTGCCCTCTCTCGCTCGCCTCTCTCCTCCCTCTCCCAATCTCACTCGCCTCTCTCCTCCTTCTCCCAATTTCTCTCGTCAGATATACAAATACGTATGTATACCAGTTACATATATACAATTATCTAGCTGATATACGTAATACACAATTCACCTCTCTCACACTTTCTGCCCTTTCTCGCTCACCTCTCTCCTCCCTCTCCAATCTCGCTAGCCACTCTCTTCCCTATAACATGTATCTAGGAATCATAATTAGCAAACTATAGCTATGGAACGTAATTAAGCTATTTTTGAGTGGCTATATGCAAAAGTTGTCCAAAGAAAAATTACGCTGGATGGGCAGAAAGTGTTTCTCCAATCTCAGTTATTAGGCAATGCTAAGGATTGTCAGCCTATAATTTTCAAAAACTAGAAATCAAATTTTAAGAGATTTTGGAGATACTTCCTTTCTTTTCTTTCTTCCCACAAACTCTAGTATAATACTTTCATATCGAGCCTATCAAATCATATAAAGTCCACCAAATTCGGATAACTCATACTACACTCTATTCAATACTATTCTTAAATATTCTACCAAATCGATACGTAAGTCCAGTAATACATTCGGCATACAATCATTTCACAATCAGTAACATCCTTTAATTTCTAAAAAATAAGATAGCTTTGGAGCATAATAGTACAGTTTTTATTTGTAAGTGAAGGTACATGTTGCATATGGAGGCATATTACATAGGGACAATAAATAGAGGCTTTTCTTTCTGTAAAGTAACACCAAACTTTTCTTCCATATCTAACTGCATTGGATCCTCATCATTGGGTAGTGACCACTTAAAATGATGGATCAAACTAGCTAAAATCAAGTGAACTTCTTGTATAGCAAAACCTAAGCCAGGGCATATTCTCCTCCCTGCACCAAATGGTATGAACTCAAAATCTTGACCCCTGAAGTCCACCTTGGAGTCAAGAAATCGCTCTGGCATGAAAGATAATGCATCTTCCCATGTGTTGGAGTCACGCCCTATTGCGTAAGCATTCACAAACAACTTCGAGTTCTTTGGGATGGTGTAATTCATAATCTTACATGTCTCAGGAGCACGACGAGGAATCAAGAAGGGAGTAGGCGAATGGAGTCTCAATGTCTCCTTGACACAAGCAGCCAAATATGGAAGTTCACTGATGTTTGATTCTGTGATAGTATCATTTTCCCCAAATTTACTTGTAAGCTCAGCCTGAAGTTTGTGCATAGCACCCTTGTTCCTTAGCAACTCTGTCATTGCCCATTCAATTGTTGAGGTTGTGGTGTCAGAACCCGCACCCATTAATTCCTGAAATTTAAGAACAAGATTGCGTCATGTCAGCCTCAATTAATTTTGACTAAAAATTTCACATCAAATTTTGTTGGGTTGATTCCTTAGATTGTCACTTAACTAATAGTGTTATCATTTTGAGACAATAACTATTAATTGAGTCACCGTCTGAGAAATCAACTCTCCTATTTGAAACCAGAGTAAATTAGTTCTAAAAAAAATAGAGATATTACTGTCACTAAGATATTGATCTGTAAATCTGAGAATCCACTATCAATCATGACATCCAAAAAATCCGAGCTGTGACGGCTAATTGCCTGCCTTTTTTCCTTGACAATTTCACTCCAGATGTTGATCAATCGACTCTGATATATTTCCGTCTGCTTTCCCCAATCCCTGCAGATCCAGAGCCTCAACTAAAGGATAGAAATCTGATATATTTGGCATAGCTCCCAATTCAATAAATTTTCTAAAAACACGTTTGGTCTCACTGGTGTTTCTTTCATAATCCAAATCACATACTAAATCTTTTGAAAAGAAAAGGTTCCCTAACGTGTTTAAAATGGTACCAAACAGAATTTCAGAAATCTTCACAGTTTCCCCTTTCTTAGACCTAAGAAAATGTATCATTTCCGACACTTTTTTCTCCCTCAGAGCAGCCTGTGACTCTACCGCTTTGGGTGAGAACAAATGTGTTCGACAAAATGCCCGCAAGAACTTCCAATGATTGCTCAAATCACTGGAAAAGACAATTGAGTGTTGATCAATAACAGAGAGTTCATATGGAACAACACTGGGCGGAGACCGGGCTGATAGAAGACGATCTTGAGTCTTGAGGATTTCAGCTGCAGTATCAGGGGATGAAGCTACCACAATCAGTTGAGTTCCCAGCTTGACAGAAATCAATGGCCCATGAATTTGGGCAAATTTTGCCAGTGAAATATGGGGGTTTTTCCCCATTTGGAGAATATTTCCTAACACAGGCCATGGTCGAGGACCTGGTGGAAGATTTCCAGATTTTGGTATGAGTTGTTTAACTATGAGAAACAAGAATGGAATAAAGATAAGAAAGGATGCTGGCAGCATATAATACTCCATTAAATCAACACAAGTATAATGCACAGGTATTTCATAATTGGTCAATAGACATATATAACACCAAAATATTCCAAGTTGTCATACTCACCAGCCGCCATATAGGATTTCACCTCCTTTTTCTAGAAGAAAACAAGTCAAACTTCTCTTATAGTATTATTTTAGGGAAAATTACACGGAGTAGTTAATTAGCTAATATAATAATGATATAAATTAATTACGACTCATAACTTAATTTTAGCTATAATTACGTCATTTCTCTCCTCTCTCCTCTTTTATACATATACAAATGCAAATTATACATATACATATACAATTATATGACAGATATACAAATACAATTAGGCTCTCTCTACCCTCTTGCTCGCGTCTCTCCTCTCTCTCCCAATCTCGCTCACCTCTCTCTTCCCTCTCCCAATCCTACTTGCCAGATATACAAATATATATGTATATCAGTTACATATATACAATTATTTGACATGTATACATATTCAGTTCGACATATATACATATACAATTCGCCTCTCTCCTCTCTCTTCCAATCTCGCTTGCATATCTCCTCCCTCTAACATGTAGCTACGAATCGTAATTAACAAACTATAGCTATGAAACATAATTAAGTTATTTTTGAGTGGTTATAAGCGAAAAATCTCTTTATAAGCTCATTAACAACATTTACACTACTGCTATTTTGTTTTATTGTATTAATAATAGTCAAGCAAACAATTCTTTGTATATTCAGCGCTTTACACAAATTTTAAAACTCAGCCATGTCGTAAATGTGAATTATTTTGAGTGAATAATATATCAAAAAATCAAATATTAATAGGAGCTCATCTCTAAAATTTGTAACAGTTTAAAAGAAATTTGAATAGTCAGGGATCGAAATAAAAAAATTAGTTTGTTGAGGAAGATAAACTATTTCGATGTATAAATATTATATAAACAATATATATGAATGTATATATACATTATATATACATAACATAACTATTTATACAATTTTGATATTTATAAAAAAAAATAAGTTCAGTGAGGAAGATGAACTATTTCGATATATAAAATTGATTGTCTTGTGGAATGATTTGACATGACAACATTTCCACATGAAGACATACAACTTTCTTGAGATCAAATTTCATTTGAATCACCTACTATTTCATAATCAATAAACCTTGACATGATTGATCAAAACAAATAATTTGTATCAATATTTGGTTCACTCTAATATTTTCATGATACATAAGTACACCAATTGCACTAAAATGATATTTTCGTTTCATTCTAATGTGACCAAAACTAATCTTTCTTTATATAAAACGATCTCACAATCATAGGGGTACTATTCAATGGAATAGCTTTATAACATTTTAAATCATTCAAGGATTTTTCATATAATGTGTACTGTCTAGCTACACATAATAATCATTTATTATCTTATTCAAGTTTTTCATATATTGTCAAACTAAAACAAATTTCATTGCATCCACCATAGGAGAACACATCTCCAAACAATACTGTCATGACTTTTGCGAAAAATATTTAAACCCCAAAGACACAAGTTATACTTAATATTTTTACAATTTTACTTGTTGCACAATAAATCATTTATTTTGTACTCCCAGTGACATTATTTCTTGGATATAGACTATAGAAAAAATACTCATATTACATAGGAACAATGAGTAGAGGCTTTTCTTTCTGTAGAGTAACACCAAACTTGTCTTCTATATCTAACTGCATTGGATCTTCATCATTAGGAAGTGACCACTCAAAGTAATGGATCAAGCTAGCTAAAATCAAGTGAATTTCTTGTCTAGCAAAACCTAAGCCAGGGCATATTCTCCTCCATGCACCAAATGGTATGATCCTAAAATCTTGACCCCTGAAGTCCACATTAAAGTCTAGAAATCACTCGAGCTTAAAAGATAATGCATCTTCCCAAGTGTTTGAGTCATGCCCTATTGCCCAAGCGTTCACAAACAATTTTGAGTTCTTTGGGATGGTGTAATCCATAATCTTACACGTTTCAAGTGCACGACGAGGAATCAAGAAGGGAGTAGGCGAATGGAGTCTCAATGCCTCCTTGACACAAGCAACCAAATATGGAAGTTCGCTGATGTTTGATTCTGTGATAATATCATTTTCCCCGAATTTACTTGTAAGCTCCGCCTGAAGTTTGTGCATATTGCCCTTGTTCCTTAGCAAGTCTATCATTGCCCATTCAGTTGTTGTGGTAGTGGTGTCAGAACCCGCACCTATTAATTCCTGAAATTGAAGAACAAGATTGTGTCATGTCCGTCTCAATCATCTTTTAAAAACAAAACTCACACCTATTTCATCAAATTTGTCTATTAGTTTTAAGAAATTGATTCAAAGGTGATGAAGAAATTACTCTCAATAAGATATTGATCTGTAAATCCAAAAATCCACTATCAATCATGGCATCCAAAATGTCCGAGCTACCACAACTAATTGCCTGCCTTTTTTCCTTTACAATTTCATTCCAGATGTTGATCAATTGATTCTGATATACTTGACTCTGCTTTCTCAATCCGTACAAATCTAGAGCCTCAAATAAAGGATATAATTCTGATATATTCAGCATAGCTCCCAATTCTATAAATTTTCTAAAAATATGTTTGATCCCACTGGTGTTCGTTTCATAATTCAAATCACATAAATCTTTTGAAAAGAAAAGGTTCCCTAACGTGTTTAAAATGGTACAAAACAGAATTTCAGAAATCTTCACAGTTCCCCATTCCTAGACCTAAGAAAATCTATCATTTCCGACACTTTTTTCTCCCTCAGAGCAGTCTGTGACTCGTCAGCTTTGGGTGAGAACAAATGTGTTCGACAAAATGCCCACAAGAACTTTCAGTGATTTGAGCAGTGATTTCTCAAATCACTGGAAAAGACAATTGAGTGTTGATCAATAACAGAGAGCTCATATGTAGAAACTTTGGGCACAGATCGGATCGATAGCAGACGATTTTGAGTCTTGAGGATTTCAGCTGCAGAAGCAGGAGATGAAGCTACCACAACCAGTTGAGTTCCCAACTTGACAGAAATCAATGGGCCATCCATTTTGGCAAATTGTGCTAGGGAAATATGAGGGTTTTTCCCCATTTGGAGAATATTTCCTAACACAGGCCATGGTCGAGGACCTGGTGGAAGGATTTGAGATTTTTGTATAAGTTGTTTAATGATGAGGAAGAAGAATGGAATCAAGAAAAGAAAGGATGCTGGTAGCGTATAGTACTCCATTGACAACTGAAGAATATAAGTGTCCACTAAGAGTCAATGGACCAGGTCCCTTGACACAATAAGAACAAAATGTAAACACAGGCAGTAGTTAGCATCCACTATACGTCAATGGACCAGGTCCCTTGACTCAGCAAGAATAGTAGCTGAAATAAGTGCAGAAAGTAAATAGCTGAAGGTAAAATCTTCACAAGGATTTTACGTGGAAACCTCCTTGCTCAAGAGAGTAAAACCACGACTTGTCTCACAGGATTTTCAACTGTTTCACTAATCTTCTTTAAGCAAAAGCGAACCACAATTACAGCCAACGTGAGAAGAAGTTATTAATCTCACAACCAAATAATAACTTTATTACTTAAAGAGCCTAATCAGATACCACACTTCCCACTAAGCTATCACCACTAGACAACTTAGACTTCAACTAAGCAACACACAGGTTGCCCACTAAACCACCACCCTCTGGACGATTTAAACTTTGACTAAGCAACAACAATGTTGCCCACTAAACCAGTCAACCTTAACTGACTTAGACTTTTAGAAACCGAAACAAAAGATCTGAATCTTTTATAGATTAGGAACAAATTTACAATATAAGCACGAAAGCATAACTCTTAAGACACACTCTGACGCTTGCAGCTCGATCAAGTCCTTGTTGTGCTTGCCGGAGAATACTTCACCAAGATGGTCTTTGCTTGTATGCTTGAGAATTTTCAAGATGCAAAAACCTATAAAATGATAGACACAAAACTCAAACTCAACAAAGATGCTTCAACACTTTATCAGATCCTTTTGTTGAGTAAGAGTATTGTTCTTCCTTGAAGACGGGTTTTTCTTTATAAGCTTGTGAGTTTTTGTTTGCCAAAAATCTTGAGTTTGTGTGTTGGAGAAGAGACTTTATCAAAGTGGACACAAACCCTTGGGACGAGGCTATTGGCTGAGAGCCTGCTGTCATGAAAAGCTGTGCACCAACCACATCAGAGTTGGGAGCTTTTTGACAACTGTCTTTTCGTCCTTTTCTCGTACGCAGACTTTTCGGGACCAGGTCCCTTGCTACGTTTTTGCTGCTTGAGTTCTTGAAAAAGACTTGCTAGCTTTCTCTCTTCTTGAATGAATAATGTTGTTTGTTTATTGTTGTATATATCAGTTACCAACTCGAGTTTTGACCACTTAAACAAACAACTCCGTCCTCATTTCCTATTGGTGAAGTACGCTACACATCTCACCAACCAACCTAACAAGACAGCTGTAAAGATAGCTTTACAGCTGTGCACCACTTTTAATCTGGACGGAGGTACTCTTCCAAGGACCAAATCCTTGCATTTGTGAGGATCATCAAAACGCCTAGAATATAATATTTTCCCTTTTTTTTATGAAGACACACAAATAATACTTATGATGAGTTTATTCATTCATTACTCCTTTTCAACCTGACAAGACAGCTGTAAAGATAGCTTTACAGCTGTGCACCACTTTTAATCTGGACGGAGGTACTCTTCCAAGGACCAGGTCCTTGCATTTTTGAGGATCATCAAAACACCTAGAATATAACATTTTCCCCTTTTTTGATCAAGAGACACAAATAATCCTTATGATGAGTTTATTCATTCATTACCCCTTTCATCAGTCTCAATACTAGAGGACCATTTCCTGGATCTGGTCCCTTGTTAGACTCTGCATTTGTAAGGATCATCAAAACACCTAGAATATAAAATTTTCCCTATTTTTGATGATGACACACAAATATTTCTCACATTGAGTTTATTCATTCATTTGCCATGTCGTCAGTCCCAATATCAAGGATTTGGTCCCTTGTTAGATCCCTAAGTCTTCTTACCCCTTTCAACGGTTCCCCCTATCAGCATGCCTCTTGAGGTAACTGGAGTGGTCCCCTTTTTGCATCATTCTCGAAGTTTGTCAAATCATCAAAACTTCACATCAATAACAAAATAGCATTTTCCCTCTTTTTGATGATGACAAACTTTTTCAACTTCTTCCCCCTATCGGCAGGACCATATCTTCTTTAAGTAGCACTTCTTCCCCCTAACGACATGACCATGTCATATTTGATCACCATGTCATCATTGATCTCATACCCTAACAATCTTCCCCCTTTTGACATCACAAAAAAGGGTTAAAACATTAAACCAAGTTGCCACAAATGTAGTTCAAGCCAATTCACGGCCACTTAGGCAACACTGAGCATGAGTAAAAATGCATAAAGTAATGAGACAAGTTAGTAGAAACAAGACATTTTTCATTCACAAATAAAAGATCAGTCATCCAAGCATTGCAGACATCATTATGAATGAGAACCAAGGCAATACCCACTAAGTTTCGATATAAAAGAGGAATGAAGATTGACATGGGAATTTAGGGAGAGAGGGGATGGCTTAGGAGCAAGGGATGGAAAGAATAGAATTAGTAGAACATATCCCTTAGCATGGTGTTTAGAAGCTTCTCCTAATGTTCAACATGCTTTGCTGCCAACCTTCAGGGCTGCCAATTTTTTTTACAACCAGGTCCCTCTGATTGTTCCTCCAGAAGCCAAGCCTTCAAACAAACTATTTTAGTATCCCTGTTAGCAAGAGCAACTGTCATAACTTTCATATCAAGCCTGAGTTACTCATGACATAAGGATTAGCAAGATTAAACTTACTCAAAGCCTCCAAGATGAATAGATCAATAATTGAGGAACCATTTCAATTTTTTTTCGTCATCATTTAAAAAAAAACCAGACACCCTATTCATAATACTTTGAGTTCTCAGAATGTCAACATTTTCCTTTTGAACATCTTCTTCATTTTTGCTTGATGAACCTGGTCCCTCTTCACACTCAAAAATTTGTTTATCAAAAAGTTCTCCTGTAAGAACAACGGTTTAAACATTTTGAAGGTTCTTGAGAGAGAAGAGAAAAAAAAGGTTTTGAAATTTTCTGATTATAGGAAGGGAATTTGAATTTTCTGGAGAGATGGAAAGAAATTGGAGTACAAGGGAAGTGGAAGAGTGTATCATATGGAAGCAAGTGTCATCTTGGTATTCAAAAGATGGCACAACGATCAGACATGTGACAATTGCAACGGTTCTCATGCATAATTCAAGATGCAATGTTAAGAGTGCTAACCTTCGAGAACGGACCAGGTTCCTCTCTGTAGGTTGAATGTGATTGCCTAGATCTGTCCTGACCTCCCTTTTCCTTAATCCATTTTGCCATGTGTGTATACCTGCAAAACGTATGAGACTGAATTTGCTAAAACATATATAACTGAAAAGCAAGGATACCTGCTCCTTTTGCATAGTCATGAGAGGGTTGATTGCTTCAGGCAGGATCCATTCAGTTTAGTTTCAGCATTCCCAACTTCAATTTGTTTATCTTGACCAGGCCTCTCGTCAGAGCTTTTGTGAAGATATCATTGATTTGATCTTATAGAATTACAAGCTGATATTTCCTTTCTCAACATGATCCTTCAGAAAGTGATGTCTCACATCAATATGCTTAGTCCTTTTATGGTGGACTGAGTTCTTAGCCATAGTGAGAGCACTTGTGATAGTACATAGGAAACAGATAGTCAGAGTAACCACTCTAAGAACTTCACGTTGTTGTTTGATCCATATGAGTTGAGCACACCAACATGCATCTGCTACATACCTTGCCTCAATTGTTGAAAGAGCAACAAAATCTTGCCTTTTATTCCTATGAATGAGATATGATCCCATAAAATGAGTCATTCATGCTCTTTCTATCAGCTTGATACCCAGCATAACCAGTGTCACTATAACATCTTGCACCTAGAAATGACTATAAAGAGTTTAAAATTTGAAAATATTTATTTTTGGAAAGAATGAGGAAATCTGGAAATTTTGTCTAAGTTAAGAAAGTGAGTTTTGGCCATTTTCAAACAACCATAACTCCTAGCTCAGGATGAGTTAGGAGCAGCTCTTGATATGGTTGGAAATCCCTTGGAGATATCTTTCCAGCGCCACTAAGATTGCATAATTTCGACATCGTATGAGTGAGATATGCCTTTCGGAAGTTGGGTTGTTGGATTGAGGAAAGTCCCAATCCGGATTTAGGGAAGGTTAAAGTAGTATTTTCTCTAATTAATTTCCTAATTCGTTTTTAGTGATTTATTGGGGAAAAAATAGAACTTAATTCAGTTTTGGGAAATTAGAATACGCTTAGGGCTTGGATAAAGGAGAAAAGAAGAAAGAAAGGGAGAAAAGCCAAGATTTTGCCAAGAACGTCAAGCGTTTGAAGTGGAATTCGTCGGGTGTGATCCCTATTATGGTATGTGAGACATTTTAGTGATGGGTTAGTTCACCCACACACCAACTTGTTTCAATTCAGCGATTTTGGGTCGTTTACATGTTAAAAAGTGAAGTTCTTGAAGGATATCGTTGAGTTCTTGATTGGTTGTGTTGTTGAGGTTTCTTGTTGATTTGCTTCGTGTTTCTGGGTAGATTTTCGAGTTAGATCTGTTGTAAGTTGAGAGTACTAATGATTTTAAGTGTTTGGGGAAAGAACCATTAGAGTTTAGAGGGTTTAGAGATGAAAAATGGAGAAGAAAAGTCGTCAGACACTTGGGGAGGGGGTGGGGCGTTGCACCACCTAGCGCGCCCCAAAGCAGTTTCTGAATGTGGAGATGTGGGGCGACGCGCCAGCCCCCAGCATGCTCTCTAAATGTTGAGGGTTGGTGCCCCGCGCCACTCAGAGCGCTAGGGACGCCAATTCTCCCCATTCTTTCCCCACATTCTCGTACTTGTTCCTAAGTGATGTACCTATGTTTCCTAGTTGATTCCAACGCTCTAAATTACATCTAAAGATCATAAAATCATCCATAAACATGAGATCATGGACCTTGAATCCATAATTCAATTCAAGGAAAGTTTAGATCAAAGTCAAGAGAAGTTCTTAGAGTTTTCTAAAAGTCTTTTGCAAACGTTTTAACTTTGTTTTAAGACTTAAGTTTGAGTTCAGTAAGGAGTAAAGTTGAAGTTCATTTCTTCAAAAGTATATGGGGACTAAGTATTTCCAAAGAGATTTAAAATGTTTTCACATTTAAATAAGATCGGAAACTGGGATTTCCAAAGAGCTTTCGGGCTAGTTTTCAGAAAAAAGTAATCGCTTCCTAAATGAAGCAAGAGGGGAAACTTTGATTTCCAAGATAGACTCTGAGCTATGTTTTTGAGCACTAATCTCAAATCACAGAAGAAATATGTTTTAAAAACATAAGAGCCAGTACATTTTTGGGAGTAGTATTGAGCACCGAATTGGGGGAGCGTTCAAAGAACCCACAGCCCCCATAGAACCATGTAGCCATCATGGGTAGAAGAGGTTCATACTTTTTGGATGAATCTTTTTCAGATTAGACTAGTAGATCCATTAGGCAGTTCAAGTTCTATACCTTTGGCCGGGTATAGGATGCTCTGGCAGCGTAAGGTAGATCGCTGTATCATCACTATAGCTCTTATGTGATAGTTGTCGGTTAGAGAAACTCCCACAGTAGTTATTGTATTTTTATATACATCAGTTTATTTGTATTTCTACATACATCTCAAATTTATTGTATCTTTGCATACACACAGAGTTTATAGCATGTTTTTAAACAACTTTTCTTTATATTGCACTTGTTTTAAATTGCTTTATATTGATATGAGTCATCAGGTTAAGTTGAGTTGAGCCAGGTAAGTTATTCAGTTTCTTTCAGATTTCCTTCCAGCCTATGTTTGTTAGCATTCCAACTCGCATACTCGTACATTCAATGTACTGATGTCAGTTGGCCTGCATCTTATTATGATGCAGACACAGGTAAATAGGATCGGCATTCCAGTGCATCGTTAATCCAGTGAGCAGTTCAGAGTCAATCGGTGAGCCTCTTTGCATTCCAGAGAACTTTTTTTATTGTTTTCTAGTTTAGTTTTTTTTAGGATGTTGTGGGGTCTGTCCCAACATCCATCTCAGTTGTTATTAGAGGCTTCATAGACAGTCAGATGTTAGTCCTTTGAGTCTTTTCATTATCATTTCTTATTGTTAAGACTTGGGTTGCCACTTTTGGCCAAGTTGAATGTTTAATCTTTAAAACATTCTCAGTTATTTTATTTCAGTTCAGTTAAGTTCATTTATCATTATAGATATGAATTTTGTCTTCCGCTGAGTTAAGGAAGCCAGGCCAAGGGTTCGCTTGGGGCCAACAATGGTCTTCAAGTGCCAGTCCCTCCCAGGGTATGTAGGCTCGGGGCGTGACATACTTGGTATCAAATCCCAGAGTTCAAGTTTCCTAGGGAGTCTATGAAGCCGTGTCTGTAGAGTTCTTATTATCGGTGTGAAGCGCGCCACATCTATAATTAGGAGGCTGTAACATTTAGGAACTATCCCACTTTTTTCACACTCTTTTCGTGTGTTAGAGTTTATCTCTAAAAAGTTTTATCTCTAATTCGTGCTTGTGCGTGTTTTCAGATAACCATGCCTCCACGAAGAGCAGTTAGAAGTTGTCCAGCTAGGAGCAATATTGAAGAGCAAGAGTTACCTAATGCATCTGAAGTGCAACCGCAAGGAGAGGTCTTTAATGCTAAGTTTAGAGAGGCTATAATGATGCTTAGCCAAGTTGTGACCAATCAGGTTGGGCAGAAGAGAGGGGTTCGGCAAGAAGAGGCCGACACTTCAAGGATTCATGAGTTCTTGAGGATGAATCCCCCAAGTTTCACCGGTTCGAGAACTGCAGAGGACCTAGAGAATTTTATTGAAGAACTGAAAAAGGTGTTCGATGTGATGCATGTTGTTGATACTGTGAGAGTTGAGCTAGCTGCATATCAGATGAAGAATGTTGCTAGGACCTGGTTTCATCAGTGCAAAGGGGGTAGAGCTGAGAATGCACCACTTGTGAGTTGGGCCTGTTTTGAAGAGGCTTTCTTGGGGCATTTCTTTCCCTGAGAACTGAAAGAGGATAAGGTATGTGAGTTTCTCACACTAAAGCAGAATTCTTTGAGTGTGCATGAGTATGGGTTGAAGTTCACCCAACTGTCTCGATATGCTCCTAAAATGGTTGCGAACATGAGGAGTAGGATGAGTTTGTTTGTTGCTGGTATGGGTCGCCTGTCAAGCAAGGAGGGTCGGGCATCAATGCTGATTGGGGACATGGACATCTCGAGGTTGATGGTCTATGTGCAGCAGGTAGAGGAAAAGAAGCTGAGGGATAGAGAAGAGTTCAAAAACAAGAGAGCCAAGATAGGGAATGAATCCGGGCAGCAGAAGAGTAAAGCAAACCGATTGTCTTTGCAACAGAAACAGAAGGGACCTGCTCCATCATCTTCTAGTGCACCTGCACCTAAGAACAATAGTGAGTACTATGGTCAAAATTCCAGAGTTAAACCTACCTATTCACAGAGTAGTGCGGCGCAAAGGGGTAGTAAGTCTCCTGCCTGCGCCAAGTGTGGTAGGAGTCATTCAGGTATTTATCGTGAAGGCTCTACTGGTTGTTTCAAGTGTGGTCAAAGTGGACATTTCATGCGAGAGTGTCCAAAGAACCGGTAGGGTAATAGGGGCAATAGAGCCCAATCTTCTTCAATTGTTCCACCAGACAAGACTGCACCTAGAAGAGCTACTTCTGGTACTGGCGGAGGAACAAACCGCTTATATGCTATCACTAGTCACTAAGAGCAAGATGATTCGCCAGATATTGTCTCTGGTATGATTCGAGTCTTTGACTTTACTGTTTATGCCTTGTTAGATCCATGAGCGAGTTTATCTTTTGTAACTCTATATATTGCTATGAACTTTGATGTTATTCCTGAGAAACTTCGTGAACCATTCAGGGTTTCCACACCTGTTAGTGAGTCTATTCTAGCAGAGAGGGTCTATCGTAATTGTCCCATCTTTGTCAATCACAAGAGTACCATGGTTGATTTAATTGAGTTAGACATGGTAGACTTTGATGTCATTCTTGGTATGTACTGACTTCATGCCTGTTATGCCTCAGTTGATTGTAGAACTCGAGTAGTCAAGTTTCAGTTTCCAAATGAGCCAGTCTTAGAGTGGAAAAGCAGTTCAGCAGTGCCTAAGGGTCGTTTCATTTCGTACCTTAAGGCAATGAAGTTGGTTTCTAAGGGGTGTGTATCACTCAGTCCGAGTTAATGACTCAAGTGTTGAAGTACCTCTTATTCAGTCAGTTCCAGTAGTAAAAGAGTTTCCAGATGATCTTCCCGGAGTCCCTCTGGAGAGAGAGATAGACTTCAGTATAGATCTTAATCCAGATACTCGTCCTATCTCTATTACGCTATACAGAATGGCACCAATTGAGTTAAAAGAGCAGTTGAAAAATCTTTTAGATAACGGCGTCATTCGACCAAGTGTCTCACCTTGGGGCGCTCCGGTCTTATTTGTGAGAAAGAAAGATGGTTCCCTTAGGATGTGTATAGATTATCGTCAGTTGAACAAGGTTACTATCACAAATAAGTATCCTCTTTCGAGAATTGATGATCTTTTCGATCAACTTCAGGGTGCTTTTTATTTTTTGAAAATAGACCTCAGATCAGGTTACCATCAATTGAGAGTAAGGGAATGTGATATTCGAAAGACAGCTTTCAGAACCAGATATGGTCATTATGAGTTTTTGGTCATGTCTTTTGGTTTGACCAATGCACCAGCAGTGTTTATGGATCTTATGAACAGTCTTCAAACCTTATTTAGATATGTTTGTTATCGTCTTCATTGATAACATACTAATCTATTCTAGGAATGAAGAAGATTTTGCTAGTCATCTCAGAATAGTTCTTCAGACTTTGAAAGATAAGGAGTTGTATGCCAAGTTCTCTAAGTGTGAGTTTTGGCTTGAGTCTGTGGCATTCTTAAGCTATATTGTGAAGGGAGAGGGAATTAAGGTTGATACTCTGAAAATTGAGGTAGTGCAGAATTGGCCTAGACCCATATCTCTAACTGATATTAGGAGTTTCTTGGGTTTAGCTGGCAACTACAGAAGATTTGTAGAGGGTTTCTCGTCCATTTTGTCTCCTTTGACGAAGTTGACTCAGAAAATAGTGAAGTTTCAATGGTCTGAAGGTTGTGAGAAAAGCTTTCAGGAATTGAAGAAGAGGTTGACTACTGCCCCAATATTGACCTTACCAGAAGGTACTCAAGGTTTTGTGGTGTATTGTGATGTATCTAGAGTTGGCTTGGGTTGTGTCCTAATGCAGAATGGCAAGGTGATATCTTATGCCTCCAGACAGTTGAAGGTTCATGAGAAGAACTATCCAACGCATGACTTAGAGTTGGCTGCGGTAGTCTTCGCTTTGAAGATTTACCGTCAGTATTTGTATGGTATTCATGTTGATGTATTCACTGACCACAAGATCTTACAATATGTGTTCACTCAGAAAGAACTCAATCTCAGAAAAATAAGGTGGTTAGAGTTGCTCAACGATTATGACATGAGTATTCTCTACTACCTAGGTAAGGCTAATGTTGTTGATGATGCCTTGAGTAGGTTGTCTATGGGTAGTACTACCCATGTTGATAAAAAAAAAAGAGTTAGCGAAAGATGTGCATAGACTTGCACGCTTAAGAGTCCGACTGATGGATTCAACAGAAGGAGGAATAGTTTTGACGAATGCGACTGAATCATCACTAGTGTCAGAAGTGAAAGAAAAGCAAGACCAAGATCCCATTTTGCTTGACTTGAAGGCAAATGTTCAAAAACAGAGAGTATTAACTTTCTAACAAGGGGGAGATGGTGTGTTAAAATACCAAGGTAGATTGTGTGTACCAATGGTGGATGAACTCCCAGAGAGGATAATGGAGGAAACTCATAGCTCCAGATATTCCATCCATCCGAGTTCCCCCAAAATGTACCGTGATTTGAGAAAGGTGTATTGGTGGAATGGTATGAAGAAGGATATTGCAGAGTTTGTTGCCACATGTCCGAATTGCTAGCAAGTGAATGTTGAATAACAAAGGCCTGGTGGTTTGGTCCAGAATATAGAGCTTCCAGAATGGAAGTGGGAGATGATTAATATGGATTTCATCATAGGTTTTCCAGGGTCTCGCAGACAACATGATTCCATTTGGATGATTGTAGATAGAGTGACTAAATCAGCCCATTTTCTACCGGTAAAGACTACTCATTCAACATAAGATTTTTCCAAGTTGTATATCCAAGAAATGGTAAAACTTTATGGGGTTTTGGTCTCCATTATTTCAGATAGAGGTGCCTAATTTATAGCACAGTTCTGGAAATCTTTCCAGAAAGGTTTGGGCTCAAAGGTGAACTTGAGCACTGCCTTTCATCCTCAAACTGACGGGCAAGCAGAGCGCACTATTCAGACCTTAGAAGATATGTTGAGAGCTTGCGTGATTGATTTCAAGAGTAATTGGGATGATCACCTACCTCTCATTGAATTTGCTTATAACAACAATTATCATTCTAGCATCCAGATGGCTCTATATGAAGCTCTTTATGGGAGAAGTGCAGATCTCCTATTGGATGGTTTGAAGTTGGTAAAGCAGAGTTGATAGGACCATATTTAGTTCACCAAGCCATGGAGAAGTTGAAGGTGATTCATGAGAGGTTGAAAACGGCGCAGAGTCGTCAAAAATCCTACACAGATGTTAGGAGAAGGCCATTAGAGTTCGAAGTAGATGATTGGGTATATTTGAAAGTTGCACCCATGAAGGGTGTTATGAGGTTTGGTAAGAAGGGAAAGCTTAGTCCCCGGTATATTGGACCTTATCGCATAGCCAAGAGGATTGGTAGTGTTGCTTACGAGTTGGAGCTACCATAAGAAGTAGCAGTGGTTTATCCGGTATTTCACATCTCTATGTTAAAGAAGTGCATGAGAAATCCTTCATTGATAGTACCAACTGAAAATGTTGGGATTAAGGATAATTTATCTTATGAGGAGATTCCGGTCCAAATTTTAGATCGCCAAGTTCGCAAATTGAGAACAAAGTAGGTCGCATCAGTTAAAGTCCTTTGGAGGAACCAATTTATTGAAGAAACTACTTGGGAAGCTGAAGAGGATATAAAGAAGAGATATCCACATCTCTTTGAATCCGGAGAAAATTCAGATCAAGGTACTAATCCTCTTCTTAGTACTAGCTAAATTATGAGTATGCATGTTGTTACTTGTTTTTTTGCTTGTTGAGTGTTGAACTGATGTAACTACCCTTAGCTTAGTGAAATAAAACTCATTCGAGGATGAATGTTCCCAAGGAGGAGATATTGTAACATCTCGCACCTAGAAACGACTATAAATAGTTTAAAATATGAAAATATTTATTTTTGGAAAGAATAAGGAAATCTGGAAATTTTGTCTAAGTTAAGAAAGTGAGTTTTGACTATTTTCAAACGACCATAACTCCTATATCAGGATGAGTTAGGAGCAGCTCTTGATATGGTCGGAATCCCTTGGAGATATCTTTCCAACGCCACTGAGATTGCACGATTTTTACATCGTATGAGTGAGATATGCCTTTCGAAAGTTGGGCTGTTGGATTGAGGAAAGTCCCAATCCGGATTTAGGGAAGGGCAAAGTATTTTCTCTAATTAATTTCCTAATTCATTTTTAGGGATTTATTGGGGTAAAAACAGAACTTAATTCAGTTAGTCGGTGAGCCTCTTTGCATTCCAGAGGACTCTTTTTATTGTTTTCTAGTTTAGTTTTTTTTAGGATGTTGTGGGGTCTGTCCCAACATCCATCTCAGTTGTTATTAGAGGCTTCGTAGACAGTCAGATGTTATTCCTTTGAGTCTTTTCATTATCATTTCTTATTGTTATGACTTGGGTTGCCACGTTTGTCCAAGTTGAATGTTTAATCTTTAAAACACTCTCAATTATTTTATTTCAGTTGAGTTAAGTTCATTTATCATTATAGATATGAATTTTGTATTCCGCTGAGTTAAGTAAGTTAGGCCAAGGGTTCGCTTGGGGCCAACAATACTCTTCGAGTGCCAGTCCCGCCCAGGGTATAGGCTCAGGGCGTGACAATCACCATCTTCTTTCAATCAACACAAAATCTCCCGATGGATAGAGTATAACCAGGTCCCTATCTTCATCAAAAGTCTTAGGATTCTCTTAGAAGCCTTCAAATGTGATTCCGTTGAAAAGCTTGGTATCTTGCATAAATCCTAACACTTGTATCATTTACATCTGGACCGGATCCATCAGCACCCAACTTCAAGTTGGTCCCTATGGGACTATCAGTTGACTTGGCATCCATAATATGAAAGTTCTTTACTAGCTTCTCTGAGCTTGAACCAGGTCTCTGTTCTGGACAAGCTGGTCCTTGCTTAGGGCTTTGGTGAAGATGTCAGCCACTTGATCTTCCATTTTGAAAAGCTTTAGAGGTTTGATTGATCTGTACCTTTACGAAGACATCTCCCATCATGCTCAGTTATAACTTTTTACTTATGAGTGCGGCAATCTTTTCACATAACATCTCAAAAATTGCTTCACAGATGATATCATCGATATATACTTGAATAATCATCAATGTTTTTCTTGTCAGCTTGTCCGGGAACTGAGTGTCATACTTTGAACTGCATCATCTTTGTTCAGCATTGTCTACCGGACCTGGTCCCTCATCAGGTTCATCATCTGCATCAGCTTCTTTGGGATTGCTGGATTCATAAAGAGGATGTTCTTCAACAAGCTCATCGTTTAGGTCATCTTTCTAAATCTATAACATCTTTTCCATCTCAGAATCTTCTTTGTTTTTCAACTTGCTTCTCAATTCTTCCAGAATCATCAAAAATCACATGAACATCTTTTTCAATCCACACATTTTTTATACACCGGATAAGCCTTGCTGGAGGAAGAACATTCCACAAACACTCTTTTATCATTATTTGGATCAAACTTCCCAATATCATCCTTTATGTCACAAGACATGTAGTATTCACCACTTCAGCCCAAAAGTTCTTTGAAAGATTAAAATACTGCTTATTCTACTTGAAGGATGGTCTGACATGCTTCTCTTTAACACAAGCATCACAAACATTGTCATCTTGAGCATCAAGAGAAGTGAGAATGTTACAAGCGGTGTTGAGATCAGCAGTACATGTTCTTGCATCTCCCTTTTTGTCAACATTATCATCTGAGAGATCCAGTTGTGACCATACATTTGTTCAACTTCCTATTAAAAGTAGAATATTTCAACACATCATTTTTCAGAGGGCTATATCATTATGGATTATCTATCCTTTTCATTTATCTTGCAAGGTAAAGCAAGCATAGAGACTAAAATAGGTGAATATAAGAATTGTTTGTATGGAATCTTGAATTCATTTTCTAGTGCATCAATGTTTAATATTACCGTTTTGGTCTAAGTAGTGAATGAAGGATAGAGAAGGAGAAAAACTGAAAATTATATATCATGTTATTTTAAATACAAACATTTCAGAACGTCAAAGAGAAAATCTTCACAATCTAGCAAAGGTGAAATGTCAAATCCATAAGGAAGTAAATATGTACAAAATATTACTGAACCCATGTGGTTAAAGCAAAACTCATTTGAAATAACTAAAAGAAAGTGACAGATTGCGTTACCTGTAAATCTAAAAGAAATTGGAGATAACGATTAGTAGGAAAAAAGTATATACACAGCTTTAGCAGAGGGACGCGTAACAGAAGTGATCTGCCTCAATCAGAAAGATTTACATACACCTCCAAATTTAGCAGAATCGTTTTATCTTCAAGTATAAGACATTATAGTCCATACAAAACTTTAACATTTAATGATCGATAAACAAAGATGACAATTTATTCTAACCGTACCAAAATATAAAGGTGAAACTAATGAGAAACACGTTGACTAAAAACACATGAAGATCGTAATTTCTTTAGGAGAATACGAATGACGAAAAATATTTATCAACGTATCCATTATTCATTTAGTCAGTGCCAATTTCTGAAAAAGAGATATGTACACTGAAAGGTAATCCAGCTTTCGCTAGCTTCTTGTTTGTTTTATTTTGTTAAGTTCCAAGATGGTTGGATTTTCAGTTCATTCAATTTAGCCAACATGAAATGGAAAATATAAGTGAACAAAGAAGCTTTCAAACCCCTTGAAGGCTTAATAGAGTACTAATGATCGAGAAAAAGAAAAATGAAGAACAGTTATAATGGTAGCAGGATGTAACTCCTGAAGGTTAGTCCCACAAAAGGGATTATCTCACATAAGATTCTACATTCAAAAATTATAGCAAATGCTTTGAAATAAAAATATCGACAGCACACATATCACGGACAAAGCTGAATATGAGCAAGTATAATACTATGCCAAGGAAAAAATGAAACAAACTGTCACAATCAAATTAGAGAAGATGAAGCATAGTTAAGGAGTATAACTATTTAGATCGCAGACCAGAAATCTATGAACTTACCTATGAAAATTGGAGAAATTGAGTAGATTTTTTTTGAATATGAAGTTTCTATGCCCATCCCTGCATATCATGTTTGCAATCCTCTCATTTCTCCTTCAAGTAAATGCAAAGACCTACACATGAAAAATTAATAAATCTTAAAAACACTCACATCAAGAACAAAGCGTAAGGAAAACTAAATTTCAATAACCAATTTTTTTTTAAAAATAAAAATTAAACTGATAAATAGGGAAACGGACAGGAGAAGGAGAAAAAGAACCAGAAGCAACATCTAATTAACCCTAAATCCAGTGCATGCAACATTACTAAAACAGAAAAGCGAAATAGATCAGCAAAATTGAATGAAAAATTGAACCAATCGAATAAAAAATCGACAAAATAAAAACTAAATTCAAAACAAAAGAAATAAAAGCACAAATATCGATAGCCGTCAGATACTATTGGAATTCTGTGGGAAGATTGATGATAACATTTGAAAGAAGATGGAAGAAAGCTGGTTAAAAAGTAACAATTGGAAGATAATAAAAGAGGTAGTTGGTATGGAGAATTGGTAAAGTTTCATCGGACATCCCTATGCCTTCCATGAAGACGAACATGAACAATACGGTCACTTTGCAGAGCAAACTTTTTCTTAAAAGCTTGGACATAGAAGATAAACAAAATCAGTACGTGATTTATTTTTCTAAGTACTGAACTTTCTGCACATTACCCGATCCAATCTTCCCAATATAGAAGACAATCAAAATTTTCAGAAAAATAAACTGACCGAAAAAGGAGAAAATACGAAGGGCTCTTTGACCAACCTTGTTCAAGAACCAATTTCGAGCGAAGGAATGCATCAATTTTTGTAGAGAAAGGAGTGAGAAGCTGAAGAAATTTGGGGAGAAAGTGAAAATCAGATGTCTCTCACAAAGGTAAAAAACAAGGTAATACGTTTTTGACCAAAAAAAAAGAAGGAAAACGGGGAGAGTGAACTTAAAATACACGTGGACTTAAGCAAACAAAGAAATAAAATGGGCCCCAAGTTTATGGTACAATTTTCATTACTTGTAGTACAACTGTTTGATGTTGTGTTAGTCCTTTCCAACTCCCACTTCTAAATGTACAACTGTTTGATGTTGTGTTGGTCCTTTCCAACTCCCACTTCTAAATAAGGAGAATAAAAGTTTACTTTTCTTCCTAAATAACTTTAAGAAACTTAAAGATATTTCCAAAATCCTGGCATGTGATTTTCTTCCACGGCTTTATCACGCCGAACTAAACACTCATTTTTCATATTAGTTGATTATTTTACTTTTGAAGAAAATACTCTTTCTATTCCTAATTATTTGTCCATTTTTAAAATTGGCACACCTATTAAGAAAACAATTATTGACATAGTAAGTTTATCAATTTATCCTTATTAATTATGAAATGGATGAATTAAAACTTAAAACATTCAAAAAATTCTACATTTTCAAAGTAATTAATTAAGGGTATAATAGGTAAAATAAATTTGTTTTCTTGATTTGTCTAAATGGACAAATAATTAAGAATAACTTAAAAAAGAAAAGTGGACAAGTAATTAGAAACAAATGGAGTAGTCGTTTAACTTACTAAATTAAGAAAACATCAATAAAAATTTACCTATGTTACCTCTATAATTTTTTTTTAAAAAATATTCACATTTATTTGTAAAATTTCTAATTTCTTTTTAGAAATGAATTAATAAAATTATTTTCTTATTTATAATTTTTTAATATTCATGTAAAATGAAAGACAGAAAGAATATTTATTTTTTTGAAAAAACACTTTTCTAAAACAATATTTTTAAAAAAGCGCTGATAATTTTGCTTGTATTCGCTATTTTCGGCTATAGTGCGAATATTGTATGTATATAATATGTTCAGTAGAGTTCAGACGAATTAAAAAAAAATGCAATATTTTTGTAGCGCTTAATCTCCTTTATTCTTAATTGGCAAACCTATAAATAATTTGAAGAAATGAAAGCTAAGAACTGTTAAAGTGAACAGGTCAAATTCACGTTCCCATTTCATAAGGAATAAGCATCGTTGACAGTATTATTTTTTTTCACTCGGTTCAGAATTCGCAATAGAGTTTTGATTAAATTTGATTTACGCATTGTAGGATCCATTTGGGGTGACACTTTCAACAAATTTTTCTCTATATCTAGGATTCAAATATAATACATTTGATTAAGAATGAAACAGTCTCGGTCTCACCACTGTACATGTAACAAACCAATACGGGATGGAGCTAGAGTGCATTTATTTTAAGAAATTATTAAATATTTCACAGTTTTGTAGTTTCCTTTCTTTTTTCGCAACCAGCTTCACTGGGCGGATGAGTAGTTATGAGGAGTCGTTAGTAGAGTACAAATATAATGCTAAATAGAGTATATTAGTAATGTTTGATTAATAATGCTTGTATTAATTAGTAATGCTTGTATCAATTATAGATTGATTATTTTATGCATTGTTTAATTAGGTGCATTAAAATTAACATGTATTGCATAAAAAAAATTATTTACAAAGATACTCTTCACAATTATGGTGGAAAAGATGTAAAAAAAAAGTTTTAAGGGGCAATTGGATCTTTAACCATGCTAATGCATGCATTAAAACCATTGCATTACTAATACATAGCATCCATGATATTAGTAATAGTGTAATACACACTTTAATACACAGTAGAGTGTATAACTAATGTTTACATTAGTTATAAATAGGTTGGAAAAAAATATCAAACAAGATATTAATAAAAACATAAAGTAATAATTTCTATTTCTAACTTTATTATTATATATAAATTTGGCAATAAATTATCGTTCAATATTAAAGTCTCACATTAGTTAAATGTATGAAATTCAGTTTTGTTATATGGTGGAGATGTACGAGAAGTGATCAAAATATTTATATGTTATATTAAGAAAATGAATAGATTAAAGAATATGTAAAAAGACTATTTGTTTGTATTTTAGCTTCTGGCAAATACACTTAGAGTGTCTTAGGAAAAATAATGCATGCATTAACTTTGTGTATTACTATAAATAATGCTTGCATAAGTTAAACACTCTATTGTGTATTAAGGTGTACATTACTAATACCATGAATTTCTAGGTATTAGCAATGCACTGATTTCAATGCATGCATTAACATGACAAAAGACTCAATTGTCCCTCAAAACCTTTTTTACATCTTTTCCACCATAAAGTGGAGGGTATCTTTGTAAATAATCTTTTTAATGCAATACATACTATTTTTAATGCATTAAACCAAACAATGCATTAAATAATATATGTATAATTAATGCAAACATAACTAATACATGCATGAGTCGTTTGATAGTGTATAAAAATAATGCTCAATAGAGTGTATAAGAAAAGCTTGTAATAGTTATATACTTGCATTAGTTGTACATAAATTATTTCTTATATATTGTTTGGTTTGGTGTATTAAAAATAGCATGTATTGCACACAAATATTTATTTACAAAAATATCCTCCATAATTATGGTGAAAAAGATGTAAAAGTATTTTTGAAGGGTATTTGTGTCTTTAAAATGCTAATGCATGCATTACTAATACCTAGAAATTCATGGTATTAGTAATACACTCCCCAATACACAATAGAGTGTATAATTACTGCTTGCATTAGTTATACATAGTATGAAAAAAAGTATCAAACAAGATATTACTAATACACAAAGCTAATGCATGCAAGCATTATTTTTGTTAATACATGCAAACATTACTAATACACTCTATTTAGCATTATTCTTATACACTTTACCAAACGACCCGGTACCGGGTCGTTTGGTAGGGTGTATAAGAATAATGCTAAATAGAGTGTATTAGTAATACTTGCATAAGCAGTGCAGAGTCATTTGGTAGAGTGTATTAACAAATGCATGCATTAGCTTTGTGTGTTAGTAATATCTTGTTTGATACTTTTTTTCATACTATGTATAACTAATGCAAGCAGTAATTATACACTCTATTGTGTATTGAGGAGTGTATTGCCAATACCATGAAATTTTTGGGTATTAGTAATGCATGCACTAGCATTTTAAAGACACAAAAAATACTTTTACATCTTTTTCACCATAATTATGAAGGATATTTTTGTAAATAAATATTTGTGTGCAATACATGCTATATTTAATGCACCAAACCAAACAATGTATAAGAAATAATTTATGTACAACTAATGCAAGTATAACTAATACAAGCATTATTAATGCAAGTATTTCTTATACACTCTATTGAGCATTATTTTTATACACTCTATGAAACGACTCCTGCATGTATTAGTTATTTTTGCATTAATTATACATAGATTATTTTAATGCATTGTTTGGTTTAATGCATTAAAAATAGTATGTATTGCATTAAAAAGATTTTTTACAAAGATACCGTCCACTTTATGGTGGAAAAGATGTAAAAAAGGTTTTCATGGACAATCGAGTCTTTTGTCATGTTAATGCATGCATTGAAATCAGCACATTGCTAATACCTAGAAATTCATGGTATTAGTAATGCACACCTTAATACACAATAGAGTGTTTAACTTATGCAAGCATTATTTATAGTAATACACAAAGCTAATACATGCATTATTTTTCCTAATACACTCTACGTGTATTAGCCAGAAGCTAAAATACAAAAAAAAAAGTCTTTTTACATATTCTTTAATCTATTCATTTTCTTAATATAACATATAAATATCTTGATCACTTCTCTCACATCTCCACCATATAACAAAACTGAATCTCATACATTTAACTAATGTGAGACTTTAATACTGAACAATAATTTATCATAAAATTTATATATAATAATAAAGCTAGAAATAGAAATTATTACTTTACGTTTTATTAATACCTTGTTTGGTATTTTTTCCAACCTATTTATAACTAATGAAAACATTAGTTATACTCTCTATTGTGTATTAAAGTGTGTATTACACTATTACTAATATCATGGATTCTAGGTATTAGTAATGCAATGGTTTTAATGCATGCATTAGCATGGTTAAAGATCCAATTGCCCCTTAAAACTTTTTTTTTACATCTTTTCCACCATAATTGTGAAGAGTATCTTTGTAAATAATTTTTTTTATGCAATACATGTTATTTTGAATGCACCTAATTAAACAATGCATACAAATAATTTATCTATAATTGATACAAGCATTACAAATTAATACAAGCATTATTAATCAAACATTACTAATATACTCTATTTAGCATTAAATTTATTGTCACGTCACGACCCTACACCCTGGGCGGGACTGACACTCGAAGGCCATTGTTGGCCCCAAGCGAACCCTTGGCCTGGCTTACTTAACACAGCGAAAGACTTAAACTCAACAAAGGTAAGTTCATATAGTAAACTGGAATGTTATAAAGGAACATTCAACTGGCTATTAAGGCAAACTCAAGTCTCAACATGGAATAATGACAATGAAAAGACTAAACAACTAACATCTAACTGTCTATGAAGCCTCTAATAACAATTGAGATGGATGTTGGGACAAACCCCACAACATCCTAGTGAACTAAACTAGAAAATAATGAAATGGATCCTCCGGAATGCAAGGACGCTCACCAACAAACTCTGAAATACTCACTGGATCAACGATGCGCCGAAAAGTCGATCTTAATTACATGTGTCTGCATCATAAGATGATGCAAGCCAACTGGCATCAGTACATTGAATGTACGAGTATGCGAGTTGGAAAACTAAACATAACATAGGCTTGAAAAGGATTTGAAAGAAACACTTACCTTGGCTCTTCTCAACTCATGAATACTTCACTGAACTCATTTCATTATAAAATAGTTTAAGACAAGTGCAATATAAAGAAAAAGAAAACTGTTAAAAACATGCTGTCAACTTATAATCATAAAATCATACAAAAAAATATCATGATCCCTCTTAAAGCATTTACTCTTTTCTAAAAACTACCCCGAAGGCTCATTGGAAATTGAGGTTTCCTTTCTTGTTTAAATGTGAAAACATTTTAAACTCTTTGGTAATACATGGTCCCCATATACTTTTGAAGAAAATGAACTTCAACTCTTTACTCTTTGCTTAACTTGAAATTTAAGTCTTTGAACAAGTTAAAACATTTGGAAAAGACTTTTGGAAAACTCTAAGAACTTCTCTTGACTTGACTCTTACTTCTCTTGACGTTGATCCTAACTTTCCTTGAATTGGATTATGGATTCAAGGTTCATAATCTCATGTTTATGGATGATTTCATGATGTTTAGATGTACCTTAGAGTGTTGGAGTCAATTATAAAATATAGGTACATTGCTAAGGAACAAGTACGAAAAGGTGGGGAAGGAATGAGGAGAACTGGCGTCCCTAGCACTCTGAGAGGCGCGGGGCGCCAGCCCTCAACATTCAGAGACCAAGTTGGGGTGCTCTGGCTGGCGCGACTCCCCACCCCCTTCCCTAAGTGCTTGACGACTTTTCTTCTCCGTTTTTTCAACTCTAAACCCTCTAAACTACAATGGTTCTTTTCTCAAACACTAAGGATCATTTATAACCTTAAAATATGATAGATTCAAACCAAAATTACACCCGAAAACATGAATCAAATTGCAAGAAACTTCAACAAAACAACCAACAGACGAATTTCATCAAGAACTCAAAGGATTAACTTTCAAATCACACATCTTTCGCTGAATTGAATCATGATTGGCGCGTGGGTGAACTAACCCAATGCTATGTGATCTCACATACCTTTTTAGGGATCACCCCCGACGAAATCCACAAGCTATTCTTGGCGAAATCAACGAATCTTGCTTCTTCTTCTCCTTTCTCCTTCTTTCTCTTTTCTCCAAGCCCTAGCGTGAACTCTAACTTTTCTAAACTGACCAAAATCTGGTTTTACCACAATTAATCTCCTAAAAACGAATATGAATAATTAGGTAAGGAAAAGACTAAACAACCTTCTAAATTCTGGATTAGATTTTCTTAATCCAACAACCCAACTTCCAAAAGGCATAAAACTTATTCATACGAACTAGGAATTGTGCAAACTCGGTGGTGTTGGAAAGATCATTCCAAGAGCTTTCCAACCATGTCTGGAAGTACACCTAACTTATCTTGAACTTGGAGTTATGGCCATTTGAAGTTGACCAAAACTCAACTTTTCCTAACTTGAACAAATTTCTAGATTTTCATTCTTTCCAAAAATGACTATTTCCAATTATTAGCTTCTTCCTTGTTATTTCAAATTACGAGATGTTACAATATCTCCCCATTGGGAACATTCGTCCTCAAATGAGATTATTCTCACATAGCTCAAGGCGTAACATCAAGTTCAAACACCCAACAAACAACATGCTTACTCATAAATAAATACTAAGAAAGGATTAGTACCTTGATCTGGAACTTCTCTGGGTTCGAAGAGATGTGGATATCTCTTTTTCATACTTTTTCACCAATAGACTTCTCTCAAGTCACGGTACATCTTAATGAAACCCGGATGAATGGAATATCTGGTGCTTTAAGCTTCCTTCATGATCCTCTCTTGGTTTCCATCCACCATTGATACACACAACCTACCTTTATGTCTTAACATACCATCTCTCCCTTGTTCAAAAGCTAATATTTTTTGCTTAAGAATATTTGCCTTCAATTCAAGCAAGATAGGGTCTTGGTCTTGCTCGCGTTTTACTTCTGACACTAATGATGATTCAGCCCCTTTCATCACCATTATTCCTCCTCTTATGGAATCCATTAATCGAAATCTTAATCGTGCAAGTCTATACACATCTTTTGCTAACTCTTTCTTATCTTCCTCAACATGGGCGGTACTACCCATAGACAACCTGCTCAAGGCATCAACAACAACATTAGCCTTACCTGGGTGATAAAGAATACTCATGTCATAATCTTTGAGTAATTCTAAGCACCTCTTTTGTCTAAGATTAAGCTCTTTCTGGGTGAACACATATTTAAGACTCTTGTGATCAGTGAATACATCAACATGCACACCATACAAGTAATGACGCCATATCTTCAAAGCGAATACTACAGCAACCAACTCTAAGTCATGGGTGGGGTAGTTCTTCTCATAAACTTTCAACTGTCCGGAGGCATAAGCTATAACTTTGCCATTCTGCATTAAGACACAACCCAATCCAACTCTAGATGCATCACAGTACACCACAAAACCTTGAGTACCTTCTAGTAAGGTCAAAACTAGGGCAGTAGTCAACCTCTTTTTCAATTCCTGAAAGTTTTTCTCATAAGCTTCAAACCATTGAGATTTCTCTATCTTCTGAGTTAACTTGCTCAAAGGGGATAAAATAGATGAGAACCCCTCTACAAACCTTCTATAATAGCCAACCAAACCCAAGAAACTCTTAATATCAGTTAGAGATGTGGGTTTAGGCCAATTCTGCACTTCCTCAATCTTTTGGGTATCAACTCTAATTCCATCACCGGAAATTATGTGGCCCAAGAACGCCACAGACTCAAGCCAAAACTCACATTTCGAGAACTTAGCATACAACTCCTTATCTTTCAAAGTCTAAATAATTATTCTGAAATGGCCAGCATGATCTTCTTCATTCCTTGAATAAATTAGTATGTCATCAATGAAGACGATAACAAACATATCTAAGTAAGGTTTGAAGACTCAATTCATAAGGTCCACGAACGTTGTTGGTGCATTGGTCAAACCAAAAAACATGACCAAAAACTCATAATGACCACAACGGTTCCTGAATGTTGTCTTGGGAATATCACATTCCCTTACTTTCAACTAATGGTAGCTAGATCTGAGGTCAATCTTAGAAAAACAAGAAGCACCCTGAAGCTGATCGAAAAGATCATCAATTCTCGGAAGAGGATACTTATTTTTGATATTAACTTTGTTCAACTGACGGTAATTTATACACATCCTAAGGGAACCATCTTTCTTTCTCACAAACAAGACCGGAGCACCCCAAGGTGAGACACTTGGTCGAATGAAGCCCTTATCTAATAGATCTTTTAACTGCTCTTTCAACTCCTTCAACTATGTTGGTGCCATTCTGTATGGCGGAAAAGAGATAGGACGAGTATCTGGAAGAATGTCTATACCGAAGTCTATTTCTCTCTCAGGAGGGACTCCGGGAATATCATCAAGAAAGACTTCTGGAAACTCTCGTACTACTGAAACTGACTGAATATGAGGTATCTCAACACTAGAGTCATTAACTCGGACTAGATAATAGACACACCCCTTAGAAACGAACTTTCTTGCCTTAAGGTACGAAATAAAATGACCCTTAGGCACTGCTGAACTACTTTTCCACTCTAAGACTGGCTCATTTGGAAACTGAAACTTAACTACTCGAGTTCTACAATCAACTGAGGCATAATAGGCATGAAGCCAATCCATACCAAGAATGACATCAAAATCTACCATGTCTAACTCAACTAAATCAGCCATGGTGTCTTTGTGATGGATGGAAATGACATAATTACTATAAACTCGCTAAGCTAGAATAGACTCTCCAACAGGTGTAGAAACACAGAAGGGTTCACACAGTTTCTCAGGAATAACATCAAACTTATTTGCAACATAAAGGTTAACAAAAGATAAACTTGCTCCTGGGTCTAGCAAAGCATAAACATCAAAAGTAAAGACTTGGATCATACCAGTGACCACATCTGGCGAATTTTCTTGCTTTTGGTGACTATTGATAGCATACAAGCGGTTTGTTTCCCCTCCAGTACCTGAAGTAGCTCCTCGAGGTGCAACTCTGTCTGGTGAAGCAACTGAAGAAAGTTAGGCCCTATTGCCCCTATTACCATTACCTTGCATATTCTCAGGACACTCCCTCATAAAATGACCATTCTGACCACACTTGAAACAACCAGTAGAGCCCTCACGACAAATACTTGAGTGGTTTCTGCCACACTTAGCACATGCATGAGGCTTACAACCCTTTTATGTCATACTGCCTTGAGAATATCCAGGTTTAGCTCTGAAACTCTAGGAATTCTGACTATTATACTCACTTTTTTTCTTAGGTACAAGTGCACTAGCAAATGATGGGGAATGTCCCTTCTGTTTCTGTTGGAAGGAAGACCAGTTCGTACTACTCTTTTGCTGCCTGAACTCGTTCCCTGATGTCTTAGCCCTCTTATTCTTAAACTTTTCTCTATCTTTCAGCTTATCCTCCTCAACTTGTTGCACATGGATCATTAGCCTTGCTATGTCCATATCCCCTATCAACATTGTTGCCCTACCTTCCTTACTTGACTGACAAGACAACCCAGCAACAAATAAACTAATTCTGCTTCTCATGTCAGCAACCATCTCCAGGGCATAGCGGAAAAGTTGTGCGAACTTCAGACTGTACTCATGAAAACTCATAGACTCCGGATTAAGGGTGAGAAACTCTCTTATCTTTGCCTCTCGTAACTCACGAGGAAGAAAGCTGTAACACCCCAGAAATTTTTTGAACTAAGACTCGAACCGTTCTTTGTTGTGAGTAGGATTTTACCGAGGAATTAAAATTTATTAAGTGTTAAGGTCACTAGATGTAGCACCTTGAGTTCGAAAAAGAATTAAATTGGAAATAGCAAAATTTGAAATTTTGCAAGTTAAGCAAAGTATGAGTTTTGGGTCGACTTCAAACGACCATAAATTCCAGCTCAAGATGAGCTAGGTGTGATACCAGATACCGTAGGAAATACCTTTGAATTATCTTTCCAACGCCTCCGAGTTTGCTAAGTTTAGAGGTCGGATGAGTGAGATATGACCTTTTGAAATTAGGTTTTCCAATTAAGGAAAGTCAAAACCGGGTTTTAGAGGGGTATTTTGGTCTTTTCCTTACCCAATCAGATTTAATTCGTTTTTAGTAATATTTTAGGGGTATAATATGATTAGGTTCAGTTTTATATTCCTAGTTTACGCCTAGGGTTTTAGTTGAGAGTTCAAGAAGAGAAAAGAAGAAGAAAGAAGAAGAGAAAAGAGAAAGGATGAAGGCGTTCGACGACGTTTTTAAGAGTTGTTGCGGATTGTCGCCATGGGTTTGATCCCTAAGAGGTATGTAAGCTTCCATAGTGTTGGGTTTGTTCACCCACATGCCAAACATGTTATTTTCAGAGCAAATTTCACTCTTGAAGTTGAAAGATTAGAGTTCTTGATAGGTGTTCTTGAAGTTCATTCTAAGTCTTGTTGTGTGGAGTTTTGGATGATTTCTTGAGATCAAAGTGAGTGTTATAAGGGATGTATTGAGTAAATTAGAGTGTACTTATGTTAAGTAATTGATTCTAAGTGATTGGGGAAGAAACCGTTCGATTCTAGGCGAGTTAGGGTGAGAAAACGAGCAAAGAAGCTCGTCAGATTTTCTGGGTTGGGGGCCTGGCACGATGCGCTTGCCAGAGCACCCCAAACCCACCTCTGAAGTTTAGGAGCTGGCACCCCGCGCCACCCATAGCGCCAGGGTCGCCTGCCCCACCCAGTTTGTCGTCGATTTCCCCGTTTGAGTTCGTTTAAAGTGCACATTCACTCATTTTCGATTCTAACTACTCTAAGTTACTTTTAAACAACTAAAATCATTCCTAACATGATCATAACCTTGAATTCATAATTCAAATTCAAGGTAGAGTTGAGAGTTAAGTTTTGAGAATTTTTTTGAATATTCTAAGAAAGTCCCTTTGAGTCTTTTTGTGGAGTCTTCTACAACTTCTAGTAACTTGTTTCAAGACTTGAGCAAGTGAGTGTGAGGATGAGGAGAATGTACTCATGAGTATACTTTGTCATCATGAGATCTTTCAAATCGTGAACCATAACTCTTGAATTCATAATTCCTATTCAAGAAAGTTAAAAGTAGAGTTCAAGAAAGCCATGGAGTTCAATTGTGAATCCTTTGAGATCAACCATCGATTTGAACTAAGTCTTGAGGTAGTAAGTAAGAGAATAAGAAGTGTCATATACATGAGTTCCATGTAGTTTGTAGACCTTCGAGTCAAGTCGTTCATCCCCATAAATTTTGCATGAACTCCATAAATTGAGTATCTATGAGAGGAGTAATATCTCCATGTCCTAAGTCTTAAGTATTGAGTTTATAACCCATTTGATATTATAATCCTAATCATGGGACTATTACCTATTACCCATGAAGTCCATGAGTTGAGTTTTTCATTCTCATAATTCCGCATGAACATTATTAGTCGAACAATCTTGAGATGAGAAGTATCTTTGAGTCCTTGAGTTGAGTAGTTCATGCTCATAAATTCCGCATGAACCCTCTAAGTTGAGCATTCTTGAAGTGAGTAGTATTATTGAAGTTCTTGAGTTCCAAGTATTTGAGTTCTATCTATGGTTATTGAAAACCTTGCATTGAGTCGTTCACGTCCATAATTCGGAATGAACCTCATTTTAAGAAGTCTTTTACGAATGTTTTACTTTGTTTTAAGACTAAAAGTTTCAAGTTAAGCAAAGAGTAAAGAGTTGAGTCCATTTCTCAAAAAGCTATAAGGGAACTAAGTATTCCCAAAAAGTTTATAAATGTTTTCACATTTGAGCAAGAAAAAGGAACATCGATTCCAAGAGATCTCTTAAGCTAAGTTTTGAGTAATTACCTCAATTCAAAGAAAGAGTTTTGTTTTTACAAACATTGAGCTAAGTATAATTTGGAAGTAGTATTGAGCACTGATATGGGGATGCGTGTTCATATTAACTCAAGTCTCCATAAACCATACTTTTTAGATGACTCTTTAAGATGCTTTTAGCATAGACTAGTGGATCCACTAATTTAAGCGTTCTATATGACGGCAAAGTATTGGATAATTCTGGCAGCGTGGGCAAGACGTTGTATCACCACTTAGGCTCATAGTGGTGGTTGTCGGTTAGAGAATCTCCCACATAAACTATATTACTTTATTATATAAGTAAAGTTGAGTATTTTACTGCATTTTCTTTAACGAACTAAGTTGTTTTTACTGTTTTATAAAGCTTTCCAAATATTGCATGTGTATTGTTGTTTTATATTGAGTTGAGTACCCAGAGTTGAATATCATATCTTTGAGTTGATTATCTAATCTCTAAGTTGAGTATCTTATCATTGAGTACTTATGAGTTGAGTAAGTTGAGTAGCTTTGAGTATCCTTGAGTATTCCTTGAGTTGAGAAAGTTTGAGAAGAGGTAAGTATGTTTCCTTTTTATCAAGTTTCAAGCTTATGTTTATGCTTTAGAATTCCTCTTACATGCTCGTACATTCCACGTACCGAGCCATTTGGCCTGCATCTTCTCATGATGCAGACACAGGTATTCAGGATCATCATCAGGAGCTTCATTGATACATCCGAGAGTTCGAGTTAACTATGGTGAGCTCATTTGCTTCCGAAGGATTTCATTTACCTTCAGTTTAGTCAGGATGTCGTGGGTCTTGTCCCGACTTCCTTCTTTATCAGTTAGAGGCTTCATAGATAGTCAGTATAGTTGAGAAGTTTGTATTATTTATTTATTTTATTAAATATTTCAAAGACTTAAGTTGCCAATTTTGGGGGGAGTTGAATATATTTTATTATTCAGAGTTTTCATTTGAGTTAAAGTTTGAATTTAAGTTTTATGAACTTTTATTTCAGTTTTTAAGCTTTGTATGCTTGAATCAGTTTTCCGCTTGTAGTCAGTCAGGATGAGGGCTCGTTTGGGGATCAGCAATGGTCTTCGAGTGCCGACCACATTCAGGGTGTAGGCTCGGGCCGTGACAGAAACGTCCTATGAGAGCACTCTCAAACATAACCTAACTCACTATTGGCGTATCCTCAGCCCTATTCTTCTTCCATTGGTCGAATCAGACTCTAGTGATACCCTTCAGTTGGTATGCAGCTAGTTCCACCCTCTCAGTATCAACAACATGCAATATCTCGAAAATTTTCTGAAGTACTTCAACAAAGTTCTTTGGATCCTCTGTGACTGTTGAACCTGTGAAGCTTGGGGGATTCATCCCTAAAAACTCAAGGATTCTTGAAGTATCAGCCACTTCATGTCGATTACTTCTTTGTCCAACTTGATGAGTCGCAACTTGGCTTAACATCCGGATAGTCTCACAAAATTCAGCGTGGTTAACTTCCCCTTAAGGTTGTACTTTAGGTGCATTAGGTAACTCTTCATCCTCAGCGTTTCTCCTAGCTGGATAACCTCTAACTGCTCTTCATGGAGGCATGATTATCTCAAACACACGCAGTCACGAATTAGAAGGAAACCTTTTAGAGATCAAGCTCTAACGCATGAAATGAGTGTGAAAGAAGTGAGAAATTTTCCTAGATGTTGCAGCCCCATAATTATAGATATGACTTCACACCAATAAATAAGACTCTACATATACGACTTCATAGACTCCCCAGGACTCTTGAACTCTGTGCTCTGATACCAAGTTTGTCATGCCCCGAGCCTACACCCTAGGCGGGACTGGCACTCGAAGACCATTGTTGGCCCCAAGAGAACCCTTGGTCTGGCTTACTTAACTCAGCGAAAGACTTAAACTTAACAAAGGTAAGTTCATATAGTAAACTGGAATGTTATAAAGGAACATTCAACTGTCCATTAAGGCAAACTCAAGTCTCAACATGGAATAATGACAATGAAAAGACTAAACAACTAACATTTGACTGTCTATGAAGCCTCTAATAACAACTGATATAGATGTTGGGACAAACCCCACAACATCCTAATGAACTAAACTAGAAAACAATGAAATGGATCCCTCCGAAATATAAGGAGGCCCACCAACAGACTCTGAACTTTTCACTGGATCAACGATGCGCCGAAATGTCGATCCTAGTTACATGTGTCTGCATCATAAGAAGATGCAGGCCAACTGGCATCAGTACATTGAATGTACGAGTATGCGAGTTGGAAAGCTAAACATAACATAGGCTTGAAAAGGATCTGAAAGAAACAGTTACCTTGGCTCTTCTCAACTCATGAATACTTAACTAAACTCATTTCATTATAAAACAGTTTAAGACAAGTGCAATATAAAGAAAAAGAAAACTGTTTAAAACATGCTGTCAACTTATAATCATAAAATCATAAAAAAACATATCATGATCCCTCTCAAAGTCTACTTGTGCAATGCATGAATGAAGTCTCATATCCCCATCCATACTAAGCAGAACCCCTTGAGGAACCATGCAATTACTGTTGTGGGAGTTTCTCTAACCGACAACCAACACTTAAGAACTATAGTGATGATACAATGTTATTAGCCCCACGCAGCTTGGGCCATCCTATACCTTACCGTGGTATAGGACCTGAACTACTAAGTGGATCCACTAGTCTATGCGAAAATGATTCATCTAAATAGTATGACCCTTTTCTACCCATGATGGCTACATGGTTTATGGAGACTTGAGTTAATGTGAACTCGCATCCCCATATCGGTGCTCAGTACTACTCCCAAAAATATAATATATATTAGCTCTTATATTTAAAAACATACTTCTTCTGTGATTTGAGATTAGTGCTCAAAAACTTAGCTCAAAGGCTATCTTGGAAATCAAAGTTTCCCCTTTTGCTTAATTATGAAAGCATTTACTCCTTTCTTGTTTAAATGTGAAAACATTTGAAACTCTTTGGGAATACATGGTCCCCATATACTTTTGAAGAAAATGAACTTCAACTCTTTACTCTTTGCTTAACTTGAAATTTAAGTCTTAGAACAAAGTTAAAACATTTGGAAAAGACTTTTCGAAAACTCTAAAAACTTTTCTTGACTTGACTCCTACTTCTCTTGACGTTGATCCTATCTTTCCTTGAATTGGATTATGGATTCAAGGTTCATGATCTCATGTTTATGGATGATTTCATGATGTTTAGATATACCTTAGAGTGTTGGAATCAACTAGAAAATATAGGTACATTTCTAAGGAACAAGTACGAAAAAGTGGGAAACGAATGGGGAGAACTGGCGTCCCTGGCACTCTGAGAGGCGCGGGGCGCCAGCCCTCAACATTCAGAGACCAAGTTGGGGTGCTCTGGCTGGCGCGACTCCCCACCCCTTTCCCCAGGTGCTTGACGACTTTTCTTCTCCGTTTTTCAACTCTAAACCCTCTAAAATTCAATGGTTCTTTTCCCAAACACTAAGGATCATTTATACCCTCAATATATGATAGATTCAAATCAAAATTACACCTGGAAACATGAATCAAATCACAAGAGACTTCAACAAAATAACCCACAAGAATACAGATTAATTTCATCAAGAACTCAAAGGATTTACTTTCAAATCACACATATTTCGTTGAATTGAATCATGATTGGTGCGTGGGTGAACTAACCCAATGCTATGTTATCTCACATACCTTTTTAGGGATCACCCCCGACGAAATCCACAAGCTATCCTTGACGAAATTGATGAATCTTGCTTCCTCTTCTCCTTTATCCTCTTATGTCTTTTCTCCAAGCCCTAGCGTGAACTCTAACTTTTCTAAACTGATCAAAATCTGGTTTTACCCCAATTAATCTCCTAAAAACGAATTAGAATAATTAGGTAAGGAAAAGACTAAATAACCCTTCTAAAATCCGGATTAGACTTTTCTTAATCCAACAGCCCAACTTCCAAAAGGCATAATTTATTCATAAAAACTCGGAATCGTGCAAACTCGGTGACGTTGGAAAGATCATTTCAAGAGCTTTCCAACCATATCTGGAAGTACACCTAACTCATCCTGAGCTAGGAGTTATGGCCATTGGAAGTTGACCAAAACTCAACTTTTCCTAACTTGAACAAATTTCCAGATTTTCATTCTTTCCAAAAATGACTATTTCCAATTATTAGCTTCTTCCTAGTTATTTCAAATTACGAGATGTTACATTTATATACTCTACTAACGACTCCTCATAACTACTCATCTGCCCCAGAGAAGTTGGTTGCGAAAAAAGTAAGGAAACTACAAAATTGTGAAATATTTAATAATTTCTTAAAATAAATGCACTCTAGCTCCGTCCCGTATTGGTTTGTTACATGTACAGTGCTGAGACTGTTTCATTCTTAATCAGATGTATTGGCTTTGAATCCTAGATATAGAGAAAAAATTGTTGAAAGTGTCACCCCAAATGGACCCTGCAATGCGCAAATCAAATTTAACCAAAACTCTAATGCGAATTCTGAATCAAGTGAAAAAAATAATAATACTGTCAACGATGCTTATTCCTTATGAAATGGGGGCACTATTTTCTTCTCTTAAATGAGCAATCTATTTAAAATGAGAAAAATAATGTTAAACGTGAGTTTGACCTGTTCACTTTAACAGTTCTTGGCTTTCTTTTCTTCAAATTATTTATAGGTTTGCCAATTACGAATTAAGGAGATTAAGCGCTACAAAAAAATTGTGTTCTTTTTTTTTAATTCGTCTGAACTCTATTGAACATATTATATACATACAATATTCGCACTAGCCGAAAGTAGCGAATACAAGCAAAATTATCAGCCCTTTTTTTTAAATATTCTTAGAAAAGTGCCTTTTCAAAAAAATAAATACTCTTTCTGTCTTTCATTTTACACGCATTTTAAAAAATTATAAATAAGAAAATAATTTTATTAATTCATTTCTAAAATTTGAGAAAAAACGAGATGATTTGGAAAACATTTTTCAAACAAGGAAAAATTGGCCATACCAAACACACCATTTATTTATCAACATTTTCATAAATTGACAACTCTGTTGGTAAGGTGAGAAAGGATAAATGGTTTTTGGATTCTTCATTACGAAAATTATTGGTGAGGTGATTCAGTACACACATGTATGTATTTTACTGTTTTTTATTCTTTATTTTTTGTCGTCATTTTATTGATGATATTATCAATGAAGATGACTAGATACTTAATTGATATGAGTTTATTTGTTTTGTATTTAGATTTATTTATTACATTTGCAATTTAATTTTGATTAAGACTTAATTTTTCAAGACCAAGAAGAGTTGGTTGAAATTGGACAAAGTTTCTAATTATTCAATCGTTTTTAAATAATTTATAGTTGAGTTTTGAATATATTTTGTTTTGATGTTACAGTTTTAATTCATTGAATCCAAATAGGTTTTCCACACAATTTTAAAATCCCCCTCCCCCCCCCCCCCCCACACCCCCAGAATCAAGTAGGATCAACAAAGAAACTAATTAAGTGTCCATCATACTTATTGATAGTGAAGATGCACAACTCCAATTTCTAAAAATGTGTATATGACATAAGTTTAAGAATGGTATTATAGAATCCTATTGATAAACTATTACCTATGTAGCAATAGATGAGTGACTATAAAATATGAAGTCATGTATTGCTACATAGTCACTCATCTATTGCTACGTAGGTAATAGTTTATCAATAGGATTCTATAATACCATTCTTAAACTTATGTCATATACACATTTTTAGAAATTGGAGTTGCGCATCTTCACTATCAATAAGTATGATGGACACTTAATTAGTTTCTTTGTTAATCCTACTTGATTCTGGAGGTGTGGGGGGAGGGGGGAGGGGGATTTTAAAATTGTGTGGAAAACTTATTTGTATTCAATGAATTAAAACTGTAACATCAAAACAAAATATATTCAAAACTCAACTATAAATTATTTAAAAACGATTGAATAATTAGAAACTTTGTCCAATATCAACCAACTCTTCTTGGTCTTGAAAAATTAAGTCTTAATCAAAATTAAATTGCAAATGTAATAAATAAATCTAAATACAAAACAAATAAACTCATATCAATTAAGTATCTAGTCATCTTCATTGATAATATCATCTCTAAAATGACGACAAAAAATAAAGAATAAAAAACAGTAAAATACATACATGTGTGTACTGAATCACCTCACCAATCATTTTCGTAATGAAGAATTAAAAAACCATTTATCCTTTCTCACCTTACCAACAGAGTTGTCAATTTATGAAAATATTGATAAATAAATGGTGTGTTTGGTATGGCCAATTTTTCCATGTTTGAAGAATGTTTTCCAAATCATCTCATTTTCCTCAAATTTAAGGAAAATGACTTCCCTTCGAAAATTGAGGAAAACATTTCTGAAACTGTACTTCATTCTTTAATTTATTTTTTCTCACCCTACCCATACCCCTATCATAAAAATGCAAAAACTAATTCCATTCTAAAAAATAAGATAGCTTTGGAACATAATAGTATAGTTTTTATTTGTAGGTGAAGGTACTTGTTGCATATGGAGAACAAAAAAGATATACACATTACATAGGGACAATGAGTAGATGCTTTTCTTTCTGTAGAGTAACACCAAACTTTTCTTCCATATCTAACTGCATTGGATCTTCATCATTAGGAAGTGACCACTCAAAGTAATGGATCAAACTAGCTAAAATCAAGTGAATTTCTTGTCTAGCAAAACCTAAGCCAGGGCATATTCTCCTCCCTGCACCAAATGGTATGAACTCAAAATCTTGACCCCAGAAGTCCACCTTGGAATCAAGAAATCGCTCTGACCTGAAAGATAATGCATCTTCCCATATGTTGGAGTCACGCCCTATTGCGTAAACATTCACAAACAACTTCGAGTTCTTTGGGATGGTGGAATTCATAATCTTACACGTCTCAGGAGCACGACGAGGAATCAAGAAGGGAGTAGGCGGATGGATTCTCAATGTCTCCTTGACAATAGCAGCCAAATATGGAAGTTCACTGATGTTTGACTCTGTGATTATATCATTTTCCCTGAATTTACTTGTAAGTTCAGCCTGAAGTTTGTGCATAGCACCCTTGTTCCTCAGCAACTCTGTCATTGCCCATTCAATTGTTGAGGCTGTGGTATCAGAACCCACACCCATTAATTCCTGAAATTCAAGAACAAGATTGTGTCATGTCTGCCTCAATTAGTTTTGCCTAAAAAATTCACATCTATTTGAAACCAGGGCTGATATAAGAGGATCTTGAGTCTTGAGGATTTCATTCTAATGTGACTGAAATTAATCTTTCTTTATATAAAACGATCTCACAATCATTGGGGTACTATTCAATAGGATAACTTTAAAACCTTTTAAATCATTCAAGGATTTTCATATAATATTTACTGTCTAGCTAAACATAATAATAATTTATTATCGTATTGAAGTTTTTCATATATTGTCAGACTGAAAGAAATTTCATTGCACCCACCATAGGAGAACGCATCTCCATACAATAATGTCATGACTTTTGTGAAAAATCTTTATACCCTAAGAAACAAGTTGTACTTAATATTTTTACTATTTTATTTGTCGCACAATAAATCATTTATTTTGTACTCCCACTGACATTCTATCTTGGATATAGACTATAAAAAATATACTCATATTACATAGGAACAATGAGTAGAGGTTTTTCTTTCTGTAGAGTAACACCAAACTTGTCTTCCATATCTAACTGCATTGGATCCTCACCATTAGGAAGTGACCACTCAAAGTAATGGATCAAACTAGCTAAAATCAAGTGAATTTCTTGCTTAGAAAGAGCTAAGCCATGGAATATTCTTATCCCTGCACCAAATGGTATGAGCCCAAAATCTTGACCCCTAAAGTTCACATTAGAGTCAAGAAATCGCTCAGGCCTGAAAGATAATGCATCTTCCCAAGTGTTGGAGTCACACCTATTGCCCAAGCGTTCACAAACAATTTCGAGTTCTTTGGGATGGTGTAGTCCATAATCTTACACGTCTAAGGTGCACGACGAGGAATCAAGAAGGGAGTAGGCGAATGCAATTCTCAATGTCTCCTTGATACAAGCAACCAAATATGAAAGTTCAGTGATGTTTGATTCTGTGATAATATCATTTTCCCCGAATTTATTTGTAAGTTCGGCCTGAAGTTTGTGCATAGCTCCCTTGTTCCTTAGCAATTCTGTCATTGCCCATTCAATTGTTGTGATAGTATTGTGTCAGACACTTTTTTCTCCCTCAAAGCAATCTGTGACTCAACCGCTTTGGGTGAGAACAAATGTGTTCGACAAAATTCCCGCAAGAACTTCCAGTGATTGCTCAAATCACTTGAAAAGACAATTGAGTGTTGATCAATAAGAGAGAATTCATATGGAACAACATCGGGCGGAGACCAGGCTGAGAGAAGACGATCTTGAGTCTTAAGGATTCCAGTTGCGGAATGAGGGGATGAAGCTACCACAACAATGACATAACATACCAAATAAAAACATGCAAGTATGCTGAGAAGGTTGTCTATTGCCATACCCATATTGTAACGACATGTTCCCGTCGTTATAGAAAAGTCAACGGGGGAAAATTTGGGGACGAAATACTTTTTTGTAGTATTTGGATTTTCCCAACCTTGTCCAGATTTGGATAAAATCGTAGTCCTTGAGGTGTAGGGAAATATTGTAACAATCGGGTGAAGTAATTATGATTTTAACTACATGAGTAGTTAGATAACTCGTTAAGAAATTCGTACGACTTTACAGATTTAATTCGGGCAAATAGAACTCCCGAAATCGATCTTAGCGTAAAGGGTATCTACTGAGCGTCGTGGGTTAGAGGTGTGTTGTGAAATGAGAATTTTGAAATTATTGAAATAACTCTCTGTCTCAAGAATGCCGCTGTGGCGGGATGGTGGCCGTTGTGGCGGGCCCGACGCGTATTAAAGTCGTTAATAAACTCCTAAACGACCTCATTATGCACTTTTCGACTTTTAGAGCTAAGGAATGAACCCCAGTCGACCCCTACTCGTTTTTCACCATTCTTGAGGCTAAAGGTAAGATTTCACTCCCCGAATCCATTTTTCGATCCGTAGAACGTAATAGAATGGGTGAATATCGATGGGGGAAGGTTTTGTTATAGATTTTATAGTGGAAACAACTCTAATTTGGATAATTGGGATCATGGGTTTGATCTAGGGTTCATAGAATTGTTAGTAATCCGGGTAGTTAATGATTGTTTATTGATTCCCGTATTATATTGATTGTTTGTAGACCAGAACAAGCGGAACGAATCCGAAAAGGGAAGGATCAAGTTTCTTAGGGTTTCATGCTTGTTTCGAGGTAGGTAATGGTTGTGATTCTATGATTGTGTGATGTATGTTTGTTCTTGCTTCATTAAGATACTTGTATATGTATGAATGTTGCAACGTTGATCACACTTGTTGTAAATGAGATAGAGAATTGATGAATGCCATGAAATCATGACTTAAATGTATGATCTTGATGATATACTTGTGATTGTGATTGTGATTGTGATTGTGGTGTGTGTATGAGATCGGTTGCCACGTTCCGACATAACTAACTTGGATCGGTTGCCACGTTTTGGCATAACTATGGGATCGATTGCCACGTTTCGACATAAATATGGGATCGATTGCCACATTTCCGCATGCTAACATTTGGGTTTGGGTTCCATGAGAGGACCAATGATTTGACATAAAATGTGAAGTTGTCAGTTGTTCGTAAATGTTGATAATGTTGTATATATATATGCGTGTGATTATAATGTTGTTTGACTTGTTTATGTTGCACTAGTAGAATAGTCGCGTGATCCTACCAGTACACTGTGGTTGTGTACTGATTCCGCACTTACTTTTATTTTTGTTTAGTACAGGGATCTTCAAGCGGCTATTGAAAGACCTCGCTTAGAAGATCAGTGATCGTCGCTTCGAATTCAAGGGTGAGCCAACTCTTCCGGGCTACCATGGGATTCTCTTTCGTCTATGTCCACCATTTCCGGACTTAAACATTTGTTTTAGCTAGTTGATTAGTTCATTAGTTGGGGTTGTATCCCTTTATTGTTTAGACTTGGTTCATTGTTAGAATGTTTTGGTACATTGACTTTCAAGTTCTAGGTTATTCTTCCGCATTGTTAGTTATTATTGTTAGACTTTTGTTAGAGTTTATGGGAACTCTATTTTTATTTCCTTAGTATTGATTTAAATGCCTTAGTTTTTAGATTATTAATGTTAAAGAATGACAAATGTCCCACATCGGTGATTAATGAGATGGGTGAACTCCTTATATGGCTTAGGCAATCCTCCTCCCTTTGAGCTAGCTTTTGGGGTGTGAGTTAGGCCCAAGACCTAATTTAACATGGTATCAGAGCAGGGCCCGTCTCACCCGATGTTGGGGCCCCCAAGATCAAAATTGCCCACGCACCAGATGCTAAGCACTGGGCGTGAGGTGGGGTGTTAAAGAATGACAAATGTCCCACATCGGTGATTAATGAGATGGGTGAACTCCTTATATGGCTTGGGCAATCCTCCTCCCTTTGAGCTAGCTTTTGGGGTGTGAGTTAGGCCCAAGACCTAATTTAACAATTTACTTGGTTTGGGTTGTAGTAGTGGTTCTCCCACCGGAGTGTTAGTGTGGGTGTCAATCACGACTGTCTGGGTCGTGACACATATAAGTACTATAAAGTCATTAACACTTACCTGTCATTGTATTGTTAGTTTAAATACAATATTTGTTTTAATTGTTATTTAAATTCTATTGTATTGTATCGTTTAAATTTATTGTTAGATAACGACGAAAAGATTTCATTTTATGTAACGACTGATTTGGCGTGACCGTGTTGTTAGCTCTATTCAGTATCCTACTTTTTTTTGTAGGTTATCATTCAAATTATGAATATGTGACATTATGTAATGATAGAGAACGATACAATCTATCCAAACAATGTATTCATTAAAACAATACAATACGATACATTATGAAACAATGTGTAATAATCCTCCAAACGAAGTGTAAGAGAGCAAAATGACGAGAGTTTTAGCGTAAAAAAAAGAATATTTATAGTCCAAAATAAATGAGTTTTAAAAAAAATTATTATTCATCACTATTTTTTTTACTAGAATTACCCTTTATTAAAAAAGAAAAAAGTTTTCGAGTATTTAAATTCCAAATAATTATCTATATCTTCTAGAAGAGTCAAAAAGAATACATTGATTAATTATTATTTAATTAATATCTTGTCACGTTTTTAATAATTTATTTATTGCTAATGTTGAACTAGAGAATATTACTCCCTGTGTCCCAAACTTCCAATTTATGTAATATTTTTTATTTTTTGGGAGTTAAATAATTTAAGTTTGATTGGAAATTTACACATGAAATTTTTAATTTTTTTGTATATATTTTTAAACTACGTAAAAAATATTATAAGTGACAATAATTAATAATTCAAAATATTTAAAAGATCTATAAAAAACTTACGATCAAATATAAACTTATTTAAATTTGAAAAGTAACACACAAAATAAGACAGAGGGAGCATACAAATAATTCAAGTTGACTTACATGTCCATCTAAATATAGTTGACTTTTCTTCCTAAATACTCCCTTAGTTAATTTTTATTTGTCACTTTTTCTTAAATAAATTTTTATTTACTTGTTACTTTTTGATATATATAAAAAAATAATTTTTTTATAATATTTTACCTTTAATAATAAATATTATTCTCTAAATTATTTTTTAAGACTTAATACTAAATATCAATTAATAGAGATAATATAGTAAAATACTTATATCAATAATTATATTTCTTAATCAGTATGTCAAATCAAATTATGACAAGTAAACATGAAAGAGATGAAGTATAACTTCAAGAAAATCCTGGCATGTGATCTTCTTACACTGCTTAATCATGCAGAATTAAAGGCTCATAATATTAATTCCATATTAACATTTCTATAATTGTTACTCCCTCTGTTTCATATTAGTTAATTATCTTATTAAAATAATTTAATAGAAATATTAATTGATTTCCTTACTAAATAAAAAAAACATTAATTAAAATTTACTTATATTATCTTCGCAGTTAAGTATTTTGTTTAACCCCAAATATACGATCTCCTTGATTCTTTGAAGAAAAGAAAGCTAAGAACTGTCAATGTGAACAGGTCAAACTCACGTTTAACATTATTTTTCTCATTTTCAATAGATTGCACATATAAAAAAAGAATATATTGCCCCCATTTCATAAGGAATAAGTATCGTTGACCGTAGTTGTTTTTCGTTTTTCATTCGGTGTTTGAAATTTGTATTAGAATTTTGATCAAATTTAGTACGTGCATTGCCGGATTCATTTAAAGTGGCGCTTTCAACCAAATTTTCTTTACATCTAGGGTTCGAAGTCAATACTTTTGACTAAAAATAGAACAGTCTCACCATTATACATGTAACAAACCAAATACAGGGAGAAAATATCTCAAATGGTCACTCAAATTTTGATAGTTTACTTAGAAAGTCACTCAACTTTCGGTAGTTCACTTAGAAAGTCACTCAACTTTCGGTAGTTCACTTAGAAAGTCACTCAACTTTATTTTATAATTCAAAAGTCATTCAACTATTGATATTTCACTTAGAAAGTCACTCAACTATTGATATTTTTCTTAGAAAGTCACCCAATTAATTTAAATAATTTTTTATTTAAATTTTGTTGAATCTATTTGTTATTTTAAACTATTTTTTAAGAGATAAAAAGATATCCATTTTAATTATCTTATCAACCCGTTCCAATTATTTAGTCATAATGTTTTTGAAAAACATACGGTAGTAGTTGACGGAAAAAAAAATCTTTAACGTTCTAGCAAATGTGTTACTATAATTAATGCTGCTAAAAATGATCCCAAAAAGAGAAGATGTTGGAATCGAGAAGTAATTAGGAAAAAGATCCAGTCAAGTATTATTCCCTCAAGTAATGTTCAATGGCCTCTTAGATCAATGCCATGTGGATCATATAATAATTTATGGTAGAGATTCATTTTCAAATCTTACACTTAACAGAAGAGTCAAAATTAGTAACAGTAAAGCTGACGGTACCCATTAAAATTATTCTGATTTCTTTTTGCTTAATGTTTTCTTCATTTTAAGTGCAGAAGCAAAATGCACAAGATGCTTATAAAAAAACACTACTCAGTATTATTTTTCTAATTCAACTCCCAAAATATGATATATATTTTGTCAATTAAAATGAATGAACATGAAAATAACAATTTATCCATCATACACAAGATTAACAAATATAGGCATGCTCGAGAGCATATTGTTAATGTGACAAAAGTAGATCATATTTCTTATACTTGTATGCAGTTTGTAGAATTGGATAGTTTAATTCCTTATGATTAGGTTCATCTTAATTAGATGATTTATTTTTTTAAAAAAAATATTTTATCGTTGAATTTAAATTTATTTGCATTTTACCGACAAATCTTTTCAAGAGTCAATGATATCAAATATTTTAATGGATATCGTTAGCTTTACTTTTACTATTTTTGATTTTTTTGTTAAGTGTAAAATTTGAAATGAATTGCAACCATCATTTATTTTATGATCCACATGGCATAGAATATTGATCTAAGCAATTGAACATTACTTGAGGGAATAATACTTGACTCCCTCTTTTTATACCTCACTTTCACATTCATATATATTCACATTATTTATAATACCATGTATAATAACACTCAAAACTTTCACAACTCCTTATTTTCTATGATAATTCTGCATAAAAAAATTTTAAAAATTACATTATATAAATAGAATTTTTTTAATGAATTTATTAGTTTGATTCTTATATTTATTTATATTTTGATTTGTCTACTACTGAATTATATATTTTTAATTATATATTTTTTTAGTCACTTGAAAACTTGTATTTTATATGTCAATTAAAATGAAGATAACTTTAATAATGTACAATTTAAGAGTGATATGTGCTTAAATGAAGTGATATCAATAATAAATCATGTTTTACTTTAACAAATTTAAAATGGAAGTTATATTTTTAGCTAAATAAGATGAAAGCTTTATTTTTTAATGCATACGATACCATTATGAAAATGCACACATAATATAGTTTTACTTTTAAGATTGAATCACTAGAGGTTGCAATAAATATATATATATATATATATATATATATATAAGTGAAGGGTATAGTACTTGCTCAAGATTATATAAGGGGATACTCATCAAGATTTTTTTTTACAAGACTCCTGCTACATTATATACTCCATTCGTCCCTTTTTACTCTTCATATTTAGTTTTACGAAGAGTTATTTTAATTAATTTTTGAGCTAAATTGAATTAGAATAATTTAAAATTTAGATATTCGAAAATTAACATGAAAAAATTATAAGTTGTAATTATTTACATATTAATATGATGAAAAAATACATCTTATAATATTGATCAAAATTTATATAATTTGACTTTTGAAAAACGAGAGCTGAAAAGTAAAAAAGGAACTGAGATAGTACTTTTTTTTGTTTTTCTCTCGATATCTAAAGCATACATTGAAACCCAACTAAATTCAAATCAACTCATAATTAGGTGTACTTTTTGTACTAACTACTACTTTGTCCCTAATTACTTATCAACTTTTGAATTGGCACACTTATTAAGAAAATAATTAATGACATAGTGAATTTATCATTTTACCCCTATTAATTATGAAATGGATGAAAAGTTTTACATTTTTCAAAATAATTAGTCATTTAATTGAGGGTATAATATGTAAAAAGAATTTATCCTTTCTTGATTTGTCAAAGTTGACAAGTAATTAGGGATAGAGAGAGTACTAACTAAGTGTATGCACACCTATTATCAACGTTAATTAATCATTCTGTGATGCACTACAAGAAATTAGGTTTATACTAAATTGTATAAATAGGCAAGGAAGACAATTAAAATAAGTGATGTTTGAATTGGCTTATTTTTTGTGGCTTTTAGTTTTTAAGTTTTTTTTTTTTCTTTTTAAAGTGTTTGAATAACTTAAAAAGTACTTTTAAACTCTTTTTTAATATTGAAAAAGTATCCAAAAAGGTGAAAAGTCAAAAATTGAATGTTACTTATAATTTTTAGCCTTTTAACTTGTAATAAGTCACTTAAAAAAAATAAATCAAACACATAAAGAAAGTTTGCTAAAAGTGAACCTCCTTTTGTTTCATTTATTTGACACTTACATAAAAATTTGATTTCTTTACTGAAAATTTGATTTTTTTACTTATTTATTTTAACATATAATTGTTTCTTCTTCTTATACTATGCTTATTAAATAACTATATAAAATATTAGTGATTAAATCTAGATTTCATAAATAAAATTAATAAATTTAATTTAATTTAATAAATCTCTTTTATATATTTTCTTTATAAGAAGAATGTTAAGTCAATTATTAAAAGGAGGGAATACTTACTCAAGATTAAATATGAAGGACTTGAAGATTTTTTACCGACTCCTACCTCCTAATACTTACTCCTATTTAGGTGTAATTTTTGTACTAACTACTCCCTCTTTCCATTTTTAATAGTAATGTTGCGTTTTTCGAAAGTTAATTTGACTAATTTTTAAAGTGAAATTAGATTACATTAATTTGTTATTTTAAACAAAAAATTAAGATATTCAAAAATTATACGAAAAGTACTATAAAATGCAATTTTTGCATATCAATATGATGAAAAAATACATAGTAAAATGTTAGTCAAAATTTTGATCGTTTGACTTTAAAAAAGAAAAACATGACAATTAAGAATGGACTGAAGGAGTAGTAGATATGCATACTTATTATCAACCTTAATTTATTATTTACTCTTGAGATGTACTAATTATTAGATTTATACCATTTTTTTTGTAAATATATAGACAAGGAAGATAGGAGCAATAATTAGAATAAAAGGCAAATAAAGAAAGTTTGCCAAAAAGTGAGCCTCTTTTTTCACTCTCTTTCATTTCCCAAAAATAATATATGACGAATAACAACATAATATTAATGGAAAAAACAACTAAGGGTCGGTTTGACCATAAATATATTTGGAAAGAAATGGAAAAAAAAATGAGACTTAGCATTTGGTCATATAATTTATCATTACTTGGTAAAATATTTGGCAAACATTCCAACTTTTCAAGTTGTTGAAAAAACTAGAATTTGGGTCAAATACTTCTATTTGGGATTTTTAGAAATTTAAAATTATCCCAAACTTTTATATTTTATAAAAGGAAAAAGATTCAAATATGTCATTGAACTTTTAGAAAAGGCTTATTTATGTCATCTGTTAAAAGTTTGGTTCATCCATACCATTTTTTATCTCCGATTTTGCAAAACGGAGTTTTTGGATCAAATGTACTCCTTTTGTTTTATCTTTCCTTAAAACACCGAGAACACATAAGAACATTAACAATTCTCAAACTTGAAACTTCTTTAATTCTTCACGAAATCACCTCAAATTTCAAGAGTAGTTTCCCTCCGAGCTAGATATTAAAACTCAATAACTTTTGAGTTTGAATTCAACCTAACTCAACAAGATTCACATGAAATTTCTTCAAAGTTTCAAAACTTAATATTCTTTAATGGTAGAATTTTCTCCACAAGTTCAAATTATTTGAAATTTTGACCATAGGCTCAACAAACACTAGGGAACAAAGATCTAATGTCAAAAACAACTACAAAATACGAATCAAAGCAATTTTTAAAAATTTTTGGGACTGATTTTCATTTTTTTTGGAATTTTTTAATACGGGTGAATTCTATAAACTCTACAAATGATTTAGAATTTTGGATTTTTAAAAAAGAAATTAATGATGTACCCGAAATTTGAGATGATTTCGTGAAGAATTGAAGATATTGAAAATTTTGAAGTTGTTTATGTTCTTCATGTGTTCTTGAGGAAGAAGAAGCAAAAAGAATATATTTGAAAGTGTTAAAAGTTGTGTAAAAAAAGGTTTTGCATAATCGAAGTTAAAAAAATGACATGAATGAACCTTTTCTTAAACGGTAATGGCATAGATGAACCAAACTTTTAACGGATGACATAAATGAGTCTTTTTTAAAAGTTTAATGACATATTTGAGCCTTTTCTCTTAATAAAAAGGGGAAACTATATAAATGGACCATAAAATCTAAAATAATTACAAGTTCATACCCAAACCCAATGTAATTCCTCAAATAGTCATTCTCTCATAAATAATTATAGCTCATACCCCCACATTAATGTTGATAATTTTTGCTTAACTGATACTAAATAAGTATCATATATTGTATTGGTATCATTAAGACTGATAATTTTTACTTAACTGATATTATATCAATATCATATATTGTATTAGTATCATTAAGACTGATAATTTCGTTTAACTTGATACTAAATCAATATATATATATATATATACTGTATTGGTATCATTACGGTTTCTTGTTCAAAAATTACTAATTAGTCAATGATACTACAAGTGTATATGTATATTGTTGTGGTATCATTAATGTTTCTTATTCAGAAATTACTCATTAGTCAATGATACTATAAGAGTATATACACAAATATTTTATGGTATATATATACTCTTATAGTTAGGGGTGTACAAGTCAAAACATAAAGTCAAACCGAACCAACGAACCAAATCAAATCGAAAAAAATCGATTTGTGGTTTGGTGGCGGTTGAAAAAAAACCGACCACTCTTGGTTTGATTTGGTATTAAAAGAAAAAAAGTCAAACCGAAACCACACCGTATTATTTATAATTTTATTTTATTTATAGATAAATAATATTATTTATAATCTACTTTGTTAATATATTTTTAGTTAGTTTATAGTTTTCAATGTTTATATATTTTATTTCAAATTTGAGCTTGAAAAATTATATATATATATTTTATTTATAGATAAAAAATATTATTTATAATCTACTTTGTTAATATATTTTTAGTTAGTTTATAGTTTTCAATGTTTATATATTTTATTTCAAATTTGGGCTTGGAAAATTTTATATATATAAATATAATTTTATTTTATTTATAGATAAAAAATATTATTTATAATCTACTTTGTTAATATATTTTTAGTTAGTTTGTAGTTTTCAATGTTTATATATTTTACGGAAAAGGGCCAAAAATACCCATGTACTATTCGAAAAGGTTTAAAAATACACCTCATCCACCTATTGGGCTAAAAATACTCCTCAATCAACATTTTTGGTCCAAATTATCCTTTAAACTAACAACCTTATATTTTTTAATTATTATTATTATTAATTATTACATGGCGTCTTTCTATTGGATAAAGTTTAATTTCAACCCACCAAACTTTCTCCTACCCCCACCCGACCCATATTGACATAGTTTGACCCAAACCCAAATACAAGATCCATTAAAAATTAAAAAAAATTGAATCTTCTTTTCTCCCCCTAAACCTAATATCCTATTTTTCTTCTTCCCTTTTTCTTATGAAGCAATTTCAAGATCAATTTCACCCAAAATAACCATAAGTTATTGTAATTATAAGGCACATAAGCACTATAATCATAAGTTATTTTCTTGAAAGGCTAATTACATCGCATTTTTGCGGGCATTTCACCTTAAATTAAGACCCCTATTATTCCATATTAGAAATTAAATTAATCAACATAGTACCAATCTTTACATAAATGGACAGTAATAGTACAACGTAGCTATAATTGAAGATTTTAAAACACACCAACATACATACACATTTATACAACTACTTGTAAATGAGTGGCGTTGAGGATCAAAAGCAGCAAAATCAAATGAAACGTGTAAATGGGGTTCATCATAATGAGGATAAAATAGATTATGTGTTTTAGGGATAAAATAAATTGGGTGAAATTGATCTTGAAATTGCTTAATAAGAAAAGGGGAAGAAGAAAAATAGGATATTAGGTTTAGAGGGAGAAGAGATGATTCAATCTTTTTTATTTTTAAATGGATCTTGTATTTGGGTTTGGGTCAAGGGACGTCAATATGGGTCAGGTGGGGTAGGAGAAAGTTTGGTGGGTTGGAATTAAACTTTATTCAATAGAAATACGCCACGTAATAATTAAAAAATATAAGGTTGTTAGTTTAAAGGGTAATAGTGGACCAAAAAGATTGACTGAGGGGTATTTTTAGTCTAATAGGTGGATGAAGGGTATTTTTATACCTTTTCGAATAGTAAACCTTTTCAAATAGTACAGGGGTATTTTGGCCCTTTTTCGTATATTTTATTTCAAATTTGGGCTTGTAAAATTTGTAAATATTTTATTTTGTATTAAGATCCAAAGTTACAATTATATTGTTATAGTTTTTCAAATTCAAAGTTAACAATTTACTTTGAAAATATTTTGTTTTGTATTCAGTTTGCATGTAGCCTTTAATCTTATTAATTTAACATAATGAGCGTTGATATTTCAAAAAAAATATTTTGTACTCAAGTGAATTTTACCGTCTTTTCGAAAAATTTCTATTCATTTAACATTTTTTAAGTTTAGCTTATCACACAGGTAAGTGAAAATATATTTGATCTCTTTTTCAAACACCATATAGTTGTAAAAACTAAAAAAATCGAAAAAAATCGAAAGAACCGACTAAATCCGAAACCAAAAAAACTAACTTTATGTGGGTTGATTTGGTTTTTAGATTTAATAAACCGATATAATTGGTTTAGGTTTTTTTTTTAATGAAAAACAAAATCAAACCGACCTATGTACACCACTACTTATAGTATTGTAGACAGTGAAGTTTTATTGATAAATCCATATTAAATTTGGATTAAATCTTAAATTCGTGAAACGTTGACCAAGTCAAATTACTAGTTAACAAAGTCGGATTAATATTTAAGCCAAATCATATGACTTAAATCAAGTCCAAATTACATTTGGGTCAGCCCATTAAGTTGACAAGATGAGCACAACTCATGTTCTTCAAGTCCACATGCCAAAATTGCTCGGACCAAAATACGCTTAAAACCCTAACTCAAGTCTATATAAAGAGGTTTTTGTAAGAGCAGAAAGAGACACAAAGAAATACATATAGAATCCTTGCTCTTCAGCGATGATCTGCAAGTATTCCACATACAAAGAAGTATATTCGCTCCAAGTGTTGAGCAACAAGTATTCCATCAAATCAAGAACATCCGTGAAGAGAAGAATCAAGGGATTACATATATTTTCTTAAATATTTTATAAAGATTGTAACCTTCACATAAATTCAAATACAAATACTATTGTTTACTTTCTATTTTCCTTTCCTCTTTGCTGTATTTCAGGATTGAAACTTTAGACACATACAAATATCATTGACTAATAAGTAATTTCTCAATAAGAAACCCTAATGATACCAATACAATATATATATATACTGATTTAGTATCAATTATATAAGAGTATATGTATATTGTTGTGGTATCATTAAGGTTTCTTGTTCAGAAATTACTCATTAGTCAATGATATTATAAGAGTATATATAAATATTTTATTGTATATACATACACTTATAATATCATTGACTGTTAAGTAATTTCTGAATAAGAAACCTTAATGATACCAATACAGTATATGATACTGATTTAATATCAGTTAAGCGAAATTATCAGCCTTAATGATACCAATACAATATATGATACTGATTCAGTTAAGCGAAATTATCAGTCTTAATGATACCAATACATTATTTGATACTACTTTAATATCAGTTAAGTGAAATTAGTTGATGGGTATATAGTGTAATTAGTTAGTGGGGTATGAATGTAAAGGGATATATATTTGTAATTATTTTGATTTTATGTGGTATTTGCTTAGTTTCCCCTTTTTAAAATACTCATCATTTATAGTTTTGGACTAAATTTCATAAATTTATATCATTATATACATATTTTATACAAATTTTGCCCAAGCTTGCTCTCCGAAGTCATTTCCAATTACAACTTACAAGTAGTAATAGTAGTTTTCTATATACAAATTAATGATATTTTCCTTTTGTTTTCTTCCTCTCTTTTTTTAAATTCATATTAATTATGTTCGTTGTCACGGCTATTAATGGAACATTTTCATTATAAAATGAAATACAAACTTATGAATATTTTTAAATAATTTTTAGAACTTATGAATATAATTAATATTTTCTTAAAAAGTCAAATATTTTCCTAGTATCTAAGCTAAACACTTGGTGAAACTTTACTCAAAATTAATTTGCCAAAAATATTTAAAAATTTATAATCAAACGCCAGCTAACAGTTGTAACGAGATCATTGACCAAATAAGAGTACTTAAAGTAGGTTTTAACTAAAGGCAAATTAGACAAAAATGTCCATTATATTTATTCTTTTATACAGAAAATAGTTTTAATAGCAAATGGTCATTCGACACTTTTATGGAGTACAAAATTTGGCCAATTTTCTTCTTCTTTCTTTTTTTAAATAAATAGAATAATTCACAATCTGTCCAACTCAAGAAAACGAAAAAAGGAAAGGGAAAACTAAAGTAGAACTGATCTTCTTCTTGCTTGAGATTCACCTGCCATGGAGGACGAAGAAGCAACGTATTCCTTTTAGAGAAATTGATTCATATATGGCTGAGTTTGGATCGTTTCCACTCAGTACACTCTAAATGACATGGAAACGACTCCCATTGAATAACACTCTTCAACACAGCTTGAGCAACGCAGGTACGAATCGATCAACTTCTTAACTCGCAATTAAGCAGATATCTGATCCTTGAACTCCATTTCTAAGATTTACCCTTTCTTGCAGATTGAGCCAGAAATTAACTAATACCACTGCATAGGCCAGGTAAATCCTATCCATTATGATTTCTTGTCTCTGTGCTTTTCCTTAAGCTACTGTTGGTGTTTCCTTATTGTGCATTAGAATTCTTATCATAATTTCTGTTTTGTATTTTTTCTGATTCTCAAGTTTGCAGCCCCTGCTTACTAGAGCTTTCACCTCATTTGGTACTTCCTGAAAAGTTGAGAATGTAACACTTTGTGTACCTGCAAAATAGAAAACATAACTTAGCTAAAAAATCTGCAACCTTGTTGCCTTCTCTGAAAATGTGTTCAACCACAATCTCACTTTCCTTCATTAAGTGCCCTATTTTTCTGATCTCAACTGATACACTTCTCATTCCCCATCTATCATCTTCTTCACAGTAAGGGTATCCATTTCAAGAGTAATAGGAAGCAATTCTTTTGCAATACAAAATTTCAGTCCCATTTTGATAGCACTGATCTCTGCCCTTAAATTGTTAGTTTCCTCCAGCCTCTTACTTCAACATATACAAAGTTCTCTCCTACATCCCTAATGCAAAAGGCTCCAAAACTAGGTCCTGTATTTCCTTTAAAAGCACCATCAGAATTACATTTAAATTCAATTGTAGGCTTAATCCTCCTCCTTAAAAAAAATAAAAATTCAACCTATCGTAAACATGAATTATTTCGAATGAATTTTTATATCAAAAAACTCAAAACATTGAGAAAATTTCATAACTAAAATTTGAAACTGTTTAGAGGTGATTTTGAGTTGATCGAGATTGAATAGTCAGTGTAACTTTATGTATAGTCAGTGTATACTTCATGAATAGTTTGATAGGTAAGTCATACTGTATAGTCAATGTATACTATTTTTTTTACTTTGCAAACTATATTGTATAGTTTGTGTATACCTTTTTTTTTTTTTTTCTACTTTTAATGATATTTTTAGGTAAATAAAGCATGACTATATTTATTGTAAACTAATTACTTTATTGTATATATTTGAAATTGACCCTTTAGCTATTTTGTATTATTAATTAAATAATGTGCGACTAATTGCACTCCCTCCATTTAAAAAAAATACCTTGTTTGGATGATTGGTACCTGTTGTATTGTATTGTACTATTAGTTTAAATATAATGCTTGTTTTGATTGCTAATTAAATTTATTGTATCGTATTATTAAATGCATTGTTAGATAACAACGAAAAGTCTCATTTTGCATATCAACCGATTTGATGTAACCACGTAGTTACCTTAATATTTTCTTCTTATTTTGTCTTTACTTATTATTAATTTAATAATCATATTTTATCTTTTACCCTATCTTTTTATAATAGCTCTATCTTGTACTCTACTTTTCTCGTATGTTTATCATTCAAATTATATATATAACATTACGTAACAATAGAAAATAATGCAATCTATCAAACCATTGCTATAACAATCTGTAAGTGAAGGTACATATGGTATATGGAGAGGGAAAAAAAGATACACATATTATATAGGAACAACCAGTAGAGACTTTTCTTTCTGTAGAGTAACACCAAACTTTTCTTTCATATCTAACTGCATTGGATCCTCACCATTAGGTAGTGACCACTTAAAATGATGGATCAAACTAGCTAAAATCAAGTGAACTTCTTGTCTAGCAAAGGGTAAGCCGGGGCATATTCTCCTCCGTGCACCAAATGGTATGAACTCAAAATCTTGACCCCTCAAGTCCACATTTGAGTCAAGAAACTGCTCAGGCCGGAAACATAATGCATCTTCCCATGTTTTAGAGTCGCGACCTATTGCCCAAACGTTCACAAATAACCTCGAGTTCTTTGGGATGGAGTAATCCATAATCTTACACATCCATAATCTTACACGTTTCAGGAGCACGACGAGGAATCAAGAAGGGAGTAGGCGGATGGATCCTCAATGTCTTCTTGACACAAGCAGCCAAATATGGAAGTTCGCTGATGTTTGATTCCTTGATTATATCATTTTCTCTGATCTTACTAGTAAGCTCAGCTTGAAGTTTGTGCATTTTGCCCTTGTTTCTTAGTAATTCTGCCATTGCCCATTCAATTGTTGAGGTAGAGGTGTCAGAACCCGCAACAATTAATTCCTGAAATTGAAGAATAAGATTTGTACCATATCAGTCTCAATCAATTTTGATTTAAAAAATTCACATCTACTTCATCAAATTCGTGTATTTGAAATATGGTTCAACCAGAGTAAATTAGTTCTAAGAAATTGATAGAAAGGGATGAAGAAATTACTAGCAATGAGATATTGATTTGTAAATCCGAGAATCCACTATCAATCATGACATCCAAAAAGTCCGAGCTACCAAGACTAATTGCCTGCCTTTTTTCCTTTACAATTTCACTCCAGATGTTGAACAATTGATTTTGATATAGTTCAGTCTGCTTTCTGGTCGCCGGTTCGAGCCCCAGCAGGGCCACTGGAGGCATTACAAACCGGCCGCGTCTCCAGGGCCCCGTGGAACTAACCGTGGTGGACCCGCCTTGAAACAGCGGGACCTGGTGGGTACAGCTAGTCGGGTTCGCAAAGCGACGCTCGGAAACCACGGTAAAAAAAAAAAAAAAAAAAAAAAATCTGCTTTCTCAATCCTTGCAGATCTAGAGCATCAAATAGAGGATAGAAATCTGATATATATTTGGCATTGCCCCCAACTCTAGCAATTTTCTAATAACAAGTTTGATCCCACTGGTGTTCGTTTCATAATTCAAATCACATAAATCTTTTGAAAAGAAAAGGTTTCCTAACGTGTTTAAAATGGCACCAAACAAAATTTCAGAAATTTTCACAGTTGTCCCTTTCCTGGAGCTAAGGAAATCTATCATTTCAGACACTTTTTTCTTCCTGAGAGCAGCCTGTGACTCTACCGCTTTAGGTGAGAACAAATGTGTCCGAAAAAATGCTTGTAAGAACTTCCAGTGATTGCTCAAATCACTGGACCAAACCATTGAGTGTTGATCAATAACAGAGAGTTTATATGGAGCCACGCTAGGCACAGACCGGGCTGAGAGAAGACGATCTTGAGTTTTTGAGGATTTCAGCTGCGGAATCAGGGGATGAATCTGAATTTCATAATATATTTTCCTATTTCATTAACTATGAAGTCACAACCCTTGGTGCTACTGTTAGCCTGTTATTTTGTTTAGCCCCAAATATACGATCCCTTTCTCAATTTGGTGGCAAATCTTCTCTGAAAATGATATAAGCTAATACTGCTCTACCAAAGCTGTTGTTACTCTATGAATTATGATAGCCGGCTTAAACATTTTACTCTTCAGACTTTCAGTAATTGAGTCAATATAGATATGTAGCAGGGGCGAATCCAGGAGGGGTCACTGGGTTCACATGAATCCATGCTCTCTGCCCAAGATCATGTAGAGTAGTGTTATACTTTTTTATAGAGATGCGTGAACTCAGTAAGGATAGAAATTTAAATCTTATATTTGTCTCTGTCTTTTTCGTACTAAAATTAGGTAACACCTCTTTAAGTGATTATGGGTAGTACTTTTGGCGTTTTAATTAATATTTTTTCTCTTTTTTTGCTTTAACCTTTCAAAATTTCTAATTTGTCAGATGAAGGGACATGCGCTTGGGTAAAGATTTTGCAAAAAGATGATTACACTTGTATGAATATATTGAAATTTGTTAACTCAAAAAGATGATATTGCATGCATGAGTATTTCTGAAAATAGAGTAATGCATCTGTTGTTTCAAATATTCTGTCGTTTGATTTATGGAAGTAGAAAAATGCACAAATAAACTGTTAGTACTACAGGATTTCGACAGACATTACTGGGATTTATTTCCTCTTTCAGAGGTTTTACAACTATATGACTTGGAGCTATAAGATTCTTCTGTCTGCTTTTTATGGTTTGTTTAGCATTTTTGTAACTTTTAACCTATTTTGTCTGGTGGCTTGAAAGATATGAATGATCTCCCTCTAAGCCGTACATACAACTTCTATCGAATACAAATTTCCACTCTATATGTATCTACAAGATTGAGTATGAAATTATGTTCACTCACTTTAAATTGAGTATTTGCATGTTCTCTCCCTTAACTGCTAGGATTGGAAATCCTATATTTTACATATCCATATGATTTAGCGAGAATGTCATCTTGAGTAACACAAACATTATTGGGGAAAATCCAATACCCCAAAAAACTAGGCGTTCTTCTGCAAGGTTCGTAAATGGAGAGTGAGTCAGGGCCTAAGATCAGGCTCAAAGGTGTAGTTGATGGACAACAAGTGAAATAATTACAATATATGGATAGGCATTATAAAATGTCATTGGTGTCACGGATCTTCTATTTGTAAATCCTATTTTATCCATGGATACTTATTTTATCAAGTTATAATTACCCTCTGAGTGAAGCTGCTAGTTGAAGTGCTTTTCGCAATAAAATTCTTTTGAAGATTCTTTCAACCATGCTCTTTAAAATAGCCACTTACTCTCATTCACTATTAAACTTTAACTTCATGGTTGGTGTCTTGCTTCCTTTCATATGTGTCTAATGGTTTCTCCGATGAATTAACATTTTGCAAGCATATTGGCAGTAATAAAATCACTATCAAAGGGATTATTGTATTGGTCATCTAAACGCTACATGTCTCTATACTTATTCAATGTCTTCCGATGGTTATTCAATTTTTCTTTATTCTGTAATTAACCTGCTGGGGGAGTGATTGCTCGGTTTACAAGTTTATTACCAACCTTTCTTCTCAGTAAGGTATAAGGCACCGACTTTGATGATGATGCTTCAGCAGCAAGTTTTGGGCATACATGTGGAAAAATCTGTGGAGTTTTCGTATGACTTCAGCATTTCAAATAAGACTGAAGAAGGTGGCTTTGGAGCCATCAAATATAGAGGCAAGGTTAGTTCAAATTTATACTGTCCACCAGTGACTGCAAATGCTTGTCTATTTGTTGGTTAAAAAAATATGATGAAACCAGCAAGGAGAACACAAATCTTATTGATTTCTTCATTTTTCATCCACACCTTCAAAATAGTTCCACTATCAGTCGAAGGATTTAAGATAGTCTGTTATACATGTTATAACGTTATCTCTGTTGTTTCTTGATGAACCTACATTTATTGATCCTCAAGTACTTTTAGGGTTGTTGGAACAGTTAAAGACATTGCTAAAAGTAGTAGCATAGTCCTCATGACCATCCACCACCAGGTTGCACATGGCTGGTCTATGAGGTATGAAATCCATTTTTTCATGATACAAACAGTTGGACGAATTGTGGTAGCCTTGGAAGAACGGTTAGAATTTATGGCAAACCATGTAAGTCTCTCTATATCCTGAAAAGTAGTACATCAATTGACTAAAACATAGTCCATCTCCAAATAAAAGATTTATTAACAGATGTTAGAAGATTATTTTCCTTCCAAGTACATAGTAAAGGACTGATTATAATATGACCATGCAGGTGACTACAAGTTACTTGAAGATAATCTCCTCCTATGTTATGCAAGATGATCAATTCTTTCCTATATTGACAGTTCCCGACGTTCATGTTTGCAGCTGAGGTCAGGCTTCCACCGTCAGTATCTAGAGTGGAGAGGAAGACCACTACACTTTCTTGGAGTAGAAAGCATTCCATCACGGGCCTTGACCCATCTAGTATTATATAGGGACAACTAGTAGAGACTTTGCTTTCTGTAGAGTAACGCCAAACTTTTCTTTCATATCTATCTGCATTGGATCCTCACCATTAGGAAGTGACCACTCAAAGTGATGGATCAAACTAGCTAAAATCAAGTGAACTTCTTGTCTAGCAAAGGGTAAGCCAGGGCATATTCTTCTCCCAGCACCAAATGGTATGAACTCAAAATCTTGACCCCTGAAGTCCACATTGGAGTCAAGAAACCGCTCAGGTCTGAAAGATAATGCATCTTCCCATGTATTAGAGTCGCGCCCTATAGCCCAAACGTTCACAAACAACCTTGAGTTCTTTGGGATGGTGTAATCCATAATCTTACATGTCTCAGGAGCACGACGAGGAATCAAGAAGGGAGTAGGCGGATGGATCCTCAATGTCTCCTTGACACAAGTAGCCAAATATGGAAGTTCAGTGATGTTTGATTCTGTGATTATATCATTTTCTCCGATCTTACTCGTAAGCTCAGCTTGAAGTTTGTGCATAGCGCCCTTGTTCCTTAGCAATTCTGCCATTGCCCATTCAATTGTTGAGGTAGTGGTGTCAGAACCCGCAGAAATTAATTCCTGAAATTGAAGAACACGATTGTTCCATGTCAGTCTCAATCATTTTTGACAAAAAAATTTACATCAAATTCTCCTATTTGAAACAGGGCTCAACCCGAGTATATTAGTTCTATGAAATTGATCCAAAGGGGATTGAGAAATTACCATCAATAAGATATTGATCTGTAAATCCGAGAATCCACTATCAATCATGACATCCAAAAAATCCGAGCTACTACGACTAATTGCCTGCCTTTTTTCCTTGACAATTTCACTCCAGATGTTGATCAATTGATTCTGATATATTTCAGTCTGCTTTCTCAATCCCTGCAAATCCAGAGCATCAAATAGAGGATAGAATTCTGATATATTTGGCATAGCTCCGAATTCAACAAATTTTCTAATAACATGTTTGATCCCGCTGGTGTTCGTTTCATAATCCAAATCACATAAATCTTTTGAAAAGAAAAGGTTCCCTAACGTGTTTAAAATGGTTGCAAACATAATTTCAGAAATCTTCACGGTTTCCCCTTTCCTAGACCTAAGAAAATCTATCATTTCCGACACTTTTTTCTCCCTCAGAGCAGCCTGTGATTCTACCGCTTTGGGTGAGAACAAATGTGTTCGACAAAATGCCCGCAAGAACTTCCAGTGATTGCTCAAATCACTGGAAAAGACAATTGAGTGTTGATCAATAACAGAGAGTTCATATGTAGCGACTTTAGGCACAGATCGGACCGATAGCAGACGATCTTGAGTCTTGAGGATTTCAGCTGCAGAATCAGGAGATGAAGCTACCACAACCAGCTGAGTTCCCAACTTGACAGAAATCAATGGGCCATGAATTTTGGCAAATTGTGCAAGGGAAATATGAGGGCTTTTCCCAATCTGGAGAATATTTCCTAGCAGAGGCCATGGTCGTGGACCTGGTGGAAGGTTTGGAGATTTTGGTATGAGTTGTTTGAGAATGAGTAAGAAGAAGGGAATGAAGATAAGAAAGGATGCTGGCAGCGTATAATACTCCATTGAATCAACTTACACAACTTGCCTTGCTCATCTACCTAATATTGGTGACTTTTTCTCCCTTAAGAAGCACCAAGAAACGAAAAGGTATCTCCACAGTACGGCACCTGGTTATTTGGAATTAAAAGCTTACTATAATATTCCCTCTCAACTTCTTTTGGTTTGTATGTACGCATTTCAACAGTTTTATCAACTACGAGGTAATTTACTCGCGCTTTGTGCGGGTATAAATAATTTTTCTAAGTTTTTGAATAACATTTCCAATAATCGACTGTATAAGAAAAAAATAAGTAAATTTAGTGGGTTTTAAGAACATTTCAACATAAATTAAATGATTTGACATTATCACATATCTCAAGAATTGTAAATATATAAATGAATCATTAAAATATCTTGATATCTAATGATTTTTATCTTTTACATAATTTATCATAATATATGTTTGATGATATAATTGTCTTTGTTAAAATTGAGTGATGTTTTTATGTAGCGATTAAACATCATTTTTTCTACCTGAAAAATATACAATCTGATAATTTTATGGTTACTTGTGAAAAAAAAATTATATGAAAGTTCTCAATAATCAATATTAGTAACAAATAAGTTAAGACCGTTAAAAAATGTACACCACAATAACATTAATAATTTTTTTAGAAACAATTTACTTGTTTGAGGTCAAACCTTCACCACTTTTCGTTATTGTTACTTTGTTACTCTAACAAAATTTATAGAAGGAGAAAAACAAATTTGAAACAACGGCAAAATAATATTGTTGACCCTTTTAGAGATTCATTCTTCATTAAACTGCAGCTCTGAAGGCCCTTCTAGATGCTTCATCAATGCAAGTTTACGACTTTTTCAGAAATATGTATCTATAATTGTTGCATTATGAAAGTACAAGTAGATCAAAATTTTGGATTCTAGACACATGTTATAGAAATATTCTAGAACATTAAAAAATTAAAAATGAGTCTAACCTAGATAACTTAAACGCTCAACAATGACTTGGGACATGAAGGACAACAACTCTATGTTAATACACATATCTTTTGTAGCTTAAGATATTACTTTTATTTAGAGTAGGTTTTGTTTCATATTCTTCAAATTAATCTTGTCGAAAACAGTCATAACTCACACAAAAATATTTAGAAGTGCCGAATGAGAAGGAAAAAAAGAAAAACATTAAAAGAATGAAAGCTTTGTCCAAATGAGATCATATACATACCAAATGAAAAATAATCAATACAATTTTAAGGAGAGAACATAATAGCGAGAAAAAGCATACATTAAAGGGAGTAAACTATGAGATATCCAATGATGATAACAAATCATTCTAACCAGAAAAGTTCCAATGTTTGGAAATAACATACCTCAAAAAATTGACGAACACTTCAAACAACTTTCAATCCTTAGAGTACCCATAATATCCACAGATAAAATTTAGTAAAAATAGATAATAACAACATAACAACCGAAAAACATGGGCATGCAAAGTTATTAACTGTCAGAGAATTTTCTGAAGAACACAAAATATCATCCTTGTATTTGAAGGAATGACGTTGTTGATGAAGAAATTAGAGATTTGTAAGGGCTTCTTTTATTGTACCTTCAACTATTTTAGTAGAGAAAACTTGCTTGAATACTTAATTAATGTTTTTTATTTAATCTGTACTAACAAATACTTATAACAATAACTTTGCATAAACATAAACAACAAACTTTAAAGCATGTACTCAAAAATAATAATTAATAATATAAGCATAAATTAATGACTGTAAAAAACATACAAGGATTTGTAACAATAGAATGAAACAGAATGGAAAAATCGAGCCCACTGAATGCACAGTGTCCCCTTAAGGAAATTATTCCCCTCTAGTACCCGAGGTTTAAAGGAATAAAACCGCTTCTATTCAACAGAGTATTGATACAAAAACAATTGTGTCAGTGTGTCATTCAACAGGAGCAAAATACACAAAAAAAAATTAACTGTCCAAAAGAAGAAGAATAAGAAGTTCAAAATTTTCGTTGTTTTAAAATGAGAGGAAATTCCTCTATTTATAGACAACAAAGGGTTGTGTGAACAAATGTTTATTGTGTCTTATCTGAAAGGTCACAACTCTTTGGAAAAATTACAATCCTTTGGAAGGTCACAACTCTTTGGAAAAGTTACAATCCTTCGAAAAGGTCACAATAATTTATAAAAGTCACAACTTTTCATAAAAGTCGCAACTCTTCATAAAAGTCGCAACTCTTCATAAAAGTAACAACTTTTCATAAAAGTCACAACTATTCATAAAAGTCACAATTTTTCATGAAAGGAGAAGGCTAGTTTTGGAAATAAAATAAATTAAAAGGAAATCCTGGTGTGTGATGGCGCCACATAGACGTGCCTAGGGTTTTCTTATATATATATATATATGATTGCTACTTTTAATATTGGGTAATTTTGTCCAACAAAATTAAGTTAGATTAAAAAAATTTATTACACTCTTTTAATACTTAAAAGTGAATTTAATACCACGTGTAACACCATTCTCACAGTATGTGAAGTTTTACACTCGCCACCGCATCAGCGATACATCAGTGGCATCGCCATGTCAGAAATTATAATTTTTTTATAATTAACTTTTTTTTTGTTAAATATATTTTACACTAATTAATAGAAACTAATTAGTAAAATTCTCTAATAATTATATCTTCTTTGTAGCAAAATTGCAAAGAAGAAACTTTCTACAATGGCTGCCAAGAAAACTTTTCGAAATTCAAAGCTGATTCGTGGAGTGGAAGAATTTCTTCCGTTCCAAAATGAACCACAAGAAGACTACTTTAGTTTCTTCCATGGATTGATCATGAAAATCGAGCTTTCAATTGCAACCTGTTATCATGTTTTCAACCTGAATTAGAAATCAAGGTTTTTTACATGAAAAATGAACAGACTTTTACATGTCTTTATTGCAATCATTAATAACAGATATTGGCTATTTACATGTATAAATTACTCTTTACATATCTTTATTTCTATCCTTAATAACATAGTAAATCGACGAATATTACAACATAATTTACTTATGGCAAAGACAAGGTTACACTAATTTTCCTTTAAAACCTGCTTTGAATAACTGAGAGAAACACATCAATCCAACAAAGGATGATTGCAGGATTTGAAACAAAATTCAAAATTCAGGCACAAAGTAACAATTTCAGAAAAGCAATATGTTTTTTTCTTTAAAACTAGCTAGGGGTTGCCTATTAGGAGTTGGTTGTTAGCACATAAGAAAATATTCTAGAAAATCATGACCCAAAGTACACCATAGTCGTAAGTCGTAACATGGCGTATAGGACTCCGGGAGACCCTATACAAGCCATTTATCATGCATATACATGTTGGGTATTATTTGCCCTGAGTTTCTTACCATAAATAGGTTTTCCTTTTAGGAAAAGGTTTTGGATTGACTAGTTCTTTTCTGGTAGGAAAAGGTTTAGGACTCTATAAATAGAGGTTTGTTCCTTCTAACTTAATCAGCATTCACAATGTAGTCTTAAGGGCTTTGAGAGTTTTGGTTAGGGGGAGAATTTGTGGGTCACAAGCTTGATACGTTATCACTTGTGTGAACCTCCCATGTATTCCGAGTGAATTGGTTGAGGTTATTTCTCTCTATATTTTGTACTCTCATATTTATAGTGGATTGCTCATCTCCTTTGTGGATGTAGGTCGATTGACCGAACCACGTTAAATCTTTGTGTCTTTTGGTATATTTCTCGTTTGTCTTCTTACTTGTGGTCTTTCGAGGATTGTTTTGCTAGCTTCCGCGTTACACCTGCTTATTTCGGTCCTAACAATACAAGATAATAGAACTTAAAGAGTTCAAAAGACATTTTTGATTCATAAAGAGTTTGATAAAAGTAGCGGAAGTCGTCTCAAAGCCATCTATTACATCAAAGGAGTGATTGAGACATAACTAATACATCACATACAAAAACCAAAATAAAAAGACATGAAAGCAATAAAAGAGTCTCGATCCTCAGAACATGAACACTCACCAATCTTCAAAGTCTAAGAGGGATCAAGAATTATAAGCATCACTCTCAAAACTCATGTCAAGTGTTATTGTTTAGGGTGTGTCCTATTAAGGGTTAGGTCTGCTATGAGATTGCCTTGTTAGTGATTGCATGTTAGCACACATGGCAAGAGCACATAATAGGTTACTCGCTATATCAAGCATTATATCATCCTAAAATTCATTGTCAACAATAACGGCCTACGAAAGTGTTGCTAGGCTGGAGTTTGAGTTTGAAGCAAAACATCAATAACAACTTTCAATAGCGGCTTTCTCATGCTATAATCAGTGGGGGATCCAGGATCTTAGACTTGTGGGTGCTCACTTCTCTTATTATAAAGTTACTATAAATGCATTGTATAACTGTATAAGTGTACAACTATTTAAACGTTATAGTTAAAAACTCTTCATTTCTTAGAAAAACTAAGAAATGAAGTCCAAATTTTCCTAGATTCTCTTACCAATTATAACTAATAATTTACTCTTGCAAGCTTTCCTCATTTATTTTTATGTTAAGGAAATGAGCACTGCACAACCATTAAAAAATTCATCACCTATACTATTACGAAATTCATTTTTGATGTACTTCATGGATGAAAAAGCTCGTTCCACGGAAACAGTAGCAACACGAAGAATGAGAGTCAAATTGATAAGCAAATAAACATGTAGCCAAGTTTGATGCAAATTTGACTTCACCAATACTTTAGCAAAGTCACTAATTCTCTTCAAGTTGAAGAACCTCTTATCAAAATTACGAGCATAAAAATAAAATTATCACGCTAACAACTGAGATCTCGAAGCTTATTGCTATCAAACTCATTTTTATAATACTCGGTCAATATCATTATCTTGTTCTTATCAAAACCACCAAATGAACTAACTGAATTCAAGTTAGTCATACCAAGAAGTAAGTCACTACTCACAACATTAAAACAGTTATTAAGCTCTTGAAGATGTAAATTAATAAAGACATAACAAATATCAACACGCAAATGATGAGAATATATAACATCAAGAGATTTACGCTTGGACTTTCTTGGAAAGTATCTACCATTAATGAAAATGTAACATCAAGAACTGCTAATTGCCACTAAAAATACACATTTAGCAGTAATTAAGTTATTATCGTTAATTAATTGTCGCTAAATGTTATTTTTGTTTTTGTATCTATACATATTGATACATAATTTGCAAATAAAATTTTAAATGTTATATCAGATGTTGATCACCTATTGTTAACTCACGAGTCATGCAAATCAGTCTTTGGTAGGGGTGGGCAAAGTCAGTCCAAATATTCATGATTCGTCTAATTCATTTATGTTTGGATAAGTTAATAATCCGCTTATTTTATTATATGAACTCATTTGATCTGTTTATTTCATCCCATTTTAAATTTGGGCTAATATAATGCAATTCAAATTAATTCATGAGAAATTACAAATGTCTTTAATTTTTCAAAACATTCAAATATAATTTCTCATGAATCAATTTGAAATGCATTTTAATATGATATTATAAATAATAATTTATTTTATGTACAAGAAAATACATGATGTGAATGGGAGATATGTTTCTAAAGATAACTAAGGCTTCATTAATTAATTTTCAAGAATGAGATCTAACTTCCAACCTAAATTATGTAGTGTGGTCAAATCCAGCTAAAAAAGACTATGGAAGAACATTTATGAATGTTGTAAAAGGTTGAGATCTAATTATGAAAATGTATATTTATGGAGAAAAAAATGGGTTGCTACTGGGGAGAATCGATCCCTCGACCTACAGCCCCGCACACATGACTTTTAAGACCGGGCCCTGAACCAAAGCACCCATCAGTGCTTTTGTTCAAAATCTTAATGGGTGCTTATATCTATTATATATTCATTTTTGCAGATTTTCTATATAAATATACAAAAAAATTGTCGGGGTCAATGGGTGCTCGAGCACCCGGCACGCTCTACGTAGATCCGCCCCTGGCTATAATCTCCTGGAGAAAATTATTGGCTAGTTTACTTTATATTGTTTGATTGTAGTATAAGAAATTTATTTATTTAAAAAAATAATTAAACTCTATGATTAAGGATGGTTTGATAAAGATAGTATCTTAAGGTCAAACTAAAATGAGCAGTTTGTATTTATAAATTAAGATTCATATATATATATAAATAACTTGTTTATAAGTTTGACGTTTGAACCATCTTGCACAAATCTCTACCATTTAAAAATAGATATCTAATATTTTATAAAATATATATATATATATATATATATATATATATATATATATATATATATATATAAAAAAACTTGTTTATAAGTTTGACCTTTGAACCATCTTGCACAAATCTCTACCATTTTAAAATAGATATCTAATATTTTATAAAATACCCAAGGTTAGTGTAATGCTTTTGAATTTTTTTATCACCTAGTGGCTAGTAATGCCAATTTGAACCACGAAAGTGGAATGTCAATAATAATTTCATATATTTTAAATAGTTCAAATCTAGTTTGACTTATTAAAAAATAGTTTTGTCTATGATTTTCAAATTTTTCAACATTTAGTGATTTCAATATATTTTTAGGCAAAAAGTACTTGGTTTAGTGGTTTTAAATTGGGGAATTTCCATATATAGCTGTAATAACTTAATTATGTCTCATAGTTATAGTTTACTAATTACGATTCGTAGCTACATGTTAGAGGGAGGATAGAGGCGAGCAAGATTGGGAGAGCGAGGAGAGAGGCGAGCCAGATAGGACAGAGAGTGGAGAGAGGTGAATTGTATATGTATATTTGTCGAATTGTATATGTATATCTGTCAAATAATAGGATATATGTAACTGGTATACATATGTATTTGTATATATGGCGAGCGAGATTGGGAGAGGAATGGAGAGAGGCGAGCGAGAGAGGGCAGAGAGGCTAATTGTGTTTGTATATCTGTCATATAATTGTGTGTATATATATATATATATATATATATATATATATATATATATATATAAAATTTGTATTTGTATATGTATAAGCAACGTAATTACAACTAAATTTAAATTGCAAGTTGTAATTAATTCAAACTATAACTATGTTAACTAATTAACTAGTATATATTTACTTATACGCGTAAGTTTTCCTTTTAAATTTAACTCAGTCTTATCTAGGACTTTCAACATGACTACGTTTCTGCCGCATTGCGACTAATAAGATAAGATCCGAGATATTTTGTCAAAGGATATCATTAGTCCTTGTCAACTTTGCTTCAACAGTAAATTATTGTGCGATTTTCTTATTAGTCTCTCTGCTTTAAAAATATAATTTACTTTTTTTTTTTAGTTTGTTTTAAAAGAATGACTCCTTTCTCTTTTTTGACAACATTTTAATTTCAATCTTCCACATGACATGTTTAAAACTATAAGATTAAAGAATATTTTGGTATATTTGACATAACTTTAGTTTAGGAACACAAAATTGAAAAGTTTTTTTATTTTCTTAAATTATGTGTCAAGTCAAACTAAGTCATTCTTTATTAAATGAAGGGAGCGTTTAATATGGTAAAAAAAATTTGTTATCCTAAATTTGGGTTGTTGAATTCCCATACAAATATACTTGTTTTAAATTTTACAGTTTGTGACATTTAGCTCATGATAATATTTTGTTAGAATAATTTAGAAAACTCCCTTTAGATTTAGCTTTATAAAAGGAAAAATTGTATGAAATAGCAAATTATTAATTTAAATTAAATGTTATAGTCATAGTTTCTTTTATTTATAATTGAGATAAGTTTTAAAAACACACCTAAACTATACCCGTTTTTTGAGTTTCATACCTAAACTATTGAAAGTGTGAGTTTCATACATAAACTATCACTTTTTAGTTTAAGAAACACACCTCTCTCTTTTATACTACTCTCATCATGGTGTGTGTAATACACTCTCTCTTTTATTTTAAAAAAATTGTCACATCACACTCCATGGACAAAACATTCAACTTTGACAAAAATTAAAAAATTATTATCCAAAAAAATAATATTTTCTTTATAAATAAAATGTAAAATATTTTTCTTATCCCACTACATCACTTCCTCTCACCCCCCCCCCCCCCCCCCGCATTTTTTTAAAATTTTTTTGTTTAAATTTCTTTTATAAGAGAATTTATTTTAGTTTACTTCATCTCCCTCTCCCCCCCGCCCCCCCAAAAAAAAAACTAATTTGGATATTATTTTATTTAAAAAAAAAAAAAAATCTACCCACCCCACCTAACCCTCCACTTCCAAATTTTTTCTCATTTTGTGTTAGATATATACATATCAAAAATATTTTTTACTTGCCGCCGCAAGATATTTTTTAATTTTTTACTTATTTATGTTATATTCGGTACACTAGTAGAAATTTTTTTTCTAAAAATATATGTACGTACATATCTAACACAAAATGAGAAAAATGTAAAAAAAAAATAAAAAAAATTAAGAGTGGAAGGTTAAATAGGATAGGGTAGAATTTTTTTTAAAAAAAAAATAAAACAATATCAATTTTTTTTGGGGGGTGGGGGAATGAGTGGGAATGAGTGGGTGGCTTTTTTTTTGGAAGGGGAGGGTGAAGTATGAATTTTAAAAAAATATTTTTTACAAGATTTTTTTTAAAAAAATGGATGGGGATTACGGGGGTACGTGGAGGAGGTGGTAGAGTGGGATAAGAAAAATAATTTAAATTTTATTTTTTTAAAAAAATATTTTTTTATGAATAGTAACACTTTAATTATTAATTTTTAATTAATATTAATAGTTTATTATTTAATTTTTGTCAAGGTAAAATATTTTATCCATGTGGAATGTCATGTGTCAATTTTTTTTTTCAAATAAAAGAGAGTGTATTATACACACTAGTGAGGTGTGTTTCTCAAACTAAAAAGTAATAGTTTAGGTATGAAACTCACACTCTCAATAATTTAGGTATGAAACTCGAAAAAAAAGGGATAGTTTAGGTGTGTTTTTAACACTTATCTCTTTGTAATTCGCAGCAAACATTTCATGTTTTTTGTCATCCCATTTGTATACCGAAATATACAAATAGACCAAATTATACAAATGCAGGATCCATTTGTATACCGAAATATACAAATGCAGGACCCATTTGTATACCGAAATATACAAATGCAGGATCCATTTGTATACCAAAATATACAAATAGACCGAAATATACAAATAGACCCAAATACCTATTTTTTAATGTATATGTATACCAAAATATACAGATTAATAGTCATGTTTGCTATGGAGCGCAATTATACAAACTATAGTTATAGCATACAAATATGATTTTTATGTTTGCTAAATCTAAAATTTACTCATAAAACCTTCATTGTGATTAACAATGTTACGCCTATCTTTTTTAATTAATTATTTTGAACAATTATTTTAACTTATTTATCATTAATAAAATAAATTATGATCTACCTAATTTACCTTTTAATATGTTTTTTTTATTTATTTGATATAGCTTTTTAATGATACAACTTCAAAACTCTAATCGTGTATAACTTTTTGGCTTCTACAAACACGAGAAGAATTGTAGGAATTGATCAATGATACAGTGCTTGCTCATCCCATATGAGATATGCTTTGTGTCACGTAACTCTTCATATTCTAGCTAGGAGATATACTTATCAGAAAATTTAATCGTAGAGAAGCTTTCAACTAAGCTTTATGCGCTAAAGTTCCCTTATAAGCTTAATTCACATCCAATACACAATTCCCACTCTTAATATTTGACCTTTACACCTAATCACAATCAAATTCGCCAAGTTTGAATCTAATTTCATAGGTGAAACGGTTTAAATCATAGTCTGATGAATAATTTGAGATGTTATATAAATACATACATTTGAGTTTAGCTTAAGCAAATAGCCATATCATTCTTGTATAATCAACCACATTTAAAAAGTATTTATTATTTATCATAAATAGTTGCTACTAGAGGTCACCTGAATTATATCAAATGAACCCTATGTCACATTCGTTTCTTTAAGCAACTTCACTTGCTCTGGCATTTAGTTCAAACGTTGAAAAAAGAAAGAATATAAAGGTCAAAAGATGTAAATGTAGTAGAACATCACAAAGTGTTTTCTTGTCGTTGAGATTCCTCTTTCCATCTGTATTTTATAATATACTTTTAAAGTGATGTGTCATGAGCACTATCTTTATTCTTGTGGTAGAAGTGCTTTCTCTAATAAATAATAGGAGTACTTAATAAATAAATCTTGAATACAATAATGATGTTTTACGTTTCCCTTACTTCCTATATGGTCACCTTTTGGAAGGTAAACTAGCAATAGTCATATTTTTTTATGCAAAATTTATGTGACAATATTATTTTTGAGACAAGTGAAAAACACAAGCTTCGATCATAACTTACACATTGTTTTTGGCCGCCTTATTTTATCACTCAAGATCCAAGTCATTGATAAAAAATTCTTGATTCCTCACAGCTAACATTAGCTTTTTTTCTATATGATAACTTGCACGTATAGAACACACGCTCTCACAAGAAAAAATCAACAAAACAAGTGTAATAAGACAGTTTCAATAAAAAAATTGTAGAAAAGTTGGACTCAAAATAACTAGGGTTATAAAATGGCGGATTAAATTTAATTTAAATAAATTAAAGTGGATTGGATTACGCTAAATAAATCGATCATTATATAAGATGTCACGTGCAAGGTTATAGTTTAACATAACATATCAAAGTAGCAAGTACACTATTTACTAGGACAATTTCAATAGAACACGTCTAGTATGCAAGTTTTATTTATGAGCTCACCTCATTGCGGTGAACGACTTTTTGAACCTGTCTTATATTAATTAATTAATGACTTCACGTGTCGAGTCATCCCATAAGTAAGTAAACAAATTATTTTATTATTTTACTTATATTATATAGAGAACATAGAAGCCTGCTAGTATTTTTCAACCATTTTAATGTATTGCAATGGGTAGGTGATAAAAAGATTAGTTTAAAATGGTATTGCAATGGGTAGGTGATAAAAAGATTAGTTTATCACGAAACAACTAACCTTGATACTACTATCATTATAACTTTTTGACAAAAATAAGTTATTCTAATACATATAATTTATTTTAAAATTAATAATCAAAGGTAATGGATAAAACAGTACTAATAATTTTTTACTTTATGACCATCTAATCCAACACACCATTGAAGTTGAAGAAGAAAATTTACACTGTCGATGTCGAAGTGAGTGGGCAGTCGCCTTCTTTACCGTGTCCACATGCCCTTCTATATTTTTATTGGTTTGATATTTGAATTAAACTCGATTGGATAGAATTTAAAATCTCATGAAAAATTTTACATTTAAAATTCGAATTCAATTATATAAATAGCAGTCTGATTCAAGGATTTTTTCATTTGAAATTTCTAAATGGAAAGAATAACAATCTCATCCACCGCACTATTTGATATTCATGTTTTTTTATCTCTGTTTTATGTCTATACCAGCTTTTAGCTTTTACTGTGTTTTGCAAACAAACAACAGTAAATATATGGAAGTACACATTGCAGATTTTAGCTCACCCCTAGCAAAAGATGAAGCTTTTATCCCCAAAAATCAAACAAAAGGGAAAAAAGGCAATGTAAGAAGGATTTGTGTCGTTAGTGAAGAAGGGAAAGTTGATGTAAAAGAAGTCATTGGTAGGGCTGGTTTTCACTGTTCTGGCTTCTTGTGAAACTTACCATCAATTGCACCATTATACATGCACCAGTAGCATTTTTCATAAAGCAAAGTGGACCCCTTAATGTCTTCCTTACTTAGATATAATATTCATCAGTTCCTTTCATTCGACCTTTTCTTCACTATTTTACAGTCCACAGTTACAAAGATGACCTGCTTAGACTCACAGTCAAGAACCCCATCTCGTCTTCTTCCCTCAAAAAGGTAAATTTTTCACCTTTACTGCCATTTTCATGAATAATTGAGTCAAAATTCAATAACCCACCTTTTTTGGATTTGTATTTCAAGATTCTAAATGTAAAGTGACAACCTTTGAATCTTGCCAATTTTACTCATGATTCATCTGTCATAATTGAGTAAAACCAAGATTTTCCTGGTTGAACCCTGTGACCTGGTCATTTTACTGTGGAAAGGGAATCAATGTAAGGTGTAATAGTGCAATTAAATCATGATTTCCTCTTTTTTGCCTTTCTTGTTATCTTGAATTTTCCAGATTTGTGAATTTTGGGGTAAATTAAGGTAGTTTTATTTTTTAAGCATGATTTCTATTTCAGTATGTTACTTGGGTGGAGGGTCCATCGGAATCAGCCTCTCTACCTTCACAGAAAGGTAGGGGTAAGGTTGGTACGCACTACCTTCCTCACACCCCCACGTGTGGGATTACACTGGGTATGTCGTTGTTGTTGATTTCTCTTTCAGTATGAATATAGTGTGGGAGAGTAACTTGGTACCTCCTTGTTGTATCTTGAAGATGTCTTCCATCCACTTTTCTACCTTCTGGCATGGGGCCCTGTATAAGCCTTAATGAAGGCATCTGCGAATGACCCTATTGAGTTTTCAGGCAAGAGTGAGTACCAGGTTAATGCTACCTTCCTGAGCGTTTCTCCAAACTTTTTAACTAGTACCAATTGTATCTCTGGCTTTGTCAGGTCATTCTCTTTGATTCTGGTTTTATAGGTTGTGGCATGGTCCCTGACACCTTTTGGTTCCATTATACTTATCGAGATCTGGCATTCTGAACTTATTGGATATAGGTAGGGGGCTGCACTTAGTTTCCTTGGTTGTTGAGAGTATCTTTCCACATCTATAACCTTGAGTATGGGTGGAGCCTCCGAGTTCTGATCAATACACTTGTTTTGCTCCTTAAATCTGTCTCAAAAGAGTCTCCTGCAGAGCTAAGGGTTCGTTTGGCCATGTGAAATTGAAAAAGTAGTTTTTGTTTTCGAAGTGAAAAATGGTATTTAGAAATTGACATGCAGTTCGGGAGCACCAGTGCCTTGACCTATTCTACTAGTTATTGAGTCTTCAGTTCCTAAGTCGCCAGGAAGTCCCTCGGTAAGACAGCTTCCTGGTATGAAATTTGGAGTGTCCCTGCCCTGGTTCCACTCTTGGTGGCGCAGGCGATCATGTGTTGACATTCGCGGTCAAGGCCAACAACACCTTGCTGATCTGCCTGTTCCAATCTTGTTGTTCGGTTGTGAAGTTATTCTTTCGTGTGACCAATCATTGCACCTTTTCTTCCCAACTGGGTTGTGCATTTTCTTTCCTTTTGTTTGGAACTCTTTGAGGTGACATCTCCTTTGACAGTCGTGCTTTGCTGAGTTCCCAGGAGATTGGCCTGGAGTCGTGTGTGGCAGTTGTGATCTGCTTTGTCCTGCCATTATACTCCACAGAAACAACAATTACAAAATCAATAAAGGATCAATATTGTTTTGGAACAACCACACAATTACTAGGGTCCTACTGTGGGCGAAAAACTGTTTGACCTATATCAACCAGTTAAATTTATAATATTGAGGTCACAAGCAGTGCGATTAATCCAAATCTAACTAATCATTTGATAATGACTTTAATGAAAATAACATGATAACAGTAGCAAAGTGAATAGTCAAACTGAAGCAATAGAGAAACAGATAGAGAGAGTGATTCATATTGAATTTTCCAGGCCAACTGATGGCGAACAACGATGAACAACAATAGATACATAATAATGTTGCTGAACCGTAGGTATAATAATCTGTGTAATCAGATGTCTTACAATGGTGGAAAGATGGGAGTATCTATAGGATAATCTAATCATAACCGACAACGTGAATCTCGCACATTTCAATGATAAGATCGTGACTATTAGACGTGATATAATGAAATTTCGGATATCTCAAGTTTGGCTGTCATAGAGAAGTTAATGATTGGGGTACTTTGGACTTTCCGGGTGTATCCTTCTGGAAAACTGTTGTCTGACATGGGTGAACCGGACCCGGGGACAAGTTCTGAGGTGGCTAAGGGTTCTACGGTTTTTGACCAGGCTGTCATCGACTGACTTGTGGAAGACTATGAGTTCCTTCTGCACTTGCCACATGTCCAGTCAAATAGTCTTCGCCCTGGTATATTTATTACCTATACAAAAAGGCCTTTCTATTACTGTGTAGATAAGTGTTTGGCATTTTCCTGTCTATTTTCAATGACATTTTATCTTGCCTATACCTGAATTGGTACCTTTTCTTGTCTGGTGCTTGTGGCGTGTTTATTATGAGTCTTCATAGTTTCTAAGGTGTCAAAATCAGTCATTATTGGCATTTTGTGGAGTTGCAGAATTTGTTCAATTAATTTGCAGAGTGTTGTTGGTCCTATGCAGTGTCTGATAGCTTTTCAACCCTTCTCAAGCAGTCTTATTTTCATATCTTTTGAATCTATGGCATCATGTACAATATTTTGAAGAAGGGAGAGATGGTCAAAACTAAACGACAGTTTTTTTGCACTTGGTTTGCAGTCATGAATAGTTCATTATAATCCCTCTATGGATGTACATTTCTTTGTCTTTGTCATTTATCCTCAAATGTACACCATTCTATATAAGAGGTAGATACATGTATATGAAGTGAATGTGAAAAAAATGACACCTATTTCTGGAAACGGGTGTTACTGGATATTCAGTGTGTGAAAACTTGATCTTCTTTATAAGCTTCTTTCAAGTCCTTTTATCATCTTCACCTGATCAACTCTAAATTCTACAGACAGTAAAAGGACCCTGCAGTCTGAAGAAGAATAGTGTGAAATCATACCTGAAACATTTACAATGAGTAACAGCTTGTTACATAGTCATTATTCGAGTGGTGGAATCCCATCAGAGATTGCTGAGAATCTAAAAGATTTGTTTCCTGAGGATGGCGATTTGAGCTATGAAGAAGTTCTTTTGCAACAGGTATCACAGAATGAAATAGATGTTTTTGCACAAGGTTCAACAGGGGGCGGCCCTTTTGTTGACCATCTTTCTATTCCTTATTCAGTAGTTAACAGTATTTTCTGTTGACAGTTGGATTGTTGTCTTGCAGGAAACTGTTTACTTATCATTTCAAGCAAATGGGAAAAACAAGAATATGAGCTCTGAATACGGTCAGACCAGTAACGGGCATCAGTTATCAGCACAAAAGAGTGATTCTTCTCAAAGCCCTGAATCACAGTTGGCTCTGGATGAAGCTATAGCTAGATCATTGCAGTTGGGGGATGATTTTGAGGATTACTGTAGAGATGAGCTTAATTCTACTGTGGCTGGTAATTGCATAAGAACTTCATTTATTCAGTAAAATTTCTTGGTCGTACAGCTTTTATCTCTGCTTTGTCTTAGGGTACAATTTGCATGATATTACCTTCTTTTTTTTTTTTAACCTATTCTTCTCTGTGATTAAAGAAGATGTTAGTCATCTTATTCTGACTGGTTCATAAGTATAGCCATGAACAATGATATATAGATACCAAGATGTTAAAACTTTGCCAAAATGAAGTCTTTCTTACACTGATGACTGAACTGTAGAATGGACGAAAGGCTAGTGGCTTGTAATCTGACAACTTAAATACCAAGGACAAGGAACTTCACTAAATGAACATTAATATTGAGATAGTGAAGAACATGAAGTGTTCTAGTAATTGCTGGAAAGAATGGTTTTTTCCCTGCATACCAGTGTTATGAACTGTTTATACCAAAGAATGCAGTTGATTAACTTTGTGATGCAAAGTGTGCACGTGAATCAAGTATTTGTTATTTTGTTTTTATTTAAAAAGTAACAATTATTTTAAAATACACGTGTTATTCACTGGTATGCCCGTTTGACACATCATAGGTGATTGTAACTCACATGTGAAATCTGGTGGACACGGGTGTCCACAAGGCACACGTATGATCATGTGAGGTGTCTAACTGATCACTACCTTACTTTTGATGGCTAACTGGCAGTTGTTGCCAACTTCGATCTGTTTATGTGTTTTGCCGATGTTTTAGCTTAGAAAATCATTTTGTGGTGATTAAATGAGAATTTCATTGGTCAATAGTGGAGTGGAGCATGAGGATTTGGCGTTTGGTGATTATTAATAGTTGCAAATAGTGGAAATAGTGTTTACCTTTATAGGAGTAAGTGATATGGAGTAGGAGTGTGGAAAATATTTGTATCACACTATATAGTGTATTATTGTTCTTCAGTTTTCTAAAACCATTTCAAAAAGTGACTCATACTTTAGAGCATTTGATAGGTGTGTGCGTGTTCAGTTTACTCAAAAAGCTAGATTGTACATCTAAACAACTTTGTGGGTGAATAGAAAAGTATGAGTAAATAAATAAAACAGGTTTTACTTTGCGGGTGTTTGAAACATAGTTTCTATTTTGGAAATATTCAGTTCAAGTATTATTGAACTAAGTGTCCACATTACTCATAACCAAGTGACCTCCACATCATCTGCAGGCATCAGGGAATCCCCTCCTAGAGAATCACCTCCGGTCAGGGTATGCTGCAACCTTTTAGTTCTCTAATGATTTTTATGCTTAATAAATTGTATCATGTATGCAAGAATTAATGCAAGCTTCTATTAAGAAGTGCAGGTTGAGAATCCGAACACGAGGAGACAAGATGATATTGATCCAGATAGTATGACCTATGAGGTTAGACTGGAACACTTTTTCTTCTTTTTGATTAAGCTTGAAATAGTAAAAATTGAGTGCCAGAACTGTAATTTATGCACCAGGTTATTTACACAGATAAGTCTTGCTCTTCTATCTTTTGCCACCATGTGAGTTTTCTTATATTCCATTTCGATTGTCTTCTTTCATTTTTGGTAGGAATTGCAGTTTTTAGGAGAAACTGTTGGCCAGCAGAGCAGAGGGCTTTCACAAGACCTCTTAAGTCGTTTACCAACTTTCAAATACAAGACTGGATTCTTCTCAAAGAAAAAGAAAATGGGAGAGTAGGAATAAATTCCCTTCTGATATTATCTCTTCTATCCTGACTAACTCTTTTGTGTTAGCATTTAGAAGAAGTGCAGTGGTCCTTATACAAATGTTTACAGATAAATGTGCTAGTTCAATAATTAACCCATTCTGTTGATGACTTGTGTCTCATTCTTACCAGCATAAAGCATTGCTGGCATTTTTATTTTTTGGTGTTTCTGACTCTTAGTTCCAGTGTCTAGATGAGAAATGGCCCATAATGAAAATGCTATTCATAATGAGAGATTCCTCTTCTAAAGACCAACCCTGCGTCTTAATTAGAACCCCCTCAGCATATCTGAAGAACGCCACCGTGTCTGAAAAAGAGAAAGAAAAAAGAGGAAATGTTTTTTTTTTGACAAAGAAAAAGAGGAAATGTTAAATTTATCTTTTTGGCATTTTTCTGTGGTTAACTGTTGTCACTGCCCTCCCTAACATTATCGTCTTTTTCATTTTTTTGTCTCCATTTTTTTATTAATTAAAAAGTAAGTCTGTCGAGATAAGTTGCCCTTCAGTCCTGTTTCCACCATTCACCATTCATACATTGCTAACAGCTGAAACAGCAGTCAGTTAGTGTTTTAAGTAGCCCATTTGACAATATTTTGAGTAGGTTTCCTGGAAAAGATGTTTGTAAAGGTTGATCCAGTCAATAACTTCATTTTGATTAGAGTGTAGAAACAAACACCTTCAAACAAGTTGAGAAAAAGATATGATCGTCTAACTTGGTCCTTCCAATTTCATTTTATGCAGGTGTGTTATATGTTATGCTGCATACAAAAGCGGAGATATGTTGACCACTTTGCCTTGTGCACACATGTTTCATTCAGAATGTATTAACCGCTGGCTAAAAGAAAGAAAGGTGAGAAATCATATCCTCACACTTAAGATCATGTCCCCTTCGATATTTTCCTGTTTTAATTTTTTTTCCTCCAGTACACAAGTAAGAACATATGATAAAAACATCAAAGAGGCTTAAAGAGAAGTTTTGGCATTGCTTCTCACTATTCGTGTGAAAATGAGATTTTGGATCATAGCATCCTACTCTGATTGAAATGTGCCAACATTTTTTTTGATGCAGTAGCTGTATGGAGTTCTTTCTCGTCTCTAAGACCGGTCAAATTCTCATCTACTTATAGTAGTTCTTAATCTCCCGTTTAGGCTTTCCTTCTAAAGCACACTTGCAGAGCTTCACAAACAAATAGTATTTTCATCTTTTAATCACGCAAGAAGTTCTAGAATAACCTCTCTAAATAGGAAAAGGATGACTAGTTTGGGATTGAATTGAATCGGATAAATGTGCAAAAGTCAGCTCATGGACAATTAACACATCTCGGTGCTAAACAATACCACTTGGAAGTTTCAACTTGTTATTCATTTGAACTCAATACTCCACTTTTACAGGCTCTCTACCCCCAAAAGGTAGGGGTATGGTCTGCATACATCCTATCCTCCCCAGACCCCACTTGTGGGATTACACTGGATATGTTGATTGTTGTTGTTCAATAGTACACTTTTACAGGAGAAACACTGCTTTTTTTCCCACTGCAGCAAAACTGACCACCATCTGTGTTTGTTTTCTTTTTTGTGCATGTGTTGCTGTCACAGAACTGCCCCCTCTGTTCTGAAGAGGTGAAAGATGAATGACTTTGCAGATCCAATGCCTTGTTGCTCAACTGATCTGCCTTCAAATATCACTTTTCGTTCATGTAATAGAGTATCAGCCTCCTTTAAAGACTTATATTTGGTTTGTAAATAGCCTTCTGGTTTGATTCCCCATATTTCACTATCTGGACATATGAATGAGACCGTTAAGCAAACTAAACTGTCTAGTCCTGCTCTTGGTATCAGCATATCTTGCTAGACATTGACTTCGATATGCCAATTATTTGCAAGCACAACATTATGCCCCTAAACTATGTGAATTTAAGTGGATATGTCCGTAGTGGTAATACTTAGTTCAAATTTGCCCTTATTTTAAACGCACTAGTCAAATTAGCCTAATTAATAAGTGAGAAGGGGTCCAATATCTCCTTAAAGTATGTGAAATTGAGTAGATATGCCCTTCTTTAACAATGTATGTATATTTGCAAATGTCCGGACTGCAACCAGCACATATGAAGCTCTTGCTTTTATTACATAAAGAAAATGAATGAATTCATCTTGAGAATCTTAGTAGCTTCGTTGGTTGGCTTCCTGAACTTTCACGTTGTTGTTGAGGGTTCGATTCTCATTTTGTAATCCTATCCCGCATTTCCCCTTCCCCTGCTTCTAAAAAAAAGAGGAAGAAGATGGATTGATTCTCCCTAATGGCAGGAAGCAATAAAATTACATAAAAAATTATTTGAAGTTGATCAGCCTAATAGGATGAAATAAACTACTTACTGTATTAGTTTAGCAAAGCTAGATACACCTTAAACAAAAATCATTTGGTGTCCATTTGAATCATCATTAATTCACTTTAACGTGCTTAATACTCCCTATGTCCTTAATTACTTGTATACTTTTGAATTGACACACATATTAAGAAAACAATGATTGACATAGTGAGTTTACCATTTTACTTCTATTAATTATGAATTGGATGAATTAAAAATTTAAGATTTTCAAGTTCTACCTTTTTCAAAGTAATTAATTGAGGATATAATAGGTTAAAAAAATTGTTTTTTCTTGATTTGTCAAAATGGACAAGTAATTAGGGACGAGGGAGTATAGTGTGTATGACTTTCAAATCTGTCAAAATAATGTTACGGGTGAATTCGAACATCCTTTACAGTTGCGACGCAGGATTTGCTTGTGTCGTAGATGTTCAATCAATATCTTAGATATATATGTGTTAATAACAAATTATGATTTATATATGTAGTGTAATTTTCTGGTTAAGGGTGTTTGATAATTTGAACGTTGTTTACCGTTGCACCTAGGATTTGCTTGTGTCATGGGTGTCTAACATTTTATGTGTGTGCGCGCGTGCGCTAATAATAAAACTTAATGTAATTTTTTTGTGAAGGGTGTTTGGTTAATCATTCTTGAGTTATTGTAGCTTCTGATCAATAATTAAAATGTATGATCATCCTATCCAAAAATACACACAATTAACTAAGCAGTGTTTGGTGCGTTGCAACGACTATTAAGGTTCGTGTGAAAAAAAAAAAGGCAAATTATAAGAAATAGCCATTCGGCGATTTCAATTACCAAAATTTTAGCCAAGTTTTCAAAATTAGCCAAAATTTCTTCTTCTTCCTACTCACACGGTTGTCTTAATCTCTAGGTCACTAAAATCATCGCTTGGGACCCTCATTTTAAAAAAAAAATTACTTATATATGTTATTTTTAAAAGAAAATTATTTTTACTATGAGTGCTATGATTTCTACTAAGGAAATTGCATATGAGATGAATATAAACTTGAATTTCGTAAGAAACAATTTGATGAAAATATGAATAACGAAATCACAAAGTTCCTTGAAGAATCTTTTGGAGTTGATTACTTTATATATGTAGAGTAGATCAAACTATTTTTTCACTTCAAAATAGATTTGAACCAATTGAAGCATATAAAAATATTTTTGATTTCTTATTTAGTGGTAAAATATTTGAAGTCACTAGATAATGAAAATTTTAAAAAAAAACTGGCTTAACCTTGAACTTTCTTTAACACGTAATAGTGATTTTGATATTGATGATTTAGATTTATTTTTTGAATTAAAAGTGTTAAGAGAAATAATACATGTAGAAGATAGTGATCTAATGAAAATACTCAATCAAATAAAAAGAGTTGATTCTTTTCCAAATACACATATTACTTATAGAATAATATTAACAGTTCCTACAACCGTTGCCTCAGCTAAAAGAAGTTTTTTTCTTAAATTATAATTGATTAAATCTTCTTTAAGATCAACAATGTCTCAAGAGAGATTGAATGAATTAACTATATTATCATTTGAAAAGAAATTGTTAAAATAAATTGATTATAAAATAGTATTTGATGACTTCACATTTAAAATAGCTAGAAAAGTAGATTTTAAATAAAAATATATATGATAAAAAAAAATATTAGGGTCCTCTCTTAAATTTTACTTTAGGCCCCTAATGTTGTCGAGTCGACCCTGTGTTCTCAGTTTGTTATTAATGGCTTCTAATGTTCTTCCTCTTCCTTCTCATTTCGCCATTAATATACAATGGCTTCTTTTCCTTCTTCCTCCCTCCTCCTTATTCTTCTGCATCATTTTTTCTCTTATGGGTCGTCGTCTTCTTATTCGTTGTTTTTTCTTCTGCTTTTTAAAAAAAGTTGCATACTGTAAACGTGAATTGTTTTGGGCGAATTATATATCAAAAGAGTCAAGAAAATTTCATATCTAAATTTTGGGATTGTTTAGAGGTGATTTTGAGTTGACCGAAATTGAATAGTTAATGTATATTTCATGTATAGTTAAACTATATATAGTTTTTTTGAGTGTATCATAATATATATATAATCAGTGTATAGCTCATGTACATATACGCTATGTATAGTCAGTGTATACTTTGTATGACTTTTGGCAAGCTATAGTGTATAGTCAATGTATATTTTCAACGACTTTTACCTATTTTTTTATGTAAATAAAACATGGTTATATTTGTCGTAAATTGATCACTTTATCTTTATTTAGAGAAAATTACGTGGTTAAGCAAACTTATACTACTTAATTAGTCATCATAGCTATAGTTTGCTATAATTACCACTCGTGACTAACATTAACCATTAATTGTGTGGGCTGACTTCGAGTTTGTATGATTAGCCACGTTTGTATAATTCGCCACATTTGTATAATTTGAAACTAACAATTATTCGTTTGAATTGTATTTGTATACGATGGTTTATATTTGTATATGACGATGATTTCCTTTGGTTTTTCAGTTTTATCACCATATACATTCAATCTTTTTGTTTATAACTTTTTAAAGTTTGTATAAACGTGTAGTTTTCGGATTTTGTATAATATAATTTATATAATGTAATTTGTATAATATAATTTGTCTAACTCCTTATGTTTGTATCAATTTGTTATTTCGAGTTTTTATCATATTTGTATAATTCTAGACTTTATATTACTCAATTATACAAAAACACGCGAAGTATACAAACGTAGCCGCGAATTATACAAATTATTGACCTCTCTCGCTCGCCTCTCTCCTCCCTCTCCCAATCTCGCTCGCCAGATATACAAATGCATATGTTTACCAGTTGCATATATACAATTATCTAAACGATATACATAACCAATTCATCTCTCTCCCACTCTCTGCCCTCTCTGGCTCGCCTCTCTCATCCCTCTCCCAATCTCGCTCGCCACTCTCCTCCCTATAATATGTAGCTACGAATCATAATTAGCAAACTATAGCTATGGAGCGTAATTAAGCTATTTTTGAGTGGCAATATGTAAAAGTTCTCTTGCTATATATATTTGAAACTAGCCCAAAAAGAAAACATATATAATCTCCAATTTTATAAGATTTCGTTGAAGTGTAATATTTTATAAAGAAAACTATTTCTATATGTTTTGAAAATGAAATAGCGCAATATAATTACTACGTATTGGTTATAATAACTAGGACCGTATGTTAGCATATCTAGAACATTATCCCTAATTTCAATTACGTGTTGGAAGTAAATATGATTTATATTCATATGATTGGGGAAGTTGTCTAATTTATTTTAATAAGATACATTCATTTTTTTCTTCCAATGGACGGAGAAATTAAAAAGGGCAGAATTAAGAAGACCGTGAACGAAGTGGTTCACGTGTTATATATTAATAATTTTCGTTTCTAAGTTGTAATTCTTATATTATATTTATAATTATAACATGGCCAATATATTAGTTTTGTCTATTTAATATAATATCCAAAGTCTTTTCAAATGATGAAGGCAAATAGGAGAAAGCTAGGTAAACGACGTGAGTCGTGACTCACGTGTTATGAATAGTAATTTTAATTTCAAAGTTGCAATTATAGTTATTAATAGTGGTAACATGGCCAGCTTGTCTCATTTACACAAGCAACATATAGTACAAATAGACTGCTATAAGAGTAGCTTAAAAGGTTACATAATAGGATAGGACCCTAAATGTGAAGACAAAGTTGAATGCTATTCCTCATGACAACCAAGATTAATAGATGATAATACAAGTAAACTATCTTTTTTGACAGATAATGAAGAGTGGATTTGGTTTGATAATTTATAAGATTATATTCCACTCAATTTATAAGATAATAAAGAGTGGAATTGATTTCTCAAATAATAATTATTAATTAAATGATCATCTCATAAATCAATCGAATGGAGTCGTACTCTTTATTACATTTTTAGTTAGTCGCATAAATAAAAAATTCAATAAGTATCGTTAGGTAAAGTGAAATGAAAAGAGCAATTTCTATAAAAATGCAACTAAAACAAAATCAAATGGACGGTAATCAATATAGCAGAGTGAACCAAATTTAGACACGATGCAAATAGCTCTCATGAATGTGGGCTCAAAAATATTTAGTTGATTTGACACAAGTTGTTGGATAATAATATGTAATTAACTACACTCCTTTACTTATTTTAATATTCATTTATCTCTATTTATTTCAAAAATTCCTAATTTACCCATGTATCTCGCATGTATTCCGTGCATAACGCTATGTATCCCGCTATGCGGAATGTATCAAACGCTATGTATCTCGTGCAGAATGCTATGTATCCTGCATGTATCCTGTGCACAATGCTATGTATCCCGCTATGTGAAATGTATCAAACCTAATGTATCCCGTACACAACGCTATGCATCTCGCTATGTGGAATGTATCAAACCTAATGTATCCCGTGCACAACGCTATATATCCCGCAAACATCATTTTTAAGGAATTTTTGATAAATAGAAAACTAAAAGGGATAGGATGTTATTTAGTACTTATAATATGTGGTTCCTATAATTTATACTAATAATTATTTAAAAAAAATCGTATGTCGTTGCTTATCTCCACAAAGCCATTATCTAATTATGAAAGTGGGACATTTTTCTCTTCTAGAATACATGGTATGAAATACATAGAGTTGTTACTCTCCCGTCCACATTTTTAATTGTCATGTTACGCTTTTTAAAAATTTATTTGATTAATTTTTAAAGTTAAATTAGATCTCATTAATTCGATATTTTAAACAAAATAAATTAGATATTCAAAAACTATACAAAAAGTACTATAGATTACAATTTTTGCATATCAATATGATAAAAAAATACATCGTAAAATTTTAGTCAAATAAATTCTGATAGTTTGACTCTAAAGAAGAAACCATGACAATTAAAAATAGACGGAAGGACTAGTTTATACTACATGTTTAATTTATCCAAAGATGACTTAACAAATGAAACTGATCATCAAGATTCAAGATTATAAAATCCAATGGAATCTGTCAAAACTAATGTGGAAAACAAAACTGTGTTACTATTGAGATAATATTTTCGTGTCTGTTGGTGAGGATGTGATCAAATTATAATGATCCTTGAATGTACGGGAGTGGGAATTGTTTTTCATATATACCACATAGTCGAAATAGTTTTTGATGTATAAAAAATAATCATTTTGGTCGTTTATATATACCATATATCATATAATCGAAATAGACTTAGTTCATGAAAAAAATTGTTCTTATTTTCGTCTTAAACCTTAAAGGTAACAATGTAAGTAAAAAAAAAAATTGTTAAATTTAACCACCCATTTACGAAAGGAAAGCAAAATCTAACCTCTTATATTTATTTATTAGACTATATATTATTATAAGAATAAAGTAAAGTATTACCCAACGAAAGTTGAATTTTTCAGTAGATATGATTTTTGCATTATCAAGCTCAATGTTCTTTGATTTTACCAACCACACATTGTTAATGAATTTAAGATCTATGTCTTCGTCCATGTAATTATTATTTGATAAATATACAGGTTAGGAATTTTGCCTTAAACTTCTTCATCAGTTAGATGAATCTTTTTGAAGAAAAAAAAATGTATCGACACTTTTGAAGTAATGTCGTAAGAGTTTTATAAGTTTTTCTTATTTTAAATAAGTAGCGATGAAGTTATAATAAATTATATCATTAAAAAAAATACAAATTTTAAAATTAAATAGTTTTTTAAAATATGAACGAGTCATTATTTTTTGAACAAATCAATCAATAAAAAAAAACTGAAGAGTGTGTCATCAAATAAACTATTAAAAGCCTATTTGGATTAGCTTATGATAAATAGTCGATAAATTGTAAGTGTTAAAATCAATTTTTATAAACAAACAGTTATGAATTTAAATAAAAATGTTGAAACTGACAATAAACAGTTTATGTATTTGATAAAAAAAAATCATAAATTGTTTTATGTTAAGATAGACTAGCATATCCTTAAAATTTTCATTAAAAATATAAATTTTAAAGATCTTCTAAAGAAAAGAAGGAATTATAATCTAGGGTGAAGAGGAAGTTCTAAATTTTATTTTGAGAAAGGTATTGTGAGAACTAAAAAAAATTAAGAAGGTAAGTAGTAAATAATTTAGTCAAATTAAAAGTACTTACACGCCTAAATAATTATTACTTTTGGTTGATTTCGACTTATAAGCATTGTATTATTCATCAAATACTCTCATCGTTTTTTAGTTGTCATGTTGTACTTTTTTTAAAGTCAGTTTAATTAACTTTTAAAGCTAAATTAGATTACATTAATTTGACATTTTATAATAAAAATTTAAAATTTTAAAATCAATGCGAAAAATACTATAAATTTTAATTTTTTTCTTATTTATATAATAAAGAATATATCTTAAAATATTAATTAGTGTTCATATTGTTTGACTCTTGCAAAAAGAAGAAGAGAGTAGATAAGTCAAAAAATACTTACAAACTAATTTGATCACTTTATAAACTTAGTAAACACTGATGATTCCTTTTCAATTTCTCCCTCTGTGTCTGGTACATGCATTAGAATCTGACTATTTCGGATCGGAGGAAAGCACTCTCACTATCAATTTTTTTTTATATCTAGAACACAAACTCAATATATTTGATTAAACAAGAAGCAACCTCATTCATTATACCGATTCTGATGAGCTATATTACTTGTAACTTAACCATGGTTGAGAAGAAGGCAGTCGATCAAGTTCTGCCGCTAAATCACAAAAATTGCTAGACAAAGGGACACAAGACCCTTTGACAGATGTTCCCACGATGACCTGCATACTTATTACCGTGACAAATGCTCATATTACAACTTTGTTTTAGTTATTACTTCTCTGTCCTAATTTATCATACATATTTCATTTTAAATAAAATTTATATATTTATAAATTATTACGTAAAAGTATTGTAAGTCACAATAATTTATAATTTAAAATTATATAAAAAATATATAATTAAAAATAAATTTATTTGAATCTTGAAATTTGCTCGCGGAGTGGGGTATTTTTTATTTTTTTGGGTAGCATCTCTCTATTCTATAAAGTTGAAAAAGTCTTCAATTCCAAAACCATACTTTGTTTCTTTCTTCTTCCTTAATTCAATTATTTTTCCTCTCTTTTGGAGAAAGTCCTCCCTTCCTCTTTACTCAACATTCATTCATTTATACCATTCCACAATTATCATTATTTTCCTTTGTTATGATCACATATTATTCTAGCTAGGAGTTTTTATTTTCATATATGGGGGCTACTATTTCTGGCTTGGTGGATCATGAAAAATTAACAAGTAGTAATATTGGTCCTTTAGAGACTGGACTTGGAGACTTGCCAGAAAGCTGCATAGCTTTGGTCCTTACACATCTCGACCCAATTGAGATCTGTAAAATTAGTCGAGTCAGTAGAACATTCCATCAAGCTTCATTGACTGACCTAGTCTGGGAGTCAAAATTGCCTCAAAATTATCAAATTCTTCTCAAAAATTACAAAAATCTATGGTCAAACGTTAGCGTAGACTCGGGTAGTTTGACAAAGAAAGAGATATTTGTCAGATTGCGTCGTCCGAATCACTTTGGGAGTAGCAATTACAAGGTGTGCGCATATGACCTTTTTTTCGTCTCTCACGTTGTGTGATATTATACTGAATATGTTATTATCGTTTTACAAGTATAATTTTCTTTTCAAAATCCTTCAGTATTTGGTCAAGGGAAAATAAAGAACAAGAGAACAAAATTTACAATGGTTCTCCAGACTGCATTTTTTCCTTTTTTAAAATTTTTTATTTTATTTATATTTTTATATAAATATATTTATTTATTTATTTATTTGATGGAGATATTAATGTTTGGGTGTTATCTTGTTATGGCAGGCATTTTGGATGGAAAAAAATAGAGGAATATGTGTTTGTATATCGTGGAAGGAAATGAAGATAACAGGCATAGAAGACCGCAGATATTGGACTCATGTTTCATCTGATGAATCAAGGTTTCTTTCGTATCATTTTAATTGTCGCTTTAACTTTTTATTTTACTATAGTTTATTATCTCTATTTAAACGGGACACCGAAAGAGTAGTACGTTTCATTTTAACGTAGTAATCATGCATTACATTTTCGTTATACATAGTAAATGGAGAAATTAGAAATGTCTTTGATTATGGGACATGAATGTTGAACAATGTAAAAGATGTTTGTTGTGCCAATAAAGAAAATACTTTGGCGTGTTGGGTGTATCAAGAAAGAGATTGTTTTGATCAATAAACTTATTAAAAGATTTTTAATTACTTTTAGAATATGAATAGGGAGTTGGAGTCATTTAAAAGAAAAGAAATAAATGTAACCAAATTATGAAAGAAGGATCCATTCATTTTTAATCACAAAATCTTTGAAATAATCGGCTTTACACGGTGCGGATTTTAAAAAACTTAGAGACAATTTTTCTTTAAAAAAATGATGCATATCTAGCTGTCAGAAAAAATTAAGTCCTACCACATAAACATTATATTCCACGGCTACCATTCTAGCTACGTACCTCTGTTTCAATTTACGTGACATTTTTTATTTTTTGAGTGTCAAACGTTTAAGTTAGATTGGAATTTATGATGCAATTTTTAAATTTTTTGAAATGAAATTTATATATTTATAAACTACTTAAAAAGTATTATAAGTAACAATAATTGACAATTCAAAATATTTAAAAGATGTATGAAAAATTTACGGTAAAAAATAAACTAGTTTAAATCTCGAAAATAGAAATGTGTCACATAAATTGGAACGGAGAAAGTAGTATTTTTTTTTTTAACTTCTTATATTTAATTTAATGGCTTGTTTTGACTTTAGTGTATATTTTAACACTAAATACACTCTACTGGTTTCTTTGATATTGGAGAAAACGTGGGAGGTCGAAATTTGACATTTGAACAAATTAAATGAATTGCATAGTGGGATTGCTTTTACTTAAAAGATTGGGAAAATTTCGAGAGAGGAAAAAAATGTTTCTTGTTCCAGTGAGTTACTATAGTTAATTTTTTATATAAATGATTTAAGTGTCGGTTGTCAACCGATTATTAGGGATTTGGCTCCCCTTTATTACACTTTTCCTTCTTCGTCAAGTACACTTCTAGATGAGAGATATGTGTCCGATTTAATTTTTAAAGGTTAAGATTACAGTATATTAATAAGTATTATAACCATAGTTAAGTCAACAATTCTTTTGAAAAACTATTTTCCAAATTTGACAAAAATAAAATATTGCCCACAAATTTAATATTTATTAATATCATTAGTTTCATCTTATATTTTTATATTCAAAAATTAAAAAGTAGAACATGAATCTAACAATATTTTTATTTAGCGTGATAAAATGTGTTTTCAAAATTCACAAAAAATAACGAAGAAGATAAAAGAATATTTTCTAAAAACATATATATTTCTTTTTTTTTCTTTCTTCAAACACAGCAGCAACACTTTCTCCTAAACTTTAGAATTTTGATATTTCACATTTGTAATCTTGATAACATCTCAACTTTTTTATTATTATTTTTATTTCCCGTTCTTTTATTTTATAATTTTTGTCAACATTGATAATTTTTCACCTTTTTTTTGTTTCTCAACATAATATTTCAAAAATAAATTTTATTGGCACACAATTTTTTTTGGTCGATTCTCATCTTAAATATCGCATAGTTTAATATTTAAATAAAAAAAATATAAGATGAAAATAATGATATTAATGGATATTAAAATTTATGTGGAATATTTTGTTCTTACTAAATTTGGAGAATAGTTTATCAAAATTTGTTAACTTAACTATGGTTATAACGCTTATTAATATACTATAATCTTGACCTTTAAAAATTAAATAGGACACGTGTCTCTCATCTAGAAGTGTACTTGATGAAATGGAGGGAAAGTGTAATGGAAGGGAGCCAAATCCGATTATTAGTACGTTCATATCATTATAAATATAATTTATAATAAGATATCTTACATGAAACAACAGGTTAATAGGCATGATTGAATGAGTGAAAATCTTTTACATGTGAATATATATGTACTATATATAAGATACCTTTCTATATTAGATCTAGCAAATATATGTAGCTGGCAATTAATCCCACATTTAACGACGATGCTGTAAAGAAGTCACTAATCATATGGTTGAGAAAAAAAATAATCAATTTCCAGATATTCTTTTGATAAGCACTTTCAAGATTATAGACTATAGTCTCATCCAACGTAAAAAACGTGGTATATATATAATTCTCAATTAAGTAGGTTTTTCTGCCACCAACCAAACACAATGTTGGACTGACTTTATGTATTATGAGTGTTCCAGCTAGCACCTTACTTTTGTAGCCATATTTTATGATGAGAGTGAAAAAAATGTCTTTTTAACGTTTGTGATTGGTTTCATATTATCATTTTTCTCAAAAATACTTTTGAACCATTACTAACGGTGAAAGTCACATAAGGGCATATTTGAACCTTTTAACTGCTCAAGAGTATATTTTAGACAAAAGATAACGATAAGGGTATTTTTTCACTCTTCTCCGTTAATTATTTAGAAAAATCTTGTTAACGTAGCTAATATTGTGTCACAAATATCTTTAACAGGTTCAACACATTCGCATTTCTCAAACAAATATGGTGGGTGGAAGTGGAAGGGAACTTAGAATTCGAATTCCCAGCAGGGAACTACAGCGTGTTCTTTCGTCTTCAGCTGGGAAAAACGTCGAGAAGACTAGGGCGACGAATCTGCACGGTTGATCAAGTGCACGGGTGGAATATCAAACCCGTCCAATTTCAACTATCAACATCAAACGGCCAGCAGGCAAGTGCACAATATTACTTGAATGAGGCAGGAAAGTGGATAAACTATTATGTTGGAGATTTTGTTGTGGACAGCATGCCAACAAAGTTAAAGTTCTCAATGACTCAAATTGATTGCACTCATACTAAAGGTGGTCTTTGCTTAGACTCTGTGCTCATTATCCCTGCTCACATTGGACCAAAGTATGTTAACTTTTAAAATTGTACATAGCGGAGTTTGACTTATAAGTGATTAATGAAATGTACATAAGGATTTAAGTTTAAGTAGGGCAAAGATTGTTGGTTAAACTTTAGTGGACATACCTATTAGTAAAGATAGATTCAGAATATAAACTAATGTGTTCAATTTTTATTATTTTCAACATTGAATCTATAATGTTGAAAATTGCTTGGTAATTTCTTCCTAATTGTAGCAAGCAAAGATAAATTATGAATTTAAATTAATCTGTTGAATTTTATGAGTTTCGTTCAACATTAAACTGAATTCTCTATAATGTTAAAAAATTATGTGTTCAGATCAAATATTTATATTTTAGTAAATCTTAGTCTTTTTTGTTTTTTTAAAGGAAAAATTACCTATATACACACCTAAATTTTTCATAATTTCCATTATTCCCTACAATTTTAAAATATTTTCAAAATTCCTTATTTTTCCTAAATTTTCAAGTCAGCGGATACATTACTCAAACATAACAAACCCACGTTTCACACTCCTATTTTCACTCCTTCAATCTCTCCCTTATTTTAGTCTCATAATCTAATCAGTTACATCCTTCATCCCAATTTGAATTTTCTAGTCAATCAATTTCAAATAACTGAATAGGCAGTTTTCATCTTCTCCGTTCTATTGTTCTTCGATTATTTTTTTTGAAGTTTTCATCATCTCGAATCTACACTTTATTTCATTTTATATATTACTTTTTTCACAACATTATTGTATCATATACATCATTTTTCAACTAGATCATGATGCATTACTTTTTCCACAACATTATTGAAAATTGCTTGGTAATTTCTTCCTAATGGTTAAACTTTAGTGGACATATTTATTAGTAATTGTAGCAAGCAAAGTTAAATTCTGAATTTAATTTAGTCTATTGAATTTTTATGAGTTCCGTTCAACATTAAACTGAATTTTCTATAATGCAAAAAATTATGTGTTCAGATCAAATATTTATTAATATTTTAGTAAATCTTAGTTTTTTTTTGTTTTCTTAAATTGCTTTATTGGACCATTGGTCCGTTTATTTCTCATAAAAATCATCATACACAAAATAGGCTGAGATCCAATAAGTCTATCAGCCCAATCTAGCAAAATGCCAGATAGCCCAAAAAAGGAAATAAATGGACAAGCCGATCTTGGAGACCAAGAATTTGCCATCCCCACTAAAATAGTAAATATTAGTTATAATTTTGAGATGATGGGTGCAATATTAAAAAAAGGTTGATCTAAGATATAAATTTAATCGATTCGACATTTAGGTTTTTACTACTGAAAACCGTTAAAATTTTAATCCTATAGGTCCAAAATTAATGCTTATATATATAATAATAATATTAATTAAACTGCAAAAAGTGCTACAATTACCACTTAGAGAAGTGTTATCTAATTTTAGAAGGAAAAATAAAACAAGATAAATATAAAATTTAAATCTCTAACCTCACGTAGAGAGATGCACCCAATCATTATCACATTATATGATACTCCTAGTGTGGATTGACACATCTATATTTCAATATTTTTAAAAAATATAACACTAATATACATGATCTCGGGAGGGGAGCATGAGTTCACGTGAATCCGGTGAGCCCCGGATATGCCTCTGATCATATATTTACATTTTCATGTCGAATATTATGGATTCAAATGAATTTGTAATCAAAAGTCTATATCCGTCTTTGATATGTAATTAATATTTATTTAAGATATGTGTATGCTAACCGCAATATAAAACAAAAAAGTAATTATATGGCTTGCTTACTATCCTACTAGACAACTACCACCATGTTCCAAATGGAGATAATTAGTTGTCTTACTATCTAGAATGACTTTGTAATCCATAAATTAGATTAGGTCATGGTGTTGTAGCAATATGCCGTGTAGTCATGTGGACGCTAAATAAGAATTCTTGTATTACTATATACAAACGGTTGTGAGTTGTTAGTTATTATAAATACTTTTTGTAAGTCAAATTCAACGAACCAATATAAGGCTTTTTTGATTCATTGTGTGAGATTATACTTATCTTTGATGATCATGATCTGAATTCCAAAAATAAGTAGAAAAACAAACAAAAAGTTGTAATAAAATACGAAATTAATAATTTGTGAAATACTACTTGTTAAAAAATATAGATATAATTGAAGTGGTAATTTGACAAAATATATTAAATTTTGTTCACTCCTAAAGTCAAGATGATTGTAGACAATTAGTAAACCTTATATAAACAAATTGAATACGGCAAACTATAATAAGAATGTCAAATGGGTGAGTATGACTAAATTTGAGCAAATCAATTTATAATTAAACAAATATACCTACTATAATTACTCAATCCAACTACAATTTAAAATAATTCCTCATAATTTTAACACAATCCTTGGGTTGTTGTTTGTTGTGAGATAATATGGTCAAAAAATCTCCCTTTGATACTTATCCTCTTCGGCAACAAACCATTTTTTCATTATCTCTGGTGATTTAATTTTCTATTATCTCATTTCATTATAATTTTACATTTCATGCTAAAATAACAAATATTAGAAACGATGAACAAAAACAAACACTTTTGAGAGAAATTTCTTTCTTTCTTCTACATTTTATAGTCTAGATTTGGCTTTTCTATCAAAATAGGACTACAATAATAATTACTTCTAGTATTTATTACAATTATATAACTATCATAAATACAATATTGATCGAACAATACAAATTTCACTAGTTTAGAGTTTAATTACTTATATTCATTTTAATTTTTTGAAATTATATTTCGTACCATATTTACTTCGCTAGATACATGTATCTGACACACTTGAATATATACATCTCAGACACATATAATTAAATTAGGTATAATTTATTCCAAATACACTATATCAAAACATATTCACATGTAATTAGAAAAGATGCAAATGCAATTGCATAGAAAAGCTGCAAATGGGGCCACCAAGTCTGGGATAGTATATAGTAGTATCTTTTTTAAGGATACATCAACAATTAAACAAATGTTAGCTGTTGTTTTAGTCTAGCAATGAAAAGGTATAATATTATTATTCATTTGGTACAACAATCCTAAAAATATTTTCAAGTTATTAATTAATGTTATTTATCATACTTTGTGCATATATTTTTAAATAATATTCGTATGTTATTTTTTCTGTTCTAATTTATGTGATATTCATAGAATTTGAAGAGTCAAACAATTGTTAATGATCATGATATATAATATTTTTTATATAATTTATAAATATAATTTATTTTAAAAGTTAATTATTTTTATATTGTACTATTGCTTATCTAAATTCTTAAATATATAATCAACTAAAACAAAAATGAGACATAAATTGAAATAGAAATAATACAAAATAGTATATAATAGTAATGGTCAGTAAATGGGATCATGTTTTCCTAAACAATATATGTAGTAATTAATTCTCAGCCGATATGGGTCAATATATGTTTTCTGTAGTTTTTCCTTAAATTAAAGCAATTTTTTTATAGGACATATGGGTAATTATTTAAATGTTATAGTAGTTGCCTTTTTTGTCTAATTAGAAAAGGTACATTTAGGCCCTTGGCTTTTGGCTTTTGGCTTATGACTTATAAGCCAAAAGTCATAAGTTAGGATTTCTAACTTATGATTTTTGGCTTATTTTTGTTATTTTGATTTTTAAATAAATGCTTATAAGCATTTTTAATTTTATCCAAACACTTCAAAACTGCTTAAAAGTTATTTTGACTTAAAAACACCTAAAATAAGTCAATCCAAACGGGCTCTTATACAACAACAAAATACAAAAGACTTCAGCAGCAAAAAATACGAAAGTAACAAAAATATCATTGTCATACATGTAGACATGTTGACTAACAGAAGCCTGCTGGTAAACTCTAATATTATGCATAGTAGTAATAATATATCGTAGTGTAAGTATATATTAGTATATATAAAGTAAAAGTAAATTACTTCCTCCTCCGTTCCTTTTTATATGTTATCTTTATTATAAATAGTTAGTTCATACAGTAATATTTATCATTTCATAAAACAATGCATAAATTACAATATTCTTCATATTTTACTTTTTTGAGTTATTAGCCTTGAAAATATACATTTGATTAATATAGAAAAATTAAATGAATACTTCATGTTAATTGGTCAAAGTAATTAATCAAAATAAATTAATTTATATTCATTAATTAAAAAGTTGACTTTGAAAAAATTAAATAATGATAGAATAACAAACTTACTGCATTAATTAATGTACGTGAAATTAAAAATGATGATATATAAATAGAAACGGAGGGAGTAATGTTGAAGGCGTTGAGTGTACACGTGCAGGACAAAATGTGAGAGTGAAATGTCATAAAAACCCATCTTTGTCCTTTTCCTCATATGTTTATCTTCTTAGGCCCTCTCTTTCTCCCTCACTCTGCACTTTGCTTCAGAAAAACTCCAAATTTAGCAGGTAACTACTACTTATCCTTCTTTTTGTACCTAAAAATAAAATTTAAAATAAAAAAGTATGATATAAATAATCTTGAAATTGCTGTTCTGTGTATCCAATAACCACATTTGATTCTTGAATTTGTATAAAAACTCCTTTCTCTTTCTCATTGAAGTTTTCTCTCACCTGGGGTTTGTTTTTTTATTCCTTTCTTCACTACCCTTTTTATTGTACTTGGGTTTCACCAGATTCCATTTTATTTTTTTGATTATGCCATCTAATTTAATTATGGGTCTTTATTAGTATCTTTTTTGTTGCTGTCTGAAGTATTTGTTTGAACCCAATTGTCTTAAGAACATGAAATTTCTGTCTTTTAGATACCACATTAGGGGTAAATTAATTAAATAGATTAAATCAACCCTGAGTTTAGACAAAAAGGAGGGATGAAATTTCTGTATTTTCGTATTTGGTTTGGAATTGTGAATTCAACTTTAAAGATGTTCTGGAGTACTATGTTTTGACTGATTTATATTCTACACTTAAATTTGCTTATTTGTGTTTTTTCTTAATTCAAATTATTTGGTTTTGAAGTTTGTCTTGTTGGGTTTTTGATAGGTGACTGAACGTGTTGATCGTTGAAAGTGATAAAGATTGAAGCTTTACAAGGTTTCGTTTTAGGGGAATAAAGTAAAAAGTTTGTAACAAAAGAAATGGAGGGTTGTGGGGATTTTGTGCAATGCCTTTTACCTGATATGTCTATAAAGATCCTAAGTTGTTTGGATGACCCGGCTGATCTTATCCGGGTTTCTGCTGTGTCTAGTTCTTGGCGTCAATTCGGTAAACTATTCTATTTATGCTCTTCATTTTACTACTACTTTGCTGTTTCATTAGCTTATTTGTGCTAGCTGTAGTTTTATTAGTTTCAGCTTGGATCAAATTGAATAAATTTGAAGGATTGGTGATTTCCCGATTCTCTTTAATTTTACTTGTTGGACGCTGGATCCTCCTATATCTGTCGATCACTTGATATTACATACGACATGACCATGAGAGGGCTTCTTGAAAATGGCTATGATAATATGAAATGCAGTCTCTTGTTCTTTGATTATTACTATTGGTTGTTTCTTGTACTTCGACTATCGTATTAATTTGTTGTAGTACTGTTTTGTTTCTATCTGTTGTTTCTTGTACTTCCATTATTCTTTTTTTGGACTGTTTTCTTCTTGAGCCCTCTACCTCTGAGATAGGGGTTAGGTTTGTGTAACACTCTACCCTCCCCAAAACCTACTTTGTAGGACTACATTGGGTATGTTGTTGTCTATAATATGAAACGCAGTACCATTCCTTCCATCTCTTCACATTCCATTACTTCTATTCTATATGGATAGCCTGATGGAGATGTCCTTATTTCTATTGATGAGATTTTAATTCTTTTGGTATTTATTTAGTGGCATTGTCAATTTTTATTGCTAGTCTTGTGCTGTTAAAAGATTTGGATCAGAATATGATGCAAGAGTTTCTTTGATGGAATGAGAAAATCGAGGTTTCCCTATCCTTATCTCCTTTTTCTCTCTTTCCAATGTCACATTAGTTCAGAGTACACAATGTTGAAATCACAATGGAATATGAACAGTCTCTAACCCCTTTTAAAATCCTTGGAGTAACCGGTAAAGTTGCTGCCATGTGACCAGGAGGTCACGGGTTCAAGCCTTGGAAACAGCCTCTGGCAGAAATACTAGGTGAGGCTGCCTTCAATAGGCCCTTGTGGTCGGGCCCTTCACCGGACCCTGTGCATAGCGGGAGCTTTAGTGCACCAGGCTGTGTTCTTTTTCTTAAGTGCATTTTCCACCTGTCTGGTTCTTTTGGATTTTGTCAGAACTTAGAGTTCCTCATGTTTACTCAGACCAAGACATTCTTGTATTCGGGTTGCTTTTACTTTGATCTCTTAAATCATTCATTTAGGAATAGTATGCGACTCTGTGTTTTCTTATTGACTGCCTTTTATATCAAATATTCAATTCTTTTGCAGTGATTGGAAATGACTTGTGTAAGCATCTCTGTTTAAAGAGATTTCCTGAAATATCAAGTGTTGGAAATATGATTGAAGTTGAAAACACGGTTGTACCAGTGGTATCTCTGCCTGAAAAGTCTACAGAGTGGTTATGCTTGGAGAGGAATCATAGAGTTTATGCATTTTTGTCACGCGGCCTTTCCAATTGTATGACGGAAGACTGCTTAATAGGTGCAATTCATGCATCAAGCACTGACAACTATCCTGAAGAAAGCATTCTGAATACATTAAAACCAGGTGATCGTGTTGAGCGCAGAGCTTCGTACTGGTCAAGTGGAGGACAAAGTGATCCTACAGTTCCCGAGACACTAACATATAAATTAATCTCAAAGCTGTGCCTGATTTCAGAAATTCATGTACAACCATTTCAAGGTTGCACCTCAAAACTCTAATCTTCTATGATGATTTGGATTTGTTCCTTCTGCTTATTTGTTTATGGTTTCATTAACCAGAAACATTATGATTTTGTGACAGCGTATTTCCAGTTTGGCTTTCCCATTTATTCAGCAAAAGCTGTGAGATTCCGGGTGGGACATCCTAATGTTAAAATAGATGTAGAAAGTGACAACGGACATGAATCTGTAGCTGCTCAAGCCCAATCTTTCTGTGACAAGATTGTATGGACATATACCTCACCAGAATTTCCCTTGGTTCAGGTAATAAACAGTAGCGGTATTTCAGTTTCCTTTATTCTGATTAGTTCTTACCCCTGAAATGGTCAAAGGATACTCTAGGCTGACATCTGTCTTTGGGATAATAATCAGTTCCCAAGTCATAGTACTGCACGATTTTCCCTAACTAAGATTATTCCTGGTCTTACTTGTGTCGGAGCATGTCTTTGTCGGAAGTATATCACCCATTTTAAAAAACTAGTAGGTGTTCAACTCATGAATGAACTAATCTTCTTCATTTGCTGACGAAAGCAACCAATTTAAAACTGACTTCAGCTGCAGCTAAGTTTTGGTTAAAATTTCTACTTTTATGTGTCTCGACTTTGTAATAGCCAAGTTTGGCTTCTTATGGGTACAGGAGAACATCTTGCAGAAGTTTAAGCTGCCAGAACCTGTTCTTTGCATTGGCGGAATCCTACAAGTCGAGCTCTTAGGCAGAGTTCAAAAACAACAACTGGATAGTCTATACTATATATGGTCAGTTCCCCTTCTTATGATTTGTCGGCCTCAAAATTCTAATTGACTTCTAATTCCTGCTATCAAGTACAACAGCCATAGTCTACCGTAAGGTTGTTGTATATCTATATGAGTCACATTGGTTTTAAAGATCATGAGTCAAGGCATGTTTGCATTTGTTTACTTTCAGATACTCTATACGAGACAGGGTATATAGTACTATCAATTAATTTTCAATCGTGAATACATATGTATCCTTAAGATACTGAAACGGCTACCATTATTGGTGCTCAGGACTTGAGAGGTTTGTAAGATAACTTTTTATTAATTTGCCTTTTTATAGTGTGTCGCACGTCCAAGTTGTTGGAAGACCACTCTTGTCAGCATTTGATGTTGAGATACTCGATGAATCTGGGAAGTGCAGTCTGAAGTACTGCCCAAAAGAAAGGTTGTTGTGCGAGTCAAGTAACAAATCTACTGAAGGAGGGTCGAGTAGTCCTCCTCGGTTTCATAGGTTCAGGGCAAGCTTAAGGGGATGGGAGCAAATGATCCTGAGTACACTACTTGGACCCGGAGCTGGCGTGGGTGATGATGATTCAGATGACAACGACGTCTAGCTTTCGTCCCTTTCAAGGCCGTAACAGTTGTTTCTGTGTTAAAATATAATATCACTAGACTTGCTTTTGGGCATCACTGTTGTAGTTTCATATGGAAGGCACATATCGTCATAAACATGTTCAATAATCTATAGTTTCGTTTTCTATTGCCATTCCAAATGCTAAACTACTGTCTTCTTTATTACTATTCTCTCCGTTCATTTTTACTCGTCCACTTTGAACTTTGCACGTCTCTCAAGAAATTAGTTACAGTAATTTAGTTGCTTACAAACATAATAGTGCTATGCCTCGTGCCAATGATAAATTCTTGTAATACTCTCCTATTCCTGAAGTGCCTCAGTAATAGGGAGTAGGGGAGGACATGTTTCGGTAGGGATCGAATTTCAATAATCGAATTACATATTGAAAGAAAGATAGGATATGAAATATTGAAATATTTAGTTATATATATGATTCATATATATTATATTTTTACTAGTAGATATTTAAAATAACATTAGTACAATATTATATATCACATCTCATTTAATGTCATTTTGTATCTAATTGAGGATTCGTTAATATCGTTAAAGACTTTGGAATTTTAATTATTCTGTTTTAATTGAAATGTTTTTTTTTTATAATTGATTAACCAGGAGAATTGCTTACGTTTTTTTTTTTTTGAATATTTCTACTTGTTGTAAAGTGTTAAGTTTGATACCATTAATCGACATTTTTTGAAAAGTTGAAATCATAATTGTTTATTATATAAAATATGTATAAATCAAATCGAATAAATTATGATTATCATCTTGTTGTATCATAACCTATCGAAATCAAACCTAAAATTATTGAAATATACCAAATTGATTTGATATGATAATATTATAGTATAATATGTTTAAAAATTGAAATTATTGAACTAAAGTATCAATGTCGTTATCATGTCCCCCACCCCCCAAAAGGGGGGGGGGGGAGTGTAGCATTTGCAACAATCGCTACCAAAAGATCTACTTTGCTTTATTCAAAATAATTGATATTTTAGCCTTTAAAAGATCTACTTTGCTTTATTCAAATTAATTGATACTTTACAAAATTAAGAAAATATTTGATTATTATTTTTCTCAAATTTGTCCTTCACACATTCTTATATTCCCATGATAATTATGTCAACCATAAAAGGAAAAAAAAAGTCATAATCAAGAGCATTATAGTTAAAATACAACTTAATTTTTTTAAGAGCAGTTGAATTTCTTAAGTGCTCAAACCTAAAATATCAATTATTTTGAACTCAGAGAGTAAATAAGTTGGATCTCACTATTTTATTATAAATTGTTCCATGATTAGTATAAGCCTTTTTTTTCATGATTAGAGTTAACTACATCCCATGTAAGAGATATGCTCAGTTCTCTCAATTGTTCATCTCAGTAAGGAACAATATAATGGCGTAAACACTTTTTACATCTAATACAATATTTGTATATTGTTACTCAATTTTTAAGGTAACTCATTACTTCTTATTTTCTTTACGGTAGGTAAGATACATAATTTGTAATTATTTAAAATTTATTGGATAGAAATGTCAAAAATAATGCGAATATATTAATTCAAATAAATATTTTAGATTAATATAATTAAATTGATTATTTAAGTTTAATAAATATGAATTTAATTGAAGCTCAATTTTATTAGGTTAGTTTGTCAAATTGGGCTACAAATAATGAGTTGATATTGCTAAGCTCAGTATGTCATCTCATTCTAGATGCCCTAATTTGAGGTCACCTGTCAAATGACATGACATATTTAAGTCAAATGAAGAAGCAATAAAATCATGCCACATGTCAAAATGACATAGCATGTGTACCCAAATCAAAGGATAATAAAAATATGTCACATGTTTCAACCAATCAAATATCTCCATATCACTAGAATCTGATTACATTAAAGAAGTTTGTCTTTATCACAACTTTTCAATTCTACAACTATAAATAGAGGTGTACATAACTCATAAAACTCACCGAAATTCTAACAAGAATCCACAAAGTGCTCATGGATCAAACCTCGCAGATTTCTCTAGAAGCACTCAAATACTCAAGCATTTCCCTACAAGTTCTAGGGATCAAGACGAAGATTCAACATCAATCTCAAAGGATCTTGAATTGAAATACAAATCAAAAACAAGTTCATAATGATTCAAGATCGAGAACAAATCCACCATACGATTGTTGTGATACTTTTCAGTCTCCTCAATACGAATTTGACTCTCTATGATAATATAACTCAATACGGTACAATATGTACATTATGAAACAACAGATAATAACCATATCCGTGTAAGTTGTTGTCCATATTGGTATGTTTTATGGTGGTGTTTGTGTTTAATGTGCAGTCGATCGGATATCGAGCAACTCGTCCACGTATGCAAGATACCTGATTTCTCGAGCGTGAGTTCATCCTGCGCTCCTGCCGTACTCATCAAGAAATTGGATTCTTCGAAGCATTGTGTGACGGTTAATAGAGACAGGTATTTCTCATCACTTGGACTGCCTGCATTTTATTTTTTGTGGATATTTGGCCCTATTCCTATGTTCCTTTGCTATAGTAATGATAATTTGAATTTATAAATATATTTAATAAATTTGTCAACAACAATATACCTAGTGGCTAGTAAAATGTACAAGTGGGATTTGGTGAGGCCGTAAAATGTACGATGACCTTATCATTACCTCGTGGAGATATAGAGATAGTTTCCGAAAGACACTCGTCTCAAGTGAAAAAGGAGTTAGTGAGAAAATGATAGTAAGCAACAAGGAAAAGGTGAAACGTCTACCATAAGGGAGCAAAGACAAAAATAGAATAGTGAGATAATTAAGAAACAACATATTAGACAGATTATTGAAAGCAAGAACAAACAATACTATATATCAAAAACTAGAACTACACTAAAACAACTAGTACAATGGTAACCACCAACCACCCTAAGCAAGACAACCCTACACTACCTACTAACTTATTATCCTAATACGTGTCCTCCACACAATTCTATCTAAGGTCATGTCATCGGTAACTTGAAGTTGTGTCATATCTTGTCTTATCACCTCTCCCCTTACTTCTTTGGCCTACATCTAGCTCTCCTCGTACATTCTATAACCAACCTCTCCCACCTCCTTACTAATGCATCTACGCATCTCCTATTCACATGTTCAAACCATCTCAATTGCGTTATTCTCATTTTATCCACCACAAAGGACATTTCTACCTTATCCCGAATATCCTCATTCCTAATCTTATCACTCTTAGTATGGTCACACATCCACTTTATCCACGCCGCATTAATAAATGTGTGATATCACCATCGATATCCCTACTCTCCTAAATTGTAGGCCCAAGATACTTGAATCTATTAAAAAAATTATTGAGTTCATCTATATGTACTCAAGTCCTGCCATTTTGTCCTTATCAGCGCGTATTTAGATGGAGGAGTGTGAACTCAGGTGAACCCATGCTTCTCCCCCTCGACCATGTATACCATTATTACTATAGCTTTACAAAAACTTTTGATATATGCGTGCATCAAATTTATATACGAGCTCTTTCTTTGAAGTTTAGGAGTATCCTATGAGCATAAAATAGTTTGGGTCATCTAGTAGAAACATTCATATGACGAATAGTTTCATTTTTACATAAGTTGAGTTGGATCGATCCTTATATGTGTGATGGTAGAGACAGTTAAGTTAAAAGGTATATACCACGCGAATCGCGACAGCAAATGGAAAGAGAGAGAGCCAAAAGACAAGGCTCCTGAAGAAATCTTTCAATTTCCATGCGCTCCATCAATTTGCCTGAAAGGAAGTTTTTAGGTATCCCTACGAAGTTCACACCCACATCAACAGACCAAAGAGCAAACAATGAACTGAACAGAAGATCAGTAAGCAGTTGATAATGTTGTTGTCCAGTACATTTTCCATAGATTACACTTGTGTATGACTTTCAAGGTGTAAACAAGCAAAGAAACAAGGGCTGAATACCTAAAGAGTGCAAGTGATTAACACCACAACAGCCTCAAAACTAGAAAATAGGGGAGAATCATAAGGAAACAAAAATCTAACACAAGCAACCTGTACAAAGGTATATTAGCAGTACTTTTATCTCTCATCAACCCCCTCCCCCCAACCCCCCCAAGGAGCAAGCAAGTCAACCCTTCCATCCAGGATAACTCATATTGTTGTCAAGATCACTGCTAAGAAAACCATTTTCAGCAAATTCTTGTACCATCTCAGGGGTAAGAATATCATCATCTGATACATGCATACTTGGGGGCAAATCTGGACCTTTTCGACTGAAACCACTGTTGCCAGCCGATGAAGAGGGTTCACAGTTGGATGCTGATTTGAAACTGTAACTTCGGGGCAAATCTGGAGCTTTTTGACTGAAAACACTGTTGCCAGCCAATGCAGAGGGTTCACAGTTGGATGCTGATTTAAAACTGTAGATTCTACCCGGTGTGGGTCCTAAACTGCTCCCCGGCCCATGTGAAGATGTTGCAGCAGCTATAGAACCATTGTTGCCAAATGCAAGCCCTTCCCTCGAAGCACTACCACTCTGTCCTGAAAGGCACTGCTGTTGAACTCCAGACCCATTGTTGCCAAATGCAAGCCCTTCCCTCGAAGCACTACCACCTCCACTCTGTCCAGAAAGGCACTGCTGTTGAACTCCAGACCCACCGTTGTTGGTGTTCATATCCTGGAGGAGCTGCTGGATCATTTGCTGCTGCAGGGCCTGGCTTCCTTGCGAGGATTGAGATTGATTTTGCGAGAGCAAACCGCTACTCAGTAATTGCTGCTGTTGTTGCTGCAGATTGGTACTTGACAACCCACTGACAGGTAAGTTCTGCACTGTCCCTGGCAGCATACCATTGGGCCCTTGCAACAGTGAAGATTGAGAGTGGTTTGAATTATTGAAAGAAGAAGACGCATCTTGTTGGGTTGGATTTGTATTTGAATTCATTGAATTCTGCCGCATAAGCGAATTTTGGAAGTTTGACAGCGAAAGAGCAGCTTGTCCAGAGCCACTTAAAGCTCCCCGACCACCCATGTGCTGGTTATTGCTGATTTGGTTATTAAGCCCAGGGTGCAGTGCCATAAGCTTGTTCAACGCACTGCGATCGGTTGGCAGACCCTGAATATTACCCACCTGCTGCTCTGTTTCCTGGATATTCTGCATCTGAAATTTGGCTGTGTTATCATGTCGCGGGAAACTCTTTAAGCCCTCTGCAAAACAAGCAGAACAGTAATCCTTTATTTAGAATTCAACATGCTAAAAGTTAAACACTATCATGGTACAGATAATAATGGGGAAGGACGGATATTTTTAGTTTTATCTACAATCGAAATTATAAAAAGGAACAAATCTATTTACCAATGGAACCAGCTTTATGCTCACTGCAAAAATCCATCAAATCCTTCATGCTATTCACGACCTCAGCGATCTGAACATCATATGTCAAAGAATCAAGTACTAAAACATTAGAAAGCCAGATAAGCGAAGACTTAACACTTAATTATACATGGACCGAGAAAAATTATAGTCCTCATGTTTTCTTCCCCAAAAAGTCTATCTTTCCATCCCATACTCATCCAAACATACCTGTAAGCATCTCACATATCTTTTGGAAAATCCCAAATCATTAAGTGACTGTAACTCCAAACTCTTGGCAAGTTGACGTCCAGTCGTGACGACCCTAACGCACAACATAAAAAATGTGACATGAGATTATAGTTCAAACCAATTGTCAGATATAAGAGACAATACATCTCCTGAAATTAACGAGAAGTTTATTCTCTCTGGTTTGAAATGTGTTTACCACTATGAACACCTGGTATTACAAAAACAGACATAATGGAAGCTTGTAGTTCAAAAGAAGTCCTCATCAGGTGGTTCTCTATAACTTGAAAATCAAACAAACTCCTTTTTAGGGGCCTATCTTAGTTGTTAGCAGTAACAGAAAGTCCTTACAAGCGTACACTGGAAAGCATATACTAATATGGGTTCATCATTTAGGATGAGGTACATCTAAGTGAGACAGCCCAAAATACAGTAACAGACACCACTCACAGTAGAAATTGGAATCATATACACAAATTAGTAGACAGACAGGAACTAGATATCAAGCTAAAACAATAGGAGAAACAAAATGAATTACATACTGAGAAAGTGAAACAAAATCAGACAAGTAGCCTTTTTTGTGGGTGTGGGTGGGTGTTTGGGAGGAGGGGGGAAGGGATGGGTAGCTTTTCACTCACATGTTGCTGTTTGCTTGTAAATCCTCCTGAGAAACTCCATCAGGTCCAGTTTCTGTTAATGTACTTTGGCATTTCTGAGCAACCTGCAGCAATTGATTTACCTACAAAGAACAAAGTTATGAGAGCAAGTTCTAAACACTGAAATTGCTTTTCATTCGCTGTCAGCTGAGTCATAAAGACTAAGTTGAAAGGGATCGTTGCACATCTGGTGGATCGGGTCAATTAGAATCATCTCATTCTATTCCAAAGTGAAAATCTCCAGGACCTCCACAGCAAAGAGGGTTTTACTCAGGCTTGTCCCAGTCAAATCAAATCACCAGGATACAGAACAGTAGAACAGATTACACATATCCAATATATTAGTTGCATGATTCCATTCAAGAAACAATCGGAGGTGGCCATATAAACAAAATTTAGAAATCCTCTAAACATTGATTACTCCAAAAAGCCACAAAACCGCATACACATTCAACATGAGAAACAAACACCTGCACGTGGGATACACTGGGCAAAGAAAAAAAAAGATATAGACCCTTGGCTATCTTAATGAGTGAACGTATTAAATGTTAAAAACCCTAAAATGCAACTTCATATTGAGGATGATCCAAAAAGTTCACTGAAAGAACCAAAAAAAAGCTTAGAAGAGCTAGAACCAGTGAAATTTAATTCAGTTCATTACCTGTGGTGCAACTAATCTCCTCGGAAGAAGCTCTTCATGACGCCGAGCACAAAATTCCCACGACAATATCTGAGGAAAAGCAGAAAAGCAAAGCTATAAATGAATTAAGTAAACTAGGCACTCATGGGTCACAGCTGGACACTTTTTACGGTACCTTCAAATCAGAGGTAAAAATGATTCGGAGTCGACCTTCCCGAACCACACGAAGTTGTTCATATACACTTTCCTGAACTGCTTTTGCATATTCCAGCATCATTAACCCTGAGGGAAATCTGCATTCGCGCGGAAAATCCAAAAACAAGAGTTCATCGATGACACCACTGCTAAATTTGATTTCATTCAGCCTGGGAAGAACTTCGAAAGTTGCCTCTGTTAAAGACCACCAAAAAAGAAGCAAGTCAGATATCAGTTTTTAATAACTATGCAATCATACCTCAAATCATGTTTTTTTTTGGGAAAATTTTGGGATTTGAAATCATGATTCCAAATCGCAGTTGGAATCATCATTTGAAATCATGCCTTCATATGCATGTCCAAACACAAGCTTGCCACTCTTTTAAAGTTCTGCCACCTGTAGCTAAATAAACAATAACTATGTTGTTCTCACAAACTTTAAGAAGCTCATACTTCTATCTTCCAATAATGTTTACAGGCAGCAGCCAAAGCAAAAAGAATAGATAGCATAAAAAAATCAATGTCTGCGGGGACTTTAAGCACCAAGCAACTAAAGCAATTGAAAAAAGCTGATAAAGAAAGATAACACTCAAGTAATGCAAGAAAAGGTAACTATAAACACAAATAACAGCTAAATGAAGAAGCGATGAAAAAATGCAATTAAGAGAAATATATCAAGTAAAAAACATGTCTTTTTTTTTTTTTCAAAAATGAAGTAAGAAACCATGTCAATTAAGTTGCAGAATCAGATTTAGTCGCTGATTTCACCGTGTACTAATATCTAATTCTCTTCTCCTGATCAGTAACACAATTCCCCTGTAATGTTTCTATCAATTATAAATCAGTTTTTCCATCTATGTTCATTGTTTAGTTCCTCCTCTTCACCGCATAGTCCCATGGTTGCCGAGTCAGATGCCTTAAGAGGCTTTACAATTATCGGTTTCCACATATTCTGACAACTAAAGGTACAAAGGAAGGATGAGAGACCAACAATGCATATTCACAGGACAATCCCATGGGCCAAGGATCAATGTATTATATAAGATAAGAGTCGGCAAAGTCACTTTACCAATCTGCTTTTCAATTTTAGTGTTTTAGCTTTATTTCAAGACCTTTTCAATTTGAATAAAATAGTCACTGAGACCCACCCGTGACCTTTTATTTTATTTTTAAATGTATATAAGATATTACGTCTCGTATATTCGATATTTACAATTCTAAAGCAACACTTCAAGAGCACTATCCACCAACATTTCTAGCACTTATACTAATCCACCAAGACCATACTGTATAAATGAGCATCTTAAGATTTCAAATATAGGTTTACACCTTTCTTCCTTTTTTTTTCTTCTTTTGGTGCTCAAGAGACATTGACACTAAAGTTCCATGTTAGGAATTTATTGAAATTCTAATTGGGACATGCACTGTTACATATTCTACTAGCAACATTCAGGTTTAGCAAGGGATATGCATTCTTTAATGCCATATTTACACAGTTCCATCTAATGCAGTTTCCAAGTGTCAATTCCTCCAAGAATTCTACCCTTCTTCTTCAAAGGGTAAAGTGAAGCTTTGTTTCATAACAGTTCCTTTTGATCCAAGAAAGACCACATCAACTATCATTATGGCCCCCCCACTGAGGTGAAACTAGACAATATATAGTGTAATTATGTAGATAGAGTGTCTGATACAAATTGAAATTTAACTTCCATGCAGACCAAGTTATATTCACCAATCCTACCCCATACATCCTCCAGCCCTAAGGAAATGTTCTCAAGTTCAAAGTAAAGCAATTGTATTTCCTACATAAACAGTGATTTAACTCTTATGTCAAGAATGGCTACTAGCTGATAGAACACAAGCAATAGAATTGATGGTATCTATAACATGACATAACCTAGTGATGTGTCAGCTTCAAATCATAGACTATTAATTGACAACTGTTTCCACTTACCAAATCCTCTGCCTGATTTTGAGCCACAAATATCACAATGCCATGCATCCTGGTGCCCCGCAAAAAAAAGGAAGAGTAAGAAAAATAATTAGAATATGTTGCTTATGGAATAAGTTTAAGGAAAAAATGAATTAAAGTAATGGAAAACCAGACATCATATTATATCAAGCAAGCAGGACAATATCACAAGAACAAAATCATAAACAGATATAAGTTATAACCCCAACCATATGATAATACATTACTCTCTCTCAACCAAGCATTCAGCATAGCACATAACATTGAACAAAAAGAGCACAAACCAATAGCAGTGGTGATAGACCAATTTCTAACTTCTAGAAACGAAGAACTAAATCAAAGAAAATATCCATGATGGTAAACATTACCATAGTTGACTGTGGAAACACGCCAAGTGAATGATGCCCAACATTCTCGTATAATGACAAGCACCATCTCTTCTTTGCCCGTGGGGAATAATACTCAGAGACAAACTTTCTCCAGTAAGCAATGGAGTTATCCTAAAAGACATGATAAATCAAACAGAAATGAGATGCATGAACGTGTTCTGTATGGGTCTTCACAACGAGAAACAAAGTCACTCACAGAAGGTCGTTGCCGCTGATGATATAAGTATTGCATTAACCGTCTAGAACACAAGACACCATCAGAGGGACGCTTCATTCCTGATACAGGCTGCACGCTTTGTTGTTGCATTTGTTGCCTTAGCTGCAGTTGCTGCTGTTGCTGCAGTAACTGCGCTCTCTGCAATGGTGGAAGATACTGCAACAACTGATGCTGTTGTTGCTGCTGTTGCCTCAGCCTCTGCTGCTGAACCAAGGCTTGTAACTGAGGACTGGGGTTCTGCATGTTCACGGGATCTTGTCTTTGCAACAACTGTTGCAGAACTTGCTGCTGCATAACATCATCTTGCTTGATGTCTAGCCGCGGTTTCTTTTGCATCTGTGACAAAGCAGCTGGATCCTGGATGAATGATCCTGGAACCCTAAGACCTTGACCGCTACCCAGCTGAACCTGCCCAACTCGAGATGTTGGCAAAGAGGTGGCACTAGAAGTTCCGTGACGCTGCTGATTATGTTGAGGTTGTTGAGAGTTGGGATCTTGGTTAGAGCTTTGCTGAGCCACTGAGGATCCATCCATGACTGATGAACCAGACACACTTATGTTATTAGAAGAAAATGACAACGGTGATGCAGGCAGCCGCATGTAGGACTCCGTATTAATGCTGGCACTTCTCTGAAGATTGGGACCCCCTGAAAGTCCTGAATTGGCATCCGTAACCAATGAACTTGCCCCAACACTAGGACCTGAGCTTGCTACACTATTCAAAACTGTATTACTGACATCCCCAGAAAGAGGACCCAAGCTTGACCGTGCATTTCCAGGTAGTGAATTTGATGAATTCCCAAAAGATGAAGTCAAGTGAGAATTTCCCGCAACTTGAGACTGACCATCTCCTTGGAAAAAGATACCAGAACTTGAAGAAGAATGTGCCATCCCTCCAGCCACACGAGAAGGCGCCATTGGAGGCACAATCCCCTGGTGGCTGGAATCCAAGTACCTCTCCAGTGCTTAGCCCTTATGTTATTTCAGGCTCTAGAGTGCAGAACTAAATTTAAGCCTTTGTATATAACCTTCAAAATTTCATCAAGCAATCTGGAAACATCAAATCATCCAATTTTATTACTATCCTTGCCAACCAAATGAAGCACGAGATCTTTTTGTTCTGTGTAGTGACAAAATCTACATACATATCATTTTTTTAGAAAAAAGTAACAACAATAATACATATGAAGAACCCAATTTGACATACCAAGCATTGAATAAAAGTAAAAACTTCCTATCCTAGCAGCTACCAGGGGCAGATTAAGGGGTCCGGAGGGTTTCACCCAAACCCCCTTTGCAAAAAATTACATTGTATATATAAAAGTAATTTTTTACTTTTTTTGGGTATATATATATATATATATAGATTTTGAATCCCTGAACACAAGACAAGAGGTAGGCTAATTGGTTTAGAGGGTTCAAAATTTACCTTGAGATTCCATGTTCAAAACTTGAAATGGTACTACATTTTAATTTTTGGACCTCCCAAGTGAAAATCCTAGAGCCACTACAAAGACCATGTATCAACCAGGTGAAGAACACGACATAAAAAGTGTTTAAGTGCATGTATAAGAGAGCCAAAATCGAAACCCTACATCGTCATTGTAGTCATACAGACAAAAAAGGAAGAAAAATCCATCAAAACCCTAATCTTACAAACAACTAAAAATAAATAGGAAAAATCAGATTCTTTTTTTTCCTGGCTTAAACACAGATACTCTTTAATTAGAAACTCCAGTGGAAAATGTGAAATCAAACAGACACTCAAAAATCAAACATTTTTAGCATCAACCCAACCCCCAAAATTTGGTACAACAGTAAAAATTATTCGCATCTTGTACAAATTCAACACAAGAAACATCGCTATAACATTAATTCATCTTCTGATTAGCAGCATCAGATTCACCCCACTGGAAATTAACATCATAAGATAAACAACACAACAAACAACACAGAATTTCTCATTCTGCAGCTCATCAAAATCATGCTAATAACAATTACAACCAACATAAAAAATAAAAATAAAAGTTTAAAGCAACATAAATTAAAATGAAAAAAGAGAAGAAACAAAAAAAAAACTAGAGTGTAAGGGAAGAGCTACGAACCTTGAAAGAGCAAAAACCAGAGAGAGAAAAGAGAGAGCGATAGATTTTAGGGACTAATTAATCGGAAAAAACTTCGATGACGAATTTTATACCTAGCGGGAATTGTCCAGGTAAATGACCGGCTTGACCAGTACTTAACCCTACAAAACCGGTTGTAGCCGGTTGATAATGGACACGTTGCAATTGTAATAAGATCACGTAGGCGGTGCTTAGATCGTACGGTGGGTGATACGAGACCGTAGGGTTGATTAGACGCGTGGCGTCATTTTGTTGGTTGATCTTATAACGGAGGATTTAACAATGTAGGTCTCGTTTAAGGCAGTGATTCTCTACGGTCATGCCAGCTAAAGGTGGAACCATCCCCACCGTTTGATCGTAATATTTTTGATGATTCTTAGAAATATTAAAATTTGGTACATGTATATAGAAATTTCCTTATATAGTTAATTGTTTTAAGAAATAAAATTATTATTTTTACCTTTTTTTCTTTAAATTTTGATGGGAAATAAAATTCTATGAAGGTTTAAATTAGAAGTGCATATATATAATGTTTATACATTTTTTTAAAGAAATGTATAAAAATAGCGACCTGATCATCTTAAACTAATCTTTACACAAAATGAGATTATTCATTGTTACACTTTGTACACCTTTTAGGTTTAAGATTATTGTATCATTAAATTTAAAACGATCCAAGATCTATACCAATTTTGCTATTTTATAAGCAAAGTTTGTTATTCGTGTAACACATGCTGCATAACATGCATACTTTTTTAAGGTTTAGGAGTCTTTATTTTTATTGTAGAACTATAGTAAGATAATTTTTATAATTTTACTATTTCAGATTTTATTTTAGTTTTAGAAAAAAAATGAAGGAGGATAATAACTTGCCTAGTTAAGTTTTGAGGAGGCCAACTTAAATTTTTGATCAATCATCGATGGATGGATATATGTATGTTGGTATTTAAATAAATTATACATATCATTCTGGTAAGACCTAGAGAAAGAAGTTGTGGTTTAATATAATCAATATCAAACATTTATGATGTTTGGTTTTATGTTATTTTGGAAGAGTAGGTTTGCTGCATGTGATTTTCAAGCGAGCTCAATCTCAAATCGTACACAAATAATTTTAATTATAATTTAGAGTGAATTTTATCTTTTTGAAGACTAGAAAGTGCTTCAATATTTTACTTTGGATTTTCATCTCATCCGTATTAGCATTATGTGTTTGAGGAGTTTTGTATGACATGATTTTTTTTATTGATCCAGATATATATAATCACAATTTTATTTTTAGTTTTTATTTTATAATTAAAACACATTATTAGTTACTTTAAAAGCATGAAGGTCCTTAGAGATGTTGATTAGAGTTTTTACCTTTTATTAAAAACTTCATAATAGACAAAATTGTCATTTACTATACTTCTTAAATTATTATTTAATTATCTTAATAATATTTAAAATTAATTAAGGAGTTAATATATGGTACATATTCGAATGGACACATATTGGTCTGAGGTTTTTTTGCTACCAAGGAAAATCACTAAATTATTTACTAATATTTATTGCACGTTCTTTGAATTGGAAGTTGTAAAACCTCTAAGAAAGTCGTTATTGTCTGGGAGAAGTTGTGAATACTAAAAACAGCATAAGGGTTAAACCAAATCGACTATTACCTATGAAACTAGGGGTGTACAAAATCGAATCGAAAATCGAATCAAACCGCAAATTGAGTCAAACCGGAAAAAAAAACTCGACTAGTTATTTGGTTTGACTTGGTTTGGTATTGAAAAAAAAAAAACTGACTATATTTGGGTTGTGATGGGTTGGTTTTAACTAAAAAAAACAACCCGAGACCAAACCAATCCGACATTATATATGTAATTTTAAAATTTTATTTTATACATAAAAATATTTACTTTGATATAATTTTAAAATATTTTTTATACTATTTCATAGTTTTTATCTTTTAATATATTATTTCAAGTTTAAAACTTAGAATTCGGAATGGTCCAATAAGGATTATAGTTCATAAATGTTGATAATTATAATAAAACTTAAATCAAAATCAAATTAATACTAATGCAAAAAGAAAATCAATTCAACACTAAGAATGACAATAATAATGAATATTTGTTCTTTAGTTTTACGTTGGTTTAGACAATTAAAATACATAATCTAATTTTAATTTTCCTTAAATATTTAGTGATGTAACTAATACTTATTAAACTTATAATTTTAGCATGATTTAGTACTTATAAATTATGATCATTTTCATTATGACTTTGCAATATTTATTTTATATAATGATTTCATTATTATTTTTTATTGAATATTTTTGTGTCATCAGTACTCATCTCATATTTTGTGTTATTTTTTTAAGAAACATCTTAGATAATTGTATTTTGGTTGGACGAAAGAAATATTTTGGAGCACAAGTTAATTATATGTTTGTATGCAAACTTTACCGAAAAAATCCAAAAATCTGGAAAAAAAATCCGAGGTTTATTATTTTGGTTTGATTTATAAATTTAAAAATTCGACACAATGATTTGGTTTGGTATTTGAAAAACCCGAACCAACCCAAGGTTGAAAAACTCAAAAAAAATCTGAATTTTATTAGTTTGATTTGGTTTATAAATTTATAATTTTTACACAAATAATTTGATTTGATATTTGAAAAATACAAACCAATCCGGTCATGTATACCCTATATGAAACAAACTAACTACCTTATTTTATAAAAATGACTAAATATCACTCTATCACATGAAATGAGTTAAGCATAAATATTACTCCATCGCATAAAACGAGTTAAGCATGAGTGTAAATGATTAAATTAATAAATGAATTAAATTACCAGAAATTTAATTTACTAATTGATATCAGTAAATTTAACACGAGAAGATAATTGAGGAGTGGAATTATATTCTTTTCCAGGTAAATATTTTATAATTTTCTTTGGAGGGTTAATTTATTCATATTACGAATTAATGCAATTGATAACCTCGCTAATTAAATATATAGCCTATGATATGCCTAATTAATTTATGAACTTGGAATAAATAAATAATTAATTTTCTAAAAGGCAAAATTGTATACGCTTTGGATTGAGTTTATCTACACACAAAAAAATGTGTGTTGTCTTTAAGAAAAAAAACCCTACTTATTTTGGACTATGATTTTATATCCTAAAATATGGTTCTCTGATCTGATGTTAATTAGAATACATAGCAAAGGATCACAAATTAGATGATTACGGCATTGACGAATTGTGCAAAAGTGTAACAATCCTTTATGATAGTTATGGGTAGATTATTGGTGAAAGATTTGGGTAAAAAAAAATTAGATAGTGACTTGAAAAATCTTAGGCTAAGTAAGTTTCAAATGAAATTTGAGTCACCTGAGGTCTAGGATAATTCGGGAAAGGGTTGGGTCACGTTTTCTAGTACTAAGACATTACAGAATTCATAGGGCCATTCAGAATCGAATTCGGATTAGTAAAACTCTCGATATCGAATTGGCGTAAAGATGTTGGTTTAAAATATCAGGGTTCGAAGGTGCGTTTCAAATGGGGCACTTTTGGAGAGAATTCCGAGTTTCTATTCCGTGCAAGTTGCTATAGCAGGTGTCACATCGCTATAGCGGGGGTCCACCGCTATTGCGGGATGAATAAATTCCCGCTATAGTTGATTGGGCCGCTATAGCGAGTAGGGCACCTCAAGCAGGGTCAGTCGGGATTTTGTGCAGAAAAGTTCCCAAAACCTCTTATTTTCTGCAACTTTGTTCTTGAAATTGGAAAGGACAATTTTTCAATTTTTCCACAATCTCTTCCATAAAGGTAAGTTAATTACTTCCCCAACTTGTATTTTGATTCTCGAGCCTTAGAATTGAGGTTGATAATCTTGAGAAAGAGTTTTAATTTGCATTAATGGTGGAAAGAACCCTTAGCTTGTTAGATAGAATGATCATGAGAATGACATGGGGTTTAGAATTTGATCATAATCCGGGTATCCTTAGGTTATTATTGATTGATTATTATTTGATTTATAGTTGTTTTGACAAAAAAACGTTGAGGCATTACAAAAATGGAAAGTTCAGGCTCTTAGAGTTTCCAACGCTTGATTCGAGGTAGACGAAGGTTTGTTTGTTTTTCAAAATATGTAATATGTGCATGTAAACTGTGTTGTAGTATTATTTGTTCAATGCATGTGGAGGAAACAAGAAGGTTAATGTGGAGTGACTTCATGTGATAATCTCATAGAATGAACCTAATTATTTACTTGTGATTTCAAGTTGGTTGTTCATTGTAATTGTGGTTGCGCATGATGTTTGTGGGTGATCCGATCCAATTTCCTTCAATTCATTAATTGCCAATTTCAATTAAACTAGTTAACGATTAACTAATTAATTTTTTAAAAAAAATCACAAGTATACGTATCATATGCAAAACAATTAAATAATAATTTCCACCCTAAATTAATTAACTAATTAATAGTCTTTTAAAACTAATTAAATATTTAACTATATTGATAATAACTAACCTAACAAAGTAATATAAATATTAAATAGCTAAATAACACATCGATAATTAAACCAACTAACTAATTACCACATTAACAAAGAAATTAGCTTAACTAGCATGCATGATGCATGTTTTGAAAATAATTATTAAACAAAAATATAAATAATACAATTAACAGACAATAAATAATTAATATTTAAGAAAACAAGATAGATATAAATTCAAAGTTCAAACTACCAACAAAAAAAAAGTGTATTAAAAGGTACGTTCTATTAATCATAACATTCGCTAAATTTGATATGTTGATGAAATTTATGGATCCAGCTCCCCTCCATTACTCCTTTCCTCTATTTCGTCAAGTGCACGTTTAGATAAGAGACATGTGTCTTATTTAAAATTTAAAGGTTAAAATTATATTATATTAACAAATTAAATATCATAACCATGATTAAATCAACTAATTTTAGAAAATATCTCTCTAAATTTAATAAGAATTATAATATATTCCAAACAAAATTTGATATTTATTAATATCATTAATTTCATCTTATATTTTTACAATTTGATATTTATTAATATCATTAATTTCATCTTATATTTTTACAATTTGATATTTATTAATATCATTAATTTCATCTTATATTTTTACATTTGAATATAAAAATATAAGATGAAATTAATGATATTAATAAATATCAAATTTTGTATGGAATATATGATAAAGCACGGTAACGTTGGTCATATCATTTCCCACCCATAGGTAAAATCCAATTCTTACTAGAATCTGCCCAACAAATTAAAAGAAGAAAAAATAGAAAAGAGAAGGTAAAGAAAAACTACAAATGTGTCCGAGTAATTAAAATTCTTCTTTGTAATTTATATCCTGAGAGGAAAATAAATACGGGAATAGCAAAAACTGATTTTCAAAAGCTATTAATTAATATGATTAGAAGATTTTTATATTTTTACATTTAAATATAAAAATATAAGATGAAACTAATGATATTAATAATCATCAAATTTTGTATGGAATATATTGTAATTCTTATCATATTTGGAAAATAGTTTTCTAAAATTAGTTGACTTAACTATGGTTGTGACATTTGTTAATATAATAAAATCTTGACCTTTAAACTTTAAATAAGACACATGTCTCTCATCTAGACGTGCACTTGACGAAATGGAGGGAAAGGATAATGGAGGGGAGCCGGATCTGAAATTTATGTAGCACATTAAATAAATATGATATAAGTAAATTTCATCAATATTATTTAATCACATTATTTTTATCACTTTTTATTTTTCGTTCATCCATCATTTAGATTCCAAACTCATACCTAACATATATATGATTTTGATGTACGCACCCAATATGTAAGTTTTTTGTCGTACTAGAGTTTGGATAACATCAGAAAACAAAATGAAAAGTGTTTATTGTTACGTACAATTATTTTATTTGTAAACAATTTATATGCTGGCCTCATCTTTGCATCCCGTGAATATACTAATGATAATGAGAAGGGGAAAAGGGAGAAAAGAAATAATAACAACAACGAATTCCACCGGCGATGCACATTAAACATGTTATATTACAATATTTATATATATTCAATTCTATCAATGAGTTCCAACAGAAAATCAAAGCATAAAATATAGTCTTTGCTTTAATTTATTTAACTTTAGAATGCAAACTGGTCAAAGATTCTCCACTCACTATCCTTCTTATTTTTTCACTTTATATTTCTCCTTCTTCTTCCTCGTATATTTTTAAAAAAAAATACCCCACCCCCATTACACCTACCTAATTAAAAATAATAATCTCTATAGCTCAATTAATTAATTATTTATTGTAATTCATCTAATAATGAATAAAATTATAATATTATTATAATAGTAAAATTCTATAGATAAAGTATGAAAATGATAAAATATACGGACAACTTATGTTTATCACACTAATGTAGAGATATTATTTTCAAAAAATTTAAATAACACATATCAGAGCATTTTTTTTTTAAAAAGTACAAAAGAAAAGACATAACAAATACTAGTAAAAAAACATTATACAATATTTACTACGATCTATCTATCAAGGAAAATAGAAGTAGGACATATATAATTTATTTGTGATGGAAAAAGGGTAAAAAACTTAAGTATACAATTTAAGTACCTTAATTACTCCTATATAGCAATACTTTTTTTTCCCACTTATATAGCAATAGTTTTATTTCAAAACTAGAATTTATATTTTTTTTTAAAAACATAGAAATAGTCAGCCACGCTTATCTCCTTGATTTTCTCCAATTATTTCATCATCCCTTATTTACTCAGATTTGTTATATAATCTCTCCCATGAAGAAAGGTCTTTAACAAAAATAAAACTCTATTTCTACTCTGATTTACCGTTCAAAGATGGATACCAATAATTTTTCAAATTCTAATACAACACAACGGACGATGGGACGCATCAGGTATTTGAACAACTTACGATTGATTTGGTGTTTTTTCTCACAATATGTATTTAGTCGTTGGTTTAAATTCTATGTTATTGTGGTTTAGTATAAAATTGATATGCTTTGATAATAGTCTGGTGCAACGATTGGCTGGATTTATTTCTTTAATAAACAATAAAAATTATTAATCGTTTTTAGTATGTTATTAGGTTTAATTGATAGTGAACATGATGGATATGATGTGGTTTATTGGTATTTTGTAGTATGTTTTTAGAAACACCATTATTCATCGTTTTTTTGTGTGCAAGTGATGGTAGATTATTATGTGATATTGATAGTGTAGATAGTTTGGTGTAATAGATATTATTTATTGTGATTTTATAAACACCATAGGTTATAACAAACTGTATTACGAAATTTGTTTTGTGTTGTTTAAATACAACGAAATTATGGTATGTTTTTTGGTAACTGATTTGGTGAAAATGTAATTGATATGTTGCATTCCTTATATAAACACCATAAATCAATAATTTATTTTGGATATGTTGATATTGGTATTTTTTTAGACCTTATACGAAGAACAACTTCAAGTTAGTATTATGGTACATCTATTGGCGTATTTAGTTGTCTGAGTTGGTATAGATAACAAATTTTATTTCATAATTCTCAAATTACTTATGGTATGTGATTTGGTATAATTAGTATCTTGTAGACCTTGTAGAAACACCAACTGCAAGTTATTATTTTGGTACATCTATTGGTATATTTTATTGTCTGACTTGGTATAGATAACAAATATGATATATATTTTGATAACTAATTTGGTGAAAATGTTTATCTAGACCACTAATTTTTGTCTCTTCAGCCGTTTTGAATACCAGCATGATTATTAGTAAATATTTTGGTACATTTATTGGTGTCATAAGTTGCCTGATTTGGTATAGCTAACAAAATTGAAGAATTATTAAATTGGTTATAAAACTTATTGTTGTGATGGTAATTAATTACGTACTTTAGGAGCACCATTCTGCTAATTTTGAAAATTGATTAATAATTTGCAATTTTACAGGAAATTACATGGATTACAATATTGAAGAAGTGATGAATGATGCAAACACCAAATACGAAGACTTAATTAATACTATATCTTCTCAATTGGGTGTGTACACAACCATTTTTTATTTAGAACTCAAATATGTCGTGAGTGGTCCATCTCCACCAATGAAGATTCATAAAGATATGGGTGTCCAAGTTTATTTAGATCAAAAGAGATGAAATTCTGATTTCTTTGTATCTCTTATGTGTAACATGTGTGGATAGCGCTATGGAAGCCATTGAGTACCAAACTGGGATATTCCATCACATGTTTTGGAAGCGGTAATGTAACCACCAATTGCAAGAAAGCAACCAGGCAGAGCACCAAATAATGATCGTAAGAAGGGATTCAAAGAAGGAAGATGCAAAGAGAAGTAAAGTCACTTGTAGTAAATGTGGTACACCCAAGCATAACAAGAAGACTTGCCTCAAATTTACAGATCAAGCTTAACAGTAGTGTGTTGTTTTTATTTTATTTTTACTTGAAACATTATGTAGTTGAAACTTTTAGTTTTATGTTGGTAGGATGAATCGTATTAATGGTGTATGGAATGATATAAACATTCATGTTTGCGAGTTTTTGATATTAACTTATCTTTTTATGCACAAATCTATTTACGTAAATGGTTATGAAATAATTGTAAATTTTAATAATAGAAAACTATGATTTAATTTCTATAATATTGGTGTAGTATTCAAGAGTTATTATCTATAATATGATATTGGTGTAATTATCGTTGTAAGGTTGGTGTGTACGTAATCCTATCCTTACGTTACATACTATCAAAATTGCGGAATCTAATGCATACTGCATTACCCTTGCTACCTTCCATATGGATGTTAGTACAAATCATTAGTTGGTCAATACAATATTGTTAACTTGCTTTGTGTCATTTGCTTGTTGAGTCCTTTTTGAGAGATGAAAGTCGATTGTATCATCTTTTACAGGTCAAAATACGGTAGGAACTGCTCTCTAATAGAAAAGGAAGGAACGATCAGCTGCCCAAAGGTGGGTTGGATTTAGAGTACGATACTGTTGAAAGAAATTGGATCAAAGATTTTAATTGGTTTACGATTTGTATTCTTTGAAGTATCTTAATCTTTTTTACATAAACCTTTTGATTCTTAGTCTATGTGATCTCTGGCACTGTTCCAGCATCTATTGAGCAGCTTTCACGTTTGAAAATATTAAAGGTAAAAGATAACAATTGTGAAATCCAGATGAACATAATTCAAAGAGAGAATAAGAACAAAGAAGAATGAAGAAGAAAAGGAAGAGAGGAGTTTTTTATTTTCCAAAAAAATAAAACAGCGTAGGAAGTAATAATTTCTTGGAAAACTGAAGAGGTGGAAAGATAAAAAAAAATATTTAAAAAACTTAGTAATAACCATTAATTGGTGAGATAAATTTAATACATAATAATCATTCCCCAAAAATATGCACAGAATCCCCAAAAAATGATATACTAAAATCGAAAATAAATAATAATTAAAAACGAAAATTAATTAAATATGCTATGTCTGTAATTTAGAAACTTCATTTGTAATTAAATATAAATATGTGTATATATTGTTAATTAAAGTTTTAAATAGTATACTTTTATAATTTTCACATAGAAAAATCATAAGAATATTTTAGAATATTTTCAGTTAGTTTAGATTTCAATGATTTTTACTGTCACATCACCCATTTAAATTGATAGTAACGTTGTTGGCAAGCAAATCAAACTAGTCAATATATTTAAGCTTGCAAGTCACTAAATAAATAATCAACATGCCTTCTTAAATACAATTTCAGAAAAAAACAACAAATCTACAAGCAGACTTAAAATACAATCAACTTTTAAACAAAATATAATTTGAGTTGTGTTTGTTTATTAAAAATACCTATTCATTTGGGCTCGATGATTAGGTACTAATTAAAAGCCTGATAAATAGAACAAACAATTTTTAAAACATTTTATAGAAATGAACTGAATATTAAGCAATACAATGATCAATAGACTTGATTTTCTAGTTTAATTAGTGATTACCATTGTTTTACGAATTCTATAAAAATTATAATTAATTGATTTTGTTTTGGTGCTTCGTTATTAACCACTATGTTTTTTAAAAAAAAAAGAAAATGTATATACACCAATGAAATTTTAACATTTTGTAGTGTAACGTATAGACATATTTTTTTGAAAGAGTACAACATTTTAATAAATGATAGGAAACTAGAAGAATAAACACGTTGGATGTAATATAATTAGTAAGACACAACCATCTATCTAATGGAACATGCGCATGACCATAAACATATATATATATATATATATATATATATATATATATATATATAAATCAAATAATTACATATAAAATAGACAATAATTACAAAACAAGATTTACCTAAACACTATTGTTTAAGCCTTTTATCACGATTTAGATTGTCGTGAGAGACACCAACATTAACTCTCCAGTGGGAGAGAACCATTTACTAACCTCTCAACCATTTAAAAGAATCAAAATCATAATATAGAATGATAAACGCAGTTTTAAAACAATAATGAAGCGGGTTTCCATAAACTCAACCTAGTATCAAAAATCATTGCGGAAAATAACTCCATAAAATCTGAAAGTCATAGTAGAAAAACTTCAGAATATCTAGAATAAGAAGATGCAAACCCAACACAAAAAAAAACATTAAGTCTAAAATCTAAAATGTCTATATCTGAAAAAGATGGATAACGAGAAAAAGAAGAATCCATGGCATCCCGAAAGAAGTAGCTTACCCTTGAGTTTAGATGTCTTGTTTCTCACAATTGAGGTCTCGAAGCAACCGCCTGAATATGCCATGTACTCCACAAAGAAAGAGCAAGTACAATATTAATACACAAATATCATGTACCGGTAGGATCATAAGGCAAGTTCCAAAACATGTATGTAAACAAATAACTACATGGCAGTAATATAGGCCAACACACACACCAACAGTCACAACATAATGCAGATTCCCAATCACCACCTTAACTTAACCAATGCATGAAATTAGGGGTGTCAAATGAGCGGACTGTGTTGAAACTGGAGATATTAAAGTAGGTTGAAATAGAAATTGAGTTGGGTTCTGACCTGCCCAAGTTTACTTTGGGCTCAAATGGGCTTAAAACGGGTTGAGTCTTGACCAACCCAATTTAACCTTTAATTTCAATAATTTTATATATATTTTTATTTATGTTTTATAACCACAATTTGAGTTTCAACTCAAGATTTTTTTTAAAAAGAAGTTACAATTGGATAGATAAATCCTAAAAGATATAAAATTGATAGTAAATCATACCTTCAATATAGGAACATACATTACATCAATGCAAATAAAGAGTCTTAAAACGGTTTGAAATTGGAGGTTAAATTGGGCTCAATTAATGATTCTCTTATAATGGGTTAAGACTTGAATAAGTTGAGATTGAACCCAATTCAAATTATCTTGAGTCTAACCCTTAAAATTCTGGGCAGGTTATCTATGGTTGAGCACATTTTTTACACCCCTACATGAAACATATCCCATATGATCACAAAATGCACATATTCAGTGTTGTCATAGAACTCACACACAAACTGTTAGTATACTGGTGCAGTACCGAGCCAATCAGTGTTAATATTTCATATTAGGCGTGGTATTGGAGCCAAACATTAGTATCCTATATCGATGCGGTACTCGAGCCAATCATCATGTGGGTCAATCCGGATCCATGTGAGAAAACATATATATATATATATATATATATATATATATATATATAAAATTATGTATTATATTATTAATTAATATAATGAAAAGACACAACTATTTGAATAGTTTTTATCCCTTCCGAAGAGGCACACCTATTTGAATAGATGTGTCCCTTTAGAACTAAGGGTTCTCACAAGAGAAAAAGAAAGAAAGAAGAGAATCTTTTCATTCTCTACTGTTCCAAAAAGAACATACACTTCTTCTGCTTCTTCTCCTTCTTCTTCTCCAATTCCAGAAAGTTTGTGTAAAGATTCTTTGAAGGTTTCTTCTCCAAAAAGTGTTGGAACGAACGATTGTAACAAGTACGATTTTAGACTATGGTTTTATATGATATAGTTCGTGTTTATATACATGTGATTGCACTTTCTAACTGGTGAAACAATATTCAATGATTCCGCAAATTAAGTGTTTGATTAGATTATTCACGAATATTAAACTTCAAACTTACCAAAAATATTATAAATCATATGATAACGGACGACAGACTTCAAACTTACCAAAAAGAGGTATAAATCATACTAATAAGAAATAGTTGGCAAAAAAATGTTTGATAAATGAATACAAACAAGATAAACATGAAAAATAGAATTAGGGTTTAAGTCTTTAAGATCTAAAATACCAACAAGATAAACTTTAAAACAATGTACATACTAAAAAATCTAGAGTTTAGATTTTTGAAAAAAATATAACTTTAAAAGAATTAGGGTTTGATCTTGTATCTTCAAGATCTAAAACACAAATAAAATAAACTTGAAAAAATATACGTACTAATAAAACTAGAGTTTAGGTCTTGAAAAAAATATAACATCTAAGAAATTACGATTTAGGTCTTGTAACGTAAAGACCTAAAACACGAACAAAATGAATATTGAACATAAACTATTAGTTTTAAACCTGGTATATACAAGACTTTTTGATCTATTACTATAGATTCTGGTGTACATCAAGGCACATACTAGTTAATTAATTAATAATTTTTAACTAATTAAGTATTTAATTACATTGATGATGACTAATCTAACAAATTGTCATTAACTAATTTAACAAATTATAACACATTAATAACTATTATTTCATAATATATTGTATTAATACAATCAAAGCATAATTACATAACGCTACAGATCAACAATTTGAAGAATAAACCTATATATATATATATATATATAATATGGAATAGCGCTACTAAATATATAAAAAGGATAGAGAATTAAATATAATTATTAATAAATAAATGTAAAATGAGAAAAATAAATGATAACAACATGATCACATTAATTTGATCATTATATAAAAATATAACCTTTTATCATTACAAAATATAATAAACTTTACAACACAATATCAATTTTCATCAATTTGATCGTTATATAAAAATAAAATCTTTTGTCAATTACAAAATATAATAAATTTTACTACGCAACAAAGTTTTAATAATAGTTATCAAAATAGATATTGTATTTAAACCAACTCCAAACAAGCTATTTAGGTTGCAAATTCCACTGACATAACTTTGGGTAATATAATTGTTTGTGTGACATGCAAAATAAAATTTCTCCATAATTGGATGCGTCCTCACTCCGTGCATTCTTTTTATCCAGTAAAAAAGAGAAGGAAAAAGAAAAAGGAAAACTCCCAATTTCTTTTAATTTTCTTTTGAGAGTTCAATAGAACACGCTCGTTACTGGAGCGTGGTACAACAACATTCCGGCGACTCATAGCCGACGGCGAGGTTTTCACTAACATTATCCATTTGACGGAGGGAGACAGAAGCTACCGAAAATGAGCTATACCTGTCTATTGTTGAACTCATTAACGCCGTCAGTGTTTCCCGTGAAAAGATACGGCAAATCCATATGGCCGTCAGAATTCCGGTGCCGGAAAACCAGAAAGGCATCATCATTGATAGTCTATAGTCGTCTCGAGAATTCTACCGAAAGCAATGCTCAACAGCAACAGCTTAACCTTTCCGTGCTTCGTTTCACTCTCGGTAGACCCAAAAATCTTCTATTTGTCTCTCGATTTCAATCAGTATATACGCATGTATTGTCTAGTCTCTAAAATTTGTGCCTGTGTTGGCTATTCCTTCAAAGGAATACCTGGATTGGACGAATCTTATTTGCCGAGATACATCGGCTACGCATTTGGTTTTCTTTTGGTATTGAATCACTTTCTCGGCTCAGACTCATCCGCCATCACCGCAGCGCAGCTAGTGAGTCAACAATTGTATTCAACTCTATTCATATTTGTTGTCTGCAAATGTAATTTTAATTCAGTGTATTCTGTTTTCTACAGAGAACGGAAGTTTTAGGTCTTCTTCTGGCTGTGTTCTCTGTTATAGTTCCTTACCTTGGGAAGTTTCTTAAGGTAATTTCTCTGTCTATGTATTTTCTGTTGAGATAATTGCACCATTTTGTTCTAGTACATCCTCGGCTGCTAAAACAAATCAAGCAATTTACTTGAGGCTGATCAGTTTATAAAATTATCAAACCAAAAATCAGGATATATTTTATTACCAAGTGGAAATATGTACAGAAACAAACAAGTAACTGAAGTTGCATGTGTCTGCAACTATGTATCCAAGCTACTATTCTAAGGTTAGAAATTTAGCTTCTCTAATCTTAGCTCATGTGCATACGTAATAAATGCAGCCAGCAAAGGACATTCGGCAGATCTCAGCAGCTGCATTCTTCCCTTTCCCATGTGATTCTGCTGAAGCTAATTCATCCAAATTCTAGCTACGACAACCACATCCAAACCTAGTTTTTTGTTATACCCCATTGAGCCAATCTGTGTCTAGTGCTATGATTACCACATGCTGCTAAATTTGGGATGAAGATCCACTTGGGGAATCCATGGTTATTACATACCAGCCTCCTCCATGTAACCTTTTGAAATATTCCCCTCATCTTTTGATACATTCTTTTTATGGAAAAGGTTTTCTTCTGCTGCATTTCAGACACCATGACTCGAGCATCTTCGTCATATTCTTTGCCTTGAAAACCTTTTGTACCATTCAAGTTGTTTGTCTAGGTACAGCCTCCCCTACGCTACCCATTCCATAGTATACATGTACACACTGTACCCGTAGAGTATCTTTCTTCTTGCATAGGTTCCATAGTAATTTTCCTGCAGCTCTATTTCATGTGAAAATATCTAGGATATGTAGCCCTCCAGATGATTTTGGATAGCAAACCTTCTCCAAGCTAACAAAGCTCTTTCCGATATATCAGTTCCTCCTGTCCATAAGAATCTTCTACTGGTGGCCTCAGTCAATTGAATAATTCTCTTTGGCAGAACAAATATTTGGGACCAGAATCTTTATATAGAAAACAATACATTGTTAATCAAATGGACTCTGCCTGCATAGGACAGCTATCTTGTAGTCCAAGATGTAATTCCACCCAACAGAGATTTTTATGGTTTGTTAAGTATTACATTACGAGCAATTGGTTTCTTTAATACTTTTAATGTACGGCCCCTCAAATGCCGTTATTATCGGTTCAGTTAAAGCAGTTTAGCTTTTGTCAGCAATTGAATGGACCAAGCATCAACCAGGTTTTAGAAAAAAAGAAGAAGAAGATATGCTTATATGATATTAACATAAGTTTGAAACTACATCTGGTCACTCATGTTGCATTCATTGTTCTATCTTTAGCACCAGAGAGGTTCGCAACATGCTTATATGATATTCATTTCAACGGTTAATTTCCTTTAACCTGTTGTATTCATATTTTATGTAGATATTTAAGAGACGAGGTCTATATCATCCTTCTTAAACTGGAAGATATGCTATTGAAAAATAAATCTAAAGATATGTTAATGACTAAATTGGATTCAGGGTTCAGTTCTAGTAGAAGAAAGAAATCTTCCTGAAGATGCTGAGCAAGCCTTTGTCATCTCAGAGAACATATCAGATATTCTGAAGGAGGATTTGGCATGGGGAACCTATGTTTTGTTGCGCAACACAAGCAGCATATCAGTGGTATGTATCCATAGACAAGATTATATCAACTTGGAGTAGTCAGAGGATCATTCAAGAAGATAGTACGGATACAATTTTTAAGTTTCAAAACTTACAACTGTGAAGGTTACGTTGATTTTGTAGCTTTTCTCACTTCAAGATACAATTTGTGCTCGTGGCTACTGGAGAACACCAAAAGATGTATTGAAAGCTCACTTATGTGACTGGTTTGAGAAACAGATCCAGCAAAGTGGTCTTCATGATTTGAAGGAGACACTTTATTTTCCACAGGTCTCAGGTATTCATTTATTAATGGCGTTTCTATGAAGGAGATGTCCATTCAAATAGTAAATTACGCATTGTCTAGTTTGAATGAAGGTGAAAACTACACTGTTGTATTATAACGAAGTTACGGTATGTGGTTCTCCACATTTTTGTGATAATCTAGATTCTGAAGTGTGGGAGATGCTTCCAAAAGGAACCCGTTCTCTCCTCGTGCAACCTCTAATACAATCTGAAACCTCAGATTCCAGCCAGAAGTGGAAGAATAATGGTTTTGTGCTTGTGGCTTCCAGCAATAGTTACGCATACAACAATAGAGATAGATCGTGGGTTGGAGCTGTCGCAAAGAAGTTTGGAGGTAAGTGTGTCCATGCAGATCTATAGAGCCTCTAATATTTCTTCAAAGTATGCTATAAACAAATGCTGCTGAAAATAACTTGCATATATTAAAAAAATTGTTCAAAATTTGCTCATTGAGCTAATTTAATGACATCCATAAAGCTTCAAAGCTGCGATTAGGTGCAAACTTGGTTGCAGATATGCTACGGTGTGTACTAGTTGAGTTTCCGTTTTATGTTGACATCTCTTGGTTCAACTCGCTGCCCTAGGCAAATATTTAAGTTAACCTTTTTGCTGCTAGATGTCTTATTTCTTTACCATATACTTAAATCAGGGAAGTGTTCAATGTTTATTTTGGAAAAAGCTTCACCCATGGTGTATAATTGCAGCTTGACACGCTATTGTGAAAAAGATAGTGAAGAAGAGTTATATTTTGGTAGATGGTACTTAATAAGCTTGCGATGGAGATTATCCATGACATTTTATTCTGAATGTATTTAATATTTCAGTTTTCTGCTGTTGAAATCTAATAGCTAGTCTTTTTGATTTAAACTTTTATGTGTTAGTTCACCCTTTCCTTCCTCGCCCACAATGGAAAGAGAATAAGTGAAAGCTTAGTTTCTGACCATAGCAAGATTAGCAGCTGGTATCCAGAACTTATGATCTTACAAGTATCATTCAAGACGCCGTGGTATTTGTAAATTAATTGAAGTCTTTCCCCTCCAGAAGGCTATAGACACAATTTTTTGTATGTAGTAGATCCTCTTTTGGTTCAACCCACCTGAATATAAGCTTATTCATTATTTCATTTCTCTCCATAAATCAGGCTACATTCTGCTAGCTCGTTAGGGCATGTAGCATCATATAAAGTAGGGATGCAATAATATGGTCAAGAAATGCATGGCACCTGAACTTCCCCTGTAATAAACATCATTGGCCCTCATAAGTTTCAAGAAAAATGGTCAATACTGAACCTAATCATGCCCACAAATTCCACGCAAGGACATTAACACAATTTTGTGAAAGTGTTACGGCCTGCAAGGACAATTGGTCCTCCTGATTTTTGATATCAAGATGCTGAATAAGATTAGGATCTTTCACGTCTGAATTCTCTAAGCGGAGCTTGCACCGAGTAGCTTAGTTTGGTTTCTGATTTGAATAATGTTTGAAATGTTCTAGGGATAAAACTGTTTCTGGGACAAAGAATCATTTCTTAAAGACTTAAACCACATTTACTGTCTGCTTCAATCCGAAGGTTGCTAAATCTAGATAGGTGTAAAAAAAAACAACAAAGAGATAAGAGGACCCTATTTAGAATGTGGGTAGAAATCTATAAGAGAGTCTGGCCATAATGACCGAATTGGTTATCTTCATGCATAAGGATCTAATAGAAAAAAGAGTGCTTATTTATTGATAATGGTGGGTCATGATGTTGTGGTAGACCAAACTGGGGGTAATGTAGGTGACAATAACTTCTGTTTGACATGTTATGTAGGTGGCAACACTCTTTCTAATAAGTGCTTCACTACGGAGTTCCAGTGAGACCCAGTGCATAAGTGTTGGCATAGTTGCATTCATGTAGGTGACACAGTTATTGACCTTTGACCATCAGTAGGTTCAAGCAATATTGAGTAATAGCTCCAAAAATCTTGAACGAAACCATAAACTATGACGAACCATTAAATTTCTTCTGTCTTGCTGTGTAAATTATTTACTTTAGCTTGTCCCCAAAAAATAATACTCCATATGTACATCTCAACACTAAAGATTTTCTTAGAACAGCAAATCTGGATAGCATATGGTTGGAGAATATTAAATGCTTTAATTACCAAAAGAGGTTAATGAAAATTTGTGAGAGTTTTAATTCCATATCCCAGATTTTAATGGGAGCTAGCAAAACATTTTTTAATGGTGCTCAGCAAATTAATGACCCAGGGTATGGCTTCCTTTAGTCTCTAGGACCTCCCCATCTGATTATATTTTCTTTACTGCTTTTATTGGCTTTAGTTGTCCTTTCTCTATTAATTTTCTGCAAAGTACTATACTCGGTTCTGTTTGAGCATGTCAGGATATTGCAAATGATCCATCACAAGGATGGTTTGTGCAATAGGAGAAATTGCTATCCATTCTATGAAGTTCAGAGATAAAAATATTCCTCTGTTCTTTAGGCCTAGTGCAATATATATATATATTTTCTTTAAACAGTTAGAAGCCAACTGTCTTAATTATTAGCTTTAAGGTTAGTCATTGGTTCGTATGTAAACTTGGATTGAATAGTGTCTTATTTTTCTAGTCTTTGGCTATTTATCTTGATCTTGTGAAATGTCAATTTAAAGTGTACAGCATTCTGTGACAATTTGCTTTGTTCCTTTATAGGCAAAATTTGAAATCTCCTTGTACCCTATTGAATCTGTATTTGAGGGAGTTCTTTCAATTGTGCGATTAGAACTACAACTACTTTTTAAGTCTTCGAAATGCCATGGCTGGAATTTGGTTCTTTAATGTGTAAGAATATACAACTAATGATGAATCTTTATAGAGTATGCAAGGAGCAAGAATCTAAAGAGGAAAGGGTAAAAAAAATAAAAAAATAACAACAATGATTTAGCGGCTCCATTGGCTGGAATCTAGGTTTAAAGCATGGATGTGGATTTGATACCAAAATGCAACTTGAGCTTCCCTCGGTGTAACCTTAAGTAAAACAAATGCTATTTACTAATTACTACCTGTCAACCAAGTGTGAGGTGGGGGTGGAAAGAAGAATTGCAATAAGAATGAAGAGCTGCCTCAAATTTAGATTGGAAGTATGAGTCTCGAAAAAAAAGGTGGGGTGTTGGGGTGTTGGGGGTGTGGGGGTGGTGGGATATTATTCAGTTTAAGTTTGACATCTTTTAGAGAGTACAATTTCTATATTCTGGCTTTTAGCTGACATGGAAAAAAAATATTCTCAGATTTTATCAGCTGTTTAATAAGTTGCTTATTGTGATCCGACATTTTTGTAACATTCCTTTAACAGCAGTATATCGGGAATTTCTCTCTTGGCTGCATCTGTCTTTCATATCTCTCCATTCATGTACTCTTTACAAGATATCTCAGTGTTGCCTATGGTCCCTTTAGCCTCTTAGTATCTGTTCTTATAAAAACTTCTCCAAGCCATAGACCAGGTTCTGCCAAGGGAAAACAAAGAGTGTTGTGTAGTCTGTAAAATCGATGCTGAAATATGTTAAGAAATGGTTAATCGATGGTACCTTGAGGCGAACAACTTTTCTAATGGCCAGAATCAGGCCTGGCATGAGACATTGCACATCTGTGATATCATGCTTTAGTGTGTAAACCTGATCAACAACAGTTACAAATGAGATTCTCATAAATACAAGGGGGATCTATGTTGTAAATCTTACTACCTTCTTCACGAACACTTGTAGGAATTCTCCTTAGCTTGAGGTGTGTCGAAAGACACCGTTCTTAAGGATATTTCACCTAGTATAGGTGCATCCCCAGGATTCAACAAGCTCTTCTAGTATCAAACTAGGAGCCAAAATCTAACAAAGATTTAATAGAGAAGAAAACCCAACAATATAACCATAATCAGGAAGGATTATACTTTGCTCATTTCATGAAAGTAAACCCAAAAAATCTTATATAGGCAACAAAAGAGACAGAAGGGCTCTAATATTTGGACGTTGTTTCAGAACGTTAGAGCCCTTTTGTCTCTTTTGTTGCCTATATAGGATTCTTTGCGTTTACTTTCATGAAATGGGCAAAAGTATAATCCTGATTATGATTCTATTGCTGGGTTTTCTTCTTCTTCTCTATTAAATCTTTATTAGATTTTGGCTCCTAGTTTGATACTAGAAGAGCTTGTTGAATCTTGGGGGACACACCTATACCGGGTGAAATATTGGACAACGTCTATTGACACACCTCAAGCTATGGAGAATTCCTACGAGTGTTTGTGAATAAGGTATTTTCCATAAGATTTACAACAATCTATGGCCACTGTCTACCGTAGTGAACCGAGAGTATGGTTCAGAAACATACCTCTCCTGGCCTCGAGAAGTAAACTGATGTACTAGATGGGAGCCCTGGTAGAACCAAGCTGTGAACACGCACCCCGTCTTCCCCAAGAACTTGACCCCTTGCCTTGAAGAACAGAAGAAAAAGCAGCCAAATATCAGAATGTTCCTGAAGTCAAGAGATTGCCTTGTCCGTAGACCCAATTACTCCAAAGTTCTGCTGGGTTATAAATGTTATCATGTTATTTGATTTGGCTTATTTCGAAGGATTTACCAGTTCATAGTTCTTCTTTATGTTCAACTACAAGCTTGAAAACTATGAATTGCATGTAGCACCGTGTCTGTAAGATTTGTTGCATCTTACCGGAATATCACTAGAAATGTCATCTCTATTATACAGCTGACCCAAATTGGAAAGGTTGTTAGCAATTTGAACTGCATCCTGGGTTGGAAAATCCTGCAGACAGCAATAATTTCATTACTTTTGACCACTGATTTTGGTAATTCAATAAGTACTAGCATTTAATGAATGACAGGTTTCTTTTTCTTATACTAATAACTACTAGTATGATTGAAATGGTCAGAGCCTACTATATACAATCACTGACATGATGTACGAGAATATTTATACTATTGACAGTTAACTCTGGAATGCATCAGTTCAATCTCTAGTCGCTTTCTTTGTATTAAGAAGATTAACTTTTGTTGATCTAGAGAACCAAAAAACGAGAAACAAATGAGGTCTTGAGCACGTTCGTAGGTGAGAACACTATTGATCTATAAGAGACTGCTCATGTTGTTTAGGCTCTTCCAAAGATGTGTTGGAGAAGTAGAAATAACACTAACTGGTCACTTTTCGACCTTGTAATTGTTCAAATTTCACAGGCGAAATAAAAACTCCATGACAATGACTACATCGAAAAGTCAATTGTTTATGAATTTTACCGATTGGAAAAGAATAAAGAAGATTCGGGGTGTAAAGTTGTAGAAAGGACGACCGGGTCACTGTTAGCATTTGCTGTTTGATTAAGATGACAATAAATTCTACAGAAAGGTTAGTTACCTAATTGGCTGTATCCAGCTAGGTTATGGACCCATGCACTAAGCTTTACTATCATCATTATTATTTTATTCGAAAAGAAGATTTTTATGGCATTACAACATATTAAATGGTGTTAGGTCTTGGCCATGGCCCCCTTCTAGTGTTGAAATTAATAGAATTCCCCTCAATTAGTTATGTGTAGTGCGGGAAAATATCTTCTTCCATCCAAGTGGCGGAACCACAATCTTCATTAATGGTACTCAAAATAAATATTTAAAGATTCAACATTTTAGTGTATATGCATAAAAATAAGTCAACAGCCACGGGGTTGTACTTACCAGAGGATTAGCTCTAGACTCAACAATTTCAACATTGTTATAGTGAAAAGAAGCTGAAATTGCTGCTTGCTGGAGAAGTATGGATCCAATTGAAAGAGTTGGTGCAACCAAACAACCCTGACATCAATGCCAAAAACATGCGCCTTTTTTAATTAAGTAGAACCAGAATTATTTCTTGGCATAATACATAAACGTCCTTTGAATTGACCTTAAAGTACTAAACCCATTGTTTGAAAATGTAATTGGTCATATGATGAAATTGTTGTGTAAATTTGTAAATCTCACCCTGCACCCTCACCGTGCTGGCCTTCTCGCATAACATAGATAAAGCCATGACAGTTTCTTGCTTAATTCTGGGCACGTAAACTACACTATTCATCCCAAATGCTGTTGCCTGCAAAACAAAATTGAAATGATTTTAAGTTTCCACCTTCTTCTGTTTTCCTTTTTTTTTTTTTTGTTAAATAAGTGATACTATTAAGAAGATTAGACCTGTTTGACATTGTCATAAACTGTAGAAGGGTCAGTGAAATCAATGACTACTCCAGTTGCTTTTAACTGCAATAATTGAATTTCACAATGTCAGAAACCATCATTTGGATCAGAATTAAAGCAATATTGGGTCAATTCAAGAACATAATTTTTTGACATGCTCGGATGGTAAACACCCTTCACCTCCTAACTCTGAGATTGTAGGTTCAAGTCACCAGGAAAGCAAAAAGGTTACCTGAGATATTGAACCCAAGACCATGGTAAGGTCGTTAATTATTGGTATTTCTAGAGGCTCTTCCATGCCACAAACCTGAAATTAATAAAATGAATTTCACAAACACAATTTTTTTCTTATAAGTGAATAATGGAAATGAATGAAGCAATTGAATTGACCTGTCCAATATCTTGTCCAACAAAATTAGAATCAACAGCGCCAGCCAATTCCATTCCTCTAGCTTTAGTGACAGCAATAACGGCAGCTCTGCCAATTTCCTTAGCAGCTCCATTTATGATTACCTTCACATTATTTTGAGATGATGATGATGAGCAACAGATGAATGGCTTTGTCTTTATAATTTTTTTAGAATTAATAAAGTATGTTTGGCAGCTTAAAACCGCCATGGATATATGATTACAGTCTTTTGGTTACTCTGTTTCTCAAAATTTGGATAAAAGTTTACTGTTTTGTGTTAAAAGATAAGGTTTTTCCTGCCTTTCATTATGTCCTTGTTCAGACGCACACGTACTTGCTCTCTATATTTATCACAATTATTATATCAAAGTGTTCAATTGGACTCGCCCGCAAAATGAAAAAAGTACTTAGGGTGTCTGCGATATAATAGTGATAGTGATTGACAATAGTGGTAATTGGTGTCGTAATGGTTGGAGGGGGCATTTGTTTGGTGGATGTTGATGATGAAGGTGGTTGGTGGCAATAGCTAAGTTAGAAATTTCTTTAAGGGTGTTCAGATATCAATATACATGTATATAGAAGTAATTTTTAACCAATATAACGTCAATATATAAAATATAATTTTATGACGAAGCCTGAAGGGTATTCAATGGACCATCCATCATTCTGTAGCTCTCAGTTAGTTGACACTCTGACTTTCACCTTATTGGTGTGAGTTTAGTTTTCTACCTTGTAATCTTCTCTCCATTTTTTCTTGTTCGCTTTATGATTTATCCCCAATTTTAAAAATAAATTTTTTAAAAATAATTGTGCGTGACTCCGTCATTGGTTGATGGTGGTAGAGATTGCTGGTGAAGGTGCATAGTTTTGGTGTTGAAGGTAATTGTACGATGATAATGGATAAATTAAAGTAGTGACAAGATATTACATACATGAACTCTCTACATAAATTACGTCTTAATTATTGTATTCTTTTAGCATCTTAATTATTGTATGATAATTAATGATATAATACAAATTTTGAAGGATCAAAATATATTCCGAGCATATAAATGATTTGTAAAGAAAAACAAACAAATGTATATTTAATAGGTTGAGATGTGAACACTTCAATTTCTGACCCATTCTAATAAATGAAATTAATGGGGCCCATATCTTTTTTAAAATTTAGGGACCCTAAAAATTAAGTTGAAAAAAGAATTAGGTAAACTACATGAATAGCCATAAAACTCAAAATAATTATATGTTCATATCCCAATCCAAAGTAATTAAAGAAATACTCATTCTCTCAAAAAAAGAATTACAGCCCATACCCTCATTCATTAAGGTTGATAAATTTCGCTTAACTGATATTAAATCAGTATTATATACTGTATTGATATCATTAAGGCTGATAATTTTGCTTAACTGATACTAAATCAATATATATATATATATATATATACGATATTGGTATCACTAAGGTTTCTTGTTCAGAAATTACTCATTAGTCAATGATACTACAAGAATATATGTATATTGTTGTATATTAGAGAGTATGCATGTAATACATAGGTAGAAATAATTTATAGTGTTTAGATTTGGCTTTTCAATTTGACTTATAAGCGAAAAGTTATAAGTTCAAAATTTTAATTTTTGACTTTTTTTCTTATTTTTGTTAGTTAGCTTAAAATTAAGTGCTTATAAAATTTTCTTTTAAATTACCTACTATAAAAATTGTTTAAAAGTTATTTTAGCTTTAAAATACTTAAAATAAGCCAATTCATACTAAGTCTTAATTAATTTGCTAACCCGTTCTTGAAGTCCTCATTGAGCACGAGATACATAGGATTTTTATTTTTTTTCAATTAGAAGTGGAATTGTGCATATGTGGGGTGATGTTAAAAAAAAAACCATCCAATGTTTGGTATTTAGTGATTATGTATTTAGATTAGCTTGAACTCGCTCCTTCTGATTAATTAATAATTAAATAATTACCGCTCTTTGATGGTAACGTAACTAAAAAAGGACTTGTCTTGAGTTCAAATCAATGGCTCTTTTGGGTAGTTAATTTATGGGAAAATTAGCCAGACAAGCAAACATATATTAGTTGATTAGTTGATTAGTTAATATAGTTACAATTTGCCTTAATTATAAATCGTGATATACTTTTAGCTATAATTACACAATTCAATTTTTTAATTTTGTATAATTCGCACGTTTGTATAATTCGAAATTTGTATAACTTTTTATAATGTAATTTTGTATGATATAATTTGTATAATTGTTTAATGTTCAAATGTTTGTGTTTGTATAAATTCGTTAGTTCGAGTTTATACAAACGAATTTGTTAATTATAATTATACAAACTCACCCATGAATTATACAAACTCGCGACTTATACAAACTCATGAATTATACAAACAATGCAACTTAAACTGTAGTTACAGCCTGTAAATATGCAAACTATAGTTATGGAGCATAATTAAATTTATTATAGTGATTATTTTTGAAAGTTTCCCTTAATTTATTGCCCAAATTAATTTGTAATTAATTATGTAAATGTAAGTTGTGGCCTGCTTATGTAGCCATTGAACCAAATCTATGAACTGAAAAGCTTATAGAATGTAAACTAAAATTTGGTTTTAATTTAAATATACTGATATTTTTTTTTCTTTTTACATTATTCTTAATTTAATTGTTTACACAGATAGTATCTCAATATTTCTGTTATCAATTAATATATATGAGTAATATTATATATAGCTGATAATTCTGAGTAGCTAGTTAATACAAAGTTACAAACCTTCACAGAGGAATTAACAAAAAAATGGATATGGGTCAAAATTTCTCATAAACTATGCGAAATAGATCACCTATACCATTTATTATACTTTGGGATAAAATATCTCCTCGCTATTATTTGAAGAGATCACAAATATCCTCGAGAGTTGACAACTCAATTTTTAGTGACGTGACAAGACAAGTTATGTGAGATTGATCTCTCCACCTAAGCATTGCCAACTAGAATTCACTACAAGAAAACATCACCACAAAATCTAAGAATATTGTCACCGAAGGTTTTTCACTGCTTTTTAACATTAGATTATAAGAACAATTTTTTTTTATTTTTTATAACAGGGACATTATTTAAAAAAAACATAAATGACGTAATTAAGGAGAATTTTAAAGACACTATAGGTTTTTATTTTTATATCATATATAAATGCATAAAATGTACAATAATACATTGTATAGTAGGAGATTTGAGTTAAAAAGTAATTTTGGTTCTTTTCGTAATAATATTGAATGTTTTTAGTATTGATATTAGATGTATATTGATTTTAGAAAATTAGGTTGTAACTGAAAATTAATTATTATTATTTTTTAAAATAGATTTTGCATTGACTGTTTTAACCTATTTTTGAGCTCAAATTGTGCCCCTTTTTGAGGCACAAGCTCCTTGGGCTATTTAGAACCTTTTGACGGAGTCAATTTTGGAATTTTCACTGTGGGTCTCACATTCCATTTTGACTCCATTTTGGGTCCAATTTCGATTGTTGCAATTTTAGTGTCAAAACGTCTGTAATGACGTTGTAATTGATAATTTGATAGTTTGGCGGTGTTTGGAGGCATTTCGGATGCGGATAGCTCAAGTGTGGTGGATTCGGAGCGTTCATGTTCAACTTTGAGGTAGGCTTCAGTCTACTTTCTTGATTGAGCTTCTTAGATAATGCCTAGTATAGATTTCATGTAATTTCGTATGGTATTTGTCGGGTATTTAGCTTTTCTCTTGTTATTCCATTCTTTCTTGATTAAGTAGGAGCCTTGGGCTTATTGTGGGTGTTAAAATCCTTAGTTTAGGTTGTGGCCTCAATTGTGGTGTAGATGATCTTGCTTATCCTTGTTAGGATTGATTCGTGGTGGCCTTAGACTAGGCTGGACATTAGATTCTTTAGGTTGTGTTTTATTGCCTCGTAGTTATAGTTTGCTCCCTTTAGGGCTTATTTTATGTCATCCTCGATACCGGCGACTTTTAGTCGCCACTAAATATTAGTGGCTATTGCAGCCTCTAGTTGCCACATAAAAATCAGTGAAAAATCTTTAGTGGCGATATTATGGAATTTTGTGATGATGTGGTCGTCGCCAAAGGTTCAGTTTATTATAACGAATCCTATCAGGCAATGCTTAAGTGGAGGTATTAATCCCACATGACTAGTCACATAACTAAAATTTGTGTTGTTAATTCTTGAGGATATTCTTGATCTCTTAAAATAACAACGGGAGTATTTTTTTATTCAAAAACATAACCGATGATATAAGTGATTTATTTCATATAATTCAAGAGTAATTTTGATCCCTTTTTGATAAAAAGAAAATGGACTACATCATCTATGCAACTGTAGGGTGGGCAAAACAAAAGTTCAAAACTACGTACACCAAGTTAGGTGTGTTAAGGATAGGATTGACACAATCTGGGAAATACTGTCAATTGTAAAATTTATTTTCTCTAGTACTTTTAGTACCAGGAAAGTTAATTTTGCTAATTTTTAAGGAATTTAATTTGTCAGAAAAAATATATTTCAATTTAATCGAACATGCAAAACACACCCCTAATTCTATATATTTTTATCATTTGAATTAAAAATTGTTTTATATATAAATAAAAGAAAAAAAATCAAACTGATTAAGAAGGTGGAGGTATTCTCTTTATTTTTTTTTAATTAAATAAAGAAAACTGCTAATATTACAAAAGCAACTTGAACAAAAAGATGTCTTGGAATTTTTCTATTTTGAGAAGACGGCCATTTTTAAAAGTCTGAGTGTTTAGTGTTGTTTTTATCACTATCTGCCAAGTATAGAAAAAATTGTTAGGTGGCAATTAATAAAGGGAAAATTGTATAATAGCAAATTATTAATTTAAATTAAATGCTATAAATATAGTTTGATTTAATTGTACCTCATAGCAAACTGTTGCTATTTCGCCTCTCTCCTAGTGAATCTCGCTCGCCACTCTCGTTCTCTCCCTCGCCTCTCTCACTTTTTATACAAACACAAATGTATAAAATGCGTTTGTGTTTGTATAAAGCGAGAGAAAATTATATATAAACATATATTTTCGTTCCCCTCTCTCCCCTTTCCCATATCTCGCTCGCTCACTCGCCTTTCTTACTTTATACAAAAACACAAATGTATAAAATGTGTTTGTATTTGTATAAAGCGAGAGAAAATTGTCTATATACATATATTTTCATTCCCAGATCTCGCTCGCCACTCTCCCAGATTTCGCTCGCTCATTCGCCTTTCTCTCTTTATACAAACACAAATGTATACATTGTGTTTGTGTTTGTATAAAGCGAGAGAAAATTGTATATACAAATACAAATGCATATATTTTCGTCTTATACACTTATGATTATACAAATACGATCTTCCCTTGTCTAGTTTTCTTTTGTCTTTCTCTCTTTCTCACTTTATACAAACATATATTATACAATTGATATTTTGTATATGCATACCAAAGCAGATTATACAACTGCTTTATTTTGTATATGTATAGCGAAATTATACAACTAGAGGCGTATCCAGAATTTCCCCTAGATGGGTGCACGATTACGAAAAAATGTATCTTAAATAAAAATTTGATCGATTTGACATTTAGTTCGTAATATGAACCATTAAAGTTTAAAAATTATAGGTCCAAAATATATAATACTACTAGTTTTAAATTTTAATATACACATTTGATTTAATTATATAAAAATTTACAATGCTAAATTTTTTAGGAATTCTCAATGTAACACACTTGAAAATTTTGAAAGAATAAAGGAAAAAAAAAAGAAAAATTAGTTGAAACGATAAAAGTGTAACTGATCGATAATCACTTGGAAAAATGTTACTCAAAGAGACAAGATAGATATAAGATTTAAATTTTTATCTCTCACTTAGAGAAGTGCACCCAATCATCATCGCATTATTATATGATACTTTGAATATGAGTTCACACATTTATATTTAAATATTTAAAAAAAAATATAACACTACTATATATAATCTAGAGAGGGGAGCATGGGTTCACGTGAACCCACGGCACCCCCTCTGGATACGCCTCTGAATACAACTGCTTTCTTTTGTATATGTATAGCGAAATATACATATTTATATTTGCTATTAAGCACAATTATGCAAAATATAGTTATAACATATAAATATGATTTTTGTGTTTTCTATATGTGAAAGTTGTTCATTAATAAAGTGACAGACACACAAATTGAAGACCGACAAATTAGATTTTAGGCCTAATTTATTCTTGGAAAGCTAATTTAAAGGAAGAATAATTATCTAAGCCGTATATCAAATTCATCCATCTCATTAATGGTCAATATGGACTTATATCATTCTTTGAGAAAGAGAAGTTAAAAAGAAGAAGAGGAAATTAAAGTGAATTAAACTATTTATAGGTATCAGCTGGAAAGAAAAGTTTAGGAGAACCACATAATTATATGATATTAATAGGGGTGGCAAATGAGTGGTTTGGATCGGATTTGGATGGATTGAGTTAAAATGGATTGGATCACAATTCATCCATATAAAATATAGATAAATATGAATTTGGTCAAATATGATTTGGATAAAATGGTTGTAACCCACTTTAATCTCTTAAAGCACAAAAATTTTAAATCAAAACTAAGTTGTTTTAATCTCAACCCCTACCATCCCACCCTACCATACCACCACACCCCCCAAAAAAAATTAAAAAGACTTTTTTCTTGAATTTTTTTTGACAAAAAAAAATTTGACAATCCCTACCCCAAAAAAAATTTTAAAAAAACTTTTTTTTCGGAAAAATAAAATTTTTAATTTTTTTTGCCAACCCTACTCCCCCACCTCCCCACCCCCGGAAAAAAAATTAAAAAGACTTTTTTTGAATTTTTTTTTTTTAAAAATAATTGGCAACCCCTAGTCCCCTACCCCCAACCCGGGCGCCTCCCCCCCCACCTTCCACCCAACCTACTCCTAAAATTTTTTGTTTTTTTTAAAAAAAAAACAATTTACCCCTCCGCCACCCCCACCCTCCACCCAACCTACCCCAATTTTTTTTTAATTTTTTTTTTAAAAAAAGATAAAAATTCCACCTCTGTCCCCCTTCCTCCTCAGCCCCACCCACCCTCCAATTTTTTTGAAAAATAAATTAATATTTTTGAAAATTTAAAATTAATATAAGAATTTTTATTTTTTTAGCACAATTTAGAATTTTGAGTAGAAGTGAGAAGGGAGTGATCTATTATGGGTCTATATGGATACTCATATTTTACCCATTTAAAATATGAGTGATCCAAGTCATTAAATATGGATAAAATGGACTCATTTCATTAAACTGGGCTGAAATTGCTCCCCTAATGATATATATCATTTCAAGAATTGTGATATTATAATGAGTATAAATTTTTTATTTTTAATTAGATATGTTGGATAAAAAAATTCCTGCTAATTTTTATTTTTTTTTTCCTTTACAAGCTTTGTTGTGCGAATTAAAATTATTTAGGTTTTAATATAATTGCCGAATGAAAAACAAAAAATATGATAAAATCACGATTTTTTTCAGTTTCAATAAAAAGCCTCAAATATGAAAAAATCTTTATAAAGAATGCTTCTTTCTTTAAATTTTTACGGCATGAGTGCTAATACGAAAATCGAATATATATATATATGGTCCATTAAATATATATGAAAATGATGGAAGATCAAGATCTTTTGATGCGTTATTATGATTATAATTAGTTGACTTGCAGTTTCTTTAAATCTGTAAAACTTATAATAATTACACTTGAAAATGGAAAAGATGTAAACATGTGTAGCTGTAGTGCATATGCGAGTTTGATCATAGGTTAAATTTTATATTTGCAATACCTAATTTGGTTATATTATGTCCACATACAAGGATTTCATATTATTTTGCACGTAATTACGACAATTTTTTATTTTTTTATTTTATTTCAAGAAAGAGTTTGACCAAGATTCAAATGTGGATACATCATCACCCTAACCTAATTAGTTGGTTATATAAATTTTCATTTTGTCCCTAAAAAGATTGATTCTACACTTTAGAATTTCTTTTCTTCCTAATAAAAAAAAGCTCATGGAAAAAGCCAGGGTTCGTTGGATGAATTTTTACTGTATTTAATTTTCTCATCATATTTATCGTGAGGATTTGCCGTGGTGATTGAAGGAATATTAAGGTATTCAACAACGAGTTATGTACCTTGTAATTCACAGCAGAAGTCGTTGATTTGCTTCATTGACAGGATTGCACTCAAGTCCATCTTTGAATCACTGGAAAACAAAGATCTATTCACAAACTAGAAGTCTTCTTCTGTGTACTAATTAATTTGTCTCAGAAACTCAATTCTTTGTTTCTTACTAAACGCTTATTTTTGGTTTTCTGTTTCACACGTATTCCTCTCTTTACTTACACCTTTTCACGTTCTCCCTAAAACACTCCCATTAGGAGTCTTTTAAAAGAGAGGTTGAACAGTTAATTTGTAACTGTTCTGCCTTATCCTTTAAAAGGTTTATCCAATTAATTATTAATTAATTAATTTGGATAAGACATGAAACATATTGGGTCGGGTCAGGACGGTCCACATGGGCGATACACGACCCAAAACTTACATCTCCCACTTCGCACATGGTGGACAAGACCCAAGTCAACATTATATCAATCAGACACACAATTCATACGAAAAATAGTTCGTGCGACTTGTGAGCATTAAGAGCTTACCTTTAAGGTTTTACAAGCCCTACATAAGAATTCAATCACATGCGGAAAGAATTCACTATTATTTTAAGGACACTATTACTCACAATACCCCAGACTTCATTCACTACTTCAGTAGTTACTTATTTGATCCCTCATCCTCTCAAGGATATTAAATCGAGTTCATATTTAGCTTTATACACACAATTACACTCGAGTGTAATAGCCGGCTTATGTATACAAATTGAATTATTCATTTATTCATCTTCCCTTTCTACTCGAATATATCTGTTCCATATCAACTGCTTTCTTAGACATATACTGCATTGCCGAATCACTCATGGCTATTAGTAACATGCTAAAGTAGCAACACCGATTTGAAACTTCAAGAAACAACAAAAGGTCAAAGGGTATTTCATTGAAAAAGTCATTTTAACTTTTCTGGGTCTCACACAATGAAGAAGCAGAGAATATTCTTTCATTGACCCATTGATCGCTTGACACACGTGGTATGAAACACGTGCTACGATGTTTACACCTTCGATTGGTGTATGTGTCTCATTCTTTCGATTATTCAACATCGTACAGACCTTGGTCTAAACATCTCCAGATGTTTAACCCTAGTTTCTCTCTTCGGTGATCCTTAAACTCATTTTCGTGAAGAAACTTTTGTCTGGATCACAAAACAAGTCATAAAATGGTGGTGAAACTCATCTCTTCACGTTCCCCGACGTAAGAGGTGATTGCTCGTGTAAGAGAGCCAATCTCGCGACTTGTTCAACACTCTTTATTACTTTATAAAATATCACATGCATACTACATTTGAACATAAATTCAATAGTTTTATATAGAAGAGAATATTATAACAATCAAGTCATTTTACAACACTGAAATATCATAAAATCCTACGTAAACCTAGAGCCTTAACTTGTTTTTCAAACAAGTCTCTAGAGATAGCCTTCATAAAAGGATCAACTATCATTTCACGTGTAGGAATGTATTGTAAAGTTATTTCTCCATTTGCCACTACGTCTCTCACAAAGTTATACTTGATGTCAATGTGTTTGGTCTTGCTGTGATACTTAGGATGCTTCGTGTACGCGATAGCCGCTTGACTGTCACAATTTAGAATCATGGGACCCTTAGAATTCTTTGCAATATTTAAATGCTCAAAGAATCTCTTTAACCAAACTGCTTTTTGTACTGCAGACGCACAAGCCACAAATTCACATTCCATGGTTGAAAGAGCTGTGCAAGTTTGCTTCTTACTTTTCCATGAAATAGCACCACCATTTAGTAAGAAATCATAACCGGATGTTGATTTTCTATCATCCCGGTCACCAGCCCAATCTGTATATGTATAACCTCTTATGAATAAATCAGATCCACTATAACACAGTGTATGATTTGCAGTTCCCTTCAGGTATCAAAATATTCTTTTTACTGCTTTCCAATAATCTCTTCTAGGATTGGATTGATACTTGCAAACTAGACTTACGACATAACAAATGTCTGGGCGAGCCTCACATTCCTGAGCCCGAGGTTGCGCCGATTTCCGACAAGTCTTTCTGAATTGGACGAGCAAGAAGCGGAACTAGAAGAAAACTTTCTTTCTCTTTATGGATAATCAATTGAGTTGATAGAGTAGCCAGTGCCCTTGAGTTATTCTCTTCGGTATCGCTTTCTCCGCCGCCTATCTCATGCCATGCTTCTTCTTTCTCCGAATCGGTTCCTAGTGTCAGTCAATCAAGATTCGCCATCAAGAGAGGGAAGATCCTTGACTTTAGGTTAGGCCGGTCTCATCATTCACGCAATTCGTTTGCCAGAACCAAGGGGTCTTTCTGTAGAAACCTTCACGAACTATCGTCGTTTTTTGATGGTTTTTCTCTTTATTCCCATGACCTCAAAATGATTGACTACATTTAATATAAAGGAGAAAAAAAGATTTATCCCCAAAAAGGGTGTGTGGGAGAAAGAATTCAAAGGAGCCAATTTAGAACCTTTATAGTAGATTAAAAAAAAGAACAGACTCCTATGAAAGTTCCCCAGAAAAAATGGCTGTTGTTAAATCAGCTGTGAAATACACTCTTGCTCACGAATCTGCTGTTCTAGCTCAGACAACACTAGAATAAGGAACTCGAGACATGTCTTCCTTTTCTTTTTCAGTCTTTGGACACATTTCAAGGCTTAAAGTTTCACCCATTGCTACATGAGTATCCATGGATTTGCAACTATTCATTCGAAAACATTCCAATATTTTCTTTATATAAGTTTCTTGAGATAAACTCTAAAATTTCTTGGAACAATCTCTTTGGATCTTAACACCCAATATATAGTCTGCTTTACCCATATCTTTCATATCAAACGATTTTGAAAGCCATGACTTGACAGTTTTCACATACTCCAAATTATTTCCAGCTATTAAAATATCATCTACGTAATGAGAAGAATTACAAAATTTCCATTGGACTTTTTCACATAGATGCAATGGTCTTCATCGATCATGGTGAAATCAAATGACATCACCTCCTTATGAAATCTTAGATACCACTGTCTTGAAGATTGTTTTAGGCCATAAATTGATCTTCTCAATTTACATACTTTCTTTTCTTGGCCTTTAACAATGAAACCTACTGGTTGTTCCATGTAGATTTCCTCGTTTAATTCTCCATTGAGAAAAACGGTCTTCACATCCATTTGGTATAATTCTAGATCTAAACATGTAACAATAGCTAAAAGTAATCCTATGGAAGTAAGTTTCACAACTGGTGACAAAGTTTCCTCATAGTCTATTCCAACTTCTTAAGTAAAACCTTTTGCCACCAATCGTGCTTTGTGTCTTTCTATTGACCCATTCGATTTACGTTTAACTTTAAGAATCCATTTATTCCCAATAGCTTTACGTTCCTTAGGAAGGTCAACTAGATCCCAGACTTTATTGGTTTTCATGGACTCTAATTCTTCTTTCATCGCTTTTAACCATTCATCCATTTCAGGTCTCGATAAGGCCTTAGTTACAGAATTAGGTTAATCCAATTTTGTGGGAGATACCAGGAAAACATAATCCTCAATCTCATCAGATCGTTTAGGTACACTTTTTGTTGTACTCTTACATATTTGAAGTTCAGATTCCTCTATAGGATTTTGAGATTCATAACTCCCACTTGGACCAGGAATCATTTTTTGATCCATTGAATTATCAAGTATGTTTGACAACATTACCTGATCTTCTGAATTCAACATTTCGTACAGAGGCTCAACTTCACCTATTTCACCCTTTTTGGGAAACTCATTTTCCAAAAATCTAACATCTCGTTCAGAGTACCTTATAAAGATACATTTATTTCCTTTTGGTCTTAGTTTACCAAACTCACCAAAACAATCCTTTAGAGCATTCAGAGTACCTTATAAAGATACATTTCTTTCCTTTTGGACTTAGTTTACCAAACTCACCAAAACAATCCTTTAGAGCATTCAGAGTACCTTATAAAGATACATTTCTTTCCTTTTGGACTTAGTTTACCAAACTCACCAAAACAATCTTTAATATATGCCGCACAACCCCACGGTCGTAGATCATTCAGGTTTGTGTTATGACCAGTCCAAAGTTCATAAGGAGTGGAAGACACTGACTTAGAAGGCACTATGTTTAATATGTAAGCTACAGTCAATAATGCATCTCCCCAGAAAGAGATAGACAAATTTGCATGCGCCATCATTGATCTTGTCATGTCTAATAATGTTTTATTCCTTCTTTCAGCTACACCATTTTGTTGAGGTGTATAAGAAGTAGTTAATTGTCTGATAATACCCATTTCAGTACATAATTCTTCAAATTGTTTTGACAAATATTCACGTCCTCAATCGGTTCTTAAAACTCTTATACTTTTATCTAATTGATTTTCAACTTCATTCAAATATCTTTTAAAGCACTCAAGTGCTTCAGATTTATGAGAAATCAAATAGACATAACCAAAATACGTGAAATCATCAATAAATGTAATGAAATATGTAGCACCAGACATTGCCCTTACATTCATTGGACCATAAATATCAGAATGAATTAATTGAAGTGGGAACTCGGCTCTCTTAGCCTTTCCAAATGGTTTACACGTAATTTTTCTAGCAAGACAATTTTCACAAGTTGGCATTTCAATTTTGGTGAAAGAACTTAAATGCCCTTCTTTTGCCCACCTATTTATTCGATCTTGCCCTATGTGACCTAATCTAGCATGCCATGTAATAATATCAATATCATTGTTACTTGAATAACATGTCATTACACAACGGTCAACATAATAGTCATAAGTTGAAGGATTACAATCTAATACGATAAAACGATCATAACGAAGTCCAAAACCATATAAAACATTATCTAGAGTTATTCTAACACCATTACGACTAAAAAATAAATTAAAACCAACATCTAAAAGAACATACACAGACACTAAGTTTCATCGAATCTCTGGAGTATATAGGACGTCATGCAACATCAAGGAACGACCACCATGCAAATTCACTTTGCAAGTGCCTATACCTTTGACTTCAAGCCTAACATTATTTTCTACGTAGATCCACCTTGATTTAGATGAAACTCGACGAAACTCCACAAACGCCTCTCTATCTCGAGTCACGTGGTCGGTGGATCCTGAGTCTACAATCCACATAGGGTAAGATTCAGTTAGTAAAGAAGTGCTAGAAACATATGTAGCACTTAGAGATGCGTTTAGAAATGCTACATTTTTGGGCTTGGTACATTCATGAGCAAAATGCCCTAATTATTGGAAATTTTAGCACTTCATTTTACTCTTGTTCCTCTTCTTGAAAAACCATTTTCCTTTCTTGGAGTTTGGCTTCTTCTTTTTCTTAGAGGGTCCTTCTCTAGTCTCTTTGTATTTCCCATTTCTTTTTCAATTTTTCTTGCGCTTGAAGCCTGAAGATTTTGTACCACTTGACTCTGTCATAAAGGCATTAGAAGCAGCTTTAGCAGCACCAAACGCTCATCTTCAAGTTCAACATGGCGTGCAACTTCAGAAAAAGTTTTGATGCTATCATTATGGGTCAAGTTAACCTGCAAATGTTCCCAATTATTGGGAAGAGACCGAATCACTGCTTGAACTTGTTGTTCATTTGAAAGAACATGACCAGCACTCTTGAGTTGAGCTATCATGTTTGACATCACCCTAAGGTGTTGTTTGATATTCTGATCATGACGTTTTTTGTAAGTGTCAAATTTGATAGTCAACTGTCGGAGGCGGGTTACAGATGTATCCCCATACGTTCCTCGCAGATTTGCCCACATAGCATGAGCAGTAGGGAATTCCTCATATTCATGTATGAGATCATCAACTACAGAACTAATTATTATTCCACGTGCAGTGAAGTTAGCCTTCCTCCAAGCTTTGTAAGCTTCAAGATCTCTTATGTGTTGTGCAGTATTACCCTATTCTGGTTCATTCAAAAATGATTTATACCTTCCAAAACATTTTGCTCTTCCAGTACATATCATATTTTACGACTCCAGATGTCGTAATTATCACCGTTAAGTTTTTCACCTTTGTTTAAGTCAACAATGATACTTTTTGATGCCATGTCTGTTATTGACATATAATTAAGCAACAATTTTAATCAATTATGCATGTGACATACACATTTAAGCAAATTAATTCTCATAAAGATTTCATATTTAATGTAAAATCGAAAAGACACGTATGCATCCAATCATCATCTACAAACTAAATATTTAACCAAAATTTGAAATTAACTTCTTAATGTGTACACTTATTTATTTTAGACTATAACCACACAGATTTGTATGTTTAATAATTAAACACCTTATTATATTATACAATAGAATAATCATTCACTTATTCAATAAAATAAAACTTAAATATTCATATCAAATCACAATAAAAGATGTTCATTTCATACTTTAATAAAAATTAAAATAATAGATAAAACTAATCTGATAAAAAATGTAGTATGTGGATACACTTTGGGTGTAGCTTTACCCACTTAACTCCTATTTTTACATAGTACTTCCATAATTCTTCGCCATCCCCAATTTCGATTCTAATTTGATTAAGTTCATTCTTCTAGAATTCTGGCAAGGAATCATACAAAATAGCATATCTTTCACTATCTGTAATTTGAGGGTGACTCTCATAAAGTTTCTCAAATTTCACAACAAAGTTCTGGACAAATTTTATTAAGCATCCATGAGGATCCATCTTCAAAGAATTAAACTCTCTTAGATCTTTTTCTATTTGTCTCCGAATGACCCTTCCTTTTCATAACATACTTTGAGAACTCCCATTTGGAGTAGTTTGAGCATGTTCCCGTTCAGCTATATCTGAAATGGGAACAAAAAATTTTTTATTTAATATCATTTAATATGACAACATATGTCACAAATTTCTCATCATGTCAAGCAACTGTTTAAGGGACAAAAGGACTATTCCAATACTCAAGAACAATAAGATCCTAAAAGAAGACATATAAAATAAAATAAAAATTTAAAAAAAAACGTTTTTTTCCAGCCATTTGTTGAAAAAATTCATATCTTGCTCGTTTTAAGTCGGTTTCCTTCTTATAATATGTTTTCGGAAAGCTTAAAACGAGCAAATCATAAAAAAATAAGTTTCCATCCAAAAACTACACAACGAATTTTCTATCTCACTCGTTATAGTTCCTCTTTTCCATTATAATATGTTTTTGGAAAGCTAAGCACGAGCAGACTGAGAAAAAATAATTTCGACCCAAACATCGTACAGTCTATTTTCAGATCGCTCTTAAACAGAAGCAGTATTAAAAATAGAATTTCTTTCTTAGTAGGACAAGAAATTTTATCTATTTTATGATTGAAAATCAAATAGGATTCTGAATCCTATTTCACATAAAATTAATCCACATCTAAGCGTCATGAAAATTAACATCATTTGATTTTTTCTATTTACTGATTTTAAAAGACATAGAATCTATTTTATTTCTTATAAACATAGACAGTGAATTCTCAAGTACGCAGCAAATGATGAGATCATAAACAATGGCTCTGATATCGTTGAAGGAATATTAAGATATTCAACAACGAGTTATGTATCTTGTAATTCGCAGCGAAAGTCGTTGATCTGCTTCTTTGATAGGATTGCACTCAAGTCCGTCTTTGAATCACTGGGAAACAAAGATCTATTCACAAACTAGAAGTCTTCTTTTGTGTACTGATTGATTTGTCTCAGAAACTCAATTCTTTGTTTCTTACTGAACGCTTATTTTTGGTTTTCTGTTTCATACCTTTTTCTCTCTTTACTTACACCTTTTCACGTAAAAGGATTTATCCAATTAATTATTACTTAATTAATTTTGAATAAGCAAGAAACAGATTGGGTCGGGTCGGGTCGGTCCACATGGACGACCCACGACCCAAAACTTACAGTGGTAGATATACTTTGACGAAACAAATTCAAAGAAAGGTGTTATAACATATGTTTTTTGTGGATGATATAATTTTGATTGATAAGATTTAGAGTTGAATTAATCCTAAGATGGGGATTTGGAGATCGATTTCGGAGTCTAAAAGGTTCAGAATGAGCAGGACCAAAATAAAATAAGCTTGAAGTACTACAACAAAAATAACTTTTAGTGGCAATAAATATGCGCATACAAAGAGTGCTAAAACCTTTATCGATATTAGTTAATTGTCATTAAATTTAATATAGTTCTAGATTTTAGGGACATTTGAAAAGAGTGTTAATTGTCTGTTGTCACTAATAAAACATATTTAATGACAATTTAGCTATTGTCGTTAATGAATTACAGCTAAAGATCATTTTTGATGTAGTGAAGTGCAAGCTCAATAATGCAACACATAAGGATGACGTGGAAGTGAGGCTCGATAAACATACCATCCAAACGAGAGGTTGTTTCAAGTATCTTGAGTCAATTATCAAAGAAAATGGAAGATTGACAATGATTACGCCATACACCATATTGGTGTATGGTGGATGAAATGAAGGTTCACATTTAAAATCTTGTGTGATAAGAAGATATCGTCAAAAGACAAGTTTTATATAGTGATCGTTAGACCTACGTACTATGTTATATGGTGTAAAGTGTTGATCAGTCAATAACTCTAACATTGAGAAGATGAAAGTTACAAAATGATGATGCTGATCAGATTGATGTGTGGCATACTATAATTCAACGGGGTAAAATAACTGAGAATTTTAAAATTTGAATTATTTTTCAAAAATAAAATTTTAAGTTGTTAATTCTTTTTGGTTGGGGGAGGGGCTAGTTTGGGGGTAGGAGGGGCGGGGTAGGGACAAAATATATTGATTTTATAATTATTATTTTTTGAATAGGGAGGGTCAGGGTACGGGGTGGAGTAAGAAACAATATTGTTATTTGAGGTTGGAGAAGAATTTCAGAAAATGTTTTCCTTAATTTTTTGAAAGAATGTCATTTTCCTTAAATTTAAGGAAAATAAGTTGATTTGGAAAACATTTCCAAAACATTTAAGACAGACAACCAAATACGAGAAAATTGAAATTATTTTTTAGAAAATATTTTTCTTCGTACCAAATACACCTTATATGTAAGCTCGCACCAACTAAGTTTATAACTTATAACATATATAAGTAATAAGATGGAAAACTAACACCTTGCTTGTATGGTTGTATTGCATTCATTTAAGGAAAAATGTTCAAATATGCCCCTTAATTTTTATTTATTAGTTGATATTATCATTGTCGTTAAAATGAAGTTGTTCTTACTCTCGGTGTTTACAAACTTATCACTCGTACTCCTCAATTGGATGGAGAGCCCCAAATAAATTGAAATTACCCAATTTTGATTAAAATGATCCGATTTCTTTTTTAATCATAACCCGATCCACTAAACCAAATAAATTAATACCAAATTAAAACCCCAAAACCATCTCTATAATCTTTTTCATCTCCATCCACCATTGAAACACTTTGTTTGTGTCTTCTTGAGATGACTTTCAATCTGTGTTATTCCAATATAACAGTATCAAGCATTTTATATATTGGTGATGTTTTTTGTTTTTTTTAATCAATTCCCCTGTTAAATTGAAATGGTGAAATTGTTCCCAAAAAAAATATTGAACAAAGTGCCTCCAGTGATTTAAGCATCAAGTGTTTCAATGGTGGATGGAGATGAAAAAGATTAGAGAGAAAGGTTTGGGGTTTTAGTTTAGTATGAGTTTATTTGATTTAGTGGGTTAGGTCGGATTAAAAGAAAAAATTGGGTTATTTTAATTGAAATTGGACAATTTTAGTTGATTTGGGGCTTTCCATCCAAGTGAGGGATACGAGTGATAAATTTAAAGTCGGTGAGGGCAAAAAAAGCTTCATTTTAACAGTAAAAGTAAAGTCAACTAATAAATGAAAGTTGAAGGGTATTTTTGACCATTTTTCCTTCATTTAAATATAAGGGAAAAGAGTCAAAAATATCCCTCAACTTTGTTTTATTTATTTATTATGCCCTTATTAATGTTAAAATGAAGTTATTCTTACTCCTCCTGTTACGATACTTATCCTCCAAATTAACGGTTTTCCCCAAATCGATCTCAAATTCCCATTTCAACCTGAACAAAATCGAATATAAATTTCAATTTTCTCAATCTTGTTGATCAGTCCACCAAAACAAAAAAGAATGAATTTCTCCCTTGTCATTGAATTTGTTGTAGTTGTTGCTCGTTATGTAAATATCTTCGAAGCCATTGTTAAAAGCTTCTAAGGGTATTACTTGTTGAATTGGAGCCTAAAACTTGAAGAACCAACAAAGGAAACTTCATAGCCATCAATGGAGCTTGGAGCTTGGAGCTTGGAGCTTGAGTTTGAATTTCGAATTTTTACAAGCGAGTTCCAACTTCGAAAAATCAATAATTTCAACTTCCTCCCCAAAATTCTCAAATCGAGAACAACACACCTATTTCTTCACAACTGAAATTACATATTTTAATTTTGTAATTAAATGATTTTCCATCAAGAACTGCAGCAACATGATTTTTTAGTTTCTTTCTTCTTGTTGTTTTTTGATATGTAAGACCAAATTAAATGGATTATGGGTCGGATTTAATTGATAATTTGTTTAAAATGGGTAATTCGGATCGAAATTGGGAATTTGAGATTGATTTGGGGGAAATCGTTAGTTTGGAGGATACAGATGAAAAGTTTGTAGATGGCAATGGTTGGAACAACTTTATTTTAACGATATGGATAAAGTCAACCAATAAAACAAAGTTGAGGGGTATTTTTGACCCTTTTCTCTATATATAATGTTGGTTTTGATTGCTATTTAAATTTTATTTTATCGTATTGTTAAATTCATCATTATAAAACAAAAGAAAAGTTCTATTTTGTGTAACGATCAATTTGATGTGATCATATCGCTACATTAATTCTTTCTTCTCATTTTGTTACTTATTATTTAATAATCTAATTTTATCTTTTACCCTACCTTTTAATAGTAGCTATATTCCATACTCTACTTTTTTTTTAATATAGATTTATCCTTAAAATTATTAATGTGTAACATTATACATGTAACGATAAATAATAATACAATCTATTTAATATTTATTAAAACAATACAACATAATATAATACAACACAATACAATATGATGTAATACCTAAACACTATGTAACAACTATCCAAACAAAGTTCGTAATCATCATTTATTATAAAGAAATAGCAACCTCTTATTTAGGACATATAGTTTCACAAAACCATTTGGCGTAAATTAAATAAACAGAAAATTACGTAGTTAACCAAACTTATACTACTTAATTACTCATCATAGCTATAGTTTATGATAATTATCAATCGTGACTAATATTAACTATAACTATAGCTATAATGAGTAATTAAATAGTGTAAACTTATTTAATCACGTAATTTTTCCTATATTAAATATTGAATATCCTTAATAAAATTTCTAATTTCCTGCCATTGTGTGTTGAACCTGGTGGTTGCCATGTCTAGTCGATTATTATCACTCTCATAATAAGAATGGATGAAAGTTTGGACTTTTGAGTCAACGTACGAAACTATGATTTTCCAAAATCAATCATAACTCTATTTCGAGGTCTTTATTAAGAACCTGAAAATACTGCTCAATTGCCCCATCGTTTGCATTTAATTTCCACATAAAGATAATTTGCTTCTACTACTATTCCATCCATCCTATTTTAAGTGATTTTTCTTTGATTAAGTAAAAATTTAAGAAAAAAGATTTATTTTTATAAAAAAATTTAGTTTATAACAAGTTATAGATATAAAAAGAAAATTGGTCTATAACAAGTTATCGATATAAAAAAAATTGGTCTATAACAAGTTATAGATATTTATATGGACATAAATTATTAAGTAAAATTAAAAAAAATTAAAATTAAATTACTTTATTTTTTATGACTAAAAAAAGAATGTATCACATAAGCTTTTTGAACCCAAATACAATGTCAATGGATTTTCAGAGATAAAAATATGATCAAGGTTGTTTAAAAATTAGTAATATCGTTGGATTTGATTGATGTACAATTAAGTTTCCTGAAATATGATCAAACTAAGTTGTTTGATCATAAATTTAGAATTTAAAACTTGAAAATCTAAGGTTTTGAAATTGTGATTATTAGAATTTGAAACTATGTTTAGACATGAATTCTACTTGAAAAAATATTGAAGTTTTGCGAGTGGACTTTGAAAGTCCTAGAAATTCAAAATTTAATTAAATTTCATGATCAAATAGATATTTAAAAATATATTTTTTTAAATTATGATCAAATGCTAACTAAAATTAGTTATCTGATCCTATTTCATTTCAATATGCAAGTTCATAAATTAATTATTATCCATCATAGATATTACATGTTAACAAAGCCCTATTGTTATTTGCTAAAATTAATTAGACACAAAACAAAGCAATAACGTGTTACTTTCTGTCTCCATGTATATTTCTCTTTATGAGCCCGTTCCAATTATAGCCTCGTTAAAGTAACATAATTTTGCTTTAGATTTAAATGATGTATTGACAAGTTAAAGTCTTTTTTACCATTAGCACAGTTTTGCCAATGACAAATACAACATATATATCGAGTGTAGTTTCATAAAAGGGGATTAGGGAGACTAGAGTACGTATATAAATTTTATTCTTACCTCAGAGATAGAGAAATTATGTAACGACACGTTCCCGTCGTTATAGAAAAGCCAACGGGGGGAAATTTGAGGCCGAAAAACTTTTTTGTAGTAATTGGATTTTCCCAATCTTGTCCAGATTTGGACGAAATTGGAGTCATTGAGGTGTAGGGAAATTTGGTAACAATCGGGGTGAATCATTTATGATTTTGATTACATGAGTAGTTAGATAACTCGTTAAGGAATCCGTATGACTTTACGGAATTGAATTCGGGCGAGTAGAACTCCTTGAATCGATCTTAGCGTAAAGGGTATTTACTGAGCGTCGTAGGTTAGAGGTGTGTTGTGAAATGAGAATTTTGGAATTCTTTAAATAACTCTCTGTCTCGAGAATGCCGCTTTGGCGTTGGGTTTTGCCACTGTGGTGGACCCGACGCGAATTAAAGTCATTAATAAACCCCTAAACGACCTCATTATGCACTTTTCAACTTTTAGAGCTAAGGAATGACCCCCAGGCGACTCATACTTGTTTTTCACCATTCTTGAGGCTAAAGGTAAACTTTTCACTCCCCGAATCCGTTTTGAATATTGATGGGGGAGGGTTTTGTTATAGATTCTATGGTGGAAACAACCATAAATTGGATAATTGAGATCATGAGTTTGATCTAGGGTTCATAGAATTGTTAGTAATCTGGGTAATTAATGATTATTTATTGATTCCCATATTATATTGATTGTTTTTAGACCAAAAACAAGCGGAACGAATCCGGAAAGGGAAGGATCAAGTTTCTTAGGGTTTCAAGCTTGTTTCGAGGTAGGTGATGGTTGTGATTCTATGATTGTGTGATGTATGCTTGTTCTTACTTCATTATGATACTTGTATATGTATAAATGTTGCAATGTTGATCACACTTGTTGTAAATGAGATAGAGAATTGATGAATGTCATGAAATCATGACTTAAATGTATGATCTTGATGATATACTGTGATTGTGATTGTGGTGTGTGAATGAGATTGGTTGCCACGTTCCGGCATAACTAACTTGGATCGGTTGCCACGTTCCGGCATAACTAACTTGGATCGGTTGCCACGTTCCGGCATAAATATGAGATCGGTTGCCACGTTTCGGCATGCTAACTCTTTGGGTTTGGGTTCCATGAGAGGACCAATGATTTGATATAAAGTGTGAAGTTGTTCGTTGTTCGTAAATGTTGATAATATTGTATATGCTAATATATATGCATGTGATTATAATGTTGTCTTGACTTGCTTATGTTGCACTAGTGGGATAGCCGCGTGATCCTACCAGTACACTGTGGTTGTGTACTAATTCTGCACTTGCTCTTATTTTTGTTGAGTACAGGGCATCTTCAAGCGGCTATTGACAGACCTCGCTTTGTAGATCATCAGTGATCGTCGCTTCGAATTCAAGGGTGAGCCAATTCTTTCGGGCAGCCATGGAGGTTTCTTTCGTCTATGTCCACCATTTTCGAACTTAGACATTTGTTTTAGCTAGTTGATTAGTTCATTAGTTGGGGTTGTATCCCTTTCTTGTTTAGACTTGGTTCATTGTTAGATGTTTTGGTACATTGACTTTCAAGTTCTAGGTTATTCTTCCGCATTGTTAGTTATTATTGTTAGACTTTTGTTAGAGTTTATGGGACCTCTATTTTTATTTCCTTAGTGTTTGATTTAAATGCCTTAGTATTTAGATTATTTGCTTGGTTTGGGTTGTAGTAGTGGTTCTCTCACCGGAGTGTTAGTGTTGGTGTCAATCACAACGATCTGGATCGTGACAAGTTATTTCTGATAAATCATCGTCTTAAGGAAAAACAGTTCAAAGCAGTCATGGAAAAAGAAGTACACTAATAGAAGTGAAAGCATAACCAAATATTCATGTGATCAATAGTAACTACAACAGCTAATACGATAAAACAAGAAACTAAAAAAGCAATTCTATAACTAATACGTACTTACTAACCGTGGGTAATAATTTGCAAGGGTACTCCATATATTAGGCACAAATCAATTTTGAATCAGATCTGATAACACTCGAGTGCGCTACTTAGAATAACTTTTCCTCCTTTAGGGTATTCTAACTTGCCTTTTCTTATTTATCACCCAAAGGATTTTGTCCTATAAATAAGCTCTTGCATGGGAATAAAGATCATATCTCATTTTTCTCACCTGCAACACACAATTTCAGATGGAGAGTTCAATATACATCTTTCTTGCTTTCCATCCCAAAATTCTCGCATTATTAATATTTTTACTTTCTATATTATCTTTGGCTTTGTTTTATTTTGGTTACTCCGATCTAGCCAAAAAGAAAAATAAATTTAATCGAACTTAATTCACTTATCTTCAATTCAATGTTTACAAATATAGCTTAATTTGTACCCACTCAAATTTGCCGACAAACAATCCAAATCTGTCCTTCATATAACAACAACAAAAAAACGAAGAAAGATGAGTGATAGATAAACAAGTTGGCAAAGTGCGTGGTACTCCTTCTGTTTTAATTTATATGACATACACTTTTTTTTCCGTCAGTTATAAAAAGAATTGACACATTTATATATTTAGTGATAATTTAATTTTGTAAATATTTATTTTACATTTAATGACATGATTTATAACTACACAAATATTATGACTTATTTTAAATCACAAGTTTCAAAAGTTTTTTCTTTCTTTCTTAAATTTCGTATCCAATCAAATTTAAAAATAATATTTACCACTATTAGGAGGAAGTAAAAATGAGGTAACATCCAATATATATACAAATATAAAAGGAAAAGACGATTGGCAAGTTGTCACTTGTCGATGTAAGAAGGTAAAATATCAACATCACAAAATTAAAGTTGGGTGAATTAAAATTCAAACTTTAATCCCACTGAATTTCTACGAAACCACTGCTACGTACGTTCTACCAAATAAATAAACTATAACCACTTTAATCAATTAAAATATTCAAAGTGTCGGTACACTGTCTCTTTTTTAAAAGTTAATTAATTATAGACAAACTTCAAAATAATATATATTCTTGTTTGCCCTCAAGAGAAGCTAGGGAACCCTAGCAATACTTAAGTAGTTAATTGATGAAATCATATGCTACTTATTTTGTTTGACATCAATTCCATTTATAGAGTGATCATGGTATTATTTTTAGTATGTTTTAAACTACCAAATAAAAAAATTACTTTACTACTTTTCAAGCAATTTTTGAATCTATTTATTTTATTTTAAAAAAGAATTTGATGTTTGAAATTCATTAGTTCAATTAATCTGAATTTGTTGTTGTTAGATTCTTGAGAAATACTGCAATTCTAATCAAAAGTGCTTTCAGAGAGTAAGCATTTTGACTAAATTCTTTGGAAAGTTTTTTGTTAGTTGTTTGTATTTGACCATGTTTTAAATGTCAAATTACAAAAAAATAAAAAATTATTACTAATTAATTTGGTAATTAAAATTTTTATATGGATATTTTATTCTTAAAAAGGTAATTCAAAGCAAATATTTCTTCCAACATTTATTACTATTTACAAACACTTATTTTTCGTCAAAAACTTAGCTAAACACCTTGATAAAAAAAAAAAAACTTTTATCCTGTTAAGAAACTAGCAAATAAACTATAAAATTTCTCTATTACATCCCTCAAAACTTGTGATATAATAGTTTACAAATGAGATGTAATACATACTAATTATGAAAATAAAATACTCCATAGTCCATAATAATAATAATAATAATAATAATAGTCAACAGACAAAGCAAATAACGACCGGCCCCTATACATTGACCTTTTTATACACACAAGTGGGTTGTACCGTCTCAATCGGACCACGGTATTAACACAGAAAAATAGAGGACCACGTGGAATCACAGCAACGGTCTTAAAATTGACACGTGGACTTGATAGCAAAAGCTGCGCTCATCCAGCCGTCCAAAAGTGTCGGTGGAGATTTGGCATGGCTTCCAAGAGAGGTAATGTTAAAGATACGGTCACCGTCGAGTGCGGGTCGGGCTTTGATGGTAACTTGACACGTGTAATTAAAGTGGAGGAATAGAATTTCATAAGGGTAACATCGTAATTCAGATACAGTAATATTTTTAGAAGAAATTCGGATAAACCCCTTAACCAAAGCTAACTCCGCTCCTATACATAGGTGTTATTGTTTTGTATCGTTGGCAATGGTACGTTGACATTGTACTTAAAAAATGAAAATTACTATAATTTTTTTTGAAAAATTACTATAATCTTATAAAATAATTGTCATCGATCTTAAATTTAACAATATTGGTACAATTTGACATAATACTCTTTATAATTGATTTTTATATAATTAGTTTCGCCTATTAATTATTATAAACCTTTACTTGTATGTATACTTGTTAGGAGTGATTTTTATTTTTAAGTAATCTAAAAATGTAAAAATCTTCTCTCAGTTAGTACTTTCTTTGTTTTCTTATTCACTTTAATCTTTATATGCTTCTCCTAAACAATATAGTTAATATGATTAATTTATATTAATTAATTATAGTCTTAAAATATTTTATTTTTTTCAAAAGGGGGAAGTAATATATAAAGTTTAAACTAGTATCTTTTCAGTCTGAATGACAATTGGGTCCCTAGTACATTAACTTTTGGAGACTAGACATGAAGGCTGCTAAACATACATAAATTATAAATTTAACTGATAAAAGACAAAAACATTACCTCATTTAGACTACTTTTTATTTTCTTAGGTAAAATTTTCTTTTGTTAAAATTTAAATTAAAAAGATTGGGAAAAAATTGATTGTAGTATATTATTTGAAGAAAAAGTCTTCCTCACACATGGACAAATTGTCAAAAAATATACTGTGCCAAAAAGCTGGATGCCATGTTGGTGATTTTTTATGGTCAATTCAAAGCTCTTTAAATAATGCATTTATTTAAAATTTAGTAAAGGAATAAATAAAACTGTAGACCAACTTAATTTTTTTGTCAAAGAAAAGGTAAGTAGAATTAATTAATACCCAAGTGATTAATTTCTCTTTAGAGGAGTTAAATTAGGAAAGTGTTTTAATATTTTAGCCAAATTGGTTCAATGAAGTTGACCAAACTATTCACCTTATCCGCAGTTACCAAAATACTTTATTATTAATCGTGTCATAATTTAGTGAATCAAATTCATATACACAATAAAAATTTTTGCAATCGTTTTGGTAAAAATGTAAAATAAAATAAAAAATAAGAAAGACAAAGGCGACGCCTGAACTAAACCTCAAAAACCTCTGTTAGTGTAAGGGATTTTCCAACTGTTTAAAAATTTCATTTTTGACAATTTTTGTCTCTCTCTTTTTTTTTTCGTGCAAAATTAGGTAAAATCTTAAATATGTTGCTTAGTTTTCTAGATTGTATTTTATATCAAACATGATAATTTTCCAATAGATTTTAAACACAAGGCTTTTGGCAGCTTCTCTGTCTGCATCCCTTTATTTTTTCTTATATATTTGTCATGACTGACTTACTCTAGAAATATACATGTATAAAGTGATGCCCTACCAATAATTAAACAGACTACCAAAGTTCAATTCTTTTTTATTAGTATTATTATTATTATTATATAATGTAAATGTGTAGTAGAGTTCTCACCCTATTTTCTTCTGTTTGCTGTCCATTCAATTATTTATACATTTTTGTAGTATCGTATATTTTCCATCTCTCTCTGTCCCCCATCTTCTTCCAGCCTTCTCCACGCACAAAAAAAACAACCAATCAAAAGAGAGAAAAATATTAGTTTTTTTTTGTTTCTGATCTATTTCAAGTTTTCAACATTGATACTAAAATTCATTCTTTGCCATTATTTCGATCGGATAAATCGATTTATTTTGCGATTTGTACCGATAGTTTGGCTATTTTTGGTAATTTTGGCTGCTTACCCATTTGATTCTTTAACGAGATCTACCATTTTTCTATTTCTACGGCATTTATCGCCAACAGAGTTTTCTTGATTCTCCGGTTAGAATTTGTTATTTCGTTTTGCTTGTGTTTGGTATTGATTCTTTTCTTTCTTTGCTTAAAGCGGTTAATAGACAAGTAATAATAGCTGGAAAGTTTGGCAGCAGTGCGTCTAGTGTTTTGCTGTTCCTCTTCTTTTCTTCACGCGTGGCGTTCGTCTTAATGCTAAAACTCTGTTTTCTAACTGGTTTTGGAAATGGATATGTACTGTGAAGTCAATACTTTGATCTGATTTCTTAAAAATTCAACGTCAGCAAATATTTAAATTTATTAATCCCCTCTGTTTTACCATTACGAAAAAAAAATATGATGCGAATGAAGACCAAAACCACCGCTATGCCTCCGATGATGAACGACAATTCCGCCGCCGGTAGAGACCGTACCGCTGCCGACAACGAATGGGAAGTCCGACCCGGTGGAATGTTGGTTCAGAAGCGTAACCCGGATTCGGAAAACCGTCCTCCTCCACCTCCGATTCGGGTCCGGGTCAAGTATGGCTCAATTTACCATGAAATCAATATCAGTCCTCAAGCAACTTTTGGTAAGTGAAACTAATTTTTTTTTTTTTTTTTAAAGTTTATTATTATTGAATTTACATTATTGTTATGGAATTGTTGAAGGGGAATTGAAGAAGATGTTAACGGGGCCGACAGGGCTGCACCACCAAGATCAGAAGTTGTTGTACAAAGACAAAGAAAGAGACAACAATGCTTTCCTTGATATTTCTGGTGTTAAGGATAAGTCGAAGATTGTTGTAGTTGAAGATCCACTTTGCCAAGAAAAACGGTACCTTGAGTTGAGAAAGAATGCTAAGATGGAGAAGGCTGCTAAAACTATAGCAGACATCAGTTTTGAAGTCGACAGGCTTGCTGGACAGGTAAAAATTCATTTTAAATAAGATGGGTTCAATTCTTTGTACTGTCGGTCGGTGTATATACGTAAAGTCTTTTATATTATTGGTCTAGTCTTAAAGATAGATAATATATTCATTTTATTTATGTTTGGATTGCTTAGGTGTCTGCATTTGAATCGATAATTTCCAAAGGTGCAAAAGTTGTAGAGAAGGATTTGGTTAAAGTGATTGAGTTATTGATGAATCAATTACTTAAATTGGATGGAATTGCAGCTGAAGGTGATGTTAAATTGCAGAGGAAAATGCAGGTAATTAGCTTAATTTCTGCACTGGCAGAGCGATTTGAGCTTTTCGATTCGTTGCTATTGGAATGGACTAAAATATGGTGTCTGTTTTTGCACAGGTGAAAAGAGTGCAAAAATATGTCGAAACACTAGATGTGTTGAAGATGAAAAATTCAGCACCATCGAGCAACGGGAATCACATTCCGAAACAGGAATCCTCCCCGTCTCCTCAACAGCACCAGCACCAGCACCAGCACCAGCGTAGGTATTCCAACGAGCAAGCATCGTCCCCTGTTCAAAACCAGAACGGCAGGCATTCATTCGCCAATTCGCCTACACAAGCTAAGCATCAGGAGCCGTCCAGGCACTCAGCCTCGGGTTCTGTTGTCATAACTACACAGTGGGAAACATTTGATCCCGCACCAGGGCCATTACTGGATCATTACTCAACCACAACGCCAAGCAATAATAATCATGCTTCCTCTGCTCAACCTCGATTCAATTGGGATTTGCTCTGAAAAAAGAGTAGTAAGTCTTAGTAGAAAAAGAAGAAGTTATCTTTGCTTATTAGTTTAAAGGACTGTTTGGGTGTGAAATTTCTTGTTTTCACAAGTTGGTTTGGTTGGTACCTATTCTCCAATTATTTTTTGTATGTAGAGTCCTTGTTAGATTCCCCTGTTTCATATGATCATCTACTTGAGACCAATAATTGGGAGTCTACTACATAAGGTTCCATCATGCTATATCACCAATTTCCAAATTGTAATGTTTTGTCTTGTTGATAGACCATGATATAATAGGAGGCATTCATATGTAGAATGTTGATACTATGAATATGAGTAGCAAAAAAAAAAAAAAAACATTTGCATTTTGCTCAATTAAAGTATCTATCTTTTTTTTTTTTACTTTGTTAAAGTTAAGCTAAGCTAGAATGTGAATCTTCTAGCAACTTAGATTTTAATGATTGATCTTTATTCCTTGCTTGTTGTGAAGGGTGCAAAATGACAAAAGGGAACATGAACTAGTTGGATTTCTTGTAATTGATTAACTAACACATCCAAATGATAGAAGGTAAGTGGGGGGTGTTGGGAAAAAGGAAAATGATGACCATGTGTTTAGTTTAACCATTAAAATAAACAGCTTCTTGATATCTAGATCTAATGATTATTAGTCTAAGGTGGTTTTTTACTTTGTGGTTCTTTCACCATTCTGTTTTCCAATGTTGCATCTTATATCTATGTTTCACCTTGAGGTTTTATACTTTTATAATCCATTTGCTTCTTGAGCTTGGTTAGATTGAGTACCTTCCCTTCTTTCTCCCAAAAAGGAAAAAAGTACCGCGAAGCATCCCGCGTTTATGCATGGTGTTTGTTGGCAGACATACAAAAGAAATAAATCATACGAAGATAACTTTACTATAGTTCCAAGACTTCTTTTTCCTTTTGGTTGTCCAAAAGCGAGAAACGATTAGGGTAGTTTAAGTAAATATCATCATACTACTTTTTCACTTAGTAATTACATAGAGAATCTTACAAATATTCACATACTATATCTAGCGTATTTTAAAAAATAGAAAAACGATGGCAGCATGATTTAAGTAGAGTATTGATATTTCTAAAATTTAGCATTAAATAATAACCGATTCCTAAAAATAGATGAATGTAATCATTACTCCACTTTCTGGATTTGTTTGAAAATTAATTTTCTAAATCCATAGTAGAACAAACTACAATATTCTGTTTTAAAAATATTGTATTCAATTCAAAACTATAGTGTTTCTATTAACAAAATAAAATAAAGTATTCAAACCACAATTAGAATATTATTTTTTTAAAAAAAAACTATAACATTTAAAAAAACTTAAATGTTCAATTCAAAACCACAATATTCAAATTGAAAAACCAGTATTAAACAAAAAGTAGAACATTCTGATCAATTTTTAAATTTAAATTGAAGTAGTTAACATTCAATTACAAACTATAGTGTTTTATATTCAAATATTGAGTCTGGGAACTTTCATAAAATATATATATAGAGGAACTGATTAAATATTTTTTATCGATTTTATTGGGAAATTATAGTTTTTAAGGATGATAAAAGAAACTGACGAGGTAAAACAGGTTTAAATTTGACCTATTATATGAGGTATGAATTATGATTAAAATAAAATTCCTTTTTAAAGATGCTATATATAGAATGCAATTAAAAAACTTAGTATCGTTAGCGAATGAAATTTAGATATAATAAATTATGTGAAGTAGCTTTCTAATATATCATATACTGGGTAAATTACTGCGTAAAACAAGTCAGCTCTCATGTTAAACAATTCGAATAAAAACATGGAAAATGCAAAATACAAGGGTGATTTGATTGTAAATAAAATGAGTAACTATTATGGAATATTAGAGTTTATTAACATAGAAATAGTAGGTTCAAACTTTTTATTCGTCTAAATTTTGATAGACCAGATTATCTGATAGGAATGATGACAGTTTTGTTATGTTTACCAAATCACATAAAATTTTATCCGACTTTGTATTTGAAATGTATGAAATATGTATGAACAAATTAAAAGACTACTTAAATTGAATTGAAATTATTAATTTTTCAACAATATATATAGTAGTACGCAAACTGATTTACCAACCCCGCTATCATAAAATATAAAATAGTCAATGATTATTGGTTTATTTGTATTTGTAGTGACTAGAAAACAAGGTGTCACTTGCATTTTGTTTCCCACATACAAATTATTGGTTTATCTTCAACTAATTTCTCTCAATAGTCTGACAACTCATTATGCATGAAGGAATCCCTCATTCTTCATTTGAGTAATCTAACCACTATAATATGGTTCCAAATTTTAAGCACCTCACATGCCATGCTTGCAAACAATTGGACCTAACATCCAAATATAATTATTTTAACACAAATTATGAAGACTAACTAGGGGTATATATATTTGGTACAGAGGAAATTTTTATTTGATTGTTGATATTTTTAAAAATCCAGACTTCCATTAAAAGAATAGGAAAGACAAATTTTATAAATAATATTTCATATTTATTGTCTCCTCATCGTTCAGCATCCAGATATAGATTTTAAGTTCCTCATTGTACTTGTCAACAATTTAGATCTATAGTATTACTATTAATAATTTAATTCGGATGTCTCAAAGGCCACCCAAGCAACATATATATTTATGCAACGTGAAACTCATTCAACAACATTTTGATGGGGAATTAGCTCTTTTTTTTTTTTTTTTTTAAATTTAAAGTTGGGCATAGACCCCTTTTATTGCAAAAGATCAGGCCCAAAAGTGGCCTTGTGTCCAATAAGACAAAATAAAATAAGAAAAAGGACCAAATGAACAAAGATAGTGGAAAGGTCACTGTAACATATCTTGAACATATCTGCTGGAAGAAGCGGATCATGGAGGAAGACAAGGTTGCTGTTATTTTCTGATCCCCGGAGGAAGCACCATAATTAAGCGTGTGGGCTACTTGTCGTCGTCCAACCCCCGGAGAAAGCACCGCTATCAAAGATAATCTCCATCTTCACTTCTAGCTAAAAATGAAAAGAAATTCACTCTTCTCTATCTCGCAATAGGAGCTAGGAACGTCAGAGCTTCAGGATCGATGAGTGTTCTCTGAGTAGACAACATAAAAGATCTTACTTCAGGTAAGAGATCTATTGAAATCGTCACTATGCATACACTAGATCATGCCTTTATGCTGATGTGATGGAATAAAACAATCTACAGTCATCTATAAATTTATGTATAAATTTTCTAAACTAAAATTTGATGGATTGAATCTCAAAAAAAATTAATACCACCATCTAAATTTTTGTCTAAAAAATAAATCATACTTTTAGAGGACAATCTTGACAGAGATGATACCATGTAATCTCTTTGCAGATTCAAAAATGCAGCAGTACAAATATTAAAGCAAGCACCAGTATTGATAATAATGTCTTGGTTAGGTATTCCTTGGACACCTCAAAGCCCTCACCAGGTGCGAAACACACAAACCATAACGAAATTTCTTCAGACATTACTGTAGTCACTGAACACTATCTTTTAAACTGGTATTCCTCTCAAAAAGTTAAATCTGCATCAAGTAGTAAATCAACAAATTGATTCTGCTAAAAATCTTCTGATATTAGGAGTACCACTTTTATCCATGTATATAATCTTTTTGCCTTCATTGGGAACTTCTTGTACAGAATTAAGTTGATAGTTACCTGTTAACCCATCAGGGCCGCTGACACTTTCTGCACTTAGCTTAAACACTGCTTTTTTGACATCTTCTAAAACTGGACTAGCACACAAAGCTGCGTTCTCTTCCTCAATAACTAATTTAGAGATGTGAGACAATAAAGGAAAATTAGTAACATCACCTTCCTGTTGAAAATGTCTATGGAAATGCTCTACTGCTTCATTAGCAATAGTCCCTTCTTCTTGTAACCACTCCCTATGTGAATTTTGAATTCTATTTACTCTCCCCTTCTGTCTTCTTCCTTTCACCAAACTGTGGAAGAATCTGGTATTCCTATCCCCATTTTCAAACCAATCATATCCACCTTTTTGTTGCCAAAAAAGCTCTTCAAAGTGAAGATATCAATTATATTCAGCTTTTGCTCTTTGCATGATAGATCTATTTTCACTAGAGGAGTCTTCTTCAAATAATATTTCTTTAATTCTAGAAATCTCCTCTCTTATGATAAGTTGCTGAAAAATATCCCCATAAGTCTCTCTACTCCACATAATTAGTGCCGTTTTAATTTTCTTGATCTTTCTTTTAAAGTCTAAAAAAGGGTTAAATGAACTCTGAGAATCCCAATTCAATCTAACCAATTCTTTAAAAGATTCATGCTCAGTCCAAAAATTCAAGAACCTGAAAGGTTTCTTTTTATTTGCACCTCTATCTGCACAAGACACTAACATTTGATCATGGTCTGATCCTACTCTGGGCAAGTGATCAATCTCTAACTGAGCAAAAATATTTTGCATCTCTGCATTTATCAGTACTCTATCTAATCTTTCAAAAATACAATCATCGCATGCTCGACCATTCCACCAAGTAAAAGGACTTCCTTTAAATGGTACTTGTGAAAGATCGCAAGATTCAATACATGTCTTGAAGTCATCAACATCTGCAGCAACTACTGGTACTCCACCAATTTTCTCTTCTCCATTAAGAACCACATTGAAATCCCCACCTATCAACCAAGGTCTGTCCATCCCAGTAGAAATAGAATATAGCTCTTCTCATAGATTCAACCTCAGATTGCTATCACACTTAGCATATACTATAGTAGCATATAAACTTAAAGCAGTGAAGTGGTTTTTCATCAATACAGTGAGTTGTTGATCTGAATTACTCACCACTGAAACATCAAAGCCGTGATTAGTAAATAACCAAATCTTATTATGAGTCCCCAATGGCATTTTTAATCTTCTTCTATACTTGTTGATGTGTCTAACTGCTTGAAAAGGCTCTAATAATGCAACTAAAGCAAACTTGTGATGATAATGTAACATTTGCACCCTTTGAAAGGCATTTTGTGTCCTCACTGACCTTATATTCCAAATGAGTGCATTCATTATCATTTTTCAAAAAGGGATGAGACCTGTCTCTTTGGTTGCACCCTTACTGGTTGTGATATATCTCCATGTCCTTGTTTTTTTCTTTTCCTTGCAGATTTAATAGCTTTAATTGCCCTTGGTGACAGATCTCCATCATTTAAAAACCACTCATCATTAGAATCAGAGTAAAAATTTTCAATCACCTTAACCTCCTCTAAGTCTTCCAAGTTTGATTCTCCTTGCTTGTGAGTAAGTATATCATGTAAAACTTTATTTGGAGATTCTGTATTAACCATAACCACAAGGGATTCTTCATTTTGTCTTGCTGAATGTATTTGAGTTATTTCTTTATTGTTGTTGTGTTGTTCATGCTCACTTGTCTGCAATTGTAACTCCGAATCAAACTTTTGCTTTGATGTATTACTTACAATGTTCAAGTTGAACTCATTCTCATCATTGTTTTCATCTACATGCAGGCATTTTCCTCTGGATATGTCGTTGTCAATCTCGAAGGTTGAATCCATAAAATATTGATTCTCAGGTTCTTCTTTGTCTCGTGCATCACGACTCTCTACTAATTCTTGTATTTTATCGAAACCTTGTTGTTTTGCAGAGCCACATGTACCCAAACAGTTCCCAGGTGAATTTTTATCCTCCTCCTCATAGTCACCATTTATTACATCTTTCTGATAATTATCTCGGCCAGATTGCTCTCCAACAGATACTTTTTTGTCCTCCACTTCTTTCTCTTTATTTTGTGCATATTGATCTAAAACATGACATTTTGCAGGGCTTGCTGATTGGTCGGTATCATGAGTTGGTAATATTGCTCCAAAGGATTTTGTAACCGACTCCTTTGAAGTCATGTTCCCGTCATCTTTATCTTTTTTATTAGCTTCTACATCAATTGTCTTTTCGACTTTACTATTTGTTACCATTGCTTGTATCTCCTCTTCTTGATTAAGTTCTTGAAATTTGTTTGCCACATTAATAGGGAGTGTGGTCCGGTTCCGGTGGCTTTTCTATACTTTTTACTTGATTAATCTTCCTACAATTGTGCCTGTCATGACCTTGCATTTTGCACTCACCACAATACTTGGGTACATAATTATATTGAATGTCAACTACATTTATCCTTATTTCTCCAGACTCTTCATCCTCAATGTTTATATGCATTGATTTGGGAAAAGTTCCTTTTAGATCAACTAGTACCTTCACCCGAGCACAACTCGGTCTTATCTTGTTAATGGTAGCTTGATCCAATTGAATAGGTTTTCCTACGGCTGATGCCAACGAGAATAGACACTCTTTAACAAAGAAAATAGGCAGAAGATTAGGAAAGGAGATCCATGCCATGGCCATAGATGTTTCCTCATTGACTTTGAATTTCGAATCATAGATAAGTGTTCACATGAGATAGGAATACCCATCTTTACATGTGAGATAAACAGGGCCTTTCGAGATTAGATTAACAAAGTCTTCTTCTTTGGAGAACCGAATCAATATATGCTTACTACGGAATAATCCAATTTCACAACTTCCTTTCACCCCGCATTGTTGAGGGATAATCTTCCTCAATTCGTCTAAATCTGCCCAATCAAACGTGAATTTTCCAATAACAGCATATTGGAGTCTTTCAATTTGGTTCATTAGATTAACTTCTTTCTCTGTCCACTTAATCAATGGAATCCCTTCCACTATGGTGATCTCTTTCCTCAAAGAAGTATTTTGATGGACTTGTGCATTGTTTAGATTTATCGAATCTGCAAAAGTAAAAGGCAAACTAGTATTTCCAATCGGCTCAACGTTCTTGACTGAAGGTAAGCAAGGAAAATCAGTAGTAGTAATTTGCAGGCCCCCCACCAGAGGTGGTAGGCTGCCGGCCGATGTGCACATAGGGGAATTAGCTCTTATATTCTTATTTTGTGCTAATCTTAAATTTATGTCTCATAACAAAATAAAATAAAATTGTTAAGGCATAAGTATATATTTGTATCATAATATTTTGAAATTATTCTCGCGTAACTCTAATTTCATAAAAACTTATGTCCCACTAGGCATAAGTTCAGTTATTGTAGGACGAGTCGTGCCCTTTCAACCATTTTATTTGTTGTATCAGGTTTCAAGAAGGTTGTTATAAAATTTTGTTTAGATCTCTAGGTAACTTGCAATAAGAAATTGAGCATATAAATTCAACATGTTTAAAGGATTAATTGTTGAGTTTTCTACTTCGAAGATCTTTTTATAAGAACCGTTGAATTTATTCTCTTAAAAACATGGGACAATTTTTATCAAAGGGTACTTCAGTAATTTAACAAAATTATTAGAATAAAATGACCAGCTATTTAAGATTAAGAGATAATTCAAAGTACTCATCCAGTTAGCGAGGAAAGAAATAGAGAAAAATAGGATTTAGCTAAATTTGTCTTTATTTTGAAGCTAAGGATTATTTGGGGTCATTTGCTTAAAATTGAGCTATTTTATGCCTTTTGTTTTTGCTAGTAGCGCTACACCATGTTGTTGACACCCAATTTTGACCCTTTCCGAGAAGAATTAATCTTCGAGCATCTTTAGTTTCAAACGATTTGAAATAATTAATTTTATAAAAAAAATTCAAATATTTTTCAAGTTAAGTTTGGGTAATTTTAGTCATTTTATGATTTTTAAATAATAAATATGTTTTTATATAATTAGTATATTTTGTAAATATTCAAAAATCACGTCAAAATTTTTTTTACTTTTACATAAATATCCTACTAGTTAGTTTAGCTACATAATAAATTATATTTTGAATTAATTAGTTTATAACTAAATTAATTATTCTATTTCATTGAAATTAAGAAGCTCGTTAATTAATTAACATTAGTTCGTCTTATTCAAGTCTTATTCGAACTCAATTTGGCTACATTCCTAAATTCATTTGGCTATAAATGTAATCTAATAGCCGTGTATGCAATTGCAAATTAGCAACTCCTTTTAACGTTTGATTTTTTGAGGAAACAAATTTTGAGCCTTTATTTTTCTTTACAACCGGCCCACTTTTTTTTTATTTTCAAACCAACAACATACGTACACAGACATATGCCCCTTGCCACTAATTATCCATTCTAATTCCATTTTTTAAAAATAAAATAAAAATTACAACAGCCCAACACTTAATTTAATTTCCACAACCAACAACATACGTGCAATACCAAATATACCCAACCAACAATTGCAATTTTCAAATAACTTCAGCCCATTCTTCCAACTTTCCTCCGACCCAACCTATTAATTCTTCCAACCCGACCCAAATCAGTTCCACAAAAGAGACCCAGCAATTCCTTTCTCATCCCTCACGTTAACAGGAGCTCACAACAATAGACGGAAGCAGTAACGGCTCCAACACAGTGAGCAGCGCTGCAATTTTGTTTTCTTCCTCTATGTCCCTTTCAAATCGTACGTTTCCAGCAGCACGCGGCTGTCCCCATTTCCTCTTTCGGAATAAGGTTGAATATCTCAGAAAAGTATGTTTGCCTCTAATGGTGAAATTTTTTTGAAGTTTGAAATTCGAGTTGGCCCCAATTTCTATCAGTTTCCCCCTTAAAATCTACCTTAATTTCCCCTATATAACATCTTTTGTATTCATTAGTAAAGGAGAAGAGAGGGATAATTTTTTTTTGAGCTGATACAAAGGAAAGGATCCATTGAAATACAGAGGTTCCTTTGAGGCAAGAGATAGACCCAAAAAGCTCGTAAATATTACATAGAGTGTTCAGGTTCTGTTTCCCTTTCATCGAACGCTACATTTTACCGTCAATCGAAATCTCTCACAGTCGTTGGAAGTCGTGCTCTCCAAGCTCGTTCTCGTCCTAGTATCGCTGCCCAGAAAAAGGTAATACGCCTTTATCGATAGCACTCTCTTCGCCCCCTTTTCCTTTTTGAGTTGATATTTTCTGTTTTGAAAATATGTATTCACTAGCCGTTTTGTTTGTCAAAATGTTAGTTGGATGGTGATACTAGTACAATATGTGTTCTTGGTTGATTTTGTAGTCCAGTTTTGGAGGCTTAACTGAAATTTCCTCTTCTTTTGTTGGCTTTATATTCGAGTTGGCTAATTGCGATTTTCTATTCGAAGCATGTTTTGGAATAGTCGGCAACTGTCGCGTATCTTTTTTCTGATAGACATAAGAGTCTTAGTGGCTAGCTAGCGTGACGGGTTCTTGCGGTATCTTCTTGTCATTCTTTCCTTCACTTTGAGTATGATGTGCATTTTGCTCTAGTTGGTTGTGGTTTAGTTGAAATTCACCAATGCGGGAAGAATGAATGTTGGTTTAGCAGCTTATTACTGTTCTCGTTGACTTCCCGAAATGTTCTATCTAGTTTAAAGTTATCCTATTTGTCTTAATCGATTTCTATAAGTCATGAGTTTTGAGTTAGTGTTTGGCATCCGGCACCGAATTGTTCGTTCCTCCACCCCAAGTTGGGTGAAAAAAATCAAAATGTCTATATCCTGAGGTCATTGTAGTGTCTTTATACTCACTGTTTTGGGATTCTTAGTTGATTGTTACGACTCTTCTAAATCTGAAATTTTGCTTTATATCTACATGAGAGTTAGACATAGTTATGCCTTGTATGAAATAAATTAGTCAAAACTTCTTATTTGGTCCGAGTTGAAATCTTTCCATGATATAGTGGTGGCGTCTTGTTCCTATATGTATTGACAAAAGCATGAACTATTTTCCTTTCTCCAATCATAATAACTTATGCTGACAGAATCTTATTTTTAGAAAAATTATGGCTTATATTCGAGTAATTTCCCTGGATAGTCACCCATGTTTGGGAAATTACCTAGAAATATCACTTATGTTTGTTTTAGGACCACAATATCACCCAACTTTATCTCTTTTTCTCAAAATATACTTGACATAAAAAAACATTATCTTTCTCCTAATAGGATGCCATGTCACATTATTCCTTTTTTATTATTAACATTTTTTTTAAAAAAATTTAGACAATCCATATTACCTAGTAAAAAAAAATTACATAGCCCAAAAATTTCTACCCTAGTTCTGGGGGATTAGGCGGCAAATCCAAATATGAGCTCCTCCGATTCTTCAAGAAAATATATGGCTTCCTCCGATTTTTCAAGCGAGATAATGTTTTTATATGGGCACTAATGGGCAATGACACCTTTTTGTTGAGTCCGGAGCCAAAAGGACAATTTTTTTCTTTACAAAACAAAAACGACACATAATAGAAAAAAACCAAAAGGACAAAATAGCTCATGACAGGCGATTTTGTTCTGACAAAAATTGACGTCATTCCGCTAAAAGAAATAAAAATCGCTGCCTTCGCAAAGATTTTCTCAAAAAAATATTTTTACTTTAAAATCGCTGCTATAACAGCGTTTTTATATAAAAAAAATTAAAAGTAAAATTGTTGCTATATAGCAGTGATTTTTTTTAAAAAGTTCGATTTTGTTTAAAAAATTAAATTTTTTTAAAAAAAAATCCTACCCTTGCAGAGAATTTGATAAAAAATTTTAAAAAATAAAAACTGAAGCCAGCGATTTTCATAAAAAGCTTTGTTTAAAAAAATCTTTACCCTTTCAGCAATTTTAATGAAAATTTTTAAAAAAACTGACCGCTGCCTTGGCAGCTATTTTTTCTTTAAAAAACTTTTTTTTTTAAATGGCTGCCGTCGGAAATTTATGTAATTTAAAACTTGTTCTTTATGTTTTATTTTTTATATATAAAAACGCTGCTATAACAACGATTTTAAAGAAATAATATTTTTTTTTGAGAAAATTGCTGCTAAGGCAGCTATTTTATTTCTTTTAACGGAACGGCGTCAATTTTTGTCAAAAGAAAATTGCTCCGTCAGGAGCGATTTTGGCCTTTTGGTTAATTTGTTTTTTGATATGCCGTTTTTGTTTTTTGAAGGAAAAAAATGACCCTTTTGGCTTTGGACTCCCTTTTTGTGGATATTTTAATTCATTAGAGTAATAAGGTAACCATATTGTCAAACTACAAAGGATATGATGTTTTTAAAGAATTAAAAAAAATGTTAAAAATAAAAAAGGAATTAAAAAATGTGAATAATAAAAAAGGAATTAACAAATGTTAATAATAAAAAGGAATTAAAAAATGTTAATAATAAAAAAGGAATAATGTGACATGGCATCCTATTAGGAGAGAGATAAAATTTTTTTGTGTCAAGTATTGAGGAAAAGAGGTAAAGTTGGGTGATATTGTGGTCCTAAAACAAACATAAGTGATATTCCTAAGTAATTTCTCAAACATGGGTGACTGTCCAGGGAAATTACTCCTTATATTCCCAATTCTTTTGCATTTAACTATATGCTCTCTTAAGAAAGGTCATGAGTCAATGAAATCATTTCTATTTTTTAAAGTACTTGTGGTGGTTCATTCTTTGATATTATTACATGTGGGTCATCTTTAATAATGAAGTAATAACGTGTTAGACATAATGTTTGAATTTGAGTATAAGCTCATAGCCACTTATTGTTGTTTTCCTCATGTGAGAGCTACTGTCTCCTCTAATAACTTACCGTTTCTTATTTGTTCTTTTTTTTTTTTGCAAAACTTGAGGTTAATTTTAAACTTAAAATAATTTGCATGCTTCCAAGTGCTAATCTTTCATTTTGTTATCATTGCATGTGATACCAATCCGAGTTCACTTTGGACTCCACTCTTGCATATACTTGAGTCGGTTCGAGTCATCCTCATATATTTGGTGAAAAAGAAGCTGAAACAGGCCCCGAAAGCCTGAAAGGCAGGCTGTATACACGTTATATACAGAGGAATATGTAAAATATATGCAGAATATACAATGATATACAGTCGAATGGGGAAATACTAGGCATAAGTTCGAAATACAGGTGCTGGAAGTTGAAGTGGGTTGTATATATTCGGTACACAGCCCAAAATACAGGAAACGAGGCTGATCTACGAGTTGTATGCACTGATATACAACTTGTGTATACAAAAACGGAAGTTGATTTAAAAGTCCAAAATCAGCATCTTTGGCCCAATGTTTCTAGGCAATAATAGGCCCAAATTTGAATATTTCCTTTCCCTCTCTTACTTACTTTATTTGTATTTGACTAACACTTAATTATCTTATGGTTTAATTTAATTAAATTCCCGAGGATGGTCATTTCATTTTTTTAAAATCAAAGTATATATATATTTTATTACTTAGTTTTTTTTTGTTTTTTTTTATTTTAATTTTAATATTAGTCTTGTCAACATAAATTACTCCCCTTTAGAATGATCCCCCTTAGTTTATTTCCCCTTAAAAATAATTAATTCAAAAAAAAAATAGTAATAAATAAATAATTCAAAATAAATGAGTTCATTTACTTAGTTAAATTTTTTTTAAAAAAAATAAGTTATAGTCAAATGAGTTCTTTTACTTAGTTTAAGTTTTCAAAAAATTAGTTAAAGTAAATAAGTTCTTTTACTTAGTTAAAGTTTTTTTCAAAAAATTAGTTAAAATAAAATGAGTTCTTTTACTTAGTTAAAATTTTAAAATTAGTCAAAATCATTTTTAGTCAAATCGCTGGTCAACCGCACGTTAGCGGGCATTCCAAGGGCCTAACACCTTCTCAGAATGTACATTGAACTTCGGACCCTTTTTATTTTCAATTGATTTTATCTGTTTAAATCTATTGAAAACCCTTTAAGATTTTTCTTGATTTTTATTAAAAAATTAAGTGGCGACTCTGTTCTTTTGGAAATTCGATTTCGCTTAAACCATAAGTTTGATCGATTTTTCGAAAACTTAGTCATTTTTCTTTTATTTACATTTTCGAGTAAAACACATGTCTTTAGAGAAAAGTATTGAAAACACCTCTAAATTTGACGTAAATTATTAGTTTCGTGCCTGAATTATTGATAGTCTTATAAACACTCATTTACTTGACTAACTGAACTTAAATACACCACTGAAATGCCACTGGACATAGCAAGTGGTCTCAAACTCTTGTAGGAGTGTGAGACTCTTAGTAAAAAGTTGAGAGAAGTGTTGAAAACATCCCTCAACTTGACGAGAATTTAGGGGTGTATTTCACTCATGTGACAAAATCAATAGTGTATTTAAATTCAGTTAGTCAAATAAGGGGGTGTTTTTTTAGATCGTCATTAGTTGGGGACGAAACTAATAATTCACGCCAAATTTATGGGTATTTTCAATACTTCTATTTTTTCGTTTTCCCCCCTTGTCCACAATAGGAGGTTTATTATAGGAAAAATCACATAAATAATGCGTTTAAGACCCTAATTCATTGTGTTTACCGTACAAAATGAAAATTACTAATTTGTTTTTCCCTTAGAATTTTTTAAATTAAAAGAATGTCCTCACATGAATTGCAGCACAAGATACGAGTGTTCTAATGTAATTGCCATGCATATCTTTGTGCAAAATACACTATACATTAAATTGAAATTTTGAAATGGCAATTTCTATAATCTGCATCTTTTAATTAGGGATAAGGGTATGAAAAATACACCAACTTTGACCAAAAGCGTTGTTACGATACCAAACTTTAATGAGGACCTATTACCCCCAAACTATTTAATACCGTATTTTTTACCCTCTGAACTATTTAATAATGTATTTTAAAGGTATATATGTGCCCACGTGGACACATTACTATTTATAATTATGCATTTTTTTTATGTCCACGTGAGCACATATATACCTTTAGAATACACTATTAAATAGTAGAAGGGGTAAAAGGTCTTTTTCAAAGTTTGTTATCGTAACAACAATTTCGGTCAAAGTTCGAATATATTTCAGACCCTTATCCCTTTTAATTAACATGCATTTTTTGTGAAAATATGGACTTATTCATATCAGGCCCAACTCAGCTATACATGTTTTTTTTTAGCTATACATGAGATGTTAAAGTCAGCTCATGATTTGAGCCCATATGGATGAGCTGTTAGCTTCTAAGTTCTTTGTAAATTTTTGGAGAAACAAAATTTAGAGTAGTTTTTGGAAACTTATAGAAATTTCAATACTTTAGAAGTTAATTACTTATATACATCCTAGTTTGCAATATTTTGAATCCTACCAGATTTTGGTACATTCAGATACATCCAGATATGTGTATATCGGGATACACGGGTCATTGAACAAATTAGGTGTAATTTGTTCTAGATATATTGTATCCAAGTGGATTCACATTTATCTGGAAAACATAACAAAAATAGTTTGTCACTCTCCTATTTATATGGTATCACAGGTACATGTGAATTACACCAGATACATACATGGCCAACTCACTCGCCTCTCTCTCTATTTTAGTGTATCTTGTGGCAAAATAACATATATCTAGGTATATTTTTCTCAATATATGATAAAAAAAACTCTTAATTAATGGTAAAATATGTAATTATTTGAAAGTATATACATGTAGAATTAGTATATATGGTACGTATACACTCTAATAAGATAGTTTTACCTAGTTTTTAAACTACGTGATTTTAAGCCAACCAACTCCAACTTATTGCTTTGATTAATTTTTTAGTTTTTTTATCTCATAAATTAAGCTCTAAATTCTAATACTTAAAAAAGTGTTTCATATTCTGAAACTTAAAAGCTACTTAAATCCAAGCAATCCAAACGGCCCCTATGTCATCAGCCCAACAACTACTGAACTACAATATCTGGAAAAATAGTATGGGCTAGCTATTTTGGGCTATAAATATTAAAACATTGCAAACATTTGTCAAGCATTTATAATATAGTCACAACTTTAAAAAAACAGCAGATCCCGCTTCTTCGAATTTCAACCTGAAGTTTGAGCGACAATTCTGTGAATTATTTTTTGTTTATATTTTCGGATAAGTGTTTTTGTATTGGTGCTTTGTTGACACCCAATTTTGACCATCCACGATATATATTAATCATCGAGCTTCTTAAATTCCAAACTATTTGAAATAATTGACTTTATAAAATTTAAAATACTTTTCAAGTAATTTTAAATAGTTTTGTCACTTTTATAATTTTTTAAATAATATATACGTTCTAAATGATCATGCATATAATTATTATATTTTATAAATATTCAAAATCGCCTCAAAAGGGTTTTAATTTTACATAATTATTTGGTTAATTAGTTTAGTTATATAATAGTCTATATTTTAAATTATTTAGTTTATATTTAAGTTAATTATTTTATTTCGTTAAAATTAAGAAGCTCATTAATTAATTTATTTTAATTTGTCTTATTCTAATTTTGATTAAATATACAATTCATGTGGTTATTTTCTCAATTCAAATTGATCACACTTTGGTCCAAGTTGCTACCATCAAATCTTATTCCCTTAGCCCACCATACCTCCTCCTAACCGACCCACAACAAAGAAGCCCATTCACCAACAATATTACAATACAATATTCCAGTAACCATCAGAAAACCCATTCCAATACAATTCCAAATAACCCAACATCAATAATACGTACAACAATACACCAAAAACGACCCCACCTCATTTTTCGTCTCCTTCAACCGAGCAATCCCATGAAACGCAGCAGCCCAGAAAATGAATAACTCTAGCAGCAACAGCCCATAGCGAAAACCATACGAACCCAAATTACGACCCGAGTCCAGCAACTCCAGCGTGTCGTTCTATCCTCTCTCCCTTATCATCTCGCACAAGACCGTTCGAGAATGTTCTAGATGTCGTAATTGTCACGCCCCGAGCTTACACCCTGGGGGGACCGGCACCCGGAGACCATTTCTGGCCCCAAGCGAACCCTTGGCCTGGCTTTCTTAACTCAGCGGAAACCTAACCCAACAGAATAACTCAATGCAATGAAATATTACAAAACAACTTAACTTATAAAATATGGCCATAAAGGCAACTCGAATCTCAAAATAGAATATTTACATATATATAGATGAGAGACTCAAAACTAACTAACTGACTGTCTGTCTATGAAGCCTCTAAAATACTGAGATGGATGTTGGGACAGACCCCACAACATCCTAATATAACAAAAATTAAGAACATAAAATAATTGAGTCCTCCGGAATGCAAGGAGGCTCACCACTGACTCTGGAGTGCTCAGCTGGATCAACGACGTGCAGGATGCTGATCCGGGTACCTGTATCTGCATCATAAGACAATGCAGGCCAACTGGCATCAGTACATGGAATGTACGAGTATGCGAGCTGGAAAACTAAGCACTATAGGCTAGAAGGAAATTTGGAAGAAACTAAAAAGTTTACCTTATTCAACTCAACTCAACCTGACTGACTTATTTCAATATAAGGCAATTTAAAACAAGTGCGATATAAAGAAAGACTGTTTAAAACATGCTACAAACTCTGTGTGTAAACAAAGATACAATAAGCCTGAAATGTATATAGAAATACAATGAACTGATGTATATAAAAATACAACAATCTCTGTGTATGAAAATACAATAACTATTGTAGGAGTTTCTCTAACCGACAACCATCACATAAGAGCTATAGTGATGATACAGCGATCGACCTCACGCTGCCAGAGCATCTTATACCCGGCCAAAGGTATAAGACCTAAACTGCCTAATGGATCCACTAGTCTAATCTGAAAAGGATTCATCTAAAAAGTATGATCATTTTCTACCCATGGTGGCTAACATGGTTCTATGGGGGTTGTGGGTTCTTTGAACGCTCCCCCAATTCGGTGCTCGATACTACTCCCAAAAATGTATTGGCTCTTATGTTTTTAAAACATATTTATTCCTGCTGATATGAGATAATTACTCAAAAACTAGCCCGTAGGCTCTTTTGGTAATCTCAGTTTCCAACCTTGTTTAAATGTAAAAACATTTCTTTAAAACTTCTTTGGGAATACATAGTTCCTAATAACTTTGAGAAATGAACCCAACTTTAAACTCTTTACTTTACTTTAACTCTTGGTTTGATGTGAAACTCTTAACTTTTGACTTGACTTGAAACTCGAGTCTTAAAAATGAAGCTAAAACATTCACTAAAGACTCTTGAACAACTTTAAAAACTTGCTTTGACTTACTTCACTTCTAAGGTTAACTCTTAACATCACTTGACTTCTAACTAACTCTCCTTGAATTGGAATTTTGGATTCAAGGTGTTTGATCACATGTTACGGATGAGTTCTTGACTTTTAGAAGTACCTTGGAGTGTTGGAAACAACTAGGAAACATAGGTATAATACCTAGGAACATGTATGAAAAAGTGGGGAATGAAGGTAACAGGAAGGATTGGCGTCCTTGGCGCTCTAAGAGGCGCGGGGCGCCAACCCTCAAACTTCAGAGGGATTGCTGGGCGTTCTGCCCCAAGGGGAAAGTTCAGCATCCCTTTTTTGGGTGCGCTGGCTAGCGCAACAGCCAAGCCTTTTTCCCCCAAAAATCTGACTTTTTCCCTTTGTTTCTATCCAACTCTAAGCCCTCTCAACCTCAAAGGTTCCAGCAACAAAATCACAACCAAATCCTGTCCCAAATCAGCAAGAACTTCAACAACACAACCAACAACTTCAACAACCAAAATAAATCTTTTCTTGGATTTAAAAACGAGTTGGTGTGTGGGGGTATGAACCAACCAACACTAAGGATCATAAAATCCCTCAACATACAAGAGATTCAACTCAAGAACACAACCAAATCAAGTCCCACAACCAACAATAACTTCCACAACACAACTAACAACATCAACAACAACTAACAACTTCAACAACAAATCCAATATTTCCTCAAATCATAAAATAAGCTTGGTGTGTGGGGGAAAGGATCAACCCACACTAAAGAACTCACATACCTTGATAGGGATCACCACCGACAAAATTCCACGACGAAAAGTTGTTGATCTCCTCTTTCTCCTCTTCTTCTCTTCTTCACTCTCAAGAACCCTAACTTTCTCTTTTTTAAAATGGAAAAAAAAATGATCCACAAACAGCCTAACACAACAATATAACCTCAAAAGAAATGATTTGTAAAAAGACCAAAATGCCCTTAAATTTCCGGACGGACTCCCTGCCAATTGCCCAACTTTCAAAGGGTATAACTCGCTCATACGAACTCGAAATCGAGCAAACTCGGTGGCGTTGAAAATATCATTGCATAAGTTTCACAACCATAACTGGAACTACTCCTAACTTATCCTGAGCTAGGAGTTATGACTGCTCAAAGTTGGTCAAAAACTCACTGATTTCCACACTTAGCCAAATTTCCAGATTTTGAATTTAGCCAAATTTCCAGATTCTGAATTTTTCCAAAAAAATGACTACTTCCAATTTCAAGTTTCTTCATATTCATTTTAAATTGTCGGATGTTACAATATCTCCCCCTTGGGAACATTCGTCCTTGAATGAGGTTACTCTTACAAGGCTAAGAGTGTAACATCAATTCAAACACCCAACAAGCAATCATGCAACAACAACAACATGCCCACTATAATTTAAAGAGCACTAAGAAGGAACTTAATACCTTGATCTGCGGATTCAAAGAGATATGGATATATCTTCTTCATGTCTTCTTCGGTTTCCCAAGTAGCTTCCTCAACAAATTGGTTCCTCCATAGGACCTTGACTGAGGCTAAATCTTTCATTCTCAACCTACGAACTTGACGATCCAAAATTTGAACAGGAATCTCCTCATAAGATAAGTTATCCTTGATCTTGATACTTTCAGTCGATAGGATCAATGAAAGATCGCCTATGCACTTCTTCAACATGGAGATGTGAAATACCGGATAAACCGCTGCTAGTTCCTGTGGTAACTCCAACTCATAAGCAACATTGCCAATCTTTTTGGCTATGCGGTAAGGTCCAATATACCGGGGACTAAGTTTACCCTTCTTACCAAACCTCATAATGCCTTTCATGGGTGAAACCTTCAAATATACCCAATCGTCTATTTCAAATTCTAACGCCCTTTTCCTAACATCGGTGTAGGATTTCTGACGACTCTGTGCCGTTTTCAACATCTCTTGTATCACCTTCACCTTCACCTTCTCCATAGCTTGGTGAACTAAATCTGGTCCTATTAACTGTGCTTCACCAACTTCAAACCATCCAATAGGAGATCTACATCTTCTCCCATAAAGAGCTTCATATGGAGCCATCTGGATGCTAGAGTAAAAATTGTTGTTGTAGGCAGATTCAATGAGAGGTAGGTGATCATCCCAACTCCCTTTGAAATCGATTACACAAGCCCTCAACATATCCACTAAGGTCTGAACAGTGCACTCTGCTTGCCCATCAGTCTGAGGGTGAAAGACAGTACTTAAGTTCACCTTTGAACCCAAGCCCTTCTGAAAAGATTTCCAGAACTGTGCAGTAAATTGTGCACCTCTATCTGAAATAATGGAGATTGGGACTCTATGAAGTCTCACTATCTCTTGAACATACAACTTGACATAATCTTCTGCTGTATTGGTAGTCTTTACCGGTAGAAAATGAGTTGACTTTGTCATTCGATCGACAATTACCCAGATAGAATCATGCTGTCTGCGAGACCTTGGCAACCCTGTGATGAAATCCGTATTGATCATCTACCACTTCCACTCTGGAAGTTCTATCCACTGAGCCAAACCACCGGGCCTTTGGTGTTCAACTTTCACTTGTTGGCAAGTTGGACACTTAGCAACAAACTCAGCAATGCCCTTCTTCATGCCATTCCACCAATAAACTTCACGCAAATCATGATACATCTTGGTGGAACCCGAATGAATAGAATATCTGGAGCTGTGAGCTTCCTCCATAATCTTCTCTTAGAGTCCAACTACCATAGGTACGCACAATCTACCTTGAAATCTCAAAACACCATCTCCCCCTTGTTCAAAAGCTAATACTCTTTGCTTTTGAACATTTGCCTTCAACTCAAGCAAAATGGGATCTTGATCTTGCTTCTCTTTCACTTCTGACATTAATGATGACTCGGCCCTGCTCGTCACAGTTATTCCTCTTTTTTCGAAATCTGTAAATCTGACTTCCAGGCATGCCAGTCTGTGCACATCTTTTGCTAACTCTCTCCTTCCTTCTTCAATATGGGCGGTGTTACCCATAGACAACCTGCTCAAAGAATCAACAACAACATTAGCCTTACCTGGGTTGTAAAGAATACTCAGGTCATAATCCTTAAGTAACTCTAACCACCTCCTCTGTCTGAGATTAAACTTTTTCTGATTAAACACATATTGAAGGCTCTTGTGATCAGTGAATATGTCGACATGCACACCATACAAGTAATGACGCCATATCTTCACAGCAAATACTACAACAGCCAATTTTAAGTCATGGGTTGGGTAGTTCTTCTCACGAACCTTTAACTGTCTGGAGGCATAAGTTATAACCTTGTCATTCTGCATTAAGACACAACCCAAACCAACTCTAGATGCATCACAATACACCACAAAACCTTGAGTACGTTCTGGTAACGTCAAAACTTGAGCTGTAATCAATCTCTTTTTCAATTCCTGAAAGCTTTTCTCACAAGCTTCAGACCATTGAAATTTTTTTGCTTTCTGAGTCAACTTTGTCAACGGAGATGAAATAGTCGAGAACCCTTCAACAAACCTTCTATAATAGCCAGCCAAACCTAAGAAACTCCTAATTTCAGTTGGAGATGTGGGTCTAGGCCAATTCTGCACTGCCTCAATTTTCGAGTATCAACTTTAATTCCATCACCGGACACAATGTGGCCTAGGAACGCCACAGACTTAACCCAAAACTCACACTTAAAGAACTTGGCATACAACTCCTTATGTTTCAAAGTCTGAAGAACTGTTCTGAGATGACTAGCATGATCTTCTTCATTCCTTGAATAGACTAGTATATCATCAATAAAGACATAACAAACATATCTAAATAAGGTTTGAAGACTTTATTCATCAAATCCATGAAAGCTGTCGGCGCATTGGTCAAACCAAAGTACATGACCAAAAACTCATAATGACTGTACCGAGTCCTGAAAGCTGTCTTTGGAATATCACATTCCCTTACTCTTAACTGATGATAACCTGATCTGAGGTCAATCTTCAAAAAATAGGTGGCACCCTGAAGCTGATCGAAAAGATCATCAATTCTCGGAAGAGGGTACTTGTTCTTGATGGTAACCTTGTTCAACTGGCGGTAATCTATACATATTCTAAGAGAACCATCTTTCTTCCTCACAAACAAAACCGGAGCATCCCAAGGTGAGACACTCGGTCGAATGAAACCCTTTTCTAGGAGATCTTTCAACTGCTCTTTCAACTCTGCAGGTGCCATTCTATATGGCGGAATAGAGATAGGACGAGTATCTGGTTTGAGATCTATGCCGAAATCTATTTCTCTCTCAGGAGGAATTCCGGGTAGATCATCAGGAAACACTTTTGGAAACTCTCTTACTATAGGAATTGACTAGAAATGAGGTATCTCAACACTAGAGTCATGAACTCGGACTAAGTGATAGACACAACCCTTCGAAACTAACTTTCATGTCTTAAGGTACGAAATAAAATGACCCTTAGGCACTGTTGAACTGCTACTCCACTCTACGACTGGCTCATTCGGGAACTGAAACTTGACTGCTCGAGTTCTACAATATATCGATGCATAACAAACATGAAGCCAATCCATACCTAGAATGACATCAAAATCTACCATGTCTAACTCAACCAAATCAACCATGCTGCTCTTGTGATTGATAGAAACAGGACAATCACGATAAACTATTTCAGCTAGAATAGTCTCCCCAATAGGTGTAGAAACACAAAAGGGTTCACAAAGTCCTTCATGAAGAACCTCAAACTTATTTGCAACATAAGGAGTTACAAAAGATAAACTTGCTCCTGGATCTAGCAAAGCATACACATAAAAAATGAAGACCTTGATCATACCAGTGACAACATTTGGAGAATTCTCTTGCTCATGGCGACTGGTGATTGCATAAAGGCAGTTTGCTCCTCCACTGGTACTAGAAGTAGCTCTTCTAGGTGTCGTCATGTCTGAGGGAACAACTGAAGAAGATTGTGCTTTATTGCCCCCATTACCCTGCCTATTCTTTGGACACTCTCGCATGAAATGTCCATTCTAACCACACTTGAAACAAGCAATAGAGCCCTCTCAACAAATACCTGAGTGGTTTTTACCACACTTGGCGCAAGCAGGAGGCTTACTACTCCCTTGCGCCATACTACCCGAAGATTGCACTGGTCTAGCCTTAAAGTCATTCGAATTCTGGCCATTAAATTCATCTCTGTATCTGGATACAGGTGCTCTAGCAGATGATGGAGCAAGTCCCTTTTGCCTTTGCTGAAAGGAGGAACGATTTGAATTACCTTTCTGCTACCCGGACTCATTACCGGTCTTGGCTTTCTTACTTCTGAACTGATCCCTGTCCCTCAACTTCTCTTCCTCAACCTGTTGTACATAGATCATTAATCTGGATATGTCCATGTCCCCGATAAGCATTGCAGCCCTACCTTCCTTGCTTGACAATCGAGACAGCCCAGCAATAAACAAGCTCATTCTATTCCTCATGTCCGCAACCATCTCCGGAGCATGGTGGGATAGTTGTGTGAACTTCAGACTGTACTCTTGAACACTCAAAGACTCCTTCTTAAGTGTAAGGAACTCACGTACCTTGGCCTCTCTCAATTCTCGAGGAAAGAAATGCCCCAAGAAAGCTTCCTCGAAATAGGCCCAACTCGCAGGTGGTGCACTCTCAGTTCTTCCCCCTTTCCACTGATCGAACCAAGTTCTAGCAACAACTTTCAATTGATATGCAGCTAGTTCAACCAGCTCAATATCTACCACATGCATCACATCAAAAATCTTCTTCAACTCCTCAATGAAGAACTCTGGATCCTCAGTAACGCTTGAACCCATGAAACTCGGAGGATTCATCCCCAAGAACTCACGAATCCTTGAAGTGTCAGCTCCCTCATGTCTAGCTCCCGTCTGCTGACCAATCTGATTAGTTACAGCTTGATTCAACATCCTAATTGCCTCTCTGAACTCGACATTAGAAACTTCCCCTTGTGGTTGCACTCCCGGGGCATAAGGTAACTCTTGCTCATCAACATAACGTCTAGGAAGACGCCCTCTACCAACTCTTCGTGGAGGCATGACTATCTGAAAACACGTGCAAACACGGATTAGAAAGAAAATTTTTAGAGATCAACTCTAACGCAAGAGATGAGTGTGAAAGAAATGAGAGATCTTCCTAAATGTTGTAGCCTCCCAATTATAGATGTGGCGCTCTTCACACCGATAACTAAGACTCTACAGACACGGCTTCATAGACTCCATAGAACTTTTGAACTATGTGCTCTGATACCAAGTTTGTCATGCCCCGAGCTTACACACTGGGCGGGACCGGCACCCGGAGACCATTTCTGGCCCAAGCAAACCCTTGGCCTGGCTTTCTTAACTCAGCGGAAACCTAACGCAACAGAATAACTCAATGCAATGCAATATTACAAAACAACTTAACTTATAAAATATTGCCATAAAGGCAACTCGAATCTCAAAATAAAATATTTACATATATATATAGATGAGAGACTCAAACCTAACTGACTGTCTGTCTGTCTTTGAAGCCTCTAAAATACTGAGATGGATGTTGGGACAGACCTCGCAACATCCTAATAAAACAAAAAGTAAGAACATAAAATAATTGAGTCCTCCGAAATGCAAAGACGCTCACCACCGACTCTGGAGTGCACAACTGGATCAACGACGTGCAGGATGCTGATCCGGGTACCTGTATCTGCATCATAAGACAATGCAGGCCAACTGGCATCAGTACATGGAATGTACGAGTATGCGAGCTGGAAAACTAAGCACTATAGGCTAGAAGGAAATTTGGAAGAAACTAAAAAGTTTACCTTATTCAACTCAACTCAACCTGACTGACTTATTTCAATATAAGGCAATTTAAAACAAGTGCGATATAAAGAAAGACTGTTTAAAACATGCTACAAACTCTGTGTGTAAACAAAGATACAATAAGCCTGAAATGTATATAGAAATACAATGAACTGATGTATATAAAAATACAACAATCTCTGTGTATGAAAATACAATAACTATTGTAGGAGTTTCTCTAACCGACAACCATCAGATAAGAGCTATAGTGATGATACAACGATCGACCTCACGCTGCCAGAGCATCTTATACCCGGCCAAAGGTATAAGACCTAAACTGCCTAATGGATCCACTAGTCTAATCTGAAAAGGATTCATCTAAAAAGTATGATCATTTTCTACCCATGGTGGCTAACATGGTTCTATGGGGGCTGTGGGTTCTTTGAATGCTCCCCCAATTCGGTGCTCGATACTACTCCCAAAAATGTATTGGCTCTTATGTTTTTAAAACATATTTATTCCTGCTGATATGAGATAATTATTCAAAAACTAGCCCGAAAGCTCTTTTGGAAATCTCAGTTTTCAACCTTGTTTAAATGTAAAAACATTTCTTTAAAACTTCTTTGGGAATACATAGTTCCTAATAACTTTGAGAAATGAACCCAACTTTAAACTCTTTACTTTACTTGAACACTTGGTTTGATGTGAAACTCTTAACTTAACATGAAACTCTTAACTTTTGACTTGACTTGAAACTCGATACTTTTGACTTGACTTGAAACTCGATACTTTTGACTTGACTTGAAACTCGAGTCTTAAAAATGAAGCTAAAACATTCACTAAAGACTCTTGAACAACTTTAAAAACTTGCTTTGACTTACTTCATTTCTAAGCTTAACTCTTAACATCACTTGACTAATAACTTTACTTGACTTCTAACTAACTCTCCTTGAATTGGAATTTTGGATTCAAGGTGTTTGATCACATGTTACAGATGAGTTCTTGACTTTTAGAAGCACCTTGAAGTGTTGGAAACAACTAGGAAACATAGGTATAATACCTAGGAACATGTATGAAAAAGTGGGGAATGAAGGTAACGGGAAGGATTGGCGTCCTTGGCGCTCTAAGAGGCGCGGGGCGCCAGCCCTCAAACTTCAGAGGGACTGCTGGGCGTTTTGCCCAAGGGGAAAGTTCAGCATCCCTTTTTTGGGTGCGCTGGCTGGCGCAACAGCCCAGCCCTTTTCCCCCGAAAATCCAATTTTTTCCCCTTGTTTCTATTCAACTCTAAACCCTCTCAACCTCAAAGGTTCTAGCAGCAAAATCACAACCAAATCCTGTCCCAAATCAGCAAGAACTTCAACAACACAACCAACAACTTCAACAACCAAAATAAATCTTTTCTTGGAATTAAAAACGAGGTGGTGTGTGGGGGTATGAACCAACCAACACTAAGGATCATAAAATTCCTCAACATACAAGAGATTCAACTCAAGAACACAACCAAATCATGTTCCACAACCAATAATAACTTCCACAACACAACTAACAACATCAACAACAACTAACAACTTCAACAACTTCAACAACAAATCCAATATTTTCTCAAATCATAAAATAAGCTTGGTGTGTGGGGGAAAGGATCAACCCACACTAAAGAACTCACATACCTTGATATGGATCACCCCCGACGAAATTCCACGACGTAAACTTGTTGATCTCCTCTTTCTTTTCTTCTTCTCTTCTTCACTCTCAAGAACCCTAACTTTCTCTCTTTTAAAATGGAACAAAAATGATCCACAAACAGCCTAACACAACAATATAACCTCAAAAGAAATGATTTGTGAAAAGACCAAAATGCCCTTAAATTTCCGAACTGACTCCCTGCCAATTGCCCAACTTTCAAAGGGCATAACTCGCTCATACAAACTCGAAATCGAGCAAACTCTGTGGCGTTGGAAAAATCGTTTTACAAGCTTCACAACCATAACTGGAACTACTCCTAACTCATCCTGAGCTAGGAGTTATAACTGCTCAAAGTTGACCAAAAACTCACTGATTTCCACACTTGGCCAAATTTCCAGATTTTGAATTTAGCCAAATTTCCAGATTCTGAATTTTTCCAAAAAAATGACTACTTCCAATTTCAAGCTTCTTCATAGTCATTTTAAATTGTCGGATGTTACAGTAATCTCCTTGCTCGCTCGTCCTTCTTATCAAATTAGACATTCCTCCTTTGAAATCCGTTGATGATGTGTACTATTCCAGCTTTCAACCTTTTCTCTTAAAGAAAATTCGAATTTCGAATTCATAGATCAATCCCAATTTCCCCCATTTTTCAGCCCTAATTTCGTCTATAAATAGTTCCCTCTTCTTCTTTGTTAAAGGCTGGCGAAAAGAAATGGAAAATCTGGGTTAAAAAGTGGAAGAATAGAAGAATAATACAGTGATATAAATTCATCAGAAGAGTTGTTGATTTCTATTTTTATGGGGTTAAAGATTTTTTATATCGAACTTTCATTTTAAATTTCCAGTGTTCTTCTGTTGAAAGCTCTCGTCGGAAGTGTGGAAGTCTCTACTTGGTTCGTTGATGTCTCAGTCTCTGCTCATCAAGAGGTAAATAACTCTCAGCTCTTTTATTCATTCAGTTTCCAGTAGAGGCTTGGATTTGAATTATGTTTTTTTTGTGTGGGCTTTCGAGATGTTTCTACTTGATATATCGTAGTCTAAGTGATATCTTTAGCTCTCACCTTATTTCTCCCTGAAACTGGTAGTGTGTATTTCGTTTTCGAGGCGATTTAATGTCTGTTTGAATTCGTTTTATCTGTTCTTAGTTCTCTTGAGCATGTCAAAAGAATCACTCTATTAATTTTTTTACACTTATTTTTCGAGTTTAAGTTAGTTAATTCTCATTCTTATCGGTCGATATAGGTTTGTGTTGATTTGTTCGAGTCAACCTCGTTATCTTAGCCATTCTTCTGTTGCCTGCTCAGTTGTGCATTTAATCTTGTGATAATCTTATTAAAGGCTTATTAGTTTGCATTTCACACGCCTATGACTATAAAACTTGACACTTGACTGCTATTCACTTAAGTTATGTGCAAATAGTCTTAGTCATTGTGTGTTTAAATGCATGAAGTCTTGTCTTAGTGTTCTTTCAAAGTGGCTCATACATGCTGAAATTTTTATGTTTTGATTAATTTCAGTAGCTTTAAGTTTCGATTTCATTTTCTTTATTTCCTTGATTATTCGCTTCTAGAAAGGTTAAAAGGGGTTTGTCTACAAAAAATATTTTTTAGTCCACATTGTGATTCTTTCTCCTTTCCTTGCAATTTTGTTCAAAGTATCTTTATGTATGTTACACTTAGGAGTTTTGTTTCCTCTGCTTCTCGTGGTCCCTTCACTGTTTATCATTCAAAATACAAGAATAATAAGTCTTCATCAATTTCCCTTCAAATTACTGTTCAAGTGTTGTTTTATTAATAATGCCCGGTAGGTGTTAGTATGTTCATCACTTCATTTCATTCCTTAAATGCTAATCTCTTTATTTTACTTTATGTTTTGCATGTGAAAATCCATCCGAGTTTATTTTGGACTCTAATCTTGCATATCCTTGAGTCGCTTTGAGTCATTCTCATATTTGTGGTGAAGGAGAAGCTGAAACAGGCTCCGAAAAGTTCGAAAACGGACATTATACCTACTATATACAACAGTATACCCTGTTATACAAGTTGAGTGCAGCAAATACGTGGCCAATAACATAAGTACAGGTGCTGAAAGTTGAAGTGGGTTGTATACATTCCGTATACAGCTCGAGATACAGGAAATGGGGCCGATATACGAGTTGTACGCACCGATATACAACTTGTGTATACAAAAAATGGGAATGGATTTCAAAGTCCAAAAATCAGCATCTTAGGCCCAAATTTGAATATTTCCCTTCCCTCTCTTACTTATTTTATTGTATTTGACTAACACCTTAATTATCTTATGGTTTAATTTAATTAAATTCCCGAGGATGGTCATTTCATTTTTTTATTTTCAAATTAAAGTATATATATTATATTACTTAGTTCTTATTTTAATATTAGTCTTATCGACACTTAATTTATTTCCCTTTAGAAAAGTCCCCCTTTAGTTTATTCCCCCCCTAAAAATAATTAATCGGAAAATAATAGCAATATGTAAATAATAAAAAAATGAATTTCCTTCATTTATCTAAAATTTAGAAAATTTATTTAAAAAGTCATTTTAGTCAAATCGCTGGTCAACCGCAAGTTAGCGGGCATTCCGAGGGCCTAACACCTTCTCGGAATGTACATTGAACTTCGAACCCTTTTATTTTCAATTGATTTTATCTATTTAAATCTTTTGAAAACCTTAAGTTTTTTTCCTTGATTTTTACTAAAAATTAAGTGGTGACTCTGATCTTTTGAAAATTCGATTTCTCTTAAATCATAGGTTTAATCGATTTTTTTCAAAAAACTTAGTCATTTTTCTTTATTTTATATTTTCTTAGTAAAACAGAAATGGTGACTCCGCTGGGACTTAATGAGGTTCTAACCATAAGATTTGACTTATTTGATTGATTGTTATTAACTGTTGAATTGTTTATTTGTGCTAAACGTGTTTAAATTTTTTATAACTGTCATTGCATTTCATGGAATATTTTCTTGTATGTATAGTATATTAAGGACGGTTTCTGCATAATCGCAGCCAGACTTTTACATTCAACCCTTTTTCGGAAGGATCGGTGATTTATTGGTACGTCATGCGTCTAATGGTTGTTGTGAATTCCAGCCTAAGTTGTCCACTTGAGTTTTCGGTATTTCAAAACCACTCTTAGTTAACTAGCGTAGAGCGAAACCAAATCCCAAATTTAGCGCATTTTGAACTAAGTCGACCCAACATCCAAGGCGTGTTGGGCCCATTAGATGCCCACATTGTGTCTATTTGACCCATTTTGGTTAATAAAAGACAATCATGCTTATTTGTTTAAATTTGAAGGATATATACGTTATTTGATAAATCATTGTCCTCTAAGGTAAAAAGTAGATTATAGCTTATTCTAGCCGAAGGTAGCTTCACAAGCTACTAGTCTATCTAAAGGAGTCGACACTCGAAGATGACAAAAAATTCAAGAACGAAGGTCCTTCCATTGAAGCATAGTTTAAGATTGGATCCCTGCGCGGGACTGATTATTTTGTATTCCATTTTCCTTACTATGTATACCCATTCAGTTTATTTACAAAACATGTATAAATTTAAGTTTTGGAGGCAATGGAATATTTCAAATGACGTATACATCCCTCAAATCATTAGGCCTACCCTTGGCACAAAAGGGTCACATATCTATTTAAAATACGCAATAATTGTTTATGTGTGTTATAACTGTTTGTGTGATTATGTTGCTTTATTTGGAGATGTTCTAGCTTACTCTTTTGAAAATTTTCTAGAAACCCCTAAGCACAAATATCAAGTCACTATCAAAATGTGTCCAAATACTCTTCGAGTCTGTAGTTTCCCAACAAAATTTGAACTTCACTTTTCAAATGTTACTCTCTCATATCAGAAAAGATTCACCGTCTCAAATCGAAAAGAGATTCAAGGGTCGAACTACGCAGGACCTGAATTCTCCTCCGCGAGATACGTAGACAGTCATTCAAGGTTCGGTCCCTATTTTGAGAAAGTATATCTCTCTCAACTCTTGCGATGAGATTCGAATTTCATCTCAATCGAAAATCAAAAGTATGTCAATGAAAGATGCAAAATCTTGGCTCGATTGAAGTCAATCTTTCTGTCACTAATCCCAAAGTTAAATAGACAATTTTCTGTCTATTAACCATTTTTTCTATATCTGTAAGCAAGTCTATCTTCGAATGAAGAAACTCTTGTCTGTTTGCATCAATGTGTGATATCTTGCACTATTTATCACCTTCAGACACTAACACGTTTACTTTTTGAGTAATTTTTCTTCTGTCAGGTACTTAGAACTGGTCTGTGTTGTTAAGCTGACTGAACACCCTTATTTTACAAGATCTAAGCCTCCCAAAGATTCTTTCCCCGATCAAAGTTTGCAAAAAGGAAAGACAATAATAGGTGATAACAATGACGAGATTAACTTGACTAATGTTGTCGTGTCTCAGCCCGCCGTCACTGATCAAAATGAATTAATTATGCATTTGATGCAACAAATCACCAAGATGAGGATCGAAATGCAGAGAATGCAAGATCTTCCTAATCCGGTTTTTGCTTTTAATACTCTAGGAAATAGGAGACCTTCATTCTACTTTCCTCCTTCAAACGCGGAACGGGCTCAGAACCCTCCCTCCAATCCCTCTCAGAATCCCTCAACCATCGACCCAACAGCCCTAAATCCCCATCAGGCATCCATCTCTTACCAAGCACCACCTCCTCCTCAAGGTACCAACCCCCAAACCTTTCCTTCTCATCAAAGTACCAACCCACAAGCTCCCCCCCCCCTCTCCCCCTTCAAAATCAAAATGTCAACAATCCGCAAATATTCCCCCATTACCATAATCAACATACCAACCCCCAGACTTTCCCCCAAAATTACCAAGTCACTCAAAATACCCAGAGTCCCTTCATTGCTCTGCCATTGCCTCAAAATACTACTTTTCAAATCCCAATTCCAAATGAACCCTATGCCAACTGTTTCGAGCTTGATCACTATGAGGAACAAGAGAGAGAGTGGAGGTCAAAGGAAGAGGCAGCCAAGTTGAATAAGAAAGAAGAGATCAGGAAAGTCATGAAGGAGTTGCATTGTATTCCTGAAGTTGATCGTTTGAGTTATGAGGATATGTGCATCCATCTGAATCTGGACCTCCCGAAAGGGTTTAAAGTGCCAAAATTTGACACTTTTGGAGGAATAGGGAATCCATTGGCGCACCTGAGAGCCTACTGTGACCAACTCGTAGGAGTTGGCAGGAATGAAGCCTTGTTAATGCGGCTCTTTAGCTGAAGTTTAAGTGAAAAAATGTTGGAATGGTTTACCTCTCATGAGATAAAACAATGGTCTAGCTGGAATGCACTAGCTAAAAATATTTTTTAGTCCACATTGTGATTATTTCCCCTTTCCTTGAAATTTTGTTCAAAGTATCTTTATGTATGTTACACTTAGGAGTTTTGTTTCCTCTGCTTCTCGTGGTCCCTTCATCGTTTATCATTCAAAATATAAGAATAATAAGTCTTCATCAATTTCCCTTCAAATTACTGTGCAAGTGTTGTTTTATTAATAATGTCTGATAGGTGTTAGTATTTTCATCACTTCATTTCATTCCTTAAATGTTAATCTCTTTATTTTACTTTATGTTTTGCATGTGAAAATCCATCCGAGTTTATTTTGGACTCTAATCTTGCATATCCTTGAGTTGCTTTGAGTCATCCTCATATTTGTGGTGAAGGAGAAGCTGAAACAGGCTCCGAAAAGTTCGAAAACGGACATTATACCTGCTATATACAACAGTATACCCTGTTATACAAGTTGAGTGCAGCAAATACGTGGCCAATAACATAAGTACATGTGCTGGAAGTTGAAGTGGGTTGTATACATTTCGTATACAGCTCGAGATACAGGAAATGGGGCCGATATACGAGTTGTATGCACCGATATACAACTTGTGTATACAAAAAATGGGAATGGATTTCAAAGTCCAAAAATCAGCATCTTAGGCCCAAATTTGAATATTTCCCTTCCCTCTCTTACTTATTTTATTGTATTTGACTAACACCTTAATTATCTTATGGTTTAATTTAATTAAATTCCCGAGGATGGTCATTTCATTTTTTTATTTTCAAATTAAAGTATATATATTATATTACTTAGTTCTTATTTTAATATTAGTCTTATCGACACTTAATTTATTTCCCTTTAGAAAAGTCCCCCTTTAGTTTATTCCCCCCCTAAAAATAATTAATCGGAAAATAATAGCAATATGTAAATAATAAAAAAATGAATTTCCTTCATTTATCTAAAATTTAGAAAATTTATTTAAAAAGTCATTTTAGTCAAATCGCCGGTCAACCGCAAGTTAGCGGGCATTCCGAGGGCCTAACACCTTCTCGGAATGTACATTGAACTTCGAACCCTTTTATTTTCAATTGATTTTATCTATTTAAATCTTTTGAAAACCTTACGTTCTTTTTCTTGATTTTTACTAAAAATTAAGTGGCGACTCTGATCTTTTGGAAATTCGATTTCTCTTAAATCATAGGTTTAATCGATTTTTTTCAAAAAACTTAGTCATTTTTCTTTATTTTATATTTTCTTAGTAAAACATGCTCTTGAAATGCAAATGTCATTGCTAAATGATCGTAGTATGGTAACTTGTTGTCTTTCACATCTCCTTACGAACTTTTATGTACGTGCCAGTAATTAACATTGTTACATTTTTTAGTGAAGCAAGTTTTGGATAAAGCGGTGCCAAAATTGTGGATTAAATATAGAGGGGTGAAATGGAACTTTATTCAAGGCAGAGGAACATACTCTGGTACTAGGAATTAGAAGTGGTTGGATGAAGAGAGACTGCTCAGAGGCAGAGATGTGCTAGATTTTAAATACAATGTAAATTTGGATTATATTTTAAATAGTAAACATTAAAAGTGGCTACCTGGTGTAACTTCTTCTCAGGACATGGGTTATTCTATAGTCCAGCATCAGATTTGATTGAACTTGTCAAATGACTGAATGAGCATCATAACATATAATTAAGTGTTGCTATTTCGACTCCAAAATTTGGAGGAAAAAATTTCACATTTTTTTGAGCGTTCATTACATAGTAAGATTAACCTTTTAAAATATGTCATATTTTTTAATTATATGCAATAACCTCAATAAGCCGTAAAACTATTTGATGTTTAAAAACTTTATGCGATTAACTTATCTACATAATGTGCTCATTGGTGAATTTATAGCTAAATTTTGGGACACGTGAACATGTGGTCTCTTCATAAAATTAGGTATTTATATGTATATATTTTTTAAAATTGGTATATTTGTATCCAACGGCATCTATGATACATGAAGGCTAAATGGTGCACTTGATGGATATTGAGTCATTTAGTTTGATAAAAGTTTTCCTTCTTTTTTTGATGGTGCATGCATATAAATCATAGACTCGTCTCTATAGACGCTAATGAACATGCATAATAATTATCTCACAAAATATGAGTTGAAGGTGTCTAATTTAATTACTTTATCGTATATTTAAATGCTCAATTGAAATATGTCATAATTAGAACATCAAATAAAATTTACTGACAAATTTAAAGGTCAGTTCATATATTATTTATTTATTCATTTCGTGTTTCTACTTTTGACATTATTCTACACAATCTCTTAGCTTTGACGTATAAATATCTGGAATTGTCAAAAAGGAATGAAATAGTAACATGTGTACTATTTCTTGGACTTCATCGAATCCCAACCCAAACCTTAAATATTCACTGGTACAAATCCAAATTCCTGATTTTGTCTCTAATTCTGCAGGTATTTAAGGAAGATTCAACATTAATTAAATACTAGTTAGTACTATTATTTCAATTCTAATTAAATAACACTATGAAGCAAAACCTAAGTAGGCTAGAGGTCTCCTACGTGCAAATTATTAAAATATGAGAAGTACACGATTCCAATTATCTTTAAAAAAATAAATAATATTAGCCCAACTACACAGACAACTAGAATTTTAATTTTATAAGTTTTGAATTTTATAACGACAGTTTTAAATATTAATAACTATATTATAAACTTAATATTTATATATATTTGATAAACTTCTGAATACAAATACATTATTTAAACAAAAATTATTGAGTTCGACCGAATCCGTACCGCTGCCATCACAAGAAAGTCTCCACAATAATATTCACCCCTTACGATGAGGATTTAATTTCTTGAAGAAGAAAGTCACTATCGATATGAGTAAAAGTAGTGAATAAGGGATTTCCCATAAGTGGCCCAATTGACGTTATATATGGGAGAGTGGCCCAATGCCTCAACTTGTAGGAAACAACTTTTCTTTTTTCTATATCTATACTATATTACTATTATAATAGGAGATAAGGTTGTTTAACAATGGAACCAAGTCAAAAGATCTATCACTTTGGGAGTGGATATATATAATACGAAGGTATATAGACCATACTTTACGAGTTCACGAGAATTTAATATTTTTTTTTTGTATATATAGATATATTCTGTATTTTTATGAAAAGCTTATAATATGATAAATAAATCTTAGTTATTCTTACTACTTATTTTTAGATTGATAAAATTTATAAACTTTAAATTCTGAATTTGCTTAGAATGCGGTCTTGATTTATTTTTGACATCAAAATAAACATTAATGCTGTCTCACCGATCCCAACACGAATAGATATATAGTTTTATCTATCTATCTATCTTCAATGTAGAATAATAATATTTATATAATACTATTGAATTAAGGAACACACAGTTTGAAGCACTTATCTGTGAATAGAGCCAAAGAATTGGGCATACATCTTTTTCAATAGTCTTTGTCATCTTCACATATGTATAATAAAATAATTAATTACTAATATTTATATTGATATTCATCTTCTCCCCTTTACGTGATCTTTTATATACTTTAGTTATTTACGTGATGCGTACGTACGATAATTCAATTTTACTAGGTACTTACTTTATTTTCGCATTATAGTAGGCCGTATTGACAATGAAATAATTTTCTATCTTTACGAGGTAATGATAAAATTAGTGTACATTCGATCTTCTTTAGACTACATAGTGGATTTCACTGAATATGTTGTGTTGTAGTAGTATACGTTTTGTTAAAGCGGAATGCTTTATATATCGGACCATCTTTTTTTACTTATTTTATTTCCTAAAAATTAATGTATTCTCCTTTTCATGAATAAGCAAATTACGTTCAAAACTCAACTAAGGTGGAAAACAAAAAGAAAGCTACCACTTGTTGTAAGTCGTTGAAAATCACACGTCTACTTTGCAGACCTAATAAATTGTTCAACATGTGAAGAAAGAATTAAAGTTTGAGGATAATGCATCTACTATTAATTTCTCACTGAAATGATTTGATTGTTTACAATTAGTTAATTACAAGTGATAAGACTTAATTGATATGATCTGTTATTTTTAAATTATAATCGTAAGTTAGTAGTGGCTATGGACACACTTCATTTCACTCGAATTTTAGATCATAGAGGCTTTCATTATTAAAGCATTATAGTTTTAATCATCATTCATCTGTACTTATAAGAGTATTATATTATTATATAAAGAAAAAAAAATCAATCCTTAATAGCATTATCATTTTATTAAATATGCACAAAAATTAATTCAGAATCCAATTATTAACATTCAATATCCCTATCTTAGAATTTGGAATTCATATAGTTTATATCTGACTTTGCTTTTAACAACAATTGTAAATATACATATTTACTTAATTTTTTTTCTTCTAGTTTTTACATATCGTAAAACATTAGTTTTCATTTTTATAAAGTAAAGTACTGACTAATTAATATTTGTATATAGATATATTTTACTTCTCCCTCGAAACTCTCACATTTTTGTTTTCTTTTAAAATTGGAAGAGAAGGTTGCTTCACTTACCGTCCTCACAATCCTTGCTTGTCTTATATAGAGATTATCTACATGTACATGTAGATTTTTATAAAATGTCTACACTTATATTTCCTCGATCCTATATTACTTATCCATTTTTCCTTATACGTCTCTTATATCATATCCATCGACCACCACCAATAACAAGATTAACAATTGAGAAATTTTTCTAAAAATTGAAACATTATAATATTTATACGTTTAAATAGAATTAATATTAAAATTTTAATAATATGAATAAATAATATAAAATGAAGATAATCAAAATGTATTTGATGCAAGTGGAAGTAGTACTCCCTCCGTCCCAATTTATATGACACTTTTCGGATTTAGAGATTCAAATAAGTCTATTTTTTATTGTAAAGTTTTCATATTTCTTTTAAATAATTTGAATTGTCAATTATTATGGCGTATAGTACTTTTTACGTAATTTATAAATATACAAATTTCATTTTAAAAAATTGAAGTTTTTATGTGCAAATTCCAAGTAAAACTCAAAATTATTTGATTCTCAAAAAAATAAAAAATACTCATTAGTGCTGTCTGCAAACCAGGGAGTATCACATAAATTGAAACCGGAATTAATATTTTAGAAGAAAAAGGTAAAGGGAGAGGAAATTTAACACGAGGGTGCAATAGAAGTTGTTACTTTTAAGGCAAATCCCAAGTTGGACACGGAATTTTAGTCATTAGTGGTGCTGTCTGCAAACCAGGGAGCCACTGCCTCTCTTGTTGCAATTATTCCCGTACTATATATCCCATATTTTCAACTCTCCACTCCAACCGCGGATTATATTATTCTAAGATTATAAATTTTTAAATTTATTTATTTTTATTTGACGGATGATATAAATTTTATCTAGATTAAATAGGATAATATTTTATGATTAAATTTGAAATAGGAAAAAATTATTGACGGCTCGATCACACCCATAAAACATCGGATGCCTTTATTATGATCCTTCCTTTTTTTGTCCTTTTTCTTGTCATTCTTGTAAAAGCGATATGCCAAACTTATCAGCTCCAATTCCTAAAAAAAGGTAGATACGAAGAATGAAAAAAGACTAAATCACCTTTTTTTTCATTTCCACTAATATATTATGACCAATCACAAACTTCATGGGTTGCGTAGGATACCATTTTCTGTAAAAGTGATTATTCCGCAACTTTTTGCAATATATTTACGGGATAAATTATTTTTAAAAACAAAACTTAGATTTTTTTTTTATTTCAGTCATCTAATTATCTATAAAAAATTTATAATAATTTTTATGCAGATTTTACGAGAGTTTTTTTTTATTTTTATAACTATTTAAGAGATAAGAAAAATACTCCTAATATTTTCTTCTATTTAAATTGTAAAAGGACGAGAAATTCATTTCTTCGTACTGACACCTTCCATAAAAATTTGAGGAATTGAGATCTCTTACCCACCTACAATTTGACTAATAGAAAATGATCATTTCAATTTTTTTATGCATAAAAATAAAAATCTCTTACTAAAAATAATTCTTGTAAAGAGCTAAAAAAAACCATGAAAGTGATAAAAGAAATGAATTCGAAATTTAAATTTTGAATTCATTATTTTAAAAATATGTATATTATTATTTATCATGATTTATGCTCCTTATCGAAAAAAGTGAATTAAGATGACTCGAATATATATGATAACGGTGGAGCCGACCCTGGATAGTGAAGGGCACCAGATTTGTATAGTCTTACAAATCTGTTTTGACGTTTAACGGTGGAATCCACTTTGCATTAAAGTGATGATCATGTACCTAAAATTGCAGATAAAGTAATCATTCAATTAAAAAAAAAAGACTGTTTCCAAAACGGGAGTATCATATTCTTTGGGGGTTACGAAAAAGGAAAAGGTGGAGACACAGTTTATAAAAATTAGTTTGATTATTGAACTTTATTATAAAAAAAATAAATGTTACTTAGTAGTTAGTATTATTTGAAACAGAGAAATAATATTTAAAAGTAGTCGTTTTGTTTGAAATGAAAACACAATTAAGTTTGAGGTTTTAATAATGGATCAATTCAATAAATAAAAACACTTATTTAATATAATTTCAGATATTATTTATAAAAAATTTAGCCAAAATCTATGATAAAATTTCAGTATCATTATAATCTCTGTAATTTTAGAGGAGTTATTATTTTTTGATCACTAAGCTTACAAAATGAATAGTAGAAAAATCATCTTATTAAATTTTGTATGTGTAACAAATAAAATTTTCTTGATAAAAGGCCATAAGACTAAACATTTTTTGTAAGGGACCTAGAAAATCAATTCTCCAATAATTAACGTGACACATATATATTGAAAAAGAAATTGCATAGTGTTGCAGAGCTTCTAGCTTAATAAAGAGAAACAACATAATTAGGCATACTTTAGTATGATATATATTATTATCACTTACACTTTCAAAATATTACGTTTGTTACCACTTATTAAGAGTTTTCTAACATATATTAAAAAAGATACACTTAGATACATGCATTTTTGCTATCAGATACACTAAAATAGAAGAGAGGCGAGCAGGATAGGGAGGGAGGCGAACGAGATAATCATGTATCCCCGATACCTAAGGGCTAAGAATCACACTAGATATACACTAGATACATGCAAATCACACCTGATACACACTAGTCATTTCTCTGTATGTATTTGGTGTGATTCACATGTATCGGGGAAACATAGGAGAGTGACGAGCGAGATTTATTATATATCCTAGATATATGTGAGTCCACTTGAATACAATATATCTAGAACAAATAACATCTATTTTTGACCCATGTAGTAGGAGATACATATATTTGTATATGTATCCGGACACATCAAAATCTAATAAGATTCGTAATATTACAAACTAATATATATCTATGTAAGTAGCTCCTATATTAATGAAATTTATACAAGTTTCCCAATTCTTTTCTTCTTGTCGACTCTCTAGCTACTTGATTATACACAAATGCTTCAATTAATTAACCCACCATCTTGTCTCTACTCAAGTTAACAACTTTCAATTAAGTATTAATTTACATTGGGTGAATAGAATAAAATTATAATTTGATGAACCGTGAACGTACGGTACGGTATGATCAAAGTTGTGAACCAAAACAATTAAAAATAGAAAGAAATTAAAAAAAATTAAAAGCTAAAAAAAGTCAAAGGAAACTGAAAATTTGATGATACATAATTGATTAAAACGAGAGGTGAAAAATAGAAAGAAACGATTCTGCAAAGGCTGAGCCATTCTTTATTTATTTACACAAAAATTGCAACCTTATCATGCATTCACACTGAATCACCACTTTTTTCCTCCATTATAATTTACACTCAATGCGTGTCAGATTTCTATTGCATAAGAATTTTTTTTAAAAAAACAACGGTATTTTGAGTCTTAATTACACTAATTATAGCGACGATTTGACTAATTATTGAACGTTTTAGTAGTTTAAAATATCAAATTCTCTTTGTATCAATGTATAATTTGATTCATATCTATTGTATTTATATGCTTTATATCAACATAAAGCGAATCGATATACGAATCAATACAATTCCAAATGAAATTATTTAGATCTTAGTCCATGTATATATGTTCACATCTTACTCATTAAGTAGGTTTATTTTTAATATTTGAATCTTAATAATTCAAATTTTAACCATTATGTACTATGTTTGTTTTTGTTATTTTACAATCACTTAATGGGTTTGAATGGTTAAGATCTATAACAAAATCTTAATATCATTAAGATGTATATTTAAAAATTTCTACAAAGTTGAGTGTTCAACGCCACTCTATTTACTTTCACTACCATCCACAACCACCATTTCATCCGCAACTACCACTATCGTTAATGAACACCACCTACTATCCACAACCACCACTATCGTTAATGAACACCACCTACTATCCACAACCACCATCCTCAACCCAACTCGAATCATCAGTACGACCGTCAATCACCAAAATCAATTGTCTATCACTAGCCATCATTTTCAATCATCACCATTAATCATTATTAAATCAACTAATCAATATTGATAATTATCACCATTAGTCAACATTATATATCAATAATGTTAGCTATCAATATCATTCCACCACCAACAATAACCACGAGTAGTTACTACTGCCAAACAATATACCATAAAATACTACGTGTATCCACAACTACCATTATTAATTAACACCATCTCAAATCAACACCCATACAATCTGTTGTTAGTCATCACCATCACTAATTGACAATAGCCATATAAAATTTAAAAAATATTTAATGGTATGATATTAGATTAAAGTTTAATTTTATATTTAATATTTTTAAACAAAGATAAATTTTACACATGAAGAAGAAAAAAGACATTATTGTTTCAAAAATAACGGCTCGTCGGCAGATTACACATGCATGCACCTCATGCTGCATTACTATTCCTTTTTTGGCTACTAATGAAAATATTACAACTATATTTCTGTATTTTATTTTGACTCGTTTTCAAACACACACTAATTATAATAACTGAATTTGAATAAACCTTAAGCACCAGAATTTGTTGCGGACATATATATATATATATATATATATATAATATAATAAATTTTAAAGTACCAAGTTGGGGTACATTAGTTTATCCTAATAATTTAATAGCAAAAAAAATATTATAAAACTTACCTAGGGACCGTTCAATAATTTGACTTTTAATTGTTCAGAGCTGTAAATGATGTCAACTTTCTGACTTTAATATCATCAAAACTTTTAAATTCAGGTGGTCAATGTTGAAATCCAACTTCTATTTATGCAATTGTATGGTTTAATATATTACAATTACAAAGTTGACATTATTCTATGTTGATAATTATCCAAAAAAATATTTATACAATTAAATTATTTGAAATACTATTACGAGTAGCGCTCCATAAGTACGATTGACATCTTAGAAAAATGATAACATATTATCAATCGTATATAATTTAAAACCTTAGGTATATATATATAAACAGAACAATTTGTTATTTTATACTAGTTTGTTGGTCATGGATTTTGGCTACCATTTTTAAAACTTTGAATAGGACTTTTATGCTTGAGTTAAAATATTTATGTGTGCTAGGACTTATTGTCCATGTACATTTGAACTCCATCAATTAGACCGAAAGATAACGAATGTTCTTCTTAGTCAGACAAACATACAAACTTTCAAAAATTTGGGTCAAAGTTTTTGTCCAAAATTATCTTTTTCCTAGCTAGTAATTAATTAAAATGCAACGATTACTTTTTGCCATCGTTGTTCTACTTAGTCAAGACAGACAGCTAACGATATCTTCATGAGATTCTTACGTTGTGAAATCTATATTTTTCGAAAGTAACGAAACTTTCTTGAAGTCAAGGTAGTAATCTAGTCTGAGCTAGAGTCAGAATTTGAAGTTTATGAGTTTAATGTTCTCATCCTCTTAAGTTATTGGGTTCAAAATTAATAATTTGTACAAATTCAAGAAATTTCATACTATAAATTTAAAGTATGAACTAAAATTACTGGTTCGACTAAATCTGTAACCAAACACTAAATTAAATAAATAAAACCTAAAATAAGAAAAACATAGTCCAAGAAAAGATTTAAAAGAATCAATTTGGTAGTTAGAGGCAAATATATTAGAAAAAGCATGAGGAAAAAAGGTTGAAAAATATAAAAAGTGAAGCATTACGTAAGGTATTGGCTGGTGCACGAGGGACATGAGAAATCGTAGTTATATATGAGGGTGTCTTTTCGTATAATCCAAAAGCCCAAATTGTTGACATTTGCTTAGATTCATCCACTTGTGTATCTGCCGTTGCATGCGCCGTTTCAATTTTTTAAATGAATTGGATCACATGCTTCTCGATAAAAATTGTGAGTTTGAGTTACGCTGTTATTTATTATTGAAAATATAATTACATGTTTAATTAGTTGAATTTCATAAAGCATTCAATAACGATTTTTGCCAAGAATTAATTAATCTACTTGTGTGAATCGCGTAAGCTTCAATAAAATAAATATGGTGTTATCTAGGAGTAGTGATGGCCAACTTTTCCTTGGTTTCTTTCTTCAAATTCCATCGGAATATGGTTAAGGAATCTAAATCCTACTTTAACTTTAATTTGTTTTGACGTCCACCCAATTTCTCCTAATTTCAACATTCTTTCTTTTGATGCAAGTAGAAATATTTTCATGTTGAACTTGTATTCTTTGATCGATCCACACATTTATCTCATAAACTCAATAGTTATCTCCACATCGTTCTAATTCTTTTATTGTGTGCATAGAATTCTTGCAATCCAATTCCTTTAACATTTTAACTTAGACGTATAATAATAACATTACGTACAAAATCGATTCAATTATCGTAATAATATTTGATATTAATAAATACCCTGTATTGGTGAATTATTAAAGCTTAAATTGAGATAAGAAAGGATTGTTTAGATGACAAAGATTGTTTACCTTCAATTTTTTAAGATTATAAATTTGAATCATCTAGAAAATAAAAAAAAATGAAATAAAATCTTAAATTCAAATCAAAATACCAAATTGTAGTGGTCACAAAAATGGGGTGGTTTATGGGCTGTCTCCTGAAGAGGAAGCGACCTCCCTCATTTGCTGCCTATTTGGCTTCTTTTTTAGTCGCACAACTCATTAGTCATTTCAAAATTTGCTTTATTAGATTATGTTTTCAGTGTATATCTTCATTCAAAAGCTAATAAAGTTATATATATATATATATATATATATATATATATATATATATATATATATATTATTTTTTCATCCAGTGTTTGAAGCTTGCATTGAAACATTGATTAAATTTGAATCGTATATTATAGGGTTCATTCGAAGGTGACATTATTTTCTCTATACCCAAAATTCGAATCCAAGATCTTTGATTAAGGATAAAGCATGTACTATAACCCATGTTGGTAAAGTTACATATTTATCTACTCCTAATACTCAATATAGTTACTGAAAAAAGATAATACTACTCAATATAGCATATTATATTACTATATGTTAGCAACAAATTTTGAATAAATGGAAAGTAAATACTACAAATAATCTGAAGAAACAAGAATATTTTATTGATACTAATGCGGGTATAATTTTGTTCCTCTCTTGATTTTTCTCTTATAAGATTTATCCATGATTCGAGGACCATTAATGAGATATTTCTCAAACTAGGATGATTTAACTTTGATCTCTTTATGAAAATTTCATGAATTTGCGAAATATTCGAGATGACATTTCAAGGAATATAATACTATTTTCATAGACATAAGCTAGAGTTTAGGCTTAGAGTAGCCTCCAAGAATTCTAATGAGAATCAAATTCTTGTACAATCCCAACTAAAATTGAACACGTCTTACACAATCCCACGAATATTGAATATTTACACTATCATTCATGCCATTTATGCTATTTTATTTATTAATGGGTATCGCATTCAATCCCAACGTCAGCTTCATCCAACATTTGGCATGCACTTGTTTTTCTTTCAAGTCAACATTTTCACGCTGTTAAAGAAAGGATCTTGATAATCAGTTTTTTTTTAAAAAAGATCTTGATAATCAGTGGGTCATATATATTGACTTTTTATTTCCATAATTCTATTTTTTATATTATATATTCTAAGTACATGCAATTCATCATGAGGGTTCTTTTTCACGGGAACAATTATTTTTTTTTATAATAAATTGTTCTAGATGGAGGAGAGATAATCATCAATATAATGTCGTAGTCACATGTCATCATGTCAAAATGCTGGAGAAATAACAACAGATACCTCATTATTCATGTGTACCAAACTAGATTGGATAAATGTGGCCATAATTTTGGGTATATTTACATGTTTTCCCTATCCATAGTGGAGTTCAGAATTTTAATTTTTAAATTGACTACTTCAAATGTCAGTAACTGCATTTTAAACTTATAATTTATAAATATTCGTAACACAAATATGTTATTTGTGCAAAAAGCATTAGATTCGCCTGAAACTGTAGCTAGACTTCTAGCTTCGACCCTATTTGTCACCTCCCGTTTCCTTTTTCTTTTTTTCCTTTACATTGTAAAAGATTAAGGGTTTGTTTGGTATGTGCATGGAGGAAAATATTTTCTAATTTTTTTTTTATTTGGTTGATCAAAATATTTTGAAAAGATACTATCACTGTCAAAAGGAGTGATTACCCATCTATGGGGTTAGGAGACAATGCTCCTTTAATTTGGGATACAACAAGCTTATTATCACTTGAACTAAAAGTAACAAATATGAAGTAATTGACATCTCTTTTTATAGAGGACATAAGCCGTTGAAATTGCACTTATTTGAAAATGTTACAATCCTTTTGTAGAACAATAGTACGTGTTATTCCTCATATGCATAATATCTTTTACTAATTATTTCAATAGTGGTACCTGTATTGGGTAAATTGGCTAGAGAACACGACAATAGGGATGAAAGGCATGTGGTGATGAGGTTTGAGTGAAGCAGGAAGCTGACAAGATTAACCTTCTAGAGAAGAGTATATGATGGAGGATTTGTGTCCTAGTGACGTGGCCAAAGAGAATTAAAAGGACAGATACATGGATATTGTTGTACAAATCACCTAGGACATTAGCTGACACCACTAACGATATTGCCATATGGTTAATGTCTATTAGTTTTAGTATTTCAGGGCTCGAGTGAAGCTTTCCTATTAGTTGATGCCTCAGCCTTGTAATTTATAAATAACTTACTTCTTTCATTAGTAAAGGCATTATGATTTCAAGTGATATAACATCATATTATATTCTTGAGCTCCAATCCTAATCATAATCGAAATCATATCAAGTGGCAGAGTCAGAAATTTCACAAAGGGTGTACATCCAGGTGCTGAAGTGAGCCTACTCTTCTTAAAAAGTGAAAAAAAAGGAGCTACTACTAGTAAGATTCGAACACGCGAATACTTTAAGTTTGCATGCATTTGCTCTTTTAAGGCACCTGAAAGCACTGAGTTACATCATATTGTTGCTCTTCTAAGGCGTCTGAAATCACTGGGCTACATCATATTGTTGTGTCAAGGGTGTTCAAAATATGTTATTTAACCACTTTGTTTATCATTTTACTTGTATATAAGATATAATTTTCCGACGAAGACATGAGTTTAGCTACGCCCCTGGTCATATCCACAAACATAAACATATAACCATGATATCAAGTCTTTTTTACCATCACTCGATATTTAATATTCACTTTGAGACTCTAACTTAATTCAGATTCGCGTTCATAAGATTCATTGAGCGGAAAAACACTTTCTTCAGGATTCTTTTCTATTCCTAAAATCCAAATTTCACTTGTGATTAAGGTTAATTAAAAGATCTTGTTTATCCCATCACAACACGAGTCCATATATACATTAGGTATATAGAATATTCAATGTTCATCAATGTTCTCGATTCCCTTAATAAAAAAGAAAGTAAACGGTATTTTTAAAGAAAATGAGTACTAAAATAAATATTAAATATTAGTCAGTATCAATTAGTTGATCAGTAGAATTAATATAGTGTTCTTGATTGAAACCCCAACATGGCAAAATTATGTTGCCTTTCGAAGTCCCGTATGGTCACCAAACAGTAACAGAAAACCCTCAAAGTCAACACATATTTTGTTATTTTTTTGAAGATCGAACATTTTAAAATTATATATCCAACACATCTCCCTTTCGTTTAATGTCTAGATAATTGGCTATTCCCCTAAGATCAATATAAAAAAGGGGATGAATTCATTTTTAAAATGTACTTGAATCGACTCAATCTCTTGCAAATTGCTAAATATTTTAATATGTTTGACCCACATATTTGATCAATGAGTCCATTGGGGTCAACATTTTATAAGTCCAGACTGGATCAAAGATAAAATGTTGCATACTCCCTTTGACCTTAAAAAAGAAAAAAAAAAAGAATACTCTCTCCGTCCATTTTTACTTTGTCCATTAACTAATTAGATATTTATTTTTACTTGTTCTGTTGGAAAAAAATCAAAAAATAATTGATCATTTTATATCTATTTTTACCTTATTATTAACTAAGTACTAAATATTTTCAATCATTTCTCATTGAGTATGATGATTTATAATAATAACAATTGATATAGTAAAATTACCATTTTACTTATTATTATTTCTTAAAGGTATGTCAAGTCAAATATAGACGAAGAAATAATAGATCTAAAGAGTTCCTTGTAAGGCTGTCTGCCCAATTATGGCACTGAGTTTTATTTTAATTAATAATTATCCACTAGCTTCCTTAATATTCAAATTGTCTTTTTTCTTCACTAAAGAACAGGAAAAGGAAATATTAACCAAAAAAATGAACTTGGAAATTGAATTTTCATGTGAAAAGGGGTATTTTAATTTGAAGCAATATGACAACTTGCTTAATTTGTGTCCTTTCTCTTATATCAAAAACTAAAATCACTTGCATTGTTCCTATTCAAATACGGAGATTAAGTCATTACTAATTTGAACACTTGTTGATTAATGGTAATACTATCAAATGAAGAGTGTGTACATAAATACTCTTCTACTACTCTTAATTAAAGCTAAGTGTGTTTTTGAGCAATTTATTGTATTTTTTTTACATACCCATTTTTATCCCGGCTAGAGTACTTTGTATCGATCGGGAATTTCAAAATTTTCCATTGCTACGATATGCTATTTTTATCATTCATTCCCTTTTAGGACCACTCATGAAGATCGAAGGAAATCGAGTTATCTTTATGTATGGCTAATTCGAGATAAGTCTTTTACATGTTTTTCTTTTCTAAGTACTTAGGTGTGACAATTTTAAAAAATTGATCAGTTTGCAATAAAAAATTATTCGAGTTTTTAAAAAAGTTTAACTAAAATGTCACTTAAATTTGCTTTGTGATTTCTTATGTCTAATTGTATATATTTGTATATTGGAATTTCCTATATCTCTAGTATTTGTCTATATCTTGATATTTTGAACTTTAGTCAAAAGGTTTATAAAAAACAACCTCCCTATCTAATAAAGGCAAGGAAAAGGTTTGTCAATATATTTATCCTTCTTAGTTCATATTTATAAAATTACACTAAATATATTGCTATCATTTTATACCTTGATATTTCGAACACAAGGGTGCCACACAACTATGACATCTCCATATCTTTTTTATTCTATCTCTTTTCGGTCACACAACTATGACATCTCCATATCTTTTTTATTCTATCTCTTTTCGGTCCTACTTATAAAATTACATTGTATTTATTGTTCTTATATATTATATATATCTTGATATTTTGAACACAACGTGCCACAGTTATAACATCATCTATCTTCTTCTTCGTTTTTTGGTTAATTTTTTTTCATTTTTTGGTAGAAGGGGGGCTTACCAAGATTAGATTTTATACATATATAATTGTGCTTGTGGGGCAAATGCTTTTAATTAACGTCATATCTTTTGCAAAAGCAGCCCAACAAAAACTTAAGCTAATGCCGGGGGGTGGGGGGGTTGAATCTATAGCGTTGTCCAATTAATTAATTATCTTTATTTTGGAATTCAATTTACTATATAATATAATGAAATATTGATATGTATATTTTTTTTATGTTTCTTATTCATCCTGTATTTCATCAAAGAATGATTAGGAGACGTGTAATTGTTTAGCAAAGGGTCGCAAAAACCTTGAAGAGCCAAGGGTCATAAAAATGATTAGGAGAATAATTATTATTTATTAGTAGTATATATTATGATAAGGATGATCATAGTTTAGTCCTGCTCTTGAAGGTTGCTGAGATAATAATAATAATTAAAAAAAAATTACAATTTCCCCCCTCTAAATTAAGCATCTAATATATTGATCTAGCCAGTTTGTCTCCTTATCTCTTCACTAATATTAAATTCTCATATTTAATTACTTGAAAATGCTAAAACTTGTGGGCGGTTCTGTACGTATCATCAAATCCATTTAAAATTTCGTCTTTTTTATTTTCCTTATAGTTGCAATTTCCTAATGTTGATTTAGAATCTATTTTTAGCTATATCTTATGTTTCGTATTTCTAGTCTAGCATATATTAAATATTCAACATTTTGTTGACTTAATTTTTTCACAACTGGGCATGAGTTGTTACAAATATATCTATTCAGCGACGGAGCCAGCATCATAATTATATAATTGTTTGGATAAGGTCAAACTCAATTTTTTATCAAACACAATATATATATAGTTTATTCAGAAATTAATATCCAAAACTCATAACTAAATTTTTTGAATCTGCCTCAGTATTTATTGCCTTAAAGAAAGAGAGACTTGTGAGGATTTAGAAAACATTTGAATATTTTGTAGGGAGGAATTAATATTGATGATCCAGAGAGAGCTAGGCCTTGCCTTAGAAAACAATTCAGGTCCCTTTAATTATTATTTAATGTTATCCCTTAAGTAAGCATGATTATTAATTGTTGTATTTTATGAATATATTTATTTGTTGCAAATTAATTAAAGCTACTATTATAATTATTAATATTATTTTTTCTTTGTACAGGTACTCCAACTGTCTATTTTTCAACTACGTCTACTCAAACAAAGCGTGTTTATGCATGTAAATTTATACATAGGACAACTCAACAATGCATGAATGTGGTAACAGGTATTAATTATAATCTCTATTTTTTTATGCTAATTATAATTATTTTAATCAAAATAAAATTTTAATCCTAAATTACAGTCCAATAATTAAGTGATTAGAGTGTAATGTAATGTCATTAACTTACATTAATAAATCTTTTTTTTTCTTGATTCTTTGGAACATTAAAGGGATCTCACCTTTTGGTATAGGCTTAAGGCTAAATTATATACTATCTTTTCATAAACATTTTATATTTATAAGTTAAATCTGGTGGATTGTGATTCTCCTGCATGGAATTAAACAAATTTAGATACGTACACTATTGTTTAATCATTTGTTTAATATATACTCTGATAAAAAAAGATAAAATACTCATCACGTTTTCCATTTTAATTTAGAGGTAGTACATAGTTCTGCAGGTTTGTTTTCCCTAATACTATCATTTAGAAAAAAAGAAGTAATTAGGTGTTAATTAAATTAAGAAATGAATAAGTTGCATGATTCATCTATCTATCTGACCTTATAATTTGATTAATTAATTATTAACCACTTGCTAATGTCAGAGTGTTCTGAGTTTATGTGGGGTCAGTCTTTAATCTATTATATATTGGGGAAAAATGAAGGTCAAATGATAGTACATGTACGTAGATAAGTAATTTAAAATAAATTTTTCTTTTTAAATGTGGAAAATAACTTTGAAAAGTAAAAAAATAAATAAAGTCATGAATAACACTCCTATACTTACACTCATATTTTCATAACATGTGTTAAAATTATAAATAAATATTTTTATTTATATACATTAGATATATTATTAATATAATATCGAATACAAGAAAATAAGTTAAATTAATTTATTTTCTTGAAAATCATATCGAAAAAATATTTTTCTACATACCCTTAAATTTATTACCTTATTTCAGAATCTTTTTGCCTCTCTTTAGAGAAAAAAGAAGGGGAAGAAGAAGCAATTTAGTTGGTTTAAGCAGAATAAATAACCCAAAAAAAGCACATTATTAGATAGGGATTTTACTAAAGGGTAAAAATCATTTATTCTGTAGAAGCTACATATATATTACCTGTTATTATATAATAAAATATATCTAACAATGTAAAAAAAATAAAAAATCTTTATCAATATATATAATTAAGTTACAAAATCTTATGCTCTGTAGAAACTATGCATGTTGAGGAAGATCCCCCCCAACCAAGCAGAAATATAAAAGTTGACATGAACAAGTTATAAATCTTTATCAAAGTATGGGAAAAAAAGGATATTGAAGATCTTAAAGAGATTGACTAGCGGCAGCAATATTGGCACATATATACACATATATATATATATATATATATATATATATATATATATAATAATTATAATATATGCTTAGTTTATTAGTTGATGTTGCAGCTTGCATACATAATTATAGGAACATTTGCATTTGCATTGCCTAAAATTATAATGCGTCTCCCATGTGTCCCGTGCTCCCCTGCTTCTCTTTATGTACCTGCCCTAATAAAAAATAACTAGATTTAGCGAAGGATAAATTTTATCACTAAATGGTAAAATTCTACTTAGCAACGAAAGTATTGTCGTTAGTTTCGATTAAATAGTGATGAATCAGGGACTAGTAGTTAATTTTAGGGTTTTTTTTTAGTAGTGCTGAAAAAAAAAAAAACACATCCATCCAGTCTTATCAAAGTTTATATGCTTTGAGCATCATATTCCCTTTTTAACAGTATTTGCGGCTTCTGTTTTACGCACCTCAATCTAGTCTGTCTATCCATCTGAGTCATACTATTTCAAGTTATATAAATTAGACGCGGAGCTATGATTTCAATTTTATAAATGATTTTGAAATTTAGAATAATGTTTCAAATACTAAAAATCGAGTTTTAAATTAAATATTTAATAAATTTTGGAATACAAATAAACTGTGCGCAAAAGCTAATGGATTCGGCAAAATCCAAATGCTAATTTGTAGTTTTCTATTTTGGCATAGCGTAATACGCGGTAAGCGTGATGAAATACGACAATGATAAAATGCTGCGGGACTTTACTTTTCTGAAATCCATAGAGCACTCATATTTTATACCATTGCAAATAATTGTTCATATTGCTACCAACTCAAGTTTTGGCAAATCTAATATAAGCAAATTTTAAAAATTGAGAATTCTTCAATTCTAAAATGTCAACTGATTTTTGTTGAAAATAGTGATCATAGAATTATTATTCTTATTATTATTTACCTACACCTGATAATTGCAAACAACTGTACGGATGCAACATCAAGGGTGTTAATATTAGTCTAAATTAAACAATTATAATTTTCACCATATAACTAGTTAATGTAACATTTTTGTACAACTCTCTTAGTTCTCTTTGTATGAAGTTGTTTGGCCACCTAGGATTTTTTTTTAAAATAATAATAATTGAATAAAGTTTATCCTAGCTAGTCCATGCATGCAGGACAACATGAAACACACATAACTAATTTTGGAGGCATCTTCTTAATTGTTTTTACCTTATTTAATTTGTTATCTATGCAAATAATTAAAAAGAGGGAACATGTAATCAGCAAATGAACAAAATTTGATGGAGTAGTAATTTTCTTAGCTAGAGTACAAACTGCACCTTTTCTTCTTGCTGATTTTTCCAGCTACAATCTCTTGTCATATCCTGTGATATTCCCATTTTGAACCTCACCAGAATTACCTTGCTTCATTTTCAGCCTATGAATGCACCCCTACCCCCTCCCCTCTATACAGAAAAATTAAAGATTAAAATTGTTAACATAAAAAATTTTCATTGAGTTGCTTATTACTACTAGTATTTTCTTGAATTTGTTCTTTCGTTTCATCGAGAATGGTTGTTCCTGTTAGTTGTTTGGCTCTGACTGCTTCGAATTCCCAATCTGTATGAAGCAGAACAAGCAACATAGTGAGCATACAAGAGGCTTGTGCGGCCAATAGTCCGATCCATAATCCTTGAAAATCAAAACCCATATAAAAACTTAGCCCCACTGCTACTGGCATACCAACGATATAAAAGCATCCTAAATTTATATTTGCCCCAACTTTAGGCCTGGCTGTTCCTCTCAAAACCCCACAGCCAGTTGTTTGTGGGCAGTTTCCCAATTCACAAAGCCCAATTATTGGTAAAACAACTGATGTTAACGCCAATATCTCTTTGTCATTAGTAAACATCTTGGCCCAAACGTTCCTCACCGTCACCGCAAAAAATAGAGCTGTAAAACCCAAAATGAAGCTTCCAGCAAGGCCTACAATGGCAGCTACCTTCGCTTTACCTGGTCTCCTTGCTCCAAGCTCATTCCCAACTCTAGTTGATACACTGAAACTAAGAGATGATGGGAAAATGTAAATTAATGAAGTCGTCTGAATCAAAATGCCCATCGAAGCAACCGTTGCTTTCGGGTTAATCAACAACCCACATAGCAAAATCATGATCTCATACCACCACCATTCCAAACACACTGAAATGCAACTTGGGATCGCTAAATTCAAAAGCGATTTCCATCCTTTGAGACACTCCATTGACAATCTCTCCCATGTCTTTTTGTAAACACCAGAAACAACAATATATACAATTAACGAACCTACTAGATTAAAATTTGTCCAAACCCCACTCATAGCAACTCCTCTAACCCCCAAATTAAGCTTAATAACAAGAAGAAAATTTATGGGTATATGCAGAAGAATCGCGAAAATCGCACAACAAGTCAGAGGCAGAGTAATTGATTGAGTTCTAAGGTAAATACGCAACGGATGAAGTAAAGATTGCGCGAATAAATCTGGAAGTGAATAGAACAAATAAGATTGTGCTTCTGTAGCAATATCTTCATCTTGGCCACAATAAAGCAGAATAGTCTTCATATTAACCCAAAACAGAGCAATTGGGAATGAAATTAATAAAAGCAAAAGAACAGTTCTCTGTAAAGTAAGCCCAAGAAGATTATACTTCTGGGCTCCAAAAGCTTGTCCACAAATGGGTTCCATCCCCATAGCTAAACCAGATAGAATTGAATATCCAGTAATGTTAGCAAACCCAATTGCAAGAGATCCGCCAGCAAGAGCCAAACCGCCGAGACGGCCAAGAAAAAGCATAGAGATCATAGAGCGAGAGTAAAGCAAAAGGCCTGTAAGAATCATAGGAAAAGCGATATTAGCAATGGATTTAGCTTCATTGAAGACAAGAGAAGTTATTTTCTTGTTGGTTATGTGGGGGTAAGTGTCGTTTGTTGGGCTTTTAGGTATCAAAGGGGTAGACATGTCGGATTCTTCAGCAACTTTAATGGAGACGAAATTATTTTCTGCATATGCATCGCATTTGCAGGTGAATGGTGGAGTTGTCGGCTTACACATTTTTCTCTCAGGAGAGAAAAAGAAACAAAGAGATAATAGAGTTTATAATGAGGGAACGAACGACGAAGAAGTTTTTGTGCACATTTAAAGGCCAACAAGTGATGGGGGGTTTATATAAGGACTTATCGGGGCTGATTTTTGTCTCAACATACTTTGTTATTTTCTATACTTTTACCGGCCTACAACATTATATACAGTGGAATTCCAATTTTGTTTCAACTAAGATTTTAGGGGCGGAACATTTTAATTTCTTTTTTTTATTTAGGTGGTTTAGCATATTTTTTCCCTTTTTAAGACAAATGTTCAACTGTCTATATATATACATAAAAAATTATAACTTATTTTATGACGACTAGTTCAGTTAGAGTAGTATAGTAACACACGAGTGTGTTGTAGAATTAACTAACAAGGGAGCCAAAAACTGCAAAGAGATGATGGACAAGTCATAAGCAGAGACAATTGATGAAACAACTTTTTGGACAGATAGATAAGGACCCAAAACCGGCCATTTATAAAAAGGCCCGTTAAAGGGCCCAAAGAAATGTATTGTATGTAGAGGCGGATTTATAGGGTAAATTATGGTATACGTAAATCAATGACTAGATATTTTATATACATATTTGTCATTTATATTCTAGAAATTCTAAATCCGATCGTGTGAGTAGGACAAAGGAGCAATTGGTAAGCGAATCAAGTTTTTGCCAGCCATAATAATATTTTTTGGTGCGGCACGGCTAGCCGAAAGTCCAAGACTACTGATCTCCACTCATCTGTTTATCACTTGTTCTTTTTTCTCTTTCAATTTTTGTCCAACACTCTTAATCATCAGTTTAATTACTTGTTTTCATTTTCTGTCAGCTAATTGATCAGCATTTTTGTGATGTTACTTCATCGTTCCACACTCTTTTAACAACTTAACCAAATGGAACATACCAAGAGTCTGTTTAGATTGATTTTATTTTAAGTGTTTTTAAGTTAAAATAATTATTAAGTACTTTTACGGTGTTTGAATAAAAGAAAAAAGTATTGTTAAGTACTTGGTTATAAGCAAAAATAATAAAAATAAGTCAAAAGTTATAAATTAAGACTTCTAACTTGTGATTTTTGGCATATAACTTTACTTAGAAACTTGATTAGAAATGGAAAAACAGAATGAAAGGGATACCAAGCTTTTTAAATTTCATTTGTACAAACTAAAAGAAAAAGACACTATGTCATAATTTTGTGTGTTACTATATTTTGTTTGGAACCCCGGGAAATTTATAGTCGCCATTTTTTGAATGTGCACAGAGTAAATCAGTTTGTGTATGATAACTTACAAATCATATTACACTAGACAAGTTCAATGCAATAAATTTGACTGAAAAGACTATGATAAGGAAAATCAATCATTGGTCTCTCTTTAAAAAAAGTTACAATTTCACTTTTACACGTTTTACCATCGGTTTAACTCCCACCAAAGGTCTTTTAGCTTTTAGCTTCCCCTCTTTCAACATTCACAGCCCATCAATGGTAGAGTCTATCTTTGTTCGAAAAATGTTAATTGACACTCATTTGCTAGAAAATTACATTAATGTAAGTTGGTCAAATGATTATGAATGTACATTGAATTCCTCTTACTTATTAGCTTATTGAGTGTTTACCTTTTTTATATTTAGACTCTCTTAGTACGTAAAATTCCAACTTGGTTGCTGGGAACGGAAACGAAGAGAGTCAAGGAGGTTTGAATAGACCTTTTCAGCAAAAAATTGCATGACTTCCCACCGCTACAACAATAGAGACGGATCTAGAGGGTCGAGATAGTTTTTACCTAAATCCTCTCAATAAATACATTGCATAATGTATATATAAGATCTTTTTTTAATGTACATGCATATATTTTGAATCCTCTAAACACTAGATTATCAATTGACTCCTAAATTTAGGAAATCAAATTCGCCTTGAAATTTAAAATTCAAATTGTAAACACTATCTTTTATTATTTTTCACACTTTCAAAATGAAAATCATGAATCCGCTACTGTCATCGACTTATGTTTTATGCATGGTCCAAATGATGGCGCCGTTGGTCGTATGGAATGGAATGAAAGTCTAAATAAGAAAACATAGAAAGTCAGCACTCAGAATCTAGAAAGAGAATTTGTATTAGCAGTCCTCCTTCCACACTGTACGCCAGCCGTCATCCTATTTAACACAACAAATGTCGATTGATCACTTCTACTTATTATTAATTCTTGCCGTTTTTTTTACTTTTATATATGTATTCGATACAATTTTTTAATTTATTTTTCAAACAACTGTTTTCTGGTACACTGAAACTAACTCTTCTTTCCATTAACTTTTATACATGTATTCGATACAATTTTTTAATTTATTTTTCAAACAACTGTTTTCTGGTACACTGAAACTAACTCTTCTTTCCATTAAAATAATATAAAATTAATTTACATATACTAATTCAGTTTTGCATATTCAGTGGTCACTATTAAAGGAGTTTGTGACCAATTCAAGTATCAGTGCCCTGGTCACACGGCAAAATAAAAACCAGTAGAAAAATTAGTGGGGTACACACAGAAAATTAAAATAAAAAAAATCAAAATCAAAACGTGTGGAATTTTCTCATATATTAACAATGAAAGTGGGGTTACTTTTATATAAGTATATCATTTAGACGCTTGTTCATAAAACTATTATGAGTTCACATTGAAATAAAAACAAAGAATTTTGCATTTCATAAGTTTTAGTCGACATGCTTTTGATAGGGCATGACACATTTTTTATGATGTCATAAAGTTGTGTTCAAATTTCGTACACAGAAACTTGAACGTTTAAAATATTATTACTCCACGTTTTCCCACATTTTGTACTATATAATATTCACCAAAACATAAAAATGTTGATGATGATTTTATCCTTACTAAAAAAAAATTAATATCAACTATGAATTTCATCGCTAATTCATTATATTTTGTTTTGTAGCTAATAGAATTTTGTCACTTATTCATCATTAACTAAGATTATCAACAAATTATACTATTTAGTTATAAAATTTATCTGTCGTTAAATTATTATTTTTAATAGTGTATTGCAATGGAAAAAAGGGGATGGATTTAGAAATATTCATATTCATATAAAAAAGAGAGATGAGGTAAAAACAAAAAACTCAACTGGCCAATTCATTTGCAAGTCGCCGCAATTTATTTCCTTACCCTCGGTCAAAGTTTTTAGATATTGCTGGTTCAATATATGTGTCGTACTTTTTTTTGATTTAGCAATATTTATTTTTATATTTTGATTTAAAATAAATGATGTTTTACCTAATTGAAAAGATATTTTTTATTTTTTTATTTTTCTTATCCCTATTTTGGTGAGTAAATAAAAAAATTATATTAATTAAGAATAAATTAATAAAAATACTATTCTCTTCGTCGATAAATTGAAATCGGAGGAATAGTTACCTTTTTAGAGATGAGAAGATTTCTTAAAAGATACTCCATGTTCAAGCAACAACAAAAAAAACACCTAATATAAATAAAACGAAATAATATCTAATTGCCAATAAAATTTTAATTAATTTTTTTTACAGATGTATAAAATATATGTTATATATATATGATTTTTTTCATCAAGTTAAATTGATTAAGGAGTATAATATTTTCCTTTTTAAAATAAATTAAAAAGAAAAACATGACACATTGACTTGAGTGAAACAAAAGAAGTAATACTAATGATGGAGAAAGAGAAAAAGGAAAAACGGAATCCATTAAAAGCCCTACCAAATTCTAGAAAATGAAGACTTGCAATATATGTTCATAACTGACCTAATTAATTAATTATACTGGGCATGATAATTCAACAAAATTCGATGATCTAAGTCAAATAATAAAGAGTATATTTATAATTATATTTCAAAATTATCATACATGCTAATACAACCGCCCCCACTAACTAGTAAGCATGCATTGTTTTGGACTTTAAAGAAAAGGTGAATCCAAATTATCTTGACTTAGGTGTAAAATTCTTGTTAGCTCATCGACTATGGTCTTCAACTTAATATTCCGATAAAAATAAAATTGCTAACTTAGGTCATTTATGAATTCTCTTGCTCAAAGACAAGTGAATATTTTTTTTGATAAAAAAGAAGTGATTTATTATACTTTAGATTCTTTTTTTTTAAAGATAAAGGTTATCTCCAACTCAAAGTGATAACATTGCCACATCAAAAAGACAAATGAAAGCTGTGAAAGAAAGAATCTCTCAGTTTTTTGTTTCTAAGTTCTAACCTTATCTCGTCGCTAAATGAACAGTTAAATTTTTTATCAAATATATATATAATTGTTGGGAATCTAGTAAACAAAGTAGTCTCTTGATCTGGCAGTAGAGAAGTAAAACTTGCTTAACATTGTGCCTCTTTGATAAGATTTTGATTCCTCGCGGGCACATATAATAAAGGTATAATACATGAACATACTTTTCAATTTGGTCTCATTTGGCATATATATCTTTCAATTATTGGTGACACTTAAACTTGCATAGAGTTAATCAAGTATGCACACACGTCCTACTTGGTGTCCTATATGGCAATTTGCGTCCTACATGTATTATGTCACATAAAATGTATGTGTCTACTTGTTCAACTTTAATTTATACAAGTTTAAATACTTACTTATGCATGCCTAAAGTTAGAGGGTATAATATAATTAGTTGAGTTCAAGTTAAAGGACATATTTATGTATTATGTTTATAATACATTTTTTTCTTAAAATTTGAAATAGTTGAAAATTCATAAACTTTAAATTTTGAATCCGTATACTGAAAACAACGCTAATAACAAAACTATGATACCCATTAAGAAGTAAAGCGTTAACAGAATCAACACGTAATTTAAACACGCATTGTGCGCGCAAATTTAGTAGAAATGAATATCACGTGCAAGAAAACACGCATATCAAATTTTGGTATTGTAATACAGTACCACACTTTAATTTCTCTTAATTTGAAACGAAGAAAACAATATTATAAGTATTCATATTCCTTGTGGAAAGGACTAAGTTGTGGAGTTAATTATAACAATGTCTATTCTTGTTGAATTCAAAGATATAATCGAACAATGACTGTGCTACTAAAATATAATCCACAGTTTATCTCATCAAAACATAGGCCAACGGATTTAAGGATACTCGATTAATTATAAATTCTCTTTGGCGCTAAGTTTGATATATATGTATATATTACTATTCTTTTTGGTCTGTTTTAATTTAGCAAACATGTAATTTACTTTGTTAATTTGTTTTAAAATAAGCATAATACAAGTTTAGGAATAATTTGATTCGAACGTCTGACTTTACCCTAATATAGATACACAAACGTCATGCAATGTTTAAAAGCACAAAATTCAAAAATTTCATACTAGTACTCATGCATCTCTTACACAACATGTACTTAAGACCATAATTAGAACGGCCCTAAAAAAATTATTTCTTTCTTAATAAATTGTGTTATAAATTGAGACGAACGAAGAAAGTCGTAATTAAATTTATAAGTGCTTATCTTATCTTGTTAACATATATAAATATATATATATACACACAACAAACTTAGGAAACACTCCCAAAATCGACTAAGAATTTATTTTTGACTTTCTCCTGTTGTTTAACATGTATAGACACCAATTTAGATTATGAAAAAATCTTTTGAACTGTCGTTTCCGCAGATAGAGCCAATCCTTTTTTGTAATATGCATAGAATAAAACAAATATTTGGGTCAGAAACCAAAGACTGAGCTGTTAAATATATAAATTATTATTAGTCAAAAGTATGTGCATGCATAATTTTGTCTCTTTTGAGAATGTTTTAATTTTGTTAGCCGCATCCATCGGTTGATTGGTAGACTTGGAAAATACTTTGGCATAATTATTTGTGTTAAAAAATCAAGTTTGCAGCTGGATTTTTTTTTTCTAATATACATAAAGCCTGGAAACAGTTGTTATTTTATTTTATCAAGTAGGAGTACTATATATGTGTATTTTCTTTCTTCTATTTTAGGGAAATCAATCATATAAAAAAATGAAATTATGTCAAGCGTATAAGTTTAGTTGAGTAGTAGAACGACTTGAGATTTACTTCTAAAGACATGAATTAATTATTTGGAGACTTAATCTGGATTTTTTAAATAGGATAGCTTTAAACATACGTTAATCTAGCTAATTGAAGATGGTAATGTTAAATATGCCAACTAAGTTTAATTATTTTAGTGGTGAATTAGTGATGTAACAATTGAGTTTGTTATTGAAGTTTAAGGGCATGTGAATTATAAAGATGAAATAGATTAATATTCTTGCTAAATACGTATGTATGTATTCTAGAACTGGATAGTTTTTCCGGATCTCCAATGGACAAGAACAGTTAGCCTTGCTAAATATATATGTATGTTTATTATATACATACACTCACTCACTCACTCGCTAAGCTACATCTGACTACACTTTAATTGTCACCTTCTGATATGTCCAAATGTCAAACTGCATCCATTCAAGTGGGACTTGAGAATTCATTTTTGCATCTCCTATCAAAATACATGAGTGGTCAGTTGCTTCTAATCCTCTCAATCAATTTGACCATTAAGTCTAGATCTCAACACTAGTACTATCAATTTTCTTTTTTACGGAAATCATAAATAAGAAGAAATAATTTTATTCATTAATGCTTTCTTGATTTAGTGTGGTGGACAATTAATATGAGACAATTGTTTTTAGCAAGATGAATGGGACGGAGCGGAGCGGAGTAATAGGAACAAGATTTACTATGTGCATATCCCCAAATTTGAGTACTAATATATAATAGGCCAACTCATTAGGTGCGATTCATAAACGTTTAGCAAAGACAAGCCTTTTTCTCACAATTCAATATTTAAGACTTGCATTTTGTATATGTAGTTAGTTGTTGTGCTTAAAGCATTACAGCAAAAGGGATGGTGATGGCTAATATCAAGCAAAGTACAGGGTTCCTGTCCTAGTCGAAAAGAAGAAAAAAAACAAAAGTAGTAGTACCATAAATGAAAATTACTTGAGGATGGGGGCCATTCTTATCGTATCACTCTTTAAAATCTAAGTTTTCTATGGTTGCTTACTAATGGAGTTATTGTCAAACCTTGCTTCATACATTCCAACAAACCACGCTCCTTATTCTCCCACTAGCCTAAAGGTAGGGTAATTTAAATCACAAATATAACGCCAAAGACTGTTCGTACGCAGAATATTTTGGGACCACATTTGTTGGTGTCCATTTATGAAAACATCCAACAAGTAAGACTAGCAATTTTCATGCAATTATGTCAAAAATACAAACACCATCTGATACCCACCATGTTCACCAATATTTAGCATTTCCGTCATATTGCTCCCAGACCTACAACTGTACTGTTTTTTTCCTTCTTGTCTGAATTAAGTTACTTTGGCACCTAATACTGATATATCTAAGACAGATTCATAGAATCATTAGTTGGCTCTATCATAAACAAACTAGGCTCCTCTACATGTAACTGACAACCACTATAACGAGTTATAATATCTACATACAAAACAATACAACTCATACTTAATTAATACTAAGGATTTGTTTTTTTAACGACTTTACTAATTCCACCGGATACTTGGACACCTCCCCCTCTGACCACCAATGCTAATGCTAGGACAAATGGAAAGAATCACCTAGTATTTTTGTCTGAGTTTTGAACATGAAACCTCAGGGTTCTCAACCACTTCATTGATCACTAGGCCACATCCTTGGGTGCAAACTAATGATTTGGTTTGCAAGACAAGTTACTAATTAATCATCACACTGAGGCTGCGGGGATAAACAAAATTTGTTGGTAAAGCCAAGCTAAGAATGATATGGCCCAAGTCTTACCAGATCAGTATCAAATGGAAAAGAGAGTATCCAGTAAACAAGGCAGATACACGGTAGCAGTTCTAAATCACTTCCGACGGCAAAAACCATCTCCCAAGGTATATTACATTGGTTCTAAAACCCACATGTTACTTTGATGTTCCAGCAACTTCAAGGTGTAATTCTACAAGCACCACTTTCAACATAACCATTCTACAGATATTACTCCAAGTTATCAAAACAGCTTCAAGCAAATCAGGAGCGCGATCTTTCCCGAGCTGGAGGTGAACGACTGCATCACCAACAAAATGATTAAAGTATAACACGTCTAGGATGACGTCAAAAATGACAACAGACAACAGAGGGAAAGTAAACTAGTGAGGTGCAAACCTCCTGCATCGCTCTGAACTTCCCCTCCCATCACGTACAGGATTTCCTACTGGTTCAAGTTTAGGACCTGGGCTGCTGCCACGATTATAACCATCCAGGCTATATTTATCTCTCCTCTCCCTTTGAGGACTAGGACTGGGTCTATCACCATAACCAGGACTTCTGTTTTTCAGCTGACTGCTCATAAGGCCATTTCCTGGACCTGTTCTTTCCCTACGAGGGCTAGGGCTGCGAACATTCCCATGACCAAGATTTCTCTCCTTTCCTACAGCTGGACTATGGCCACGGCCATACTCAGAATTCCTTTCCCTGTGCTTAGGACTTCGACTAGGGCCACGACCATAATCAGGACTTAGCCGATCTCTACCACGACCAAAGTCAGCACTTGGCCGATCTCTACCACGACCAAAGTCAGGAATAGGCCTATCTCGACCACGACCATAGTCAGGACTTGGCCGATCTCGACCACGACCAGAGTCCGGACTTGGCCGATCTCGACCACGACCATAGTCTGGACTTGGCCGATCTCGGCCACGACCATAGTCTGGACTCAGCCTATCTCTTCCACGTGGACTACGAGATCGGCCTCGGTCATAACCTCTCCTGGGTGATTGATTATAGGTTTTACCAGGACCATATCCATTTTTCCTATCATCATCATCTTTGATTGCATACTCCACTGTGATAACTCGGTCCATCAGCTTACTGCATTTAACCAAGTCATAAGCAGTCAAGCGAAGGCTCTGGTCAAACTAATGTGCAAATTTGGAAACTACATGCCCAATTACAACGAAAATTGACAAAGGCATATACCTCATATTTGTAGCATCCAGGGCTCTAGTGGCATCCTCCTGTGCTTCAAATTGAATAAATCCAAAATTCCTTCGGATCCTTATATTGAGTATTTTTCCATATGGATCAAAGTGCCTTTCCAGATCTCTTGTCCTAGTATTATATGGATCAAAATTTATGACAAACAAGGTCTTGGAAACTCTGAAGCTTGATGAAGATTTTTTAGAACCCTCAGGCTTCCTGCTCCGTTCTTCCTGCAGCACAGCGACCAAAACACAGCATAAACACACATATGAAGGAAGGGGAGCAGGCACAAAAATGGATTACCTTAGACCACTCAACACGAAGCCTCCGTCCCTTTCTGCCAAATTCTATTCGGTCAAGCCCCTGAATAGCATCCTCTGCATCTCTTTCATCATCCATATAAACAAAAGCAAAACCTGAAGTTTGATGCAAGAAATAAACTGAAGATTAAACAAACACTCAGTTGGTGACAACAAGAACCCCCCAAAGAAGGATTCCGCTAATCATAAATACTCTACAAAAAAAAGGAAAGATAACTTTATCCAGTAAATGTGCAAACCATCTAGCTAGCATTTCATTGCATTACAATCACTCTGTCAAAGCTAGAAACTTTGACACCATTAAAATCAGCAACAGACCTTCAGTGGTGGACTAAAGATGCCAGGGAAAGGTGGATGTCACATGATGGGATAATGTAAAAGAGTGCCTTCTCCATTTTAAACTGCTGCCTCAGCTTCGAGGTCGGCACTGTGACAAGTCTGAAAATGAAGGCGGGGCAAAATTCACGAGGAATGAAGGGCAATAGTGTCTGAGAATAATATGTGATTGTGATGCCATGATGTATCAGAGAGCTCTTGTTGAAACAAGAAGAGAAACTTGTCACGGTCAGGACACGAAATAGACACCGTCCATCAGCAATGGGTATGGACATTGCAATGTTATCCTGCGCCAAAGAATCAGTTGAGTATGGGGGTCTACGCTTAAAAAAATACACTTTTTCGGTAAACATACCCTAATACCCCACCAAAACTCAACAAGACTTCTGCTGTTGAGCCAAATAAGCTTGACTGGATCTCTCATCCAACAAAGCCACAATGTAAAGATGGGAATGCAGCATCCACATCAAACCACTTTGCGGTCATTTGAGCACTGAAAACACAGAACGGGCCAAGGGATACAATAACCTTGTTCATATTTCATCACTCAATCGCTTTGCAACCATCAGCTTTATTGTTGCTTGCTATGCTGAACTTTAGCAAGACACAGACTTCACATAATCTGGCCCAGTTTTACTGGTAGTCAATAGTGGTGGGCTCTGTCTTACTCGGATTGCAGAGAACGTTGTTTAGCAGTATGTATATAATTGATGAACAATTGGCAAAATAACACTTGGCCAGACCATTTGATGCCATAGTGCTTATTGCCCATAGTTAACAAGACATAAGGAATAAAGATTATACAGAAGAAAGAATCCGGTTATGTAAACAACTACCCTATTAGATGAAATCACACCCAGGTACCTACTGCAGGAAGAAACTCACTGGCAATAAGATGTGCATGTACTAAGAAATAAGAATTACATTTCCAACTTCTAAGATACACAAAAGAAAATAACAAGACCTCATTGGGGAGGCCTCACATACAAGTAGTTAACACCTAACAAGACACCCAATTAATCAAGTACATATAATTTTATATCAAGTATGGTACACCATGAATCCAGGGGTTAGTGTCCGTAACAAGTTATCGCCACAACTTAAACTCGCCAACAGGGTCCATCATATTCAAAAAAGGAAAATTAACGGTTAGAAATAAGACAAGTGGCACTGAAAGAAAATTGACATGTGTTAAAATCTTACCAGATTTCATATCCACCCTATCAACCTTCCCGTATCTTTTGAAAAGCCTTTCCAGCTCAGGCTGTCTGGTTTCAAACTCAAAGTTTCCACAGAAAATTGGCCTCATCCTTCCTGAACGGAAGATGTCAGGGACTGCTAAACCTGAAAGGAGACAAGTAGATGTGTATGGCTACAGATAATATGAAAAGAGCAGTTTCATCTAACTAACGTGATTTATTGCGGTAGAGCAGTTGAGCATTTAACAGTTGTCCATGGATTGTGTTCAGAGTTAGCTTACACCCTTCCTTTCGGACAATCCTAAAGTGAACATGCATCCTTCATGTGACTCCTCGAAAATGCTGCCAGGTGCGTGACAGATCCTTCAAAAGTAGTGATTTTTGGTGGATCCGACACGGGTGCAGCAACATTTTTGGAGAGTTCAAGCAACTTAGCATCCTTTTGAAAGGAGATGTGCTCCATTCATTAAATTATCAGTTAGATCACGTTAGCTAAACCTAAATCAGTTTGTACATAAACTGTTATACAATCGATCCTTTAACAATTTAAAAAATCAGTGGCTTTAGATTATTCACGAATTGGAATCAAACTCTGATCTCCTGGGAGGATCATTTGACTCTTTGCCTGTGGCACCAGGCACACACCCTTTTTACAACAAAAATTACTAGCTCAGATTATAGTCATCTTAAAATGATATCAATTCCAAGTCAAAAACCTATTACTCGTTAACAAGGCGAATAGGTACCTAGTATTCTCCTAAAGATCTGAAACTCGCTATCTCAAAAGTTTTAAATATCAAACAAATTATCCTAAAATTTCTTCTTAATTCCATTTTCTAATAACAGTAGTATTTGGTCCACCTTGCACAGACCTTGCTATTACACGGGATACCTGCATTTTCCCACTATCCCACCAGTGCAAGTATGTAACTTCTACAACCAAGAATTAGGCAAATGACAAGAAATCACTTACTTTTCTGCCTCTATCTAGAATTTCTATTTGTATTCTAACTTCATTAACCACTAGGTCACACCCTTGTATGCCTTCTTAAGAAGATGGCACGAGAGTCCCTAATTTGGTTTAGCCAAGATATCTTAACTCTTTTAAGAATACAAACATAGGTGAGTTCAAAACTTACCCAATTTGAATGAGCAAGAGTATAAAACTTGTTTACACAAAAACCTAAATTTAGCAGTTGATTTAAAAAATGCACACCACTTGCAGACCTAACTCTCAGCTACATTTTAGGCACCAAAACTTCAATTCAACAACCGAATAGGAGCTACACATATAATGTTTCAAGCAACTAACAAATAAAATATTCACTACCTCCACAAAATAAATGTTGCAACAAATCAACTCTACCGTTCTAAGAAATGAATTGACATTTTCGTTCGATAAAATAGTGATTTCATTTCTCTAACAGTGAATTGAAGAAAAATGTGAATCTAATCAAAGAATCAGAAGAAGAAGATTGAAAGTTTTTACCGAAACCCTAACTGCAACAGCAAAGCGGAGACGCGGAGGCCGAGCGAAAAATATCTTTGAAAAGTCAGGTTTTATTATAAGTAGCTGCATCTCCAGTCTGCCCTCGTTAACGAAAATTACTTTTTCCAGTCCTCCATTTTTTTTCTTTTCTTTTCTAATTGCCACAATAATGAGAAAATAATACTTTAGTCTCAAATGTTCGAGGGTAAGTTAAAAATAGTCCTTTATGTAATCAATAATTTTGATTTTATAAGTTTGTCAAAAGTTAATATTTTTAGTTCTCATCGAGTATTTCCTCTTAAGATATTTGTTAGATTTGATGGGAATTTTGGAGAAAAAAAAAACTAGCTAATAATATTATTCTGCCGCTTAGTTTTGATAAAGGAGTTTAAGTTTTATATATTGTCGGTGTATAGTCTTGTTACATTAGGGCTGCGTATCGGTTGGTTCGGTTCAATTTTGAAGCTTGTCGATTTGGCTTATTGGTTATCGATTTGTAGAGATGCTAAACCGTTATTGAACCATTAAGATGTTGGCTTATCGGTTATTGGTTTATCGATTTTTTATCATTATCGGTTCGGTTAGCGGTTTAACCGTTAAGATTTGACACAAAAAAATAACATTGAAAATTACTTAGAAACAAGGTGATAAACCAAATGAATCATGCACATGAGTTCACAAGTTACATCTTACTCAAAAACAAACATTTTTACATTGTAGATGAACCAAGTGTTTGAGACAACAAAAAATAAAAGTAGGAAACAAAACTATAAGTCAAGGACTTTATATACAAAATGGTATAAATATAATTTTTTAATTTACTATCGGGTTATCAGTTAACCCGTTAAGAACCGATAACCCGATAAGAAAAAAAATTCAAAATTGTTATCAAAACCACTAACCAATAACTCAATACTGATAAATCAATAACTTTTTTTTCGATTCGGGTTATCGATTTCGGTTCGATTTTAAACAGCTCTATGTTACACCATCACATAGCATTGACCCATTATAGTAAGTTATTATTTTTTTACTGAAGTAATATTTTCCTTGTCTAAGATACAATCTTTCCCTTCCTTTTTTTTCTCTCTTAATCTCTCTCTCTCTCCCGTACAAAACCTCCATATTCCTAATTCTCTCAAATTACAAAGATTTAATCGTCCATTTATCTTTTTTGCCTTCATGTGCCCCATGTGTATTTCACATGAAACCTTGATATATTTCAATTGTTATATGATAATTTTTCAATAAAGATCTAATAGAATTACATGGCTTTATAATATGATGTAAGTTGGTCCTTCTCTCCAAGTTCTCTATATATATTCAATTTGCATGATTGATATTTATAAAACTTTCTGAATTAGATTAAGTTGAAAGAACCTTAATTCAAACTAAGAAGAACATATAATCAAGAAGTTTCTAGAACTTAAATTATATTTTCATGATCAACAAATGAGTCAAAACCTTTATAGTGATTCAAACTATGATATTGAGAATTTGACATGAGAAAAAAAATCTTTATAGTAATTTGAAGTTCAAACTATGATAGGCTATATTTTTTCTCTTCTTTTGGTGAACTATAATTACATTTTAAAAGATAATAAGTATAGCTCGAACATGAAACTTTTAGTTAAAGGTGCAGTCCTACTACTGCATCACAACTCATGTTTATAAATTTTTTATATTAATGCCTTTATATGTCCTCTTTTGCTCTTTTCGTGATTATCATGATGACTTTGCTCTTTTCAAATAACTTCTTCTTAAGGAACATATTTGTTGAAATTCTTAATTTAAGAACGATGTTAAATATAAACAATAAAGTTTGGATGGTCACTCTATTTGGTTAATTGACTATCAAATATAGTATCTTAACTTTGTTTTGTCTATTACTCAATTTTGTCAAGTTAGTATTCATGGTCATTTTAGCTGAAAAAAATTTATATATAAAATCTTGACACCTATTTAATGGCGTTCAAATTGTAAATTTTTTGAAAAATACTGTTTAAAATTAAAACCAATATTCAAACTACATATGACTCAATCATCATAAACCCGATCTATTTAATAAGTTGAAAATATAAGAAATAATTAAGTTGAATGGTATTATATCGTCAATTTATTAATGGGCTGGATAAAAAAAATACTTATTTTTTTATGACGGCAAAAAACGTGACCTAATTTTCTAGTTTAGGAAGAAATTCGAGCAACTTATAACTAGGCAAGCAAAGATCGGACCAATATTTTTTAGTAAGAATAATTTGAGCAATAAAATTAGGTATAAATTAAAACACATTAATTATACTTAATCAATTTTCTCTCTAGCGACTATGAGCAACAACATCCAAATCTCATCTCCAATGCATGAAATCCCCCCAGAACCTCCAGATATATTCCCCACCAAACTTCTAACCTCATCCATAACTTGCAAGACTCCCTAATGGTAAATGAAACCATTATCAATGAGCCGGTGGACTTCGAAATGAATTCAAAGGAGGTGTCATATGAATCTAAGACTGGCACCTTACAAATCTCATACCAACTTGATCAAATCCATCTTACTACGGAAGACAAAATTCATATGTACTCTTCCTGGCAATTCTCTGTTATAATGAAACTTATCGGTAAGAAAATGCAGCATCAACTACTAAAATCAAGACTTAAATCACTATGGAAAACAACATCAGACTTCCTTCTAATTGACTTAGGCTATGACTTCTATATTGCCAAACTCCCAACTAAAGACCAACTAAACCATGTGCTGGAAAGAAGACCTTGCTTCGTCAATAGTCATTTCCTCTATGTTCAAAAGTGGGTTCCAAACTTCATAGCTAACAAAGAAACAATTACAAATACCGCTATCTGGATTCGTCTCCCACATTTCCCAACCGAATTTTATGATGGAGTTATATTTAAGAAAATGGGCAATGTCATAGGGAAACTTCTCAAAACTGATGTTTACACATGTATAACAACCAGAGGACGCTACGCCAGGCTATGTGTCGAAGTATCACTAACAAAACCCCTCAAATCCTCCATCCAAATCAATTACCACTCACAATAAATTTGGTACTAATAAGTCAGTCAAATCTATCAATCAAGCGGTAGAATTGGTCACTTAAGTCTTCAATGCAATTTTAGTTCTCATGAACAAACCCCACTGCCATCGCCCTCAGCTCCTCAAACAATAAAAGAAGAATGACACACAATCACTTTTCCTAAAAAAGGCTACCAATCAAAAATCAACAAGGATAAGAGTAATACTACCGGACTTTACTGGTTTGAAGGCACTGGCCTTCTTCTTTCCCTTAGGTACCAGTTCACCATACGCCGTGTAAAACACCCGAACCCATGTAGGAATATAGGGGCCACAGGGCCTGGTAAACTTCTCAAACCTATGGAATCGAAGAGTGTCCCACACATTGGGGTACCTGTCCACTACACCATCCGTGGACAATCTCTTTTCCTCGAGAATGGTCCTAAGTCCCTCGGCCTTTAGCCTGTTGAGTAGCCAGGAAGGAAGACCCTGAATTGGTGGTGCTGAAACCACCATCTGTGATGGATCTAGAATGGAGTCAGTCACAGGAGGGGTTGACTCCGGGATACTAGATGAATCGTGACGAGACCGTGCACGAATCTCTGCTCACCGGGACTGAAGTGGTTGGTCATCATCAGGCTCGAAGAGTGAGACCTGAGAATCAATAGACTCCCCCTCACTGCCGGAGTTGTGCTCCCGTATCTCAGATACAGGCGTTTTGTCCCTGCCCTTGCCTCCCTTAAGAGGTGCCTTATTTCTTTTTTAAAAAAGAGAAGTTACCCCTTCATTTATAACGATGCCATATACTCTTTTGCGGGACGACATACCACTATTGTCCAAGTTGGTCCTAGCCATATTTGCAATACACACCAAAAAATTAGAAACAGTTCAAGAAAAATGCAGATAACTTGTTTGCAGAAAGACTCGCCGAACTGATCGGTGAGTCTCTTTGTGAGCCAGATCGGGCTCGCCGAAAGGACTAGCTTGAAAATTACCTAGAAAAATGGCAGGTCGGCGATGTGCAGGGCTCTTCGGCGAATCGCTGACATCACTCGGCGATCTCAGACTAGCCCGCTGAAAGTTACAGTGTGTTTTAGGGGTTAGGGGTGCAGAAAGGGCCATCAAGGGAGACTTTCGGCGAGTCGCCGAGTGAACTCGGTGAGCTCAAGCTTCTCGCAAAAAGTTACAGACTTTAACTTAACCAAAACATGAAATTAAGGGCGATAAAGGGGACGTTGGCGCACCGCCAAGTGGTTCGGCGTGCTCGACCTAGCTCGCTGAATTGCCCAACGTGCCAAATTTCAACCCTATTTCCCAAATTCAATCCCGCAAACCCTGAAAATAAAATCAAACCACACACTCATTTAATTAAGCTTAGACCCATTGACCCATGCCACCGGGGTACTCAGACTTTCTCCAATTTGGCCAAAATTAGCCATTTGACGACTTTTGCCCTAAAGAATGACGTCAAACGCTTCATCATTGGGCAAAACACGTTATTTAGTAGAATTTGGGGTTACTTAGACTTCACTCGACTAGACCCAACAACAATTTAACGCAACCCAACAATTTATGATCAATTTTAAAGCACAAAATTTGGGAAATCAACATTTTAAGCAATTTAGGAAAGATTTCGAAACTAAAATAGGCGAAGTAGCACACAAATACGATTTCAGAATAGGCCCAACACACATCAATCAAAATTTAAACAAATGCTTTCGAGTTCAACCGCTAATTAAGAGTTCAGAGTTTAGAAAACCAACCTTTAATGCCGAAATATGAGTTTGTAAAGTAGACGATAATATATTCTAACTACGAGCACGAGATCAAGAGAAAAAAGCAATAAAACTAGAAAAATATGGAAAATCTAGAGTGCGGGTGTGATTGTATGAGGCTAAATTGAGGGAATATGAAAGAGTTTGAAATTTTAAATGTTTGGCCTTTTAAAACAGTTTGCGCCCCTATCGGCGATATTAGTCGTCTTCGCCGAACCACTCGGAGACACGCCGAGTGGTTACCTACCTCGTCGAGTTTTATAGGACGTCCAATCAATTTGAGGGTCCAAACGGTGGACAAAGTCGGGATCACTGACCTATTCGATGAGTTGCCGACTCGTCCCTAGGCCCACCGAGTTTTATAGACTCTCACCTGTGATTTTTGTAAGTCCAACGACGGTGTAAATCGGGCTCGCCGACCTCTTTGGCGAGTCGCCGATTGGACACTTGGGTCGCCAACCTGCATTTTTCAACCATATTTCACATTTCGACCTAGACAATCAACACTCGTTATTTCAAAAACAAACTTAAAGCATTAAAAACTTGGGTTGCCTCCCAAGAAGCGTCTTAATTAACGTCGTGGCACGACACAAGTATCCACTCAAGTTTTGTTCTTGGGGTTTGTCATAGTGTCACTAGGCAACCCTCATTGTTGTCTTGAGTTGAGATGAGATGAAATTTGACCCATTTGGGTATCCAATTGCGTAATCGAGATGGAGTGAGAGGTCACCATCCAATTGAGAGTTGAGACATTCCCTTTTATCTCTTTCAACACTCTGTCATATCCTTTAACTTTGTGGAGAATACGTAAGAGTATGTTTTCAATTTGACCATTCTCATTATCCTTGGGCTTTTAGCGCTCATGGGGAGGAACGTACCTATCATCTTTCCCCCTTTTATTCCCTCCTTGGTTACCATCCGGCCTTGAGTGGTTTGCACATTGACTTCCTTTTTAAGTTGCTAGGAAGTCTACTTTGTTTTTGTGCAGCACTTCAAATTCCTCGATATTTTTGGCCAAGATATCTAGCTGGGACATTATTTTGGCCAAGTCCTGGTCCCTATCTGGATCCCTGTTGATTATGGTCATGCGATCGAGGAGTAGGGATGTTATTGTAAAGGATTTCTATACTATATCACCCGACGAAAATTGACCAACCAATTCTCTGTTTTACAGAATCAAGGCCTCTGTAGAAACATTCCAGCAGCATCCTATCTGGGATTCCATGATTTGGACACTGATGCAATAGTTTCTTAAATCGCAACCATGTCTTGTAGAGTAGCTCACCCTCCAAGCACTTGGAATCTAGAATGTTATCTCTAAGAATCATTATATTCGAAGGAGGGTGGCCCACTTGGCTACCATTTCCACCATTTACGCTCATTTCCTCTATTCAACAAGCAACACAAAAATCAAAACTAAAAATAAGTCGATTCAACTATGACTAACAAGAACACAATTCAACTTCACCAAAACAACACCACTCCCCGATAGCGACGCCATTTTGATTTAACGTTTCAAGCACACCTCATCCAATTCTAGGTGTTCAACGATCGTAAATCAGTATAAAACCCAACTAAATGAGTTAGAGTCGAATCCCACAGGCAGCGATACGTGTTTTAAAATTCAATCAAGAAGTATGAATGCGATCTAATCAACTATAGAAATAGAAATTATCAATTAAAAACATAATCAAATAAGGGGTGACGCGAATGTCAAATGGGGGTTTTGGTTTGAAATTATCAACTACAAACAACAGTCACAAATAATAAGAATTAATAGTAAAGAAACGGATTATTGGGATGTGATCGATTATAAACTATTATAGGCATATGGGTAATTGCAACTATTAGTAAATAACTAGATATTAGTGAGTAGGCTAGACTATAAGGGGGGTAATTTTCTCTCGAACAATTACCCCGAATGTAGTGATTTATCTCGAACATCAACAAACATGCAAATTAAGAGCAGTCCACACCTTAATCCATTCACTCCTTCGAGTTGAATGTGTGAGAAAGGGTTTAGGATTCATTCTTTCGAGCTAAACCCAGGTCAACCCAATACCCCCAAACCATCAAGCAATAATCTTAGTTCTAAAACCTCTCTCTCTCACAAGTCAATAACAGAAATATAAAACTGCATTTGCGACTACAATTCTTAAATTAAAACACAATTAATGATTAAACTCACTTTTAAATAGCATTTAAACTAACAATTGGCAATACCCATAAACTAAATCAGATCATAATCACATGATCACACCCCAAGAATTGGAGTTTTAGATAGACATTATAAAAAGGTAAAAACAGTTACCAAATTGATTATCCATCAATTGGGTAAAAGTGATTTCGTCTTTACAATGGTCCAATTTGATGAATCTCAAAAACCCACTTCCAATATCTCAAAAGTGAATTTCTTCAATCCTTCAAAGCTAAGGAAGAACTCTAGAGAAAACTGTCTCAAAAGATAAAAATAAGATACCAGATTCGATACTAAATTAAATGTTCAAAAGCATATTTATAGTCACCGAAAACAAGCTACGAAAGCCCATTTGGTGGAGTAAGCTGGGCTCACCGAACCACTCAGCGAGCCGCTCTTTGGTCTCTTCCATCGCCATTTTGCCTTAGCATTCAGCATCCACAAGGTCTGTAGCTTTGGGCAATCTATCTTTGCTTCACAGAACCACTCGGCAATCCGCCGATTGCTCATTTTCATCGCCAACTTGGTTCTTTCCTTCGTGGCTTGGCATACTGGAACTTTAGGCGGTCTGATGAGCCACTCGGTGACACGCCGAGTGCTCTTGGCGATCCTCAGGCTCGCCTTTCTTCATTTCTTCAGCCTGTTTTGTTTCTTTTTGCTTGTTAGTGTCCTTACTTTGTTCCTCAATCCATATTCCTGAAAATCAAGGATTTAACATAAGTTATTGACACAAAATAAACATTTAAGGATACTAAATCTACATTAACAAACCCCTAAATGAGTTGAAATCTCGGACTCATCATTAATCATTGTAATCTCTTAGACCTAGGATTTAAGGGTTCACGCTACACATATGGTCCAACCACCGTCGTAGGGAAGGTTTAATACTTGAACGACTCAACCATTGTTTGGCTATGCATGACTGGAAATAATATTTACGAAAATATTGTTGTCACTCACCTCCCTCGTACCCACTCTGACCACTCCCCTCTACTTCTTACCCTAAATACTATGCTTGCCTCCCCCTAACAAAAACTTTTTTGTCTTGAAACTTTATGGTGCACGCACCGAGAATTCCCTACTCTAGTTCATAATTGTTGGTCTAATACGGACCTCATGCAAGCTGATCAAAGACTCCGAGAAACTCTTCAGATTTGGAGTAAACTTTCGTTTGGTAATGTTATAAAAAAGAAGTTTTAACATTTTAGCTCGCCTACCAGGAATCCAAAAATCCCCAAACTTCCCTACTAGTTATTTCCTTAAGAATTTTGATCAAAATCTTAGAATTGAGTATAATAATATTCTCAAAATCGAAGAAGATTATTGGAAGATGAAATCTAGAATTAATTGGCTAAATGAGGGAGATAATAACACGCGTTTCTTCCACCTATCTGTTATTAACAAACGTAGACGTAATAAAATCTCTTTTTTTATGGATGATCAAGGCAAATGGATAGATAATCAAGATTGCCTTTTACAGCATACAATCGACTATTTTCAAAAGATTTATGCCACTTCTCATACTGTTTCCACTGTTAATACCACGTCTAAAATTACTACCTCTTTCCATAAAATAAATCTCTCCAACCTTGAACTTTCCTTGCAAGATTCAAAAATTCTTACTGCTCTTCACTCTTTTCAGCCTTTTAAGGCTCCGGAACAAGATGATTTACACCCTTTTTATCAAAAATTCTGGCATATAGTTGCCCTTTCGGTTATAAAGTTTGTTCATGATTGTTTTAATAATCTTGAAATTCCCTCCACCATCAATGTCTACTTCCTAAAATCCCTAATGCTAATAACCTTCGTAACTTTAGACCTATAGGTCTTTGAAAACTATATATAAAATTATTTCGAAAATCATAATATTTTGATTGAAACTTTATCTTCAACAAATCATTTGCTCCTTTCAATCTAGTTTTTTAAAGGGAAGAAGGTATGCTGATAATGATATTGTTATCTAAAAATTTATGAACACTTTTAAAAATTCCAATTCCAAAGTGGGCAACTTTATGCTCAAACTAGATCTTGTAAAGGCGTTCGATAAACTTGAATGGTCTTTTATCTATAGAGCTTTGGTTTATTTAAGTTTCCCCAAAAAATCTCCGAACTTATTATGTCCAGTATCTCATCACCATATATGGTTATTTTAATCAATGGTACTAGAACTAGTTTTTTTAACCCTACCAGAGGTATTCGCCAAGGGGACCCTCTATTCTCGTATATTTTGATTTTATATATGAAAATGCTCTCAAACTATATTAATTATCAAGTTGATATATGTCTTTGGACCCGCATAAAAATCTTAACTCGGGGTCCTAAATTCTCCCATCTTTTTTATGCTAATGATCTTACTCTAATGGCCAACGCTAACAAAACCTCTATCACTTCCATGGCCTAGAGTATTGACCTCTACTGTTAACTCTCAGGCCAAATTGTCAACAAAGTAAAAAAAAAAATCATTCATTCCTCAAAATGTAAGGCCAATACAATTTCCCAACTCATCACTACCTTCAGAATTTCCCATTCCTCTAACTTTGGCAAATATCTTGGATTTCCTATCCTTAATACTGCTCCTAGGCCTAGAGATTTTATTTATATTCTAGACAAAATAAAGCAAAAACTTGTTGACTGGAAAATTAATTTCCTCATTATGGTAAGAAGAGTCACTTTAGTCCATTCTACTCTGAACTCCATTCCAAATTTTGCCATGCAATACATCCAACTCCCCCAACAAACCCTTCAGACTATAGATAAGATTCAGAGGGACTTCATTTGGGGTAGTTCCCAACGTAAGAAAAAGATCTATTATCTTAGTTGGAAAGTAATTAGCACCCCTAAGCACCTTGGTGGATTAGGTCTTCATAATGCTTCTACCAAAAATAAAGTCACTCTTGTGGGGCTCGCTTGGAGAATGTACACTAATCCGACATCTCAATGGGTCAATTGCGTGTACCAACGTAATAACTTCCGCAATAACCATGCTCATACCTCTTTTATCTGGAAAAATATCAACCTAGGCTAGAAATAATGAAATAAAGGGATTAAATGGCTGATTGCGGGAACACACGATGCATGCCTGGTACCATATATAATTGGATTCCTCCCACCACTTATCTTAGAACTCTCATTGAAGGACCGCTTCATATCACTGACCTTACCACAACAGTCTCTGACCCTCGCATACATAATCAATGAAATACTGATAACTCTTCTTTCGTGTTCCCTAATTTTATCCTTAACTTCATTCACTCGGTTCCTATCTATTCCACTCTTAATAAGGATACTCATATCTAGTCCTTTACCACTGATGTCAATTTCTCCATTGCCTCTCTTTATAACCTCCTACATCTCCTCCTTCCCTTCTCATCTTGCCAAAGATTTCCGATGGATATGGCACCAAAATACTCTCCCAAAAATTAAATACTTCATTTGGTTATGCTATCAGTATGGTCGTATCCCCTCGGGTTACTACCTCCATAAACTTCGAGTCATCCCCAATAATATTTGCAGAATGTGTAAAGCCCACACCAAAACGGCCAAACATATTTATATGGATTGTACTATTGCTCAACAATTTGGAATTATATCGGTGTGCCCATCGCCTTGACAAATTCTGCTAATAACAATGGGGAATGGTTAGTAACGCTGAAAAATCTCAATCATATTTTCATAAACCACCTTCTCCATTGAAATATCTTTTACCCTTTTGCTATATGGCATATTTGGCTAAATAGGAACAATAATTTTTTCCTTAACCAAGTACCTATCTTACCATTGAATATACTTATACTACTAACTCCTCCACTTCCGACAAAATTACTATCCAAATACGTTGGCTGCCTCCTTCATAGGGTCACTGCAAACTCAATATTGATGGATCATTCTCCTCCCCAACATTGAGAGGAGGAGTGATTAGAGATGAAAAAGGTATTTGGAAGATGGGTTACAATCAACAACATCAAGGTTTTAATGCTACTTCAATGAAACTCCTCTCATTGCTTTAAGGGCATAGAGTTAGCTTATCTTTACTCATCTGGAAATTGAAACTGATTCTACCGAGGTAATTACTTAACTACTACATAATCCTCATCCAGTTTATGACCTCTTATCTCTTCGTGCAAGTATTGGCCAAAGAAACTGAGGAATCCAACTATTCTCCATAATTTTCGATCGAGAAGGAAACAAGGTGGCCCACCACTTGGCAAATGAAGCACGAAATACTAATACTAATGATAATTTTGTAATATTTCCTTCTCCTCATACTATGCTAACTACAACTCTAGTAGTCGACTTAGCAGGACACACTAGATAGTAGTAAACAAGTGTCCTTATTATCTTGTATTAATCTAGCCCAGTTTGGGAATTACAATATCCCACTACCTAAGCTACATATATAAAATATCTACTATTACCAAAAAAAAGAAAGATAGTCTAATTATTTCAAATCAATGGGATTAAAGAACGATATCCATAAAGAACATACATAAAAATCAAACTAATTTTTTGTTTATACTATCAATAGTAACGGAAAAGTCTACCGTTACATATTAGTAAATAAATCTCCATTGGATATTAACTTTGAATTCCTTCTGCTTCTGGCCACCATAATCCAAGCTCGACAAAAAATTGATTGGCAAAAATTGTTAAGCTTCCTTGCTAAAATAAATTAAAAAGACAAATGTGTAAGTAAATATTTTTAGAATACATTTTCTATGATCAAATTAATATAAATATATAAAATTATTACCTCAGATTTCGGGGAAAATTATATATGAGGATGAGGTGACTTTTCTTTTGCAGTAATATCTCCGTAATATTCTTCCTATATAGTGAAGAAAAAAACTCAAAAATTTACTACCACTTACTTCAAGGAAATGGAATAAAATGGATTGTCATCAAATGGTGAATAAAATCACTAGCAGAATTAGAGTGGCTTATTCTAAACACCTATGATCATGTGCTGGGAGATTACATATTATTTTTCTCTATGTATAACTTCTGGGGGAGCAGTGTTCATACTGCCTCAATGTGTACTAAAGAGATAGACAGACAGAAAATGCAAGGAATTTTTATGGGGAGCTACATAATATAAAAGGAAGATGACATGGACTAAAGTATGTGTTCCAATGAAGAATGATGGCCTCAACATGATCAAGGGATGCTGCAACTGGAATATAACTTCAATGGGGAAATTATTATGGCAATTAGCAAGCAAGAAAGACATCCTTTGGGTTAATGAAATATATATGAAGTCGTATAGGAACATTTGGAATCATGCATATTCCACCAATAGATTGCAACTGGTATTGGAAGAAGTTAAATTCTTTAAAGCTACAAATGACATGCTGGTATATATCAAAAGGGAAGTTAATTATATACTTACTCCAAGATGAAGCTATTCTATCTCTCATAGTTACCAAGCTATGTTGGGTAACTTGCCTAGATTGAAGGAAGCTGAACTAATGCGGAACTCAGTAATGTTGCCCAAACAGAGGTTTATAGTTTGGCTAGCCTATCAAGAAAGATTGCTTACAAAGGAAAGATTAGTGCGACTAAATATTTCCATCGATACAACTAAATGTTGCTTATGTGAAGAGGACCAAGAAGAGACTCATTTACATCTTTTCGCAAAGTGTGGATGGGTATCGAAAGTCCAACGCTGTTTGAGTCGTTGGCTAGGGATAATAATACAGTGTGCAGGGGTGTTTAACACACTCAAATAGATCAAAATAAGAAGATGGAAACAGTTCCAAAAAGAGATAGTAGCATCAGTTTTGGGGGAAATGATTTACTACACATGGCAAACTAGGAATAGGAAAATATTTCAACAAGCAAGTGTTTAACCTGCGTTAGTCATTACACAAATAGAGCAAGAAATATGTCAAAGGGTATACATGTTGAAAGACATTAAAAGAGCACTTAGATGTCATGAGTTTTTTATTTCAAAAATACGCAATTAGATGTTTGTTTTCTTGAGAACTAGTGATTTGAAGTACCTTTCCTAGGAGGTGGCTGAAAACACCAGAGGCACTTTAGGTTGTAAATATTTGAGGTGGTATGGTAATATTTCACATTCTATTACCGCATAAACCTTTTATATAAGAAAATACCATCATTTTTGTTCTACAAAAATATAAGAAACAATCATATCAATCAAACTATTTGAAAAATCCTTCACTTCATATATATATATATATAATATGAGAAATGACCAAATTAATCATCTAAATTGTTTGGCACCTCAAAATACATTTCATTTTTATTAATTGAGTATAATAATATTCTCAAAATCGAAGAAGATTATTGGAAGATGAAATCTAGAATTAATTGGCTAAATGAGGGAGATAATAACACACGCTTTTTCCACCTATCTGTTATTAACAGACGTAGACACAATAAAATCTCTTTTTTTGTGGATGGTTAGGGCAAATGGATAGATAATCAAGATTGCCTTTTGCAGTATACAATCAACTATTTTCAAAAAATTTATGCCACTTCTCAAATTGTTTCCACTGTTAATACCACGGTCCACGTCTAAAATTACTACCTCCTTCCATAAAATAAATCTCTCCAACCTTGAACTTTTCTTGCAAGATTCAGAAATTCTTACTTCTCTTCACTCTTTTCAGCCTTCTAAGGCTCCGGGACCAGATGATTTACACCCTTTTTATCAAAAATTCAGGCATATAGTTGGCCCTTCGGTTATAAAGTTTGTTCATGATTGTTTTAATAATCTTGAAATTCCCTCCACCATCAATGTCTACTTCCTAAAATCCCTAATGCTAATAACCTCCGTAACTTTAGACCTATAGGTCTTTGAATACTATTTATAAATTATTTCGAAAATCATCATATTTCAGTTGAAACTTTATCTTCAATACTTCGCAATAGTGCATATGGTGTCCATAACTTAGGAGCTTCAACTCCGATGAAAATTTGTTGCTTGTAAATTTTGCACTCAAAGAAAAATTATGAATTTAAAATTTGATTCTTGTTGATGTTGCACCATCTGAATCTTGCAAGTTTGACTTGATGTTAAGCTTTGTGGAGCTACCGTTGAAGAATAACTAAAAATCAACCTCTGCATTACTCAAAGAAAATTTATTAGTATGAAAGAAAATGGTTGCCTTGCATTGAACCATGATTTTTTGGCTATGAATCTGCATTTCTTGTTGCTATGGCATTGAAGCAATTTGATGGCGAATATGGCTTGTGATCTCAACTTCTTCCCCTTTTGAATAATATAGGCCATCTGCAAAATTGTCTCAGTCTTTGATCTTGGAGAAGAATGGAAATTTTATAATATTGAGAGCAAACCCAAAATAGGCGCCTACGTATCCTGCTAACAGTAGGAATCAGGTCATACGTAGTTCGTTACAAAAGGCTAGAAAGGATTGCAAAAGAGTAGATATTTGTTAAAAAGGAAAAACTGCAAAGATAATGCCTTTGTTAGTCTTCTTGACTAATTGCACGCTTTCTTTCCAAATGCTTTGGTGCCAATTTCGATGGATTACACTTAACAACAAATGTGCTCGTATCTGCGATATTGCCATTGTTGCTTGATGGCTCTGATTGAAGTTTTATCTTTCCACTATCAATCATGCTTTGAATCTTGAATTTTAGTGCAGGACAATCTTCAGTATCATGCCCTTGAATGTTTGAATAGTAAGCACAATTTTTAGATGGATCAAAGTGCTTAGGCGTATACTCAGGAATGAATTCTTTTCTTAATTGCAAAAGTCCACTTGCTCTCAATCTCTCAAAAATAACTGCATACGGCTCATCCAAATGAGTGAAGGAGAAATATTTCACCTTCTTCTGTTGTCGCGAGCTAGATTGTGCATGATGTAACTGTTGTTTGCAATGATGTTGGAGACGCATATTGCAATAGTTGGAAGTAGCATAAGATTGTAAAAATTGATCACTTGGATAGTGTTGCGGCTGTTGCATAGTCATGAAAATTGAGTTGTTTTCCCTCATTTTGCGTTGCAGATTTACTGGTATTTTCGCTTGGAAGGTTTGTTGGACAACTTTTGCTGCTAAGTTGCTTACAATTCTTCCTCCTAGAATACCATTTTCAATCTCTTTGCCAACCTTAATCAAATCAGAAAAGTTGTGTGCACAAGTTCCAAGAAGCTTTTCATAATATAACCTTTCTCGCACATGGATGAAGATTGAGATCAATTCCTCTTCGGATAATGAAGGATGTATTTTTGAAGCTTCTAACCTCCATCGTATTGCATATTCTTGAAAAGATTCATGCGACAATTTCTTCAGTTTGAGCAAATCGGCTATATGTAATTCATCTCCATTATTGAACTCGTATTGCTTTACAAAGTCACGAGTCATATCTTCCCATGTATGCCATTTGCTAAAGTCTTGCTTAGTGTACCAAGAAAGTGCCAATCCTGATAAACTTTGAATGAATAATCGCATTTGTATGGCTTCAACATGTCTAATACCAATTAATCTGTTGCAATAGTCCTTTAAGTGAGAGACGGGATCTCCTTTCCCATTGAAAGTATTGAACTTAGGTACCGAATACCCTGGCGGAAGTTCAACATTTGGATGCACATATAAATTCTTATACTTCAAACTCTGACAAATTCTTGAGCGCTACTCCTCATCAAAAGCTTCTCTCAGATTGAGGAGCTCTTTTCCCAAATGGCAAGTTGACGGAATATCTCTCTCACGTCTAGAATATAGATGAGTGGCTAATTGGTCATGCTTGTTTTCATTTAAAGGAAATACAATTGCGGAAGATGGATATTTGGCATCATGGTAACTTGAAAGTTATTGGGATTGATAGTGTATACTGATGGCATTTGTAGAGGGATTGCATAGGTAGAAGTTGGGTGAGGAGATATGGTTAGACAAATATTCTGAGTTGAGTTGGATGCTTTGGTGGTGGTAGGAAGAAGGCTAAAGGTAGTTTGCAAATTGACCAAATTATTTCTTTGAACCACATTCTTCTTACAATCATCATTTTGTGCTTGCACAAATTTCATGCCGTTGTTGAATGCTTTCAATTCGTTTTCCATTATAGTTTTGTCCTTTATACAGATTCGCAGCCAAAACAGTGTTCAATGCTAGCAACCTCTAAAGAAGAAACAAACTAAAAAAAAAAAATTGTTAGTGCATGAGAATATATGAAATAAATGCAAAAATAATAAATATTAGATAAAATAGATTATGCATGTGCTGTTGTAAAATATGAACTTTAGCTTAAGACAACGATTTAAGTTTAAAATGAATGGACGAGAGAAAGGTATTAGCTAGTGGGCTCTAACGTTGGAAATATAAGGAAAGGAAATCGATTTGGAGTAGAAAAATTAATTTGGAGAAAGGTTGACTCATGTTGAACATCAAATTTTGACTTCAACTTGATCCTTATCATTTGTGAACTTGTGCATGCTTCCAACTCGTTATGTGCCAAAATTATGCCCCAGCTTCTTCAGAGGAATATTAAAATTTTATAATAAATCGACCGAGCCTTATATAGGCTGCCTACGTATCCGCCAAGGAAATCAGGTCGAACGTAGTTTCAATTACATGCAAAAGATATTGAAATTTCTAATTTAATATGACTGAGTCCCTATGTGGGCTGCCTACGTATCCACCAAGGAAATCAGGTCAAGCGTAGTTCGCCTTATAAAGAAAGGAATTTAAAACATACAAATAAATGATCACTTAAAGCTCACACCCTTTAGATGCCCTATTAGGAGGCCAATATTTCTTAATAAAATCTTTGGCCATATCAACTCAAGAGAACCATTTCCTCGTGTCTTGGTTTGCATACCACATCAAGGTTGGCCCTGTAAGGGTCCTAACAAAAAGTATCATATTGAATTCATTGCCTTGCCCTATGCTTGCTAACCAATCAAGATATGCCTTCAAGTGGTTCTGGGGAAGACCTGTCCCATCAAGTGGTTCTAGGAAGACCTATTCCATCTCAACCAAATTTGTCCCAAGTTGTGAAGCATGCTCATTTGTGAAGGAAATTTGGTTAGTCTCGGTATTAAAATATCTTCCACCATTTTCTCCATATTTGCTTGTTTCACTCAAATTCCCAAATGCTTCATTATGTGAAAGTGGATGCATGTTTGAAAAGTATTGAGCATTACAATCAAAGTTGGCATATCCAGTTGCACGAATAGAGAGTATCCCTCTAGATCTTCATCGAAAGAGTCCCCAAGGTCGTAATCCAATGAATTTTCATAGGAAGATTTCTTAAGATCGGCTATCATTTCCTTGATGCCATCAATTTCTTGTTCCATTTTTGCCACTTTTCCCTCAAGCTTAGCAATTTTATCCTGATATGACTCGCCTTCTACACAGTTCAACTCATCTTCAACTAAGTCAATCACAATTCGATCGGCCATGACGTCCTTGAGTTTGTTTGTCCCTTTGATGCTCAACTTAAGTCAACCTTTGGAAGGAAAATGAAATATTTGGTAAGCGAGGAGTAAGTATGCGAAAGGTCAAGAGTAGAGCATTTAAAAACCAACAGGGATCTAATCCTATAAGGGATATCATTTAAGAAAATAAATAAATAAATAATAAAACAAATTTAGTGGAAAGGCTCGAGATTAAGAAAATTAAGGTTAATCGAGCGCACGAGAGTTGAAATTGATAAATTGGAAGGTTGAATGACCCTAAGCTCTATTTTTAGTATTTGGCGGATTTAAAATTGTCAAGGGTGGAGAAAATGTCAAACAATTGAAAGACCTATGAGATTCCCTCGACTTGCATGCCGATACTTGGAAATAGTGCGTAAAAGAATGGTGCGACTATCTTAAATTGAAGAAGCATTGCATTTGATGTAGAAAAATTGAACAAATATCGACACGTGCTATTTGGTAGATTGCACGAATCTACCAATTTAAGGAGCAACAAATGATGTGAAAATTGAAAGAAATTGAAAGCAAAAGTAAAAGCTCCATAACGTAGATCGAATGCCAAATAGATTCTACGAAATGCGGAACTAGTGAAAAAGGCTTTTATCGCTAGAAAGATAGGATTATTCCCGTAAAAGCTTGAGAAGGTAAAGATTTATAAGAGTAATTTTGGCACGATTCTATAAAAATTTGAATGTTAACGGGCAAAAAACATGACACCTAATTTTGAACAGTTATGCCAATTTTTAAAAAGTAAGAGGAAATTTCTTAAAGCAAATCGCGGATACAAATATTGAGAAGATCAAAGGAAGGAAATCAACATTTTTAAAATTTTGAAGGAAGTAAGTGAGTTTTTGTAAAATATTACCTAAGAAAAATTTTAAACAAGGTCATTTAAAATTTGCGGAAGCCTAGGATGATTATAAGCCTAATCGATGCTTTAGAATTATAAAAATGCACTGAATGCAAAAATATTAATATAATATTAAATAATTTATGAAAACGACATAAGAATCTGTAAAAATGCAACATGTATCAATTAAGAATATGATAAAGGCAAAATAATTTCTCTTTTTGAAAAATAGGAAAAACAAAGATGACGTTAGTAATAATCAATTAAATCATGTTGCAAATAAATGACTATAAGTCACGTAGCAAGTAAGCAAACAAGCATGTTACACAAGTATATCAAACAATGCGTCCTAATATATAAGGGACCTCTTTATCCCAGAGATAGGCCTAACGCGTATTTGAAAAATAAATGTGCCAAAATATGTCATTCCATTGCTCTTTAATTAATTAAACGAATCTATTCCCCAAATTAAATACAAAAATAGCTTTAATCTTTATTACATCTCAAAAAAACAATAAAGAGATAAAGTTCTTCATCGCATCTACGCATCTTCTTCTCATGGCATGCTCGTGGTCTAATCTCCATAGGCCAAAACTTGCGATCTTCATAACTTTCTTCATCACAAAAGGGTTAATGCCCTCCCTCCTAAGTTTAATTAATTTAGGACCAACAGTCCATATATTGGCACAACTATTTTTCAAATAATGCAACATAAATGATATGTAATGACCCTCCAGGTCATTTTTAAATTAAAGAATTCTTTCCCTCGTATAGAGCATTCCTGTAGCGACCCCAAGTCATTTATGACTTGCTGGCACTGACTGTTCGGTCGCCTGGTCGTTCGTTTGGGTTTTAGGCCCGTTTCCCTGTTTTGGAGATTTTATAACTTGAAAAATTGACTTTGGTCAACCTTCTTGGAAGACGTGCTCAGATGAAAATTCTGACAGCTAGGTTAGCTTCGGAATATCGATTTTGGTCTAGAATGACCCTTTGTTCACTTCCCGAGGCTTTAGATGGCAGTTGTGGAATCTGGCTCAAAATGATACTGGGTGTGGGACCCATTTTTCATCGAAGCGATCTCCAAATGGAAATTCCGCCTTCACCGTTGAGTCCGAAATATCATTTTCAATCAGATTCCATATATGGTTTGTATTTTTCCGACTCCGAACGAGTCCGGAACATCGAAATTTAAGTTTGAAGGGTTGTAGAATTCTAGCGCGGCGGTAACGTGGCAGAGCCACGCGACGCCACGTGGCAGTGGATGGAAATCTGGAAATTTCCAGATTTTAGGACGAATTTCGTCCATTATTTCTTTCACATCTTCAACATAAGATTTCTCCTCCATTTTAAGCCCGAATTAAGTGATTCAAAAGGCTAACTTCAAGAGAATTTCATGGGGAATATAGAGGTGATCTCAGGAACGCGAGGGGAGGCTTCGTTTGAGGTAAGAACTAGATTTTAGCTACTGCTAGGGTGATTATCGGATTGAATAATGGTTGAATTTTGAAATGTGAGATCTTGATCATCTTAGGTCCGTTTTGATTCATTCTTGAGTCTAACTTGTAGAGTTTTTCACAAGGATCGTCGTGGTATAATCTGTTTGGGTTGGAAGGGTCTCGTTTTTTCAGAAATGGGTGATCAAGAGGCTGCTAGTGTTAATTGTTGTGGCTGATTTGCTATGTTTTAGGCATCTGTTTGTGCTAAATTTTGGGGTATTAGTTTAGTAAGGTATTTGGGACGTTTTCACGGATTCATTTTTGGGATTCCAATTGTGGGTGTCACAATCCCGTTTTAGACCCGATTTTGGGTCCGTCTCCGAAAAATATAATTTTAGTTTCAATATATTCGTAATGACGAGGTGATTAACCTTTTGTTAGTGGGGAAGCATTTGGAGACCGTTCGGAGAGGAAAAGTTCCGGTACCGTGAGTTGGAGCACGCGTGGTCGGCTTTCAGGTAGGCTATGGCTTTCCATCGTGAGAATGAGCATGTTTAGGCATTTGTTATTGATTTGCTTGAGTATGGAGGGGTTCGGGTGTCGAGCATGCTAAATTTCTATAATCCCTGCCTTAGACCTTATTTCGGGAAAGTGTTGGATTATGATAGCATGTCTCTTGATATTATTGAACATCCATACCTTGTGGTGTATATGATAATATTGATTTGAAGTATGTTTGGCCTTAGTCTAGGCTTAGACTAGTGTTGTCATAGACTTGCGAGAACTTTTTCCGACATCGTTTCGGACGGTCAGCTCCTTGTAGACTGATATAACAGACTTGAGTCTGATAGTTGGTAATTCAGCTTATGACCTTGTATCCATAATGCCCTGCTTTTCTATTAGCTACAGTACCCGGTTAGAGTCCGTGGTCCAGCTTACTTATACCCAGGCTTAGCTACCCGGTTAGAGTCTGTGGTCCAGCTTACCTGTGATCTGGTTTTGGCTACAGTACCCGGTTAGAGTCCGTGGTCCAGCCCACCCGTGCCCGACCTTTGGCTACAGCACCCGGTTCGAGTCCGTGGTCCAGCCCATATAGGTTGACTCATTAGCTATAGTACCCGGTTCGAGTCCGTGGTCCAGCTTGCACGTGGTGTATTCCCAATTCCTCACTAAAGCTTCAATTTAGTCTTGATTACTCTCATCTGTAGGTTGAGGTTTTGGAGGTTGGAGAGATTCCGATTAAAGTTCGGGACGTAATGAGATCCTGGAATATGATTGGGAATGGTTCAGTTAAAAGTCCGGAAATTGGTAAGATTGTGATAGACCTTCTAGCTCCATTATTTTACTTCAACTGCCGGTGCATCTGCCGGGCTTATAGGGGTCCGTGCAGGTGGTTTCTTTTATTGTGCACGAGCGTACCCGTCGGGTTTATGGGAGCCCGGCGGAGTTAGTTAGATTACTTGTCTTTGTTGCCTGTACGCTCGAGTACATACCCCCATTTACTACTCTTTGCACTTGATGTGACCCTTTATTTGCATTTCAGTTCACTTTTGCTTATCTTGCTCAGTCGGCCTATGATGCCTACTGGGTACCTGTTGTTTTGGTACTCATGCTACGCTCTGCATCTATTTTGTGATGCAGGTCCGAGCACTAGTAGCCAGCATTGATCGAGCTTGGAGTAGATTTATCCGGAGATTGGGGTGAGCACACGGCGTTTTATACTATTTCAGTCTCCATCTATATATATAGACTTGTCTTTTTCCTTTCGAGACAGTCCAGTCTCTGTTGTCCAGTTTTGGGACTTGTACTCATTTTGTAGTAGCTCTGTACTGGTGACTTCCAGGTTCTGGGAGGGATCTTTATTTGTATATATGTTTTGGGTTGCTTCCGCCTGTTTATGTTGTTATTTTCCTACTCTTGTTTAATTTCTACCCTCAGACCCATTACTTGTTGTTCCGGGTTACGGGTTGGCTTACCTGCTGGTGGGTTATAGTAGGTGTCATCATGACTTGATAAATCGAGTCGTGACTTGATAAGTCACTCGGGGTCGTGAACCTACTTGGACATTTGGATAAAGTTGACTAATGAACTTAATACACCAAGGGTATTAAGCCTCTTAGATTTTATATGATGCATGTACCGTAAAAGGTGTTGGTTTAGCTCTATCCTGGGTTGATTAAGAGTGGGTTTACTAGACACAAGGTTCTTGAGTGGATAACTCGAGTGAGAAGGCTACGCGGTTACACAGAAAAAGATCCGGACACCCCGCGCATATGCCAACTCTCCTAAATTTTGGGAATTTAAAAGAAATTTGCGGGTGTGCAAAACACACCTCGCGTGTATGTGTGATAGTGAGAATTTTCCAGAATCGGAAGAAGTATGAACGGAATGACAATTTATATAAAGAAATAACAAATAAACAATTTATATAAAACAGTAACAAATAGCCAGTTAATATCACATAAGCATGATAAGTAAATCATTTAGGCATTTAAAATAAAACAAACATAAATAATGAAACAAGCAAATGTTAAAAACTTAATTATTAACCTAAGTCTGTTATGGTTTAGAACCTAAAGTCCCCAGTGAAGTCGTCAAACTGTCGCCACCTAATTAATTACGGTGAATTAGGACACCTGAATATTTTACTAAGTGATACTAAAAATGACTTCAATTAAGGTCTACTAACTTAAAATGATTCTAAGTAGGGGTTCTAATTTATCCTAAAGGGAAGGGGTAAGGCATCCTTTAAGATCCGTTAAAAGCGATTAACCGGCCAAACTTAGGTTAATTAAGTTTAAAAGAAAGATATGAGTGCCAAAGATTAAGTAGTTGAGTAACCAAATTGGAAAAACATTTTTTATTTTAAAGCTCTTTTTAAAATTTATTAGAATGAAAAAGGTTTAAGAAAGAGTAATTTTTTTTAGATCAATTTAGACATATCCATGGCTAAAAAAGGGTAATTAAAAAAAATAGACATTTGCTTATTAACCGACAAGATGCTCCCTTTAGAAAAAAGCTTTAGAAAAATAAGAGTTTAGAACAAAATATTTTCTTTGTTGAAAGACATTGTCAAATTTGACCAAAACTTAGTAAATTAGTGAGTTTAAAGTGATGCAAAGGGGAGTGTTTAAAAAAAGTTTGCCAAATGAAGTTTATAAAAAAACTAAAATAACTACAAAGGTTTGTTTCTAACTAGATGTACCCAAACCCAAACAACTATATCAAGTTAGTTAACAAGAAATTAGCACATATCCAAAACACACAAGCAAGTTAAAACAAATAAATGCTAAATAGTAATAAGTAAAAGCGACCCTCCAAATGAATTTTGCTTGCTATTTGGATAGTCTAGGATATCGACTTCATGTGCGGGTATGATGATGTTGAGTCTATGAGCCTCTAAATTTGCGAGAGTCCTTAATCGGGACTCCATTTTTGCTCCAAAAGTGTACATGTAAATAAAGAGAGGATAAAAAAAGATTAATAAGGCGAATTCACTTTAAAACTATATCAAATAAACCAAACGTGAAGCAAAGTAAAAGTCGTACAACCAAGACACTATCCAGAATGGAAAATATGCAAGCATAGGATAAGCCGACTTATTAACAGAACTCAAAGTAACTAACCTAAAGGATAAAACTAATTTTTCAGGTTTAATCGATTTAAACCACAAAGAAGCTTACGTTTTCAAACCATGAATTTTTAACATTTATTTATAAATAGTCTATACTAAACATTCAAAAGAAAGGGCAAAGAAAAACTGATATACTAACAGAGAGTAAAACAAAAGGGAGCTTAAGCTTAAGTTTATAGGTATATATTTGTATGTATAAAACTAAAGCATAATAATGACAATGCACATGATCTGTGCCATATTCCTTCAAATATTCTATATGATAAAAGCTAACTTACAATAATAAAAAAAAACACAGGAACTTGTACACATAATTTAATTAGCAAAAAAGAGGGTGTAGAACTTAAACAAAATGCCTACAACCAAGGTTCTCTTTTACATTTTTAAAGGGAAGCATGTGGAAAGCTATTTCTAACGGAAGCAAGGACAATAGCCAATTCTATTAAACATTTTATACATAGGAAAACATGACCATTGAAACTTTAGCATGTGAACACCCAAAATAAAACATTTAACCGGGAACAAAACAACAACACAACTCATATAAATCCAATTCTAGAACTAAGTCATTAACAAATATCCAATTTTAAAACTAAACCATTCTTTAAATTCAAGGTCTAAACAAAGTGAGGGAAAACAATTTCAAATCCGTATAGATCTCAAAAAGGATACAAATACATTTTAACATTACTTTGATTACAACTAAACTAAGTAAGAATCAGTCTCAACATACAAATTTCTTGGAAACAAACAACATTCTAGTTACAATAACAAAACAAGCTTTAAATGCAACAACAAAACAGAGGAAAAAAATGAATATTACCTATCGCAGGGCAGTGAACAAAGGCTTGCGGTCAAATGTCTATATTCGAAGACGAACTCGAACAAGCTTGAAACTTGAGTTTCGGCCGATATCGAAAGAAGGATGCAAAGACAATATTTTAGAGAAGAATATAATAGTTGAACCGTACTATGGTGCAATGGAAAAGCTTTTAAAAAAAATTAATGCCAAGGCTTTTATGGGAGCTCCAAAATCTCTTCTCCCAAAGATGGATGCAAGAGTTGTACTTATAGTGACAAAACTAAAGTCTTTTCCCTTGGGATTTTGGGCGGGACTTTGATTGAAAAAGAAAAATGGCCGTTTGAAATTTCAAATCTCTGCTAACATGATTCTCCCTCAGAAAATCTCAAAAGTTCTTTTGGCCTTTCGTTGACCAAATTAAAGAAGAGAGATAAGAATCAAGAAGAGGAAAAGAGCTGTTGATTTCCTTAGAATAAAGATAAAGATTGCACCAAAATAGATGAACAAGCTCTGTCCATGGCTGAGAATGATGAATCTTCTATCCGGAAGTGGAAAAAGCGTGATTAACATTGTTTCGGAGAGAGTACCGTTGCCTGGATAGGTCAGATTGATTAGCTTTAAGTTTGGACTGAATGTTAAGAGCAAATTTGGGCTTCTCAGGTAGATTTTGGGCTGAAAGAATGGCTGGAGACTTTTGGGCTGTAGCTGAATTTTCTTGGGTCGTTTCTCTTCTTATTTTACATTATTTTAGGCTTCTAACTTAATAACTAATACAACATATATTATAAGATGACAATTACTAGTTTATAAAAGAAAAATATATTACGACTTTACGCTAATATAAAATATAGATACAAGAAAATGGATTTATACTTAATTTAATAAATACGAAATTTGAAATAAAATGACAACAATCGACTATTTAAGAAAAGAGGTGTAAAAGTGATAATAATCATATCGATAATAAAACCTATAATTTTAGTAGATAAATAGGTGTAATATTAAAAATAGTTGTGAAAAAAGATAATTTGATAGGTTATCAAATTAGAAGCTCGAAAACAATAAATTAGAAGAAAGAAGGGTCAAAATTGGGTGTCAACAATAACTTCCGCAATAACCATGCTTATACCTTTTTTATCTGGAAAAATATCAACCTAGGCTAGAAATAATGCAATAAAGGGATTAGATGGCTGATTGCGGGAACGCACGATGCATGCCTGGTACCATATATAATTGGATTCCTCCCACCACTTATCTTAGAACTCTCATTGAAGGACCGCTCCATATCACTGACCTTACCACAACAGTCTTTGACCTTCGCATACATAATCAATGAAATACTGATAACTCTTCTTTCGTGTTCCCTAATTTTATCCTTAACTCCATTCACTCGGTTCCTATCTATTCCACTCTTAATAAGGACACTCATATCTAGTCCCTTACCACTGATGGCAATTTCTCTATTGCCTCTATTTATAACCTCCTACATCCCCTCCTTCCCTTCTCATCTTGCCAAAGATTTCCGATGGATATGGCACCAAAATACTCTCCTAAAAATTAAATACTTCATTTGGTTATGCTATCAGTACGGTCGTATCCCCTCGGGTTACTACCTCCATAAATTTCGAGTCATCCCCAATAATATTTGCAGAATGTGTAAAGCTCACACCAAAACGGCCAAACATATTTATATGGATTGTACTATTGCTCAACAATTTGGAATTATATCGATGTGCCCATCGCCTTGACAAATTCTGCTAATAACAATGGGGAATGGCTAGTAACGCTGAAAAATCTCAATCATATTTTCATAAACCACCTTCTCCATTGGAATATCTTTTACCTTTTTGCTATATGGCATATTTGGCTAAATAGGAACAATAATTTTTTCCTTAACCAAGTACCTATCTCACCATTGAATATACTTATACTACTAACTCCTCCACTTCCGACAAAATCACTATCCAAATACGTTAGCTGCCTCCTTCATAGGGTCACTGCAAACTCAATATTGATGGATCATTCTCCTCCCCAACATTGAGAGGAGGAGTGATTAGAGATGAAAAAGGTATTTGGAAGATGGGTTACAATCAACAACATCAAGGTTTTAATGTTACTTCAATGGAACTCCTCTCCTTGCTGCTTTAAGGGCATAGAGTTAGCTTATCTTCACTCATCTGGCAATTGAAACTGATTCTATCGAGGTAATTACCTAACTACTACATAATCCTCATCTAGTTTATGACCTCTTATCTCTTCCTGCAAGTATTGGCCGAAGAAACTAAGGAATCCAACTATCCTCCATAATTTCCGATCAAGAAGGAAACAGGGTGGCCCACCACTTGGCAAATGAAGCAAGAAAAACTAATACTAATGATAATTTTGTAATAATTCCTTCTCCTCATACTATGTTAACTACAACCCTAGCAGTCGACTTAGTAGGATACACTAGCTAGTAGTAAACAAGTGTACTTATTATCTTGTATTAATCTAGTCGAGTTTGGGAATTATAATATCCCTAATGTAACCGCTACCTAAGATACATATATAAAATATCTACTATTACCAAAAAAAAAGATAGTCTAATTATTTCAAATCAATTGATTAAAGAAAGATATCCATAAAGAACATAAAAAACAAACTAATTTTTTGTTTATATTATCAATAGTAACGGAAAAGTCTACCATTACATACTAGTAAATAAATCTCCATTCGATATTAACTTTAAATTCCCTCTGCTTCTGACCACCTTAATCCAAGCTCGACAAAAAATTGATTGGCAAAAATTGTTAAGCTTTCCTTGCTAAAATAAATTAAAAAGACAAATGTGTAAGTAAATATTTTTAGAATACATTTTCTATGATCAAATTAATATAAATATATGAAAATTATTACCTCAGATTTTGGGGAAAATTATATATGAGGATGAGGTGACTTTTCTTTTGCAGTAATATCTCTGTAATGTTCTTCCTGTATAGTGAAGAAAAAACTCAAAAATTTACTGCCACTTACTTCAAGGAAATGGAATAAAATGGATTGTCATCAAATGGTGAATAAAATCACTAGCAGAATTAGAGTGACTTATTCTAAACACCTATCATATTCTGGGAGATTACAAATTATAATGGTTGTACTTTTCTCTATGTATAACTTCTGGGGGCGCAGTGTTCATATTGCCTCAATGTGTACTAAAAGAGATAGACAGAAAATGCAGGAAATTTTTGTGGGGAGCTACAGAAGATAAAAGGAAGATGGCGTTAATAAAGTGGACTAAAATATGTGTTCGAATGAAGAATGATGGCCTCAACATCAAGGGATGCAACAACTGGAATATAACTTCAGTGGGCAAATTATTATTCCACCAATAGATTGCAGCTGGTATTGGAAGAAGTTAAATTCTTTAAAGCTGCAAACGACATGCTGGTATATATCAAAAGGGAAGTTATATACTTACTCCAACATGAAGCTATTCTATCTCTCATAGTTACCAAGCTATGTTGGGTAACTTGCCTAGATTGAAGGAAGCTGAACTAATGCGGAGCTCAGTAATGTTGCCCAAGCAGAGGTTTATAGTTTGGCTGGCCTATCAAGAAAGATTGCTTACAAAGGAAAGATTAGTGCGACTAAATATTTCCATCGATACAACTAAATGTTGCTTATGTGAAGAGGACCAAGATGAGACTCATTTACATCTTTTCGCAAAGTGTGGATGGGTATCGAAAGTCCGACGCAGTTTGAGTAGTTGGCTAGGGATAATAATACAATGGTGTGTCACACACTCAAATGGATCAAAAGAAGAAGATGGAAACAGTTCCAAAAAGAGATAGTAGCATCAGTTTTGGGGGAAATGATTTACTACACATGGCAAACTAGGAATAGGAAAATATTTCAACAAGCAAGTGTACAACCTGCGTTAGTCATTACACAAATAGAGCAAGAAATATGTCAAAGGGTATACATGTTGAAAGACACTAAAAGAGCACTTAGATGTCATCAGTTTTTTATTTCAAAAATACGCAAATAGATGTTTGCTTTCTTGAGAACTAGTGATTTGAAGTACCCTTCCTAGGAGGTGGCTGAAAACACTAGAGGCTCTTTAGGTTGTAAATATTTGAGGTGGTATGGTAATATTTCACATTCTATTACCGCATAAACCTTTTATATAAGAAAATACCATCATTTTTGTTCTACAAAAATATAAGAAACAATCGTATCAATCAAACTATTTGAAAAATCCTTCACTTCAAATATACGATTATATATATAAAAAAAAATATGAGAAATGACCAAATTAATCATCTAAATTGTTTGGCACCTCAAAATATACATATCATTTTTATTAATTGACTAAAGAACGTATAGTTAAAAAAAAATGATAGTGTGTACAATTTCTTAATTCACTTAACTCTGTAAATTATATTTTTCCTAATATAATACTTTGTGACCAGCTATAAGCATATGAAATACAATGTTAAATTTTAAATTTTGGAGAACATAATAGAGTTGGAACAATCTTTTTATTGTAGTATTAATATCTCCATATCGAGAATTGTAAGCATATAATTTGCTGACAATTATATTAACTATGTTTTCATAAGTTATGATATAATTATAAATTTTATTATTGAATTATCGTATATAACAAAGACTTAATCTTTTATATAAAAAATAATTATTTGTATTCTACAAAAATATAAAAAATAATTAAATTAAAAATTAACATGTCAAATTAATTGGAAATCCTTTCGCCTTAAAATATATAACCATCTCGACTATTTAACTATGGGAGGAAAAGTGAATAAAAAGAACATCTAGTGCAAAGAAAAATGAAAGTATGTGTATAAATTTTTTTAAAATTCGCCTAACTCTACATGTTACATTTTAGAGTACAATTTTTTAAGATTAAATATAGGTATATGAAAAATTACCTCAAGTCCTGAATTTGGAAAAGTATTGTGAAACTGAAACGATCTGTCTTCTGAAGTGACACCACCATAAATATTTTGCTACACAAAAAATAAGATAACATAAATTGTAAGCATATTTACTGATAATCTATTCACAGGGTTATAATATTGTTTTGATATTCATTATTGAATTTTTTCAACATATATTTAACTTTAATATAAAAAATATCAATAATTTATGTTCTACAAAAAAAAATCTATATTAAAAATTTAAAAGCCATACTATTTGATAAACTTTGCACCCCAAAATATACAATCATCCCTACTGATTAATTAGGGGAAGGAAAGTGGTTAGAAAGAACAAAAGGTGGGGAGAAAAAAATAATAGTGTGTAGAAATTTTGTTAATTCACTTACTTTATAAATAAAATTTTAGAGCATAATTATCATGACCAAATATAGGTGTATGAGAAATACCTCAAGGTCCAAATTCAAGGGAGCATTGTGAAGCTGGAACGGTATTTCCTCTCCCAAAATACCTCCATAATTATTTTGCTACATGATAAAATAAGATACAAAAAAATTATAAGCTATTTGCTGATAATTATTTTCTCTCTATTTATTCATAGAGTTATGATATAATTTTGATATTATTAAATTATCTTATTCAACACATATTTAACATTTCAGATAATTATTTTCTCTCTATTTATTCATAGAGTTAATTATGATGTAAAATTGCATATTTCTTAAAAAAAAATTGTAATGTATGATAAAATACAAGTATATAAAAACTTTGATTATCATAAACGATATAACTTAAACTTGCCTGATCTAATGTATGATCAATCCATGGATAATAAGCTTGTTGGTATTGATTGATGCCATCAACAAAGCTAAGATTTGCCCCCTCTTCAATATTATTGTTTTCCTACAAGATGTTAAATAAAAAAGATTATCAAAATAAAAATACACTAATAAATAAGACTAATTAGTGAAAGATCATATGTATATGTACCATAATAGAAGATTGAACATTGCTGAAAGCATCTGTTATATGCATATTAGAATAAAAATTGTTCATGTTATCACGATAATCCTGACTCACATGATAACTCAACATGTCTGCGAATTTCTTATCCTTTGGATCAGACTGAAAATTGGCAAGACCACCAACAAGCTGAGCAGTAGCAGAGTTCGAATTTTCTGTCATAAGTTGTTGAGTTGACAATTGGTTTACATTACCAAATGTGATTTTACTCGATTTCGAAATCAACTCTGGACCAGTATCAATTGGAGCAGTGACTTTTTTTAAGTAAAGACGATATTTCTGCAAAATTTACAAGCACAAATTCAATTAGAGTACTTAATTTTAATAATAATGCAACGGATTGCATTAAGTGAAATTTTATACAAAATTCATGTAACTTTTCAAATTAGTAATGAGCATGAAGTGGTATAACTACAATTTCCAAATTTGATGGTTTTTGTTCAAAAAAATCTCAGTAGTAAAGAATGCTTGAGTTTAATTTCAAAAAAAGTACAATATCATAATGGATTAAAAATCATTTACACCTCTAATAACTTTGTTTTTTTAAAAAAATAAATAAATTAAACCCTATTTATCTATAAGTAAATTTATAATTTAAATATTTTTAAAAGAAAAATATTTTGATTTTAAAAATATAATTTGATAATAAATAAATATCAAGTTAATTTATGTTTTCTATTATGGTGAAAAATATGCATTTTCACAACTCTAAGCAGAAGATGAGAAAACCCAAGTAATAATTAATTGATCAAATATCTAAAGCGTTACTAAAGTTTCTTCATATTTAAGTTTTTTTAATATAAAAAAAAAATCATAATTGAGTTAAAAGTAGTGAACCTGCAAGTGACTGGCCACATTTTCTCTAGTCAATTCAGGGATATCCATTACTTCTAAAATTCTTTTGGGATGAGCTCCTGCGGAACAAAATGTAGATAACTTTTAAATGACCTGATAATATAATTTTGTTGTATAGCATTGTTGAATGATTATATTATATAATATAAACTCTGAGTATTATATATTTGAAATAAAGGCTTACTCTTCAAGCCAAGTATTGTAATGGCTTCCAAGAATTTGTTGTGAAGGTACTCTGTCCAAATAAGCTTACTCTTCCTTGGTGGTGTAATTACATTGCGCTCATTTTCAGCAACAATTTCTTCATTAGTATTTTCTTGAACAATACCTTGTTTGCCTATATTCTTCTTCTTCTTCTTCTGCCTTTGCATGATTGCATATTGCCATAACTCATGTACATCATTTTGTGATATGGGCTTCACTATAAAAAAAGCAGCATCACTCTCAAATCCTTCTATAACTGTACACTCTGATTTATTATCTGACATAACTGTTCATATTTAAATAATATAGATTTAAGTCATTGAGCAAATAAAAAAAAAAGGTAAAAGGAATTGATTGATATCATCATAAATATGAGAAAAAGAAGAAATTCGCCCAAAAAATTTATGTTTTGAAGAATATAAAGAATTAGAAACTCACAGATAATAGGAATGTCAAATTCTTGGGTGATTTGTTGTTTAAGTTGAAAGCCATTTATTTTGGGCATATGCACTTGTGTGATCACAAAATCGAATGAGTTGCCACTGACCCGAAGGATACTCAAAGCATCATTGGCGTTCTTCGCTGTCACAACTAAATTAAACCAACCGATTAGTTATTATAAATAAGCAAATATATAAAGATTACTCAAAAAGATATAATGATTGATACGAAACATTTCCAAAATCATTTGAGGAAAAGAAGAAATTAGATGAAGTGAACAATATTTATCATAAGTAATCATTAGTACCTTAAACATGATTGTACTTTACTTACATTATTAGAATGAATCGGCTTTTGATTAAGCTTATGAATGAAGGATATATATAACTTATGTTATAAGATGTGTTGTTTTATAGGTTTGATGACTTGATTTATTATAAATTATTCTTAAATTGTTAAATTTCTTGTGTACATTTTCTTTTTGATCTGGCACATTTTTTTGTTCTTATAAATTCATTTAATAAATTTTAAATCCTTTTAAGAACTCATTCTATATATTAAAGGAAAAAATAAGGATTCACGACCAGCAACAGAGTTAGAAAATTGACAAAAAAATGTGTAATTTTTCTTCTGTTGTAGAGTATACAACTAAAAAACACAAAAATTAATTATGAACTTCGTCCATGGTCCGTCGCTATTTGCAAACTAAAATTTGTCGCTAAGTAGGATTAGCGGCAATTTTTGTTGTTTAGCTATAGAATTCATCCATCGCTAAATCCTGTTTTCTTAGTAGTATACGTAATTTCATGTGCATCGGACCACCTTTTTCCTCAGGTGGCTCCCACACATGCCTTGACGCGTACATCTCACTCCCTAACTTGTAAAACATCTTTACCTTATGTCTCATCTCATGATACATAAAACATCTTGCCTCCTTATATTTCTATTTAGTAAAACACTTAGTTTATCACGATTCACAATTATCATGACTAGAATTCATAAATAACATTCTTTTCAGTAATTTTCTTACAATGTAAGTTAAACCCAATTTTATGAAGATTGAAAATCAAATTCAAAAAGCCCTTTAATTAATTCAGAAGATGTCAATTTTGACTTGCACAAATCTCAAACCAAGAAATAGTAACACGAAATTAGAATAGCAAAAGAAGACCATACTTTATCAAGTAACACTCACAAAATTAGGAAAATGAAAAAGGGAAGTCAATTAAAGTACCTTTGAAATTTTCCTTCTTGAGTAACTCAGAAGTAATGAGAAGGGAACTAGTATCATCATCCACCACCAAAATGCTTATTTTTTCAGAAAATTCATTGTCACAACACTCATTTTCTACCTCCATTGATGATCTCCCCCAAAAGAAGAAATCAAAGTTTTATAAAGTTCAATGGTTAAATGATAAGAATTGATTGTAGGTGTTTTGGATGGGTTTTTTTTGTTGAAAGGGAAACACAATTTATAAAGAAAAAATAATTAATGAGCACACTCCACTTTCCTACAATATAATCAGTTCATTTTTTGCACAAAAGTCCACTTAGATTTTCTAACCAAGTTTTGCCACTTCCTTTAGGTAACTTATTTAATTTTTTTCCCCTATTTTGCTATATATATATATATATATATATATATATATATATATATATATTGCTTACCAAGTTTTGTCACTTCCTTTAGGTAACTTATTCAATTTTTTTCCTTTTTTGCTATATATATATATATATATATATATATATATATATATATATATATTTGCACAAAAATCTACTTAGATTTGCTTACCAAATTTTGCCACTTCCTTTAAGCAACTTAATTATTTCTTTACCTTTTTTGCTCTAATAATTATAGTCAACTTTTGACTATAAATAAAAGTTACATTAACTTACCATGACATTAGTCAAAATTAATAAGTAAGAAGTATGATTTAAATAATTAATATTTCATATATTAATTTTGCTTCCAAATTTTTAATAATCATACAATAATAACTATATATTATCTTTTCTATAATTATTGTATCTATCTTTAGATAATTATTTTTTAAAATTAATAACTTACCGTCGATCTTTCAATTTATTTTTTTGAGTTAATATTTTTAAAATGGGAAAGAGAAAAGTTTTTAAAAATATTTTTAAAAAAGAAGTTCAGTGTTGATATAGGAAAAATATTTTTTTAATGAGTTAAGTAGATTTTTTGCTCAAAAATCTACTTAGATTTCCTTTAAGCTACTTATTTATTTCTTTACCTTTTTTTGCTCTAATAATTATAGTCAACTGACTATAAATAAAAGCTACAATAACTTACCATGACAATTGACATAAGTCAAAATTAATAAGATTTAATTGATTAAAGTAGTTAGAGCTGTTAATATGGGCTGAGTCATTTTATCTGGGCCAATTTATACAGGCTTTGCAATTTGATGGATCAGGCCGGACTAGCTCATTTTTTATGTGGGCCAAAAAATGGTCGGTCAGCCCACAAGTGTGTGGGCTACGGGCTTTGCCGGGCTAACTCTTTTTTCTTAAAAATATATTTTTTATAATTTTTTTAAATTAAATTATAATTTAAAAATATTATCATAAATATCGACTAGTGTTACTACTTATTAATCAAACACACAAATAAAATTATCTATATAATATTTATCAAGTTTGATTTCAAGTAAAAACATAAATAGCTAAATAGAAATATTTAGCCTAATTGTTTTCCAATGATCATAATAAAACACAAAAACTATGATAATATTCCATAGGTTATGGCCTATGCAGTGATTCCCTAGAAATTTTAGAAACTTTATTTTATGTAGTACATATTTTATAAACATAATTTGTATTTTAAATTGTAATATTTCAAACTTTAAACAGATTTTGAGTGTAGACTCCTGTTATTTTTAATACTCTATTTTATTTTTATTTATTTATTTATTTAGCCCACGGGTCGGCCCTATCCATATTTCTCAAGCCCCACAAATCGACAGGCTTATTCAGGCTGGGTTAAAAAGCTCTTTTCTTAAATAGACTCCAAAAATCGTAATCCAGCCCTATCAAATCACGGGTTAAGCCAGGTTGACCCAACGGGCCTAACCCATATTGACGGGTGACGGCTCTAAAAGTAAGGCTCTAACTATGTATGATTTAAATAATTAATATTTCATATATTAATTTTGCTTCCAAATTTTTTAATAATCACACAATAATAAGTATATATTATCTTTTCTATAATTATTGTATCTATCTTCCGATTATTATTTTTTAAAATTAATAACTTACCGTCGATCTTTCAATGTTTTTTGAGTTAATATTTTTAAATGGGAAAACGAAAAGTTAAAAAAAAATATTTTTTTAATAGAAGTTCAGTGTTGAAATAGGAAAAATATGTTGTAGTACAAATTAAAAATTTGTTAAAAAGGATGAAAAGAGTTGTTTAAGAAGAAGGAATTAATTATCTAATTATGATTAGGACCTTATTTTAGTTAGTTAAATTTTAACTATTAATTTTAACTCTGTGAAAAGGAATATACATATTCATAGAGTTAATTTAGCTTAATTAGTTCTTAAATTCAATTTTAGTTCATAGTGATATACTACCCCCCCCCCCCCCCTCCCTCCTTTTTTTTTTTTAACTTGTTCACACATATGAATATGAGGAAGAGATCGTCCGTTTTCGATATACAAACTTCAACGGCAGTAGGAGAACGCTTTCTATTCGACAAATAATGCATTTTCCTCTTTGAGGGTTAATTATATCAATTTTTGGCTAAAACTTCAAGATGAATTTTTTTAATATTTAATACGAAAAGAATTGCAATTTACAGTATTTTTCTATAATTTTTTAATATCTAATTTTTATTTTAAACATCAAATTTATCTTTGAAAATTAGTCAAATTGACTAAAAAAAATGCAATGTAACAACTAAAAAGGAATGGAGAGAATAATAACTCACTCATGATTTATAAGGAAAAAAAGAAAAGAAGAAAGAAGAGTGATTTGGATATCTATTTAATTTGGTTTTTTTTAGAGAGATTTGGATATCTAATTTAAAATTAAAAAGAGAATTGGAATTACCATTTAATTTTCTTTTGAAAATCACTCATAATTATTTTCCTACCAAAAAGTGTTTTAGAAATTTAGCTCGGATAATATAAGTACAAGAAGTCAAACTATGACTAATTTGTACACGGTGTATTAGAAATATTTACAAAGCTGATGTTTGACTCCTTTTTAAAAATAATAATAATAATAATAATAATAATATATTATTAATTAAAGGGAAAAGGGTCTGATTTACCCCTTAACTTTATGATTTGGAGCTGATATACCCTCCGTTTAAAAAATGGCTCATTTATGCCCCTGCCGTTATAGAAATGGCCCATATATGCCCTTTTATTTAACAGACCAATATTTAATAAATTAAAATTTCAATTTTTATGATTTAATTTGAGAAAATGCCACATGGCTCTTAAAATACCCCACCCAATAACTTTTCACCAACCCGACCCAATTGAAAACAAGAAAACCCCACCCACTTAAATAAACTTTAACCCATTTAATTCTATGGTCTCCACTCTCCACGCTCAACAAGAAGAAAAATCAAAATGTTGTTAGGTTTCGGTGAGCTCTAAATTGGCGTCAATTAGTCTCAATATCGTTCAAAATCTTATGTAAGTTTCGATTACTTTCTTCTCTTTTCTTTTAAGGACCTTTGGTGTTAGAGTTATAGGGTAAATTTGTTCTTGATATTCTTTGCTTGAAGTGATATTCTTATGTGTTTTATGTTGTCCATTTAATGATGCAGGAAATGGGCATATTGAATTGGTTAAATTGTTTCTGCCGATAGGTATAGACGTTGATTTGCGAAGTGATGTTGATGATGGAACACCATTAATATGCGTTGTAGACCGCAGCCAGGAAGATGCTATTACGGTTTTGCTAGAACACCATGCTAATTTTGATGCTCAAATAGGAGATGATAATATGTGTCCTCTGCTAGCAGTTGCGGCAGTCGATTCTTTCGTTGTGTGGTAAAGACAGGGGATACTGTCAGTGATAATTACATGATAATACATCTTGCAGCTACAAGTGAAAATTGAGAGTCTACTGGAGTTTTATTGGCCATCACACCACATATTTAGAGTGTTCGCGAACGAACTGTGGACGAGTCATTGCGTTTATGAAATCTTAAAATTCGAGAGAAAAGTTTGAAGTTATTTTACATTCAGTTGCTTAGTTGGGTTCTTTTCTTCACTCACTGAGGCAAAAAGTTTGTAAAATTTGGAAATATAGTAGTACTTTGTAGGATCATATCTTTTCTGGGAATTTAAATGCTAGATTCCAAGGCCATATTATGCGACTAAACTTTTCATCTCACTTGCAGTTTTGTGACTTATGTGTAATTAACTTTTGTATTGATTTATGACAACTTTTGATTCACCTTATTTGGTCTTGTGTAGTGATTTTGCCAACTTCTGTATTATTTAGTAATGAAAGAGAATCAAAAGCTCGAGGTAAAATAATAGAGAATCATCAATGACTCCTTGACATTCCACGTTGAATCATCTGTGAGCTATCTACTAGTTCAAAGAAGTTCGTGAACAATGCTAATTTTAGTGATTTGGTAATTTGCCATCACAGTTGCCCTAGATTTGTTTCTGTTCCTTTGAGGTACGCGTGTGAATTCTTGCTACAAGTTTTCAGTGTTCAGATCAATAAAGAAGTGGAAATGGCAGCTCAACTTAAGGAAAAACAAATACTGCAAACTCAAACTGTTCTGTGTGGCATGCTTCTAAGAGATGCTCCCATGGGGATTGTTACTCAGTCCCCTAATGTTATGGACCTTGTAAAGTGTGACGGGGTTGCACTTTATTATAGGAACAAACTTTGGTTGCATGGTGTTACCCCTACGGAGTCCCAAATCAGAGATATAGCTGAATGGCTTAATGAATCTCATGGTGATAGTACAGGTTTAAACACTGATAGCCTCGTGGAAGCTGGCTACCCAGGTGCTTCTACCAATCAAAGCACATAAATTTACTCTCTCGCACAAAATACAATCAACAATAATTACACCAGATGCAATAGAATATAATTCTCAATTTTTATAAAATTATCTTAACACAGTTACCAGCAAAAGAAGATTAACCTTTTGGTGGTTAAACCAACCACGAATATCTATTATATGGTTAGCAACAAAAGAAATTGTTTGGATTTACATCATATAATACTATCCAAAATAACCACCTAATGTCAAAAAATGATCAACCACACAACGACTTCTAAACTAGATCATCATTAGTATCCACGGGCCATTTGTTTCACTCTTTTCTTCTTTACTTCAGCTTATAACTGATCAGTCCTGACTGCTTTCTTGCCCTTCCAAGTTGTCTTCTTTGGTGAATATGGTAGATCCGAAGGGGTCAAGATTCCTCTTGCATCCCCTTTAAAAACAATCTTCCTGCTTCCTATTCCTTCAAATATTCGAGACCTTTTTTCCATCCTTATTTCTGTCTCAGAAATTACCATTGGTCGCAATGTTGGATCTTCTTCATTCCCGATCTCAGGACCATAGGCAGTCAACCGTTGTGTCTGAAATTGTTGGTGTGAAGCTTCTGTCTCATACTCTACAGTAGAGTTTTTTCCTGCTCGACTCCTCGACTTTTGACTGCTTGTTTTCTTATTTCTTTCATGCGAACTTTCACCGTCTTCATGGTCCTTCAACCCAAAAAAATTGTTGTGATTGACAAAAACGAACACCTTTTAACTAAAAGAAAATATTAAGAGAGATTACCTTATAACATCCCTTAGCATTGTGATTAAAATCACCACACTTGTTGCATCTCATTATAGTTCCTTTTCTTGACTGCTTCCATGCCCCCTTTCTCAAACTTGCCTCATCAGTTTTTCTATTTCTTTTCATCTTGGGTCTGCCAACAAGTTTTACCATTTTCGGAGGTTCCATTGCTTGAGCAGGGTCGATTTTCCAGAATTGAGAACCCCTAACTGGTTGCAACTTGTGCTTGTATGTTAACAAATAAGCCTCTTTTCTGTACCAGTAATGAACCTCTTCCAATTGTTCAGTTTTTTTATGCAAAAGTGCCTTGATGGTATGGTGACATGGTATTCCACCCAAGTCCCATAATCTACAAGTGCATTTCTTCAACTCCAAATTCACTGTATGTGTGTCTGTGTCTCCATCTTTCACTTCATAACCATAATCTCCATTGAACTCAACTATACAATTGGTAGCCATTAATCGATAGTCATTGTACAATTTCATAGCCGTTGGACTGATATCATTTTGCCATTTTCTGCCCATTTTTTCATTTTTCACCAACATATTCATTACATTCACTCTAATTTCCTCCAGCATTTTAATGATTGGTTTTTGTCTAGCTTCAAGTATCCAACTGTTAAAAGACTCGGTGAAGTTATTGTCTACCATTAGATTCTTACATTGAGTATCAAAATATGCCCTACACCATTTAATTACAGGAAAATGAAGAAGATCACTAGCTGAATCTTCATCCACATTTCCTAACACCTTCAAAGTGTCTTTGAATTCTTCTTCATAGGTACTCCATGCACACCACCACATCAATTTTTTCTCTTCACCACTCCGCCATTTCTTGCACCAGTTAGATTCTATATGCCTCACACAGAACCTATGGTGTGCTTCTGGAACAACATTAGCTACAGCATCCAACAGGCCTTAAAAATCGAAAATAAAAAAATGACAGTAAGAAAAAAGATAAAGAAAAGGCAATAAGTAAGAAAAAAAAATTAAAGCTACCTTTTGCATATCAGACATAAATGTCACAATTTCACCATTTTTCAGCTCCAACGAAATCCTCAACAACTGAATAAACCATGTCCATGTTCCTGTGTTTTCCTTTTCCACCACCGCCCAAGCTATTGGGTAAAAATGATTCATTGAGTCTTGCCCAACAGCTACTAATAGTTGCCCCTTGCATTTTCCTTTGAGAAATGTTCCATCTAAACCAATTATAGGTCTCAAACTTTTCCATCCATCCTTCAAAGCCTTGAAGCAAATGTACATTCTCAAAAACCTTCTTATGCCTTGTTCAAGTGCATCTTTAGAGATATTAATTACCACATCAGATCCTGGATTTGATTGTCTAAGTTCTTGACCATAAGCTTCAAGCCTATTGTAGTCATCTTTGAAACTGCCTTCCAACTTATCAAGAGCCATTGTTTTGGCTCTTTTTAGTTTGGATCTTGAGACATTCAACTTGAATTTTTTTTCAAGAATTCCTCTCATGTCTTTGATAGGGTATTTTGGATTGTTTTGAACTTCATCTTTAAAATAAACAGCCAAGGTATGATAAGTTGCCAATGGATTAACAAAAGAATCACCACAAGTATGCTTAGGCATCAATGTTTTAACCTTAAATGTTGCTGATTTTCCATCCTTAGATATGAGAAGAGTAAAGGGACAACCATCATAACACTCATACCTAATTCTTTTTGTATCACTTTTTTTGTTTTCAACTTCTTTTTGTTAGCCATAGCATAAAAGCTAACAACCTGCCTAGCTTCTTGAATAGTCTTAAAGGTCATACCCATTTCTAATTCCTTAAACTTTTCAAGTCCATCACATACAACTCTCTCTTTTTCATGTTCATAACGTTGAAGCACTTCAACATTATATTCAACAATTTCACAGTTGTTACCCATTTCATAAAGAGTATCATCCTCCACATCACTATAATCACAATCAGTAGCAACTTCAACGTCCACAGAATATGATTCAGTATGGTAAATGATATTTGTGGCAAAAACTCTCAATTCATGAGCATCTACAGCATAAAAATTTATTACCTTGAAATCTTTTGAAAATAAGTATTGAAGAGTCTTAATTCCATCATTATCTTCAATTACATAATAAGTACCAGATGGACCAGTGACCAACAATTGTTGAACTTCCTTAAATCCAAATTTGGAAGTAAAAGCTTCACACAAATCATCATAACAAACTAAACAAGTATTATAATACCAGGTGTGCTGAAATTTTATATTGTATCCCAGCTTTGGGGAAATTACCCAATTGCCCCCATAGTTGAAAACAATATCCACTTCTTCAATCATCCTTCAAAATGACACCTGCAAGAAGCAAATAAATTAGACATAGGGACCACCTTAGCATTTAACACCAACCAACTGAAAAATGAATTTTAAAATATTAAAGAGACAATAACTATTTGGGGACCAACAAAGATTCCATCTTTGCATACAAAGAGATAAACTCATGTATTAAAGTAAGAAAATAAACCTTCCATGGACAGAATGTCAACGGAAAAAAACAAAGGTAAACTCAGTTACACTTTTCTCACATTTTATCCTATATTTTTAACACCAAAGATCCTTAAAAGTAAGGGAAGAAAATAATCGAAACTTACCTAAGATTTTGAACAATATTGAGACTGATTGACACCAGTTTAGAGCTCACTGAAACCCTAACAAGTTTTTGATTTTTTTTTATGTCAAGTGTGGAGAGTGGAGACCATAGAATGAAATGGGCTAGGTTTATTTAAGTGGGTCGGGTATTCTTGTTTCCAATTGGGTCGGGTTGGTGAAAAGTTATTGGGTGGGGTATTTTAAGAGCCACGTGGCATTTTCTCAAATTAAAGCATACAAAAATGAATTTTTAATTTATTAAATATTGGTCTGTTAAGTAAAAGGGCATATATGAGCCATTTCTATAACGACAGGGACATATATGGGCCATTTTTTAAACGAAGGGTATATCAGCTCCAAATCATAAAGTTTAGGGGTAAATCAGGCCCTTTTCCCTTAATTAAATTAAAATTGAGTATATCATAAGTTAAAGATGGAGATTTAATATATATTTATTGCATCAAACATAGAGTTCGAAGCCTGTGCTAGGGCACATTGATTCACTAATCTTTTATCAAAAGACAAAGAAATAGAAGTAAAGTCACATATGAATAATTTATAATTATGAATAGATTTTTTCAACGATTGTTTGATCAAAAGGTTGTTAATCTCTATAATCATTGGTGTTGATGTAAGATTATCCTTTATCAAACTTAGTAGGAGTGTTAAATAGATGGATCGAAACAAAATGAATTGAATTGCAATTTATCCATTCAGATATAGATAAAAATAAATTTACTTAGGAATAATTGGATAAAATGGTCTTAACCTTCTTTTACCCCTTTTCATTCAATTTTTCAATTATTTTTTTCTATTTTACTTCCTCTTGCCTATTTATGTTTAGGATATTTAAAATATATTTTTAATGTATATCTATGAATGATGAATAAATGCACACTAGACTTACGCACTCAAATAAATAAAATAAAATAATATTTCAAAAATTAAATTTTATATAGCATGAAAATTATATAGGATGAAAATTAAAGATTGTGGAGAATAAATGGATCTTCCGCATTAAGGGCAAACCTGATGGATCAATTGAACGGTACAAGGCTCGCCTTGTTGCCAAAGGTTTCACTCAACAACCTGGAATCGATTATGTTGATACTTTCAGTTTGGTTGTCAAACCAACAACCATTCGAACAATACTTGCCATCGCCACACAAAACAAGTGGCCACACCATCAACTAGACATAAACAATGCTTTTCTACAAGGTACACTGACTGAGGAAGTCTTTATGAAACAACCGAAAGGTTTTGAGAATCCTGATTACCCAAACTATGTATGCAAACTAAACAAAGCCATATATGGTCTCAAACAAGCACCCCGTGCTTGGTACACTGAGCTCACGAATTTTCTCATTTCTACTAGATTTCGCATGACTCATTCTGATCACTCTTTATTTACCTTACACTCTCATAACACTGTCATTTTCTTGCTTGTGTATGTAGATGATATTGTTATTACAGGAAATGACTTGCAAACTAGTAACAACATTAAGAGCGCACTCTCCAACCATTTTTCATTCAAAGACCTTGGACCACTACATTTTTTCCTAGGCATTGAAGTCCCTCCACAATCAGCTGGATTATTTCTTTCTCAAACCAAGTACATAATGGACATCTTGCAGGAGTTCTCTATGCAGGACTGCCAGAGTGTTTCTACACCATTATCCACCACGATTTCACTTAGGTTGAATGATGGCTCCCCTCCCACAGATGCAAAACAATATCAAAGTGCAATTGGCAAGCTCCAGTATCTTGCATTTACTAGACCAGACATAAGCTTTGTTGTTAATAAGCTCTCCCAATTTATACATCAACCATCTCACACACACTGGCAAGCAGTGAAACGTCTCTTTTGATATCTTAAATTAACTATCCATCATGGACTTTTTTTTCACCATGGATCTAATGTTGCCCTTCATGTTTATACCGATGCAGATTGGGCAGGGGACTACAGTGATCGTACCTCTACTTCTGCTTATGTTATCTATCTTGACCTAACACCAATCAGTTGGTCATCAAAGAGACAAAGAACAGTCACCCGATCTTTAACTGAGGTTGAGTATCGTGTTGTTGCTCATACTGTTGCAGAAATAAATTGGCTTACCAATCTTCTCAAAGAGCTTCGTATCTCTCTTGATAATGTACCAACTATCTACTGCGACAACATTGGCACCACCTACTTGTGCCGAAATCCAGTTTTCCACAATAGAATGAAGCACATAGCCATTGATTTCCATTTTGTCAAGGACCAAGTCCAACGTCAACAACTCCGGATAGTACATGTTCACTCAGCTGATCAGCTAGCTGACATACTTACGAAATCTTTATCCAAAGCCCAAATTCAATGGGTTGTCTCCAAGTTAGGGGTCGTTTCACCACCCACTAACTTGCGGGGGCATCTAAATTAAGATGGAATATTTTTCATATCAGTATCATATATTCTGATTTCATTATTGTAAATTCTCTGATTCTTTACCTTCAATTACTTGATAGGATTCATTAGTTTTACTGATAATGTGGGATCTTTTACCACATAATTCTTTTGTATTTAAACAATACATTGTATCAATGAAAGACACAAAACATTTCTCATGTATTTTGCTCCTTTACTAATCACATGAATCTCATAAATAGTGGATATGTTTTTCTTAAGTTTATATGATATTATTTTTTGTTTATGGAATTTCATGAAAATGAAATTCTTTATTAAATATTAAATTATATTTTATTCTAAATCTCTAAAGAACAACTACGAATAACTGAAAAAAGAAATCGACAAGCACATTTGCAATTACAACCACAACTTCTCTAAATCATACACTACATACTTCCTTTTTCGAATATTGTTAAATCTAGAAACGAACTACCGAATTACTAAATTATTGTTGTGATTTTTAAAATTATTATGTTATGTATTGTATTGTTATCTTGTATTTAAATTATTACATTATGTATTGTATTTTTAAATTAAAATTTGTATTTAAATTTTGTGCATTCTTCATAGTGAAAATTAATAATAACATCAAATTGTATCACAAAATGATGAAAGTTAAAAAATATATATATTATTAATTTGAGATGAAAGTAGTATATATTAAATAATATATTTTTTAAATGTATATATTACATTTTAAAAGAATTACAAATATTAGAGATTTAATTAAAAGTCTTATATGAAAAATAATATGTTAATTACAATAATAATATAATATTCAAAAAGTAAAATAGAGAGTATGAATACTAGTTTTCCAAACTATTCAACTCTCCATAATTGGAGAGTAGAGGGTAAAATAGAGAGTGCTTGGAGAGGGCATTCTCTATTTTACTCTCCAAATATAGAGAATGGAGAGTAAAATAGAGTAGGATTGGAGATGGTCTTATCCAACCAGAATCAACGAATTTTCTAGTATAGAAGGATTCCCCCAAAAACATGACTATATTGTTGTATTTACCATCTAAGAGCTTAACATGATAATTGTTAAATTATTTCCATTCTTCAAAACTCTTCGATGACTTATTCGCTACCTTGCTTGAAAAATAGCTCCACGAAAATGAAGAACCAGAATAACGTTTAATATTCTTTCGGGATGACTGTTCAGATAGGAGTATTTATTCCTCTGTTTGAATTAACTTGAGTGTGTGAATCATACAAGGAGTCCGAAAGTTGGTGTTGCAGTTTAATCAATCAACTTCAAACCACTGGTTAGTTGTTCATACAATAGCCACAGGAGAACACCAATTATAGTGTCTCTAACCAGGTTTCCAAAGATGGTAGTTGTCCAGCCAGAGAGTCCCCCTGAAGGACTCTTCCCAGCTAGATCTCGAAAACGCAAGTTTCCTTGATCAGACACCAAGGAATATATTACTCCATTCATGTGACCTTTCCCAATGATTCCGACAACTTGCTTACAGTTGTTCACAGCTTTGCTCCTCTTCAGAGACCAAGCAAGAAACTAAAGGAACAATCGCAAATAAAACAGGAAAGATCATCACTAGCAAAAGGGGAAAGAAAAAGGTTTGATCTAAATGGTTTTAAAATCAATAGAAAGCGGCCAAATAATTAATATTATAGATCCCAGTTATTTATATCCTCTCCAACGAACATGAAAGACAAGATCGATAAATCAGTGAAATGGCAGTTCTCTTTTCAATTTGATCCTGAAAACACCGTGTCCATTTTTTGCCATGATATCCATCAGTAAAAAGGCTGTTTCCAATGAAGCATTCGTTCTGAGTTACTTGAGACTGTTCATGAGGGAAGAGCAACTAACCGTGTCACGTTCATGTAGGAGTGGCTGCAGAAGTGATGGATATGAAAAGCTTAATTTCTCATACAGCTGAAAGCTACTATCATCAGAACTTGATTCCTGCCACAACATAGAAAAGAATGAAAATAGAATCAAGAATAACTAACAAGGTAGAGGGCACCATATTGGATAGAATGGCACTGCATGTATAGTTATCAGCATTAGTTTCCCCCTGAAGAGAGCAGACAACAGGCAAAGCTCTTAAAATAGAGTAATAGTAGACAAAAGGAAGGTTAGATAAGGTGTTGGCTGGAAGGGGAGGACTGGTCCTTCAGGCATCTGAACGCTAAATCATTTCTGAAGTAGGCAATGTCATGACAGAACATGCACCAATTAATCCATTTTGTAATTGCTATAGCATTTAAGACAATACGGATGACAAACCATGTATAATGATGCCACTTAGGTTTTGTCAGACTATTAATTTGCTAACTGAGGTCCTATACAATTAAGAGGTAATGCTTGAAAAAGTTGACGAGTAACAATCATCAGTAGTATTCAGAAAGACTCATAGATACGAGAAGCAAACCTTCAATGCCTTTGTTGATGGTTCAGCGGATGAGGTTATTCCACCAAAGACAGAGAGTAGAAGGCTCGTCTTCTCTTTCCATTTTAGTGAAGTCCATGCTCGTTCAAGCTGACAACAGAAGTTAATAATAATAAACTTTCGAGCATTACATGTAACTCTGTAAGACCAAATTGTGCATCTCATAGATGCACTTGAGAGAAACAAGAAGTATCAAATAGATTAATTTGTCTTGCTTTGCATGCAAGACCAGGTAGTCCATCTAATACATAAAGGAGAAGTCATCAGAATTGTTCTTTCTAGAAATCGAAAAGTAACTTTACCACTTCATAAAATCCAAAAGTATCCTAGGAAAGGAAATTTACATTGGACTAAGTGTAAGTGCAGCATACAGTTATTTCTATTGGCCGATCCCCCAATACAATTTGAGCACCAGTATCCTCAGCAGCCTTTCGAGCAGCACGGAACTGCAAACAGAAACAGAAAACTTCACTAAGTCTTTGGAACTATCTGAAGTGTAAATTAGGAACATCTTCCACAGTCCACAGAACTACCTCATCTCCAAAAGGCCGATTAGCACTTGAAGACATTTTTGAAGAGAAAAGTGCCAGCAAGATGCGTAATGCTAGAGCAGTTTGACCCCCTATCGCATCAAATAGCTAGCTTGATAAATCATACTCCGGAAGCATACATAGCATATAAAGTTAAAGGTTAGTAATTACCCAAGTTAATGCTACGACCAACAGCACCGAAAAACCCAGTTCCACTCAAAGAGAACATGTTTGATTTTAAGGGCTGATTGAGATCAATTTCGCCAGAAGTGTACATGATGCCAGCCCTGAACTCTGCAACAAGTGAAGTTAAACAAAAATGGAGATTGAACAAGTTCATAATCACACCTGTAATGAATCAATTGGTAACTAGAAGGGGCAAAAATGGCAGAGTCATAGCTCACGGGGACGCTACGGTAACCCCATAAGAGCAGCTTTTGAGGATGTGATTATTTCAACAAAAGAAAATCAGTTATTCATTCTCGCAATTATACAAACAGTTGGAAGGCAAACCAAATTTAAAATTTTGTTCAGAGATAGCTACTTGCCTGCTTCTGCAAAGCTCCACAACCACATTCTCCGGCTTGACAGTACGGATGACCCTTTCAACATCCACAGCCGATTGCATAGAAAGATGGTTCGTTCCAATCAGCCAAATAGCCTCTGGCTCAACAAACTCGGTTCTCCACGATGGAACAGGTCCAAATTGGTTCTTCTTGATGAGAAACAGAGTTCCATTATCAGCCAAATCGAGCAATTCGGGATGGGTTTGTTCAATAGCATCCCGAGAGGTGCTGAAATATTCATTCTTGAAATTGAAGTTAGGTGGTGGTGGCTTTATGGCAACTCTGCATTGATAAAATTTAGTTCTGGGTATGATGAATTTAGAGTGAGGTGGGGCGACTGGGAAAGGAGAAGTGAGGATTCTCATGGCCGGAGCTAAGAGAGGAAGCAGAAGGAGAAGTGAGAGATAGTCATCACTCATCATCATGTCAAGTGTGGCTCAAATGGATGGCCGGTTTGTGAACAACGGTGTCGCAACGTTGCAACTTTTCATCCTCTGCTTTCCTTTCATCCCTACAAATATCTTCTTCTTTTTTTTAGCTGGTTGATTGACTATTTAATTTTTATTTTGTTGATGAGAATTCGATTCATACCTTATAAGTAATTCTCTCTCAATTTTTTTCTCACTCGACCAAAAAAATAAAAAGAACAAAGAGGTACAAGATTAAATATATTTTTTATTCTTAATTATTTGTCTATTTTTAAAAAATTAATGATTTGACATAATAAATTTATCATTTTATCGTCGTTAATTATGAAATAAATGAATTGAAAATTTAAAATTTTCAACAAGTTCTATCTTTTTCAAATTTTCAAAGTAATTAATTGACGATATAATTAAAAAAATTATATTTTCTTGATTTGTCAAAATAAACAAGTAAAAATGGACAGAAGGTAAAATTTTGATACATTTATCACATTTTTAATTTTAGACTATAAATTTCAAAAGCTTTTTTTTTATTTTTTTAAAACTTTATACCAAGTTAAAATAGGACAAACAAATTAAAACTAAAAAAAAGTTCTATATTTTAACTAGAGACTTAAATTACAGCATGTTTTAATTAATCACTTGAATATATATTAGAGTATTCTTACTAAATACTTTTAGTTCAATTTTTAAAGAAGTTTTTATGTGTATACTGAAGGTTGATTATGGAAAAAGTAAATACTTAAAATATATCACCTAAAGCACATGACATATATTATATGTAATAGTTAACGTATATCTACGTAACTAACACGAAATATATGTAACATATATTATGTAATTAACGTATATTTTCAATATCACCATGTCTCCTTTATTTTCTTCAAGTAACTTTTGACATAAATGACACAAGCAAATTAAGTTGAGTGACTCGACTATTCTATGGTACTAAAGTCAAATTGAGTGGTTTTCATTATAAAAGGTATAGTGACGTAGCAATATTCCATGAAATTAATTTACTTTTTTTTTTTAGTGGAAGTGGGTTGAAAATGCCTCTTCATTATTTGAATTAGTATAAAATTATTTTTCATCCATCTTTGGCCTTTAAATACTTCTGGTGTCAATTTTTTGGTTAAAAAATACTCTTATTTCTAATGGTCCACACTTTTAAGGTGGATCGGAGTAATATTATATCAAATCTCATAGTTTAAGGATATTTAGGTCCTTTTTATTAAAATCATTTGAAATTACTGAATATATGGCTTGATTTTGGGTTCCATAATAAATTAAAAATAAAAAGAAGCAAATTTTAGGAATAGCGAATAAAAATTATATGCGCTCTATAATAGTTTTGTTATTTGCGTTCCATAGCAAACATAGGAGCATCTGATTCGTATAAATCGCAGGCATCTGATTTGTATAAAATCGCAGCGAATATATATATTAATATTGGTTAGATAACTGTATAAATGTAACTACTATGCATACGTATCAATGATTGTGTTTGTATTTCTGCATAAATATTGAATTTGTATACAATTGAATCGAGTTAAAACATTTGTATTTGTATATCAAATTTCACTAGCTCTCGTTCTCTGGCTTTATACAAACACAAATTATACAGCATTTGTATAATTTGTGTGTATAAAGCGAAAAAGAGAGAAAGACAAACGAGAACTGGGGAGGGGAATATTTATATTTGTATAATTATAAATGAATAGGACGAAAATATATGTATTTGTATTTGTATATAAAGTTCCCTCTCGCTTTATACAAACACAAACACAATTTACACATTTGTGTTTGTATAAAGTGAGAGTGGCGAGCGAGATTTAGGGGAGAGAGACGAATGGCAAAAAGTTTATTGTGAATTGCAATTAAATGAAACTGTAGCTATAATATTTATTTTGAATTAATAATTTGTTATAATGCACAATTTTTCCAATAAAAAAAGGATTAGCCCTCTGCTCTCTACACTCACTCCCCCCTTCCGTCCCTTCCACTTTTTTTTTCTTGGATCTTGTCTGTTATTTTTTTTTAAAATCAACTTATGACGAAACACGTGAGAAAAAAGAGTAAAATAATGACAACATTCCTACACAAATAAGTAGTTTAATAGAAGGTGATTTAACTAAGCAACTATGTACGTATTATGTTTTTTTTTTTTTGTGTATCCAAAATTCGAAATAAAATAATGAAAATAACACTTTCTCCTATCCCCCTCCCCCTCGCCCCTCCCCCTCCCCACCCAACACACACACTATGATAATAGTATAAACTAAAATAATATGAGCATGTAAGTCAATTCCAAGTTTTAATTCATGATATCCTAATTAAGAATAAAAGATTAAAAGAAAAAATAAAAAGATGGAATAAGCATGACAGTGGGATAATTGCTAGAAATTTTATATTAATGAATAATAATAATAATCTTTTTTTAAGGTGAAAAATTAGATGGGGGCGCGTGTGAATTTTATTTGAATCTCCAATTATGAGTTGGGTTATAATAATTTGGGGTTGATTGAAAATAGGTCAATAGTAACATATCATGAAATTAATAATTTTTTGAATATTATTTTCAAACTTATCAGGTCAAAACATGAATCATATGTAATTTTTATTATTTATCTAAGAAGGATTTCAATTTTGATTAAGCTAGATTAGGTAACATAATAAATAAATATTTATTGATTTAATTTAGGGGGACTTTGTTAAAAATAAAGATAAATATGAGTCAAATGGTTCATATCAATGGTTATTTTGAGCAAAAATGTTGACGTATTTGGAGGATGATAGGTGGATTAAGAGTAGTTTTATACCAATTCAAATAGTTGGGGGCATTTAGGCCCTTCTTCGTTTTATTTTAAAAAAAGAAAGTATTTTCAATGTTATTTTAAACTTTGATATATATATATAATTTCGAACTAGCTTTTGCACACCTCAATTAATTTAAAGGAAATTTATCATCTTCCACCCGTAAATGGTACAAGATTAATTCATCCACCAAAGCTAGGATAGATGACCCTTTTGTTATAATAAAGAAGTCAATTCTTCACACTTTATATATTATGTAGAGTGTAGTCGAGATAAAATTTTGAGTTTATGAATCTTAATTCGAAAAAGAAAAAAAGGTTACTAAGTTTTATCATAAATTATTTATATACATGAAGTAAATTTTTAAATATAAATACAAAATATATTTCATATGCCAAATCCTTAGGCGCAAAAGCTAGCTCTATCGCTGATTATGTCCAATCAAATAATATCACACAATCAAGATGCAGAATGTATGATTTTATAAAAATAAATATCAAAATTTAACATTATAATTAAAATAATCATTGAATAGTTATTTCCGCATAGTGAATCAATCAACAAATTTAGGGGTGTTCAAAAATTGAATCGACCGATAAATCGAACCGAAAAAAGTGTTATTGGTTATTGCAATTGGGTTATTGGGTTAACGATTTTTTAATGATTTTATATTAAAAAAAAATTGGGTTATCGGTTCGGTATTGATTTTAATTATTGAGTTATTGGGTAGACCGATAACCCATTAAGACTATAGTATTTTACTACTTTTACCTATATATACAAAATATTAAATATTAATCTCAACATCTTATTATTTATGTCTGACATTTAACCTTCAATTCATACTTCACTGTGACATTGAGTTCACAACTTCACATTATACAGACCGTCAAATTCTAAAGTAAGAATCTTATTCCTCTTGATTATCTCTTGTGTTACACATGTATAGTTCTTTTTATGTTTGTTATTATTGGTTCTATTTTATTAGCATTTATAAAGTTACGTTATTGTCTTGTCGCGTCAAATTTATTAGAGAAGTCATATATTTGTTTTATAAGCATTTTTTTATTGGTTAAGTCGAAAATCGATAAACAATATCTTATTAGTTTAGCGTATTTAAAAATTGAAAACCAAAAAACCAACCGATGAACACCCCCCTAAACAAAATTGTGGTGGGAAATCTTTAATCATATATTTTAAATTTAAGCTTTTAAGTATAAAAATATTCTATTAGTGAGCGTTTTCTCTTTAAGTAAATTTTATTTGATATAAATTTAAATTAATCAAGATTTCAATAGGTATAAGTGATCGATATCAAACTAAAAAACAAAAAAGTTCCGTACGCAGAAAAAGAAGTACACTCTGCATTTAATTACTCCCTCCGTCCCTTTTTAGTTGTCCACTTTAGAAATGGCACACAGATTAAGGCAACAATGATTAGCACAGTGAAGTTACAATTTTACCCTTATGACAACTTTTCACTTCAAAATTACAACCACTTATTTGAATTCAAGTGAAATAAATTGGAGGAAAACAACATACACTTTTACAATTTTCAAGAAGTGTAAATAAGGGTATAATAGGAAAAAATTTGTTGTCCTTTCTTGATTTGTCAAAATGGACAACTAAAAAAGAAAATATGGACAAGTAAATAGGGACGGAGGGAGTAATTGATTAGATTAGTCAATAGAAGAAAATCTAAAGAAGGGCCAAGAAATATAAGCACGTGGTCCACGCGCTTACGTGTGAAAGGTAGGGTAAAGAATCTTCCCTGTATTTGAAGTTCTATATTAACTGCCACTGAAAAGACCCTAAAAAAGAAACAAAACAAATGTTAGAGACACATCAAAATCACCTCATAACATCGAAAAGTCATTCATTTCTTCCGTTTACTTATATTTATCATATTTTTCGTCATGAATATAAATTCAGTTTTTAAATTTTAAACATTTAAAAATTATACGAAAAATAGTACAAGTTTATAATTTTTCTCATATTATTATGACGAAAAGATATATAAAAAGTATAGATCAAAATTAATATGATTTGACTCTCAAAAAGTGAAATATGTCAGGTAAAACAGAATAGAGATGAAGTATCTTTAAGCTACGTCCTTTAATTTTAAATTAGTACTCTTTAGTTATAGCTTATTAATTTGAATGTTGCTGGGTTTTTTTTTCTGTTAATGTGACGTTTTATTATTAATAAAAATGTATTATATGTCACTTCCGAAGGATGATACTTCGAGCAAAAAATTGATAATCGATGAAGGAAAATGCTTCAATTTTGGACATTTCATTGAGCCCCTCACATTAGGTTTTCAAGAAAGAGGAATGGAATGATCTACTGTCACACAAATATATGCAGACAATACAAATTTACCAATGATTTTTTGATAATACTATCCCTATCATATTTTGGTCTCCAAATACACGTATTTAGCGTGTTCAGATACATATATCTTGAATACAATATGCTAAGAAGATACATCTAATTATGAATATTTAAATATGTAATATAATAAAAACTCATCAATTTAGGAGTAAATCACATATTTTTTCCTGTATTTCTTCTAAAAAGAAAATAAATTATTTTAAATTCCTTACCATTTTTTTCAACCGTAAAAATTTCCCCTATGAATATATATAATCATAACTCGTATACATGTACACTTTATTAAATACATAGATTCTTAACATTTTAATACATTAACACATTGAGGAACAAAAGGTAAAATTTTAATACATTTAACACATTTTTAATTAAAGACTATAAATTTCAAAAGCTCTTTTTAAAAAAAACATTATACCGAGTTAAAATGGGACAAACAAATTAAAACTAAAAAAAGTTATAAATTTTATCTAGAGACTTAAATTACAGCATGTTTTAATTAATCACTTGAATATATATTAGAGTATTCTTACTAAATACTTTTAGTTCAATTTTTAAAGAAGTTTTTATGTGTATACTGAAGGTTGATTATGGAAAAAGTAAATACTTAAAATATATCACCTAAAGCACATGACATATATTATATGTAATAGTTAACGTATATCTACGTAACTAACACGAAATATATGTAACATATATTATGTAATTAACGTATATTTTCAATATCACCATGTCTCCTTTATTTTCTTCAAGTAACTTTTGACATAAATGACACAAGCAAATTAAGTTGAGTGACTCGACTATTCTATGGTACTAAAGTCAAATTGAGTGGTTTTCATTATAAAAGGTATAGTGACATAGCAATATTCCATGAAATTAATTTACTTTTTTTAGTGGAAGAGAGTTGAAAATGCCTCTTCATTATTTGAATTAGTATAAAATTATTTTTCATCCATCTTTCGGCCTTTAAATACTCCTGGTGTCAATTTTTTTGATAAAAAATACTCTTACTTTTAATGGTCCACACTTTTAAGGTGAATCGGAGTAATATTATATCAAATCTCATAGTTTAAGGATATTTAGGTCCATTTTATTAAAATCATTTGAAATTGCTGAATATATGGCTTGATTTTGGGTTCCATAATAAATTAAAAATAAAAAGAAGCAAATTTTAGGATTAGCAAATAAAAAATTATATTAGCGCTCTATAGTTATAATTTTGTTATTTGCGTTTCATAACAAACATAGGAGCATCTGATTCGTATAAATCGCAGGCATCTGATTTGTATAAAATCGCAGCGATTATATATGTATATTGGTTAGATGTATATACGTAACTACTATGCATATGTATCAATGATTGTGTTTGTATTTCTGCATAAATTTTGAATTTGTATACAATTGAATCGAGTTAAAATATTTGTATTTGTATATCAAATTTCTCTAGCTCTCGCTCTCTGGCTTTATACAAAAACAAATTATACAATATTTGTATAATTTGTGTGTATAAAGCGAGAAACAGAGAAACACAAAAGAGAACTGGGGAGGGGAATATTTATATTTGTATAATTATAAGTGAATAAGACGAAAATATATGTATTTGTATTTGTATATAAAGTTCTCTATCGCTTTATAAAAAAACAAACACAATTTACACATTTGTGTTTGTATAGAGTGAGAGTGGCGAGCGAGATTTAGGGGAGATAGACGAATGGCAAAAAGTTTATTATGAATTGGAATTAAATAAAATTATAGGTATAATATTTATTTTGAATTAATAATTTGTTATAATGCACAATTTTTTAAATAAAAAAAAAAATTAGTCCTCTGCTCTCTACACTCACCTCCCCCCTTCCGTCCCTTCAACCTTTTTTTTATTGGATCTTGTCTGTTATTTTTTTTTAAAAAAATCAACTTATGAAGAAACGAGTGAAAAAAGAGAGTAAAATAATGACAACATTCCTACACAAATAAGTAGTTTAATAGAAGGTGATTTAACTAGGCAACTATGTACGTGTTATGTATTTTTTTTTGCGTATCCAAAATTCAAAATAAAATAATGAAAATAACACTTTCTCCTATCACCCCTCCCCACCCCCCCACCCCAACACACACACTATGATAATAGTACAAACTAAAAGAATATGAGCATTTAAGTCAATTTCAAGTTTTAATTCATGATATCCTAATTAAGAATAAAAGATTAAAAGAAAGAATAAAAAGAGGGAATAAGCATGACAGTGGGATAATTGCTAGAAATTTTATATTAATGAATAATAATAATAATCTTTTTTTAAGGTGAAAAATTAGATGGGGCGCATGTGAATTTTATTTGAATCTCCAATCATGAGTTGGGTTATAATAATTTGGGGTTGATTGAAAATAGGTCAATAGTAACATATCATGAAATTAATAATTTTTTGAATATTATTTTCAAGCTTATCAGGTCAAAACATGAATCATATGTAGTTTTTATTATTTATCTGAGAAGGATTTCAATTTTGATTAGCTAGATTAGGTAACATAATAAATAAATATTTATTGATTTAATTTAGGGGGACTTTGTTGAAAATAAAGATAAATATGAGTCAAATGGTTCATATCAATGGTTATTTTGAGCACAAATGTTGACGTATTTGGAGGATGATAGGTCGATTAAGAGTAGTTTTATACCAATTCAAATAGTTGAGGGGTATTTCGGCCCTTCTTCATTTAAAAAAAAAAGAAAAAGTATTTTCAATGTTATTTTAAACTTTGATATATATATAATTTCGAACCAACTTTTGAACACCTCAATTAATTTAAAAGAAATTTATCATCTTCCACCCGTAAATGGTACCAGATTAATTCATCCACCAAAGCTAGGATAGATGACCCTTTTGTTATAATAAAGAAATCAATTCTTCACACTTTATATATTATGTAGAGTGTAGTCGAGATAAAATTTTGAGTTTATGAATCTTAATTCGTAAAAGAAAAAAAGGTTACTAAGTTTTATCATAAATTATTTGTATACATGAAGTAAATTTTTAAATATAAATACAAAATATATTTCATATGTCAAATCCTTAGGCGCAAAAGCTAGCTCTATCGTTGATTATGTCCAATCAAATAATATCACACAATCAAAATGCAGAATGTATGATTTTATAAATATAAATATAAAAATTTAACATTACAACTAAAATAATCATTGAATAGTTATTTCCGCATAGTGAATCAATCAACAAAATTAGGGGTGTTCAAAAATTGAATCGACCTATAAATCGAACCGAAAAAAGTGTTATTGGTTATTGCAATTGGGTTATTGGGTTAATGATTTTTTAATGATTTTATAAAAAAAATAAAATTGGGTTATCGGTTCGGTATTGATTTTAATTATTGAGTTATTGGGTAGACCGATAACCCATTAAGACTATAGTATTTTACTACTTTTACCTATATATACAAAATATTAAATATTAATCTCAATATCTTATTATTTATGTCTGACATTTAACCTTCAATTCATACTTCACTGTGACATTGAGTTCACAACTTCACATTATACAGACCGTCAAAATCTAGAGTAAGAATCTTATTCCTCTTGATTTTCTCTTTGTGTTACACATGTATAGTTCTTTTTATGTTTGTTATCATTGTTTCTATTTTATTAGCATTTATAAAGTTACGTTATTGTCTTGTCACGTCAAATTTATTAGAGAAGCCATATATTTGTTTTATAAGAATTTTCTTATTGGTTAGGTCGAAAATCGAACCGTTAAGGATCAAGCCGAAAATTGATAAAAATATCTTATTAGTTTAGCGTATTTAAAAATTGAAAACTAATAAACGGACCAATGAACACCCCCTAAACAAAATTGTGGTGGGAAATATTTAATCATATATTTTAAATTTAAGCTTTTAAGTATAAAAATATTCTATTAGTGAGCGTTTTCTCTTTAAGTAAATTTTATTTGATATAAATTTAAATTAATCAAGATTTCAATAGGTATAAGCGATCGATATCAAACTAAAAAACAAAAAAGTTCCGTACGCAGAAAAAGAAGTACACTCTGCATTTAATTAATTGATTAGATTAGTCAATAGAAGAAAATCTAAAGAAGGGCCAAGATATATAAGCACGTGGTCCACGCGCTTACGTGTGAAAGGTAGGGTAAAGAATCTTCCCTGTATTTGAAGTTCTATATTAACTGCCACTGAAAAGACCCTAAAAAAGAAACAAAACAAATGTTAGAGACACAACAAAATCACCTCATAACATCGAAAAGTCATTCATTTCTTCCGTTTACTTATATTTATCATATTTTTCATCATGAATATAAATTCAGTTTTTAAATTTTAAACATTTAAAAATTATACAAAAAATAATATAAGTTTATAATTTTTCTCATATTATTATGACGAAAAGATATATAAAAAGTATAGATCAAAATTAATATAATTTGATTCTCAAAAAGTGAAATATGTCAGGTAAAAAAGAATAGAGATGAAGTATCTTTAAGCTACGTCCTTTAATTTTAAATTAATACTCTTTAGGAATAGCTTATTAATTTGAATGTTGCTGGGTTTTATTTTCTGTTAGTGTGACATTTTATTATTAATAAAAATGTATCATATGTCACTTCCGAAGTATGATACTTCGAGCAAAAAGTTGATAATCGATGAAGGAAAATGCTTCAATTTTGGACATTTCATTCAGCCCCTCACATTAGGTTTTCAAGAAAGAAGAATGGCATGATCTACCATCACACAAATCTATGCAGACAATACAAATTTACCAATGATTTTTTGATAATACTATCCCTATCATATTTTGGTCTGCAAATACATGTATTTGACGCGTTCAGATACATGTATCTTGAATACAATATGCTAAGAAGATACATCTAATTATGATTATTTAAATATGTAATATAATAAAAACTCAACAATTTAGGAGTAAATCACATATTTTTTCTTGAATTTCTTCTAAAAAGAAAATAAATTATTTTAAATTCCTTACCATTTTTTTCAACCGTAAAAATTTCCCCTATGAATATATATAATCATAACTCGTATACATGTACACTTTATTAAATACATAGATTCTTAATTAGATAATGTGTATATTTTGTTAGATACATATTTTGACTACCGACTTTTTTCCTCTTCACTTCGTCTCTCTCCCCTCTCCGGCTAGTGACCAACGTCCAACCCCCACCCCCAACCCATCTCAAATTTATTTTAAACTCTTCCCTAGGAGCTCCCACATTATGCTTTCTTGGGGATTCGAACTCACAACCTTAAGGTTGTAAGTAAGGAGTGCTTACCATCAGATCAACTCTCTCTTGTCTCTCATTTTTAATTTATTTTCTACTTCATTCACTTCTTTCAAATTTAACTTTTGTAGATATAATATATTATATGATTATTTATACACATATACAAGTGCATGAAATTTACCACCCACAATTCATTCAAATGTAGATTATATTTTAATTAAATTGTATATTTTTTAACATATCTTTAAATATATTCAGTACGATTCTGTTATTTATTCAGTTATTTTTATAAATTTCAAAAAAATATATAGTACAATTATAAATTTAAATAAAATTGAACTTTTGATTTTATTTAAAAAATTGAATAATCGGTTCAATTCGGTTAGTAAATCAATTGTTTTGTAAAAAAAAATCATCGATACCCATAACTATAGTACTTCATCATAATATATTTGAAATCCTAGGTTGTTCGTTTCTTTCATTCGTGCTTTCATTTTTTTTGTTTATTTCGATTTTCACACTGATGGAAAAGTTAATAGAAATTCATGAAATATTTCACACATTTGCAAAGTCTAAGTTTGTAAGTCGATGTTATCTCTGTATAGTTGATCTACATGCATTTGTGAAATTACTATTAAATAACTACATATTTTTAGACAGAAGCAAATAGATCGACTTAGTCTATACAGTTTATCAATCACAAATTAATAGACACGCACAAAAATTAGCACTAAGACTTGAGAAATTATTATTTTTATCGTCTTTATCGATGAAAGTGTATCAAATAAAAACAAAAGTGTTAAACCAACAAATATTAGTGATCTAGTGGCAGAATCGTACCCCACTCACGATACTTATAACCTAGATTGTATTTTTGAAATGATGCATAATTGTGTAATTTAAGAAATTCATGAATTGAACCTTTTCATTTTTACAAAATGGACCGAATTCGTTGATTGTAATATTTTCCCTTGCCAATTAACGAAAGGACTCTGTCTATTTTTTATGAAACACTTATATTATTCTTTTTGTAAGTTGTCACTTGTAATTATGAACAATTGTAGCAAAAAAAATTGTATTTAGCTTTGAATTTTTTTCGTAGTAAATAGTTGAATTATTCACTACAAATTTTAAGTCGTCGCTATTTAACACCTTACATATTTCGTGACAATTTTTTTGTTGTCACTGAATCACAGATTGTTTAGAGACAATAAAATCTTTGTCACCAATTATTTATACTATTAGTGACGAAAATAAATATCATAATTAAAATTAAATTCTTATAGCTAAAACTTATAATATTTAACTACGAATTCTAATTTGTCGATATTGTAACAACATTTTTTTTTGGATGAATTTTTTTTGGGTAAAAAATCAATAAATTTTAAGACAAAATAATTTGTCATGAATTAGATACATTATTAGTGACGAAATAATGTGTCACCGATAACTTTAAATTCGTGAGTAACACTACTTAACAAATAGCGCCAATTAATTTTTTGGTGGGAAACTTTAGTAGACGAAACTTTGCTACGATTTTTTTGTTTCGTCACTAAAAGTATGTGTCTCATACTCCCTCTGTCCCTATTTAGTTGTCCATATTTCCTCTTTTGGTTGTCCCTATTTAGTTGTCCATTTTGACAAATCAAGAAAGGACAACAATTTTTTTCCTATTATACCCTTATTGAAAGTGAAAAGTTGTCATAAATAAAGTAAATAAACTTTCGAACTTCTCAGCATTGATTAGTTATTTTGAGTGAATTTATTTTAAAAGTAAATTGCACTATAAGGGTAAAATAGTAACTTCACTATGCTAATCATTGTAGCCTTAATCTGTGTGTCATTTCTAAAGTGGACAACTAAATAGGAACGGAGGGAGTATATTTAAGCACGAAAAGTAAATTTTGTCACTAAAAGCGAACAATTTGTGACAAATTTGATGTCGTAGCTAATAATTTCGTAGCTATATATCATATTTGTTGTAGTGATTGTTCCGTGCAAGCCGCTATAACGGGATTTCTGCCGCCAAGGCGGGTACGCTGTAGCGGGTGAGACCGCTGTGGCGGGACAGACACGACTTAAAGTCGAAAATAAACCCTAAAAACATTTTATTCTGCAAGTTTCAAACTTGAGAGCTAAGGAATGAACCCAGGGGTTTTCTTGACAGTTTTTCACCATTCGTGAGGCTAAAGATAAGATTTTAACTCCCCGAATCCATTTTTTGATCTGTAGAACGTAATCCAATGGGTAATTATCGATGGGGGAGGGTTTTGATCTGGAATTTATGGTGGAAAGCAGCCCTAATTTGGATATTGGGATCATGGGTATGATCTAGGGTTGATAGAATTGTTAGTAATTCGGGTAATTAGTTATTGTTTATTGATTCCCGTGTTAAATTAATTGTTTATAGACCAAGAACTATTGGAACAAATACGGAAAGGGAAGAATCAAGTTTCTTAGGGGATTCAAGCTTTTCTTCGAGGTTGGTGATGGTTGTGATTTCATGATTGTGTGATATATGTGTGTTCTTGCTTCATTATAATACATGTATGTATGCGAATGTTGCATTATTGATCACACTAATTGTAAATGAGGATAAATGAATGAATGTCATGAATCATGACTTGATTGTATGATTATGAGAATGTACTTTGTGATTGTGATTGTGGCTTGTTGAATCAATCGGGTGTTGCGTTCCGACAAACTAACTTGGATCGGTTGCCACGTTCCGACATAAATATGGGATCGATTGCCACGTTTCGGCATAAACATTGGATCGGATACCACGTACCGGTATGCTAACAGTTTGGGTTTGGGTTCCATGAGAGGACCATTGACTTGACATAACTATGTAATTAAGAATTGTGAACTTGATTGTTGTTCGTAAATGATATTGGTATTGTATATGTTCGGAGTATGCATGTTATTGTTATGTTGTAATGACTTATGTATGTTGCATTTAGTGGGATAGTCGTGTGATCCTACCAGTACACTGTAGTTGTGTACTGATACTGCACAACTTGCTCTTTTTTTGTTGAGTACAAGGCATCTTCCGGCGGCTATTGACAGACCTCGCTTAGAAGATCAGTGATCATTTCGAATTCAAGGGTGAGCCAGTTCTTCCGGGTTGCCATGAGTTTTCTTTCAGTTTATGTCCACCTTTCGGACCTAGACTAGTTCTTCAGATTTCTTATGTTTAGTATGGGGTTGTACCCATTTTCCTTTAGACTTATGGTTGAACCTTAGATATTTTGGTATATTGACTTTCAGGTTGTAGGTATTACTTCCGCAATGTTAGTTTTGGTTGTTAGACTTTTATTGGAGTTTATGGGAACTCCCTAGCTACCTTTTCCTTAGCATTTAAACTTGCTTCTGTAACCTTAAATGCTTTAGTATTTTGATTAAGTTGGTTAGCTAATTAGTATTATTGGTTCTCCCATCGGAGAGTTAGTGTGGGTGTCAATTACGATGGTGTGGGTCGTGACAGACTTGGGATGGGAACATTAGAAAAGGGAGTGAACTTATTTGGAGAAAAAGAGGAAATCTAAATTAGAGAGATAATTAAGTAGATATAGATTCTATTTTAGATTAATTTAAGAAATGATGTATCTCAATATATTTGGCTTTAAATCTAATGCATAAATATTGAATAATGAGATAATTTATAATTACTCAAAATTATAAATGAGATTAATAGATGTTGAACCTATACATACATGCATCTGATGCTTTTGGTGGCCAGTTGTAATATAATAAGGAGTTAAAATAATGTTAAAGGGAAAGAATGAGGTACAATAGAAATATTTTTAGAAATTTAATATATGTCTTAATATAAGTGGAGTACAATAATCTTTAAGATTCTCCACTTTTGTATGTTTGTGCAAACCGAGTATGCGATTCTGCACCTACGCACGTGGTCCACACGTTTCCGTGGTGAAATGATAGGCAGTTGTAGATTTAATTTTTGCAACTGTCAAAACGTGTGTTCGTACTTCGTACAATTGGGGGACCCTTTGGATGACATGGCTTTGTGGGACGGGTGAGATTAAGGCTATGCGGGATGAGCTAATTTATAGTTATGGGGGCGGATTGAAGTGTTTTTTTAAAAAAAATTAATGCGGGATGAGTTGCGATTATATGTGATTTCACGTGGATTCAATAAAACTTATAAATTTTTATATGTTATAAGGGGTCGTTTGGTAGAGTGTATAAGAATAATGCTGAATATGATGTATTAGTAATGCATGCATTAGTAATGCAAGCATTAGTAATGCTTGCATTAGTTATGCTTGCATTATTTCTTATACATTGTTTGGTTTGATGTATTGGAAATAGCAAGCCTTATATAAAGACTATTAAAAAAATATTTGTTTACAAAAATACCCTCACATTCTTTTACAAAAATAATAATAATAATAATTATTATTATTATAATCATAATAATAATAATAATTATTATAATTATAATTATAATTATAATAATAATAATTATAATTACAATAACAATAATAATAATTATAATTATAATAATAATAATAATATTATTATTATTATTATTAGAGGGTAGTTTTGTCATTAGTTAATCTAATGCATGCATTAAAACCATTGCATTGCTAATACCTAGAAATCCATGGTATTAGCAATACACACTTTAATACACAATAGAGTGTATAACTAATGCAAGCATTAGTTATACATAGGTTGGAAAAGAGTACCAAACAAGGTACTAGTAATACACAGTGCTAATGCATGCGTTATTTTTCCTAATACACTCTACCAAACGACCCCTAAGAGTGATAAAACATTATTCATTAAGATAATTTCTTTAAAGTTATTAAAATATTTAAAATAATAAATGAAAATGGTTCAATAAAAATAATATAATTTCTTACATGTTTCCCAATTGACCTCTTAAAAATAAAATTTTAAGCCACTATCCATTTAATTAATACAACTTAATGAAAAATGAATTTATTTGCATGAATTTTATTTTTACTATCAAACTTTACTAGAAAAAGAAAATATTATATAAATTATGCAGGGCGGGTTCATGCGGAGTGGGTCTATGCAGGGCGGGTTCATGCGGAGTGGATCTATGCAGGGAGGGGAAAAAGGATAAAAGATTGTTATGCAAAGCGGGTTAAGCCTAACCCGCCCCGCCCCGCCCCATTGTCATCCCTAGGGGACCCTTGAGTCTTACAAAGTTTAAAAGCATAATATGAAATTATGAAATAAAGTTGAAGTTTTGTTTTGTTTGCAGAGGTGGGTCTAGATTTTAGAGGTCGTACGTGCCGTTCCATTCAAGTAAGATAAACGGGCAGTTGCTTCAATTTTGGGTTACAATTTGAGTTATTTATGTTTTTCAAATTTTATACACAAATTTATCAAATTGCATGTTAGTAATATTTTGTTTTAAATACTATGAGACTAGATATAACTAAACAATTTAATTTTTTATTTCTTTTTAGGAATCAGAGGCCTTATTCGCTAAAATTTTGAGAAAAAAAATATTTTTCACCTTAAAAATTTGAGCTTGTATAAATCATCTAATAGTGTTAATATATTCATATTTCATTGACTTTATGTGTTGTTGTAGATATATAATAGAGAAATAATAAAAATTGTAGTTTCACCTAGTCAATTTACCTTGTAAAAATGTGGTGAAGATAGAAAGAACCTTTAAATTTAAAGAACTTAAATAATAATATTCATCATTTTAAAACATATATTTTTAAAAAACTACTATTTAAGTGTATTCTTAATAATGTTTATGTAACGTTCATAATTCAATACTCATTCATTGATAATGAATAAACAGTAATACTCATATCAAGAGATTAACAAATAATGAAAGAGAATTTATTTTTAAAAAAGAAATTAATTACGGTGAAAAGGAGCCAAATTAAAATAATAATGAGTAGTAGTAAATAAATAAGAATGTTTGAAAGTAGAGAAAAAATTTAAGCCCTTTACACGTTAATGAAAATGATAGAGAAAAAAAGAAGAGAAAGAGCTTCATTGTACAAGAGCAAGCCAAAAAAAAATAATGCTACCAGCTTGGTTCAAACCCGCATTGCTCGTGTGACCAATTGCATCCTTTACCAATTGATTTATCATCGTTTGTTTGGATATGCAATTTAAATTTTTATGTTGTATATTTTCTCATACACATAAAAATTTCATAAGTTGTAAAATTATTAAAATTGTCTCAATTCTTCATATAATTTTATCAAATAACTTAGAGTTTATAAAATTACATAATACGCTATTACAAAGATATTTTTTTAAAAAAATACAACATTTATTGATCAAGTTTTAATTAAATAAAAGACAAAATTAAACAAAAGTTGTAGTGTACTAGTCTTTGAATAAATTTGATGGAAAATAATGAATTTGATGAATATAAATCATAAAGTAGAAATTGTTTTGAAGTAACAATAATTTTGTGTTGGTGAGAATAATGTTATATGAGATATAAATGGATTAAAAAGTAATGATATAAATTATAAATTTTCTTTACATATGAAATAAATGGTTAGTACATATAAATAGGAAAAATCCTTTTGGCTAGAAAATTTGGCCAGAATGGTATTTATCCTATGTTATTTTTATTTTTTTTGAACAATTTACCCCTTTAACTTTAATACCTTTTAATTAAAAATGAAAAAAATATTAGTTTATTTTAAAATAAAAAAGATATTATAATTTTTTTAAATTTCTGGTCAAATTTTCTGGCCATTTAACATTACCCATATAAATATGGTTTTTAAATACAAAATATAAACTCGTAGGTCCATTTTTATATTTGAAAAATCTCAAAACATGATATGAAATTCTCAAATCATGCTTTTTGGAAATTTGAAATTTCATCTCATAATATGCGACAAAATCAGGATGAACTCAAATGTCCAAACACTGATTTAATCTCATAATTTTAAAAAGACTCATTTGATTAATTTTGCTCTTTGTTTTTCATGTCTCACTATTATTGTTATCATCAACAGAGATTGGTGAAAGTCTTGAAGCATAGTTTAATTTATATAAATTATAATCCACCACATAAAAAATAATCTTTAGCGGTAATTAATTAATGATAATAATTCAATTGCTATTAAATATAATTTTTTAGCGGCAATTATCACTCTTTTTATATGTCCCTAAAGCCTTGAGCGACGTTGAATCTAATACATTTAACTAATAACGGTAAAAACTTTAGCACTCTTTATTAATATGTCTATTTATTATTGCTAAAAAATATTTTTGTTATAATGAGCATGTATCGAGTTTTGATATATCTCATAGTTTGATTTATAAACTTTTAGTACGCCTTTCGTACTTATTAGTTTTACCTACCAAAGTAGTCCGTCTTATTCTAGTATCATTTGACTTGACAAGTGACAACACGAAATTTATTATTTTTAGTCCATGACAAATGTCAATATTGTGAAGTAGTAGCTTAAGTATTTTCCAAGTTAAGTACCAATATAGTCCAAAAGGGAAGTATAGAAGAAACTAAAAATAAGCCAAGTTAGACGCACGGAAGATTTGGAAGTTGGAACTTAGTTTTCTTAAAACCACAGCCCCACTCCACTCCAGCTGTCATATAAAACAGCTGCCCCACTCTCTTTTTAAAACAGCCTGTCTCCTTATCACCCTCTAACTTCCGTGTTCTTTTTCATCATCATAACTTTTTTAGTCTCAACTATATATAGAAATCAAACTTTTCACATTTACCACAACAATTAAAATCTATAAGCTCACTCAAAAACAAACATCACAAATATCACTGATTAAAGAAAAAAAATGGATATCTTTCGAAGCTATTATTCGGACCCACAAATAGATTCTTCTTCATCATTTTCTGATACTACTACTTATAACTCTCCTAATAGTGCCAATCATTCTGATGAGGAAGTTATTTTAGCTTCAAATAATCCAAAGAAGCCAGCTGGAAGGAAGAAGTTTCGAGAAACTCGACATCCAGTATACAGGGGAGTCAGGATGAGGAATTCAGGAAAATGGGTTTGTGAAGTCAGAGAACCAAATAAGAAAACAAGGATTTGGCTTGGTACTTTTCCAACTGCTGAAATGGCGGCAAGAGCTCATGACGTGGCGGCTATAGCATTAAGAGGCCGTTCTGCTTGTTTGAATTTTGCTGACTCTGCTTGGAGGTTGCCTACCCCGGCTTCCTCCGACACTAAGGATATTCAAAAGGCGGCCGCTGAGGCCGCCGAATCCTTCCGACCATTAAAGTCGGAAGAAGAATTAGTAGTTATTACTGGAGATCAATCTAGTACTCCGGATGATATGTTTTTTATGGATGAGGAAGCGTTGTTCTGCATGCCGGGTTTACTTACGAATATGGCGGAAGGATTAATGGTACCTCCACCTCAATGTACTGAAATGGGAGATCATGTGGAAGCTGATGATATGCCTTTATGGAGCTATTCTATCTAATATATATAAGTAAGTATAATGAGACTAATGCTAAGAGTGAAGTATTGTAATTTGTAATGATGTAGATATTACTAGTATTGCTATACTATTATTTAATAGTGTGTTGTACGTAGTAGCATAAGAAAATGGTTCAGGTTAAATGAGAATCATTGGCCTAGACCGTGGGTATATAAGACTATTGTGTGTTTTATGACAGTTGGTCTTAAGTTTTTTCTGGTTTAGGCAAGTGAGTGAAAAAGTAGATTTGTGGAGTATTTTTCAAGCAGATTGTAATAGAGTGAAATAAATGCGCTAGTTTTTCAAACCTATTTTCATCTGTCCTAGAATTTTCAATATCGATCATTTGGGCAAGTACTCCTCTTAACTAATAACTACCCACATGCTGTAGCATATTGAATAAAAATATTCTATTTTAGTAGTTTCGTCCAAAAATGTCTTGTATTATTACTTTTGGATAAAAAATGTCCTTTTCCTAAAAATAAAATTACTATATTTGTTTTCTTTGTAGTATAAATAGTTCTTGAATTACTACATATAATTAATTATATCATAGTTTATACCAATTTTCAAAAATAGATATACATATATATATATGATTTTTTCCAAAGTTAACAGATATACATGTACTCAATTAGGTCCGCCTCTATTATCAAATTATTAGTGATGACAATTGTAGAACTTTCTAGAATGGAATAATAATGGGGACAATTCAAATCGTTGGAGATTTATACATGTCTCAACATTGTGGTACTAATCCAATATATTCCAAGTGGAAGCACATTGGAGCTGGAAATGATGCACGTGGTCCACGCGTATAATTTCCCGCGTGAGAAATGAAAAGTTTAATTTGTTAATTTATCAGAGTAGCAAATGATGATATTATTAACTGTCAAAAGCGCGTGTTGAGTTTTAATTAGTTATTATTGGTACTTCACTAGTGACTTCATACATATACCCATTTCAAAGGTCAATTTTCAAACTCATCTTTCAATTGGATTACGTAGGGGGCGGCTATATATATTTTGGCCTAAGATAAGAATAGAAAGGCAACTCACCCTTCACCTTCCACTATCTTTTCAAAGAATCTCAATAATTAGTATAGTTTATTAATTAATTTTATTCTTCATTATACTATCGTACTTATAAATATATCTTTGTCATTATGAAACTTTACATATTTACCTCTTAATTGAACAGATTATCCCAAATTGATCAAAAATATCTGTCATTATGGAACTTAAACTTCACTTTTAGGGTTGGGGTATTTTTTTTATAAATTTAAATAGTTTGGAATAAAATTTTAAATCTAATAAAATATACTTGGGTCCATATCTAGTCTCCTAAAATAGAAATAACACTCCCTCTCTCCTCCCTTTTCATTCCTTTTTTTTTTTTAATTTGTAACTACTCTACTATAGTCTAATTTCTCCTCTCCAAAGCTTGAATCTCCATATATAGTTCTTGTCCTCAGGTATGTTGTTTTCTCATTTCAAATATTTTTAACTTCTTTCCAATATCAGAAAAATCATAAAATATAAATAATAATATATAAACATAAAAAAATATAAAAATTCATTGTATAAAAAATAAAAATTCTTGAATGAAACTTAACTTATGAGATATGCTAATTAATTAATAAGAGATATATATGTAAATATGTATATATGGAAGGAATATTTTAGTCTTCAAAAATATAATTTTCTGCTTTTTTTTACAATATTTTAGTCTTCAAAAATATAATTTTCTGCTTTTTTTTACGAAGCACGAATTTTTAGATTCTTTTCAACACCAGAAAAATTGCTTCTATTTCCATTTAAAAACAGTTTTAAGGATTTGCCAAATACTTTATTTTTCAAAAAAAAAAAAAATTTCAAAAAAAACACTATTGGCCTCCCAACGGCAATACAAAACACACTCTAACTCAATGTTAACAAATTGAGGGTCTAATAAAATAAATAAATTGTCATTCTTTAATTTTTCGAAAATGACAAGTAAAAAGGGAAATTAAATTAGAAAATATTTTAAGACGAAGAGAGTATAAAAAAAAAAGTTGATGAAAGCTGACCTTTTCCTTGACAGCTATTGGTTCACTGAATCCCCAAAGATTCATCTGTAAATTGAAAAATTGGTGATGATGAGATAGTATAAAATAGATGCAACACGAATAAGTTTTATTTATGTTATAATAATTGATGAAATGTCAAAGATTGGTCAGTATTCAGTAATGAGGAGTATATATATTCCAAAAAGGAAGGAAAGAAGAAAGAGTAAAAGCTCACAAGTTGCCACATAACCCACACGAGTTGTACACAAAAAGAAAAATCTACTTGTCCCACAGAAAGAAAACAGCTGGGCTTACGCTTTTATATCCAGCCTGTATCCTTATTATCACTCCGTGTTCTCTTCTCCTTTCACTATCATACTTTCCCACTATAAATATGTATAACACTTGTTAACTGAACAAACATCCAACACTATTATACAACTACTTCCTATTTTTAGCTCTCAACAACAATGAATATCTTTGAAACCTATTATTCAGACCCACTAATTTTAACCGAATCTTCTTCTTCATCATCATCATCATCATCTGATGAGGAAATTATTTTAGCTTCCAATAACCCAAAAAGGCCAGCTGGCAGGAAGAAGTTTCGAGAAACTCGACATCCGATATACAGGGGAATCAGGATGAGGAATTCAGGAAAATGGGTTTGTGAAGTTAGAGAACCAAATAAGAAATCAAGGATTTGGCTTGGTACTTTTCCTACTGCTGAAATGGCAGCAAGAGCTCATGACGTGGCAGCTTTAGCATTAAGGGGCCGTTCTGCTTGTTTGAATTTCGCTGATTCTGCTTGGAGGTTGCCTATCCCGGCTTCCTCCAACTCTAATGATATTCAAAAGGCGGCCGCTGAGGCCGCCGAAATCTTCCGATCATCATCATCATCAGAAGAGTCGGAAGAAATTTCAGGAGAATCTGATAACAGTACTCCTGAAACGCCAGAAAATGCATTTTTTATGAACGATGAAGTGCAAGAGAGTAGCTTCTTCATTGATGAGGAAGCGCTCTTTTTCATGCCAGGATTAATTGCAAATATGGCGGAAGGACTAATGCTACCTCCACCTCAATGTGCAGAAATGGGAGATCATTATGTGGAAGCTGATGCCTACATGACTTTATGGAATTATTCTATCTAAATAGTACAATTTCTTAAATTACTAGGATTTAGAAGATTTTGGTAATTTTCGTACTCAGTATTTGGATGGTACGAATGTACATTAGTATTATGATTTTAATAGAGTACTAAACAATGTAGATAGTAGCGCCACCAAATAATGACACGTGTCAATGGATGACTTGGTTTTGGCAGTGAGAAGAAAAGATTAGTATTGCAAATTTCAAGCCGTCATATTTGAATAAATGAAATGTGAAGTGATATTACAATGTTCAATATTTTTTGCCATTCTGATATTAAAGAATTACAATTTCTTAACTTATTTTTCGTAATTACTGAGTATCTAAATGTTAATTTATCAATCCAATCTAAGCAAAATTATCTGATATTGAAAACAATTGTTTACTTGAAAACTAAGGGGTCGTTTGGTTTGAATATGAGTTGTGATGGGATAAGTTATGTTGGGATTAGTTATGATGGATAAGTTGTCCTGGGATTATTTCTTATTGAGTGTTTGGTTTGTTATATTCAAAATAATATATATTGATAAATTTTAAGAACAAGTTGTTTGTTTACAAAATTACCCTTCACTTTATTTAAACTTTTTAATTTTTTCTTTGTGAGCTTTAGTTATTCATTTTTTAAAATAAAACTTTTATTTTTTTTTAACTTAAATATTTTTGTTTATGTATTCCCATGATAAGTACCATGTGTATTTAAAAATATAACTTTTTTCTTATTTAGCTTAAAAATAGAACTTTCCTCTTAAGTTTATTAAAGAGAAGAAAATTTATGAGATATCAAAATAAAATAAACATAAGAATTAGTCAAATAAATTCATAAATAAAAATTATATTTATATAGTATAATTTTTTAATAGAAAAATATGTATAATTATCATAAAAATAAGGAGTAGTAAATATTATTATACATGGTATTAAAAAAATGTAAATATACATAAATGTAAAAAATGATACATAAAAAGGATTTAAAGGGACATAGTTGTCATTTACCTATTCTATCTCGGGATAAGTTATCCCGGGATTACTATACCACCCATGGGGAGGGATAACTTATCCCGGTACTAATTATTAATCCCGGGATAAGTTATCCCGGACTTGCCAACCAAACAACATAATTTTTTTTTTATCCCATCACTATTTCCTTATCCCATCACTATTATTTCTAATCCCTCACACCAAACGAGCCCTAAGTATATAATTCCTTCATTCAAAAATAATGAAGGGGTGCCCAGCATGAGTCAACCATATTCAAATTAAAGTTTCAGTTTTCAATTCCAAATTTATTTATCTCATCATTAAAGAATTTCAATATTATGAATTACAAAATAAATAAGTTATATCTTTTTCATGTCTATAAACACTTTAAAATTGTATTGTTAGAAATAATTTCTTATTCAACAAGACAGTATTAATTAATGTACTATATAGAGTGAAATATAGGAAACTTTCCAAAAATAAAATAAAATAAAATAGATATCCCTTTAAGAGCTAGTCCAGTAGTAGAAGAAAATTATGATGGTGGAGACCTGCAAATGGTGCCACGTGGTGGATCACACGTTTTCCTGGACAAGTGGCGGCGCGAAATGCTTTCTTTCATTTCTTGCAAAGGTCAGTTTGAGTTAATGATGTATAATTGTCAGAACCGTGTGTTTAGAGTCGGATGAATTTCATATATTTGAAAGGTCATTTTTATATTTCTACCCTTCTATTTTAATTTTTAGCCCTCAAGTCATTGTAGTTCAAAAGATTTATTTCAAAATTATTACTCACTCAAACGTTGAACATGACTTATTTTCTTTGAAAATTTTGAAATGATTATTGGTCCTTTTATTTATTTATATATATAAAATTTAAATTAATGGATCAAGTTTTTCATTTATTTATTTTTTGAAATCATGATTTGAAATATATATATATATATATATATATTTGGAGAATTTGGAATTTGAAATCTCGATTTCAAATTATATCCTTAATCACATATCTAAACACTAATTTATAATTTGATTTTTAAATTTTGCACAAATTTACCCCAAACAGATTGGTATTTAATTTCCCCATTCTATCTCAAGTATTCTCTTTCTCTTATTATTATTAGTATTATTATTTTCTACTATATTATAAAAGGGAGTCTAGGCCCAATTATAATATATAATATTTAAGATTGAGACTTTTTCCAATCTTCAATATTATTTATTATACTTGTGGGACTTTTAAAATTTCTACTATGCCAAAATATAATATATAATATTCAAGATTGGGATTTTCTTGAATATTATATATTATATTTATTATATAGTAGAACTTGGGCATAAACTCCCTTTTAAAATAATATATATATATTGATAATTATGGTAATTTTTAATGCTTTTTAAGTCATTTATAAATGATATATGTTGCTTCCTTGATTGGGACTATATATATATATATATATATTTCACAAAAGGAAAAGTCTCAATCAAGGAAGCAACATATATCATTTACAAATGACTTAAAAAGCATTAAAAATTACAATAATTATCAATTTAAAATATTTAAAAGTTATATAATAAAATAGGTTGACTCTCAGAATTGTATCAGGCTCACATATATTGGGACAGAAAAAATAACACATATCATTTTAGAATTACCAAAAAGTATTATAAATAATAATAATCAACAACTTAAAATATAGATATTTTAAAAGGGTTAATTTTGTAATTTTATCCATATCACATAAATTAGGACAATGTGACCAGTAATGTACGTTATTTCAAAGTTACATAAAAATATTATAAATCACAATAATTAATAACTTAATTTAAAAAAAAAAAACATATGAAAATTTGGATGACTCTCCAAATTTGATTTGTGTCACATAAATTGAGACAACAAAAATAACATATATTGGGTCGATTTTAATTTATTTGTCTTATTTTTTTTTGTTTTTTTTATATTTAAAAATTGCGTAAAATACTATAAATCATGATAATTGACAACAAAAAATATGTTTTGAAAAAATACAAAAAATTCCACTGATTCTTGAAGTGAATCTATCGTAAAAATACTATAAATCATGGTAATTGACAACATAAAATATTTCAAAAATGTTGTATGTGGGTAGTCTTATTATGCCTTAAATAGCGTCAAAGAAAATACAGGTTCGTGATAAAAAAACTTATTCTTTTATCCACGCAAACAATCGCTTCAAAAACTCAATTATTAGCCCCAAAACATACTATTTATATTATTGGGCCCGTGCATAGTACGAGCAACATTATCTAGTTATTATTTTATTATTATAGTATATAAGAGGGAGTTTGGCTAAAATAGGCACGTCTTCGCTGATATTCTACTTTAATTTAATTAATATCTAATTTTTTAGAAATTGTGGGATCCACTTTACTTGTGTTATCGTAACTAACTAATAATACTAAGAAGTGAAAAGTGAGAAGAAAAAAGATTAGTTCAAGTCAATATACAATGATGCTGACCTTTAATAAATGTATTTGTTTATTAGTAGCTCAACTAGACCAAGTATTCTAGTGGTAGTCCAAAAAGGAAAGAAGGAAGAGGGAGAGACAAAAAGTAGAAAGTTGCCACATCCGCATAAAGGCAACACGACTTATACACACTTAAGAGTTGAAACACTTATCTCCCTCCAACTCCGTGTTAGCTTCAATACTTCACTTACCTTATCATCATATCTATATATACAAAACATCCAAACACTACTTCATTATCTTTACTCTCTCATCAAATATAATTAAGTCAGTTTTCAATAATATTACTATAGATATGTTTCCAAGCTATTATTCGGAGCCACTCGCTCAATTATCATCATTGTCATCGTCATCATCAATATCTGATAATAGCAATCACTACTCCCCTAATAATATTTTTTCTGATGAGGAAGTTATTAATTTAGCTTCAAATAACCCGAAAAAGCCAGCTGGCAGGAAGAAGTTTCGAGAAACTCGACATCCAGTATTCAGGGGAATCCGGATGAGGAATTCTGGAAAATGGGTTTGTGAAGTTAGAGAACCAAATAAGAAATCTAGAATTTGGCTTGGCACATTCCCTACTGCTGAAATGGCGGCTAGAGCTCATGATGTGGCGGCTTTAGCATTAAGGGGCCGTTCTGCTTGCTTGAACTTTGCTGACTCTGTTTGGAGGTTGCCTATCCCTGCTTCCTCCAACTCTAAGGATATTCAAAAGACGGCCGCTGAGGCCGCCGAAATCTTCCGACCATCAGAGTCGGAAGAAGTTTCAGGAGAATGTAGCAATACTACTACTCCTGAAACGCCAGAAAAGGCCCTCTCTATGAATGAGGAAGCGCAAGTGAATAGTTTCTTCATGGATGAGGAAGCGCTTTTCTACATGCCAGGATTAATTGCGAATATGGCGGAAGGACTCATGCTACCTCTACCTCAATGTTTAGAAATCGGAGATTATGTAGAAGCTGATGATGCTTACATGCCTTTATGGAATTATTCAATCTAAATGAGGATATATTTAGGAATTTTTTATAGTTTATACATACAAGTGCAGTAATTTAGTAACAAATGTAGACAGAGTGAGCAAGTTAATCTAATTAGCACCTATTTATTCTATATATCCTCAGAATGCTCAATATATTTTCAATCTTTCTAGATTTAGAGCAATTGAATTAATAACCATTTTGATAAAATAATACTGTACGTATTGATCAGGATAAAAAATACATTTTTTATGTTTCTCTTCTTACCTTTCTATATGTGAGAAGACAATGTCTTCATTATACTGTCAATTTAATTACTAATCTTAAACTAATTATCTTCCAAGTATGCCAACATGTTGGAGTATTGTTGTTTACATTTTATTACAGAAATCGAGTTGGTGGTTTTCCAAGCTTTATGCTGACTGAGCGTTCAATCGCCGAGTCATATGATTTTCACTAATAAGTCAATGCAAAACATAAAAGAAGTAAATAAATAAGAAGCCACTTAAAGTGTGTTCGATAGGAAGAAAAATGTTTTTCAGGAAAATTTCTTGTATATGATCAATTCATTATTGACGATAGATATTATCTTAAAAATATTTGTATATAGTACTATAAAAGATGAGAGTAGGGGTGTGTTGGAAGCTTGGAGCATGGAAAGGATATAACCAAGGTGGAATGTCATTTATGTAACTTATTTCCCCAGCTACTTCTACTAGGAAATCAATTTTCTCATCTTAAAAACTTATTTTCATAAAAAATAAATAAAAAATTCATAGCTTTTAACCATTTGAACAATATATATATATAGAAAAAATAGAATTCACTCTTAGGATATGTCTCACTTTCTAGGTTCCTATTTCCTAGTACAATTGTAATACTAATCCAAAATTCCTATTTCCTGCGTTTCTCTCGTTTCTTTTAAAGATAATAACTGTCAAACCGTGTGTGCAAGTGAATGAATGGGACTAATGACTATGGGAGTGTAGTTTAATAAAACAATATTGATGGCTTGTAGTTGTCATATTATTCGAAAGGTCAATTTTCTAACTTTTATCATTTCAACATGATTACATTTGGAGTCTCCTAGGATACAATTGATTTGTCATTTAGTCCAAACACACTACAACTCTAAAAGGAACTAACTCTTCACCTTCCACTAGATAATATCCTCTCCCACATGTACTTGCTTTTAGCTATCGTTATATATCTAGAATGCCATTTATTGTACTGCTTCCTCCTCTTCCTACGTACTCCCTCCGTCCCTTTTTAGTTGTCCACTTTAGAAATGGCACACAGATTAAGGCAACAATGATTAGCACAGTGAAGTTACAAATTTACCCTTATGACAACTTTTCACTTCAAAATTACAACCACTTATTTGAATTCAAGTGAAATAAATTGGAGGGAAACAACATACACTTTTACAATTTTCAAGAAGTGTAAATAAGGGTATAATAGAAAAAAATTTGTTGTCCTTTCTTGATTTGTCAAAATGGACAACTAAATAGGGACAACTAAAAAAGGAAATATGGACAAGTAAATAGGGACGGAGGGAGTACTATATATTTTGACTTGTTCTTTTCTTTTCCTTCACTAGTACTGTGCAATTTCATTTTCCACAAAGTTTTCGTAGGTTAAAAGATAGTTAAAATTTCTTATAATTATATAGTTTCTTCATTCTAATTTAAGTAATATAATTTTAATAAATACGTACAAAGTATTGAAAAATAATAAAAATTAAAATTTATACTTTAAAATATATTATTTGTGTGACTATAAGTCATAACATTAATTTGCATCGGTGAATAACAAGCATTTTTTTTTAGGGACGGATTAACAATGTATTCCATGTATAAGTATAACTTTTTTCCCCTAAAATTTTTGTTATTAAATTAGGTACGCACTTTATTAATCACGTGAATATAACTAGCCTAATAATAAGAAAGAAGATTTATTGAAGTCAATATATATTTATGCTGACCTTTGACAAAAAATAGTTTACTGCTCTCTATATTTCAATTTATATATTTCTAAACTAGGTAAAAAGTATTTTAAATTATAATAATAGACAATTTAAAAATTTACAATTAAGATAAATTTATTTAAATATTGAAATTAAAAAAATGTGACATAAAATTGAGACGAAGAGAGTAGTAGCTTAACTAGTCTAAGTATTCTAGATAAGATATACTCTCTCCGTCCCTTTTTAGTTGTCCACTTTAGAAATGACACACAGATTAAGGCAACAATGATTAGCATAGTGAAGTTACAATTTTACCCTTATGACAACTTTTCACTTCAAAATTACAACCACTTATTTGAATTCAAGTGAAATAAATTGGAGGGAAACAACATACACTTTTACAATTTTTAAGAAGTGTAAATAAGGGTATAATAGGAAAAAATTTGTTGTCCTTTCTTGATTTGTCAAAATGGACAACTAAATAGGGACAATTAAAAAAGAAAATATGGACAAGTAAATAGGGACGGAGGGAGTACTATTCCTTTTAGTTAGGAAGGAAGGAAGAAGGAGAGGCAAAACTAGAAAGTTTGCCACATCAGCACAGAAAGGCTACACGACTTATACACACTTGAGACTTAAAACAACTGTCTCCTTATTACAATACAACTCCGTGTGATACCCAACTTTTTTAGCTTCAACACTTGACACTTCACTTTACTTATCATATCTATTTATAGAAAATCCAATTTCAAATTCACCACAAACCCAAAAACCTCCATCCATCCAACACTACTGTTTACACTCCCATCAAATAATTAAGTCAGTTTTCAATAATATTATTATGGATATCTATTATTCAGACCCACTCGCTGAATCATCGTCATCATCAATATCTGATACTAATAACAATCAGTACTCCCCTAATAATAATTTTTCTGATGAGGAAGTTATTAATTTAGCTTCAAATAACCCGAAGAAGCCAGCTGGCAGGAAGAAGTTTCGAGAAACTCGACATCCAGTATACAGGGGAGTCAGGATGAGGAATTCTGGAAAATGGGTTTGTGAAGTTAGAGAACCAAATAAGAAATCAAGGATTTGGCTTGGTACTTTTCCCACAGTAGAAATGGCAGCTAGAGCTCATGACGTGGCAGCTTTAGCATTAAGAGGCCGTTCTGCTTGCTTGAATTTCGCTGATTCGGCTTGGAGGTTGCCTATTCCGGCTTCCTCTAACTCCAAGGATATTCAAAAGGCAGCCGCTGAGGCTGCAGAAATCTTCCGACCATTATCATCAGAGTCGGAAGAAGTTTCAGGAGAATGTAGTACTACTCCTGAAACGCTAGAAAACACGTTTTTTATGAAGGAGGAGAGTAGTTTGTTCATGGATGAGGAAGCGCTCTTTTACATGCCAGGATTAATTGCGAATATGGCAGAAGGACTCATGCTACCTCCTCCCCAATGTTTAGAGATCGGAGATCATTATGTGGAATTAGCTGATGTGCACACTTATATGTCTTTATGGAATTATTCTATATAAATAACGATATATTTAGGAGATTTTATTAGTTTCCTACGATGGTACAAATGTATACATGTGTAGTAATTATTTGAATGAAACAAGTGAACAAGTTCATCTAATTAGCAGAACCTACATCATCTACACTCAGAATGTTCAATATATTTTCTGTCTTTCTAGATTTAGAATTAATAACCTATAACTAATATATTCTTATTTTTTCACCATTTTCATATTGAATAAGTGGGGAGGACATAGTCAATATAAAGAGTTTGTGGAATTTATTTTCATTACTTCCACTAAAAAGTCATTTTTCTTATTTTAAAAATTTATTTTCATAAAGAAAATACTTTTCAAAAATTTAGATGAAAAATCGAACCCACGCTTACTAGAGGATTTGATTGGAAAAGGATATGTCTCACTTTCTAGGTTCGTATTATCTTAAGTACAATTGTAATACTATTAACTGTCAAACCGTGTGTTAGTGCAAGTGAATGAATGAGACTGTAGTTCAATAAGACAATATTATATTGATGGCTTCTTGTATTTTTTGAAAGATCAATTTTCTAACTTTTATCATTTAACATGATCACATATGCAGTCTCTTAGGATAAATTGATTTGTCATTTAGTCCAAACACACTACAACTTCAAAAGGGACGTCCAACCCTTCATAAGACCATTAAACAATCGCTTGGGGTCCAAAAATTTTTAAGACCCCACTTTTCCATATATATATAATTGTTTACCTTATTCAATGTGAAGGTCGTAGTAATAATTGAAAAATAGAATAATGTTTTGTTAATTGTAATATTATTTTTAATGGCATATTACATAAATATGACCTTTAACTTGATTTCAGCAAATAACTATGCCTTCAACTTTGAATATACACAAGTAGACACTTAAATTTGTATAAAATTGAACAAGTAGGCAGATGTGTCCTACATGACATAATACACGAAGGACGCCGCGTAGGACATAAAATAGTCATGTAAGGTGCCTTGTAGGACGGACCAAAGTTAAAGGTCATAGTTGTCCGCTGATGCCAAGTTAAGGGTCATGTTTATGTGTTATGTCTTTGTTATGTGGCTACCTATTTTCTTGACTTTTATTTATATATTGACGATTAACATGAACCCATATTTATTCTTAGGTGCACTTTTTTTTATTTCCCTTTCTATTTTTATTTTCTCATTATTGAATATTCTAAAGTCTACCAAATGGTAAAAACTTTTTGTATTATGCAAAATCTATTGTTGTGTGTTTAATAAAAAATACCATATTTATTTTTTGGCGTATTCTTTAAATTCCAAGCATGACAACAAATCAATACTACTATGATATCATTATATCAACTTATCAAATTTATAGCGCGACTATTTCAATATCATTATATAAGTTTTTAAAATTTTCAAGTTAGGTTTTATTAATCTAACTTATATTATATTTTTTTTCATTGAAAATTATTATTGTTTACATTCTTACTTCATAAGGTCTGCACTCTGCATTAATCCTACCTATTCGAGACTTGGCTTGTAGGATTACATTGAATATGTTATAATTATTAATTTATAGTATTTGACAACTAAAATAACTAAAACCTTGTTATGAAGTTTGGCTTTAGGCTCCAAACTTGTTGAGACGGCTCTGTCGGACTTCACCTTCTGCTATATATATGGTAAAAATCATAAATAGACAAATTATAAGAATAACTACATAAACATGACATCATTAATAAAATATTAATTATGACATTTTCTTGGTTTTGATTATGTGACACAATTTTAATAGACACAATACAAAGTATAACATTAATTTCTATGGGTGAATATATGGAGCAATTTATAGGGGTCGTTTGATTGAGAACACGTTATGTCATATTAATAGTCTTGAGATTAGCTATTTTGAGATAACTTATTTCACAATAACTTGTGTCATCACTATATATGATATAAATGATGGATTAACAATGTATTCCATGTCTAAGTCCTAACTTTTTTCCTATAATAGTTGTTATTAAATGAGGTATATATACACTTTAAAAGCTCAAGTGGACATAAAACTGTAGATTAATTTTTTTAAAAAGGATTCCAATAGGTGGATTCACTAAAGTATAGTACTAATTCTCAATCTTACAAAAAATAGCTTGTGGAGATTCTTACTTATTGATGCTGCCCTTTTTCAAAGATTTGTTTATTATAGGTAAAAAGGGTCAAAAATACCCCTTAACTTTAATTTATTAGTTAATTATACCCTTATCGTTAAAATAAAGTTATTTATATCCTCGTTGTTACTAATTTGACCATTTTTACCCTCAATCGACAGAAAACCCCAAATTGACTCAAATTAGTCTGAATTTTGAAAAAAAACTCATTCCCTATTTTAAACCCAATGCCCCGACCCCTCTATCTTTTAACCCGTATAACCCATTCAATTAGTGTTCATCTCCTTTGCTTGTTTGTTTTCATGGTTGAATCGCATTTGCATCTGATAAAAGACCAAAATGAATTATAGTATAATACTTAACTTCACACTCTAAAAATAATAAGTTACTAAATAGGAATGGGTAAAACGAGAATGAGTTATATCTCTACTCTCGGGAAAAATCCACCTCCGCCGTGAACCACCGTACAAACTTACCCAAATCGCCGGAAATCCAATGCCATCAATCACCAAAACAATCACAAAATCTGCAGGAAATCACAGAGTCTTCACTGAAACCGACGAAATCGCACTCCGCAAAACCCTTTCACAACCCCCAAACAACAACGACCTCTGTACCGAAAACTTCACCGAAGCGCAGACCGCATATTAGTTGAAGAAACTGAAAGAGATTTTTGATCTATATCTTTCATTTTTGGGTGTGTGTGTTATGTCTATGCAACCGGGACCTCTCATGAGAAATTGGAAGTACCACAAGTTGGCTAGATCCAAATCCCAAGTCAAAACTCCACCCGACGGCAAAATTTATGAAATTGGGGGAAAGATTTGGGGTCGAAATGCAGCTAAGGGAAAGGAATTATTAGTAGTAGAATAAGAAGATCATGATGAAGATTCAAATGTGAATTTGGAGGATTTTTCGTTTTTGGTGAATGATATGACTACGGTTTTTCCAGAGAAATGAGTATTGTAAAGAAGGGTTAAGGAGAATGGGGAAGAAGAAATTGATGGAGATGAATGAGAAATGGATGGGTAAAAGGGGAATGGGTTATACGGGTTAAACGATTGAGGGATCGGGGTATTGGGTTTAAATTAAGGAATGAGTCTTTTTTTTTTATTTAAAAAAGGGTTAAATTGAGTCAATTTGGGGTTTTTCGTTAATTGAGGGGTATAGATGATGAAATTAATGATAACGAAGATATGAATAACTTTGTTTTAACGATAAAGACATAATCAACTAATAAATTAAAATTAAAGGGTATTTTTGACCCTTTTCCCTAAGATATATATAATAGTCCTATTCCAACAAAGGAAGGAAGGAAAAAAGAAATAGGCAAAAATTAAAAGTAGAAGGTTGCCCTACACGAATTATACACACTCGAGACTAGTAACTCTTTCCTATTTTATAGACATTTTTAGAATGTAGTTTTTACCATTTTAATAATAAAAAATCACAACTAAGTGACTAATTATATGAAGAAAATTATAAAATAATATTGATGGTAAAATTACATTTTTTTTATGATTCTCTTTTTATCTTTCTTTGAGATAATGTCTTCATTATATAGCTATGTATGCCTTTTTTATATAAATTGAGATTTGACTCTACAATTTCATTCTTAGTAATTAATATAATTAATTCTAAACTGTATCAATATTTAATTACTATTGACTCTGTCCAACAATAGTTGTACACTATTGACTTGACACACTCCTTAAGAAATAATAAATAACAGGGGTGATATTACTATATTATCCTTTGACTTTATTGAATTTAATGCTTTGAGAATGTATTACTCCCTCCGTTCTTATTTATATGTCACTATTTTTTATTTCACGTGCATTAAGAAATTAAGTAAGTTTATTATTCTACCTTATTATTTATTTGAAGTCAACTTTTCAATCAATGAATATGAATTAATTTATTTTGATTAATTAATTTGATCAATGAACATGAATTATTCACTTAAGTTTTTCTATGTTGATCAAATGTATATTTTCAAGGCTAATTACTCACAAGGGTAAAATAGGAAGAATATTGTAATTTATGTATTGATTTTATGAAATGACAAGTATTATGAACCAACTATTTATAGTAAGAATGACGTATAAAAGGGAACGGAGGGAGTAGATGATAAATAATATTTAATAATAAGGATAAAATAGACACAAAAGGTAAATTATCTCTTAATTTTTTAAATTGAATAAGTATTGCTAGACAATTATTTTTAGTATAGTGGATAACTTTTATTGGACGGAGGAAGTAATTCTAAGCTAGTTATGTTCTACATATTCTATCTCTCACTCGTGTTGAAATATTGTAGTGGTCACATTTTGAGTTAGTGTCATAGGCATATTGAATTGAGGAGTCATTATTTTCAGTGAGCAAACATGGAGAAATAAATATAAAAAGTCAATTCTAGGGTGTCTTCGGTCCAAAGAAAATGTACTTCTATTTCAGGATTGAGTTTTTATTTATTTACTTTTGTTTGGTACATAAACAAAAGATATAGAATTTTAAAAAATATTTTGGAAGGTAGGGATGGAGGTGGGGTAAGAGTGTGGGGATAAGGCTATGAGGGGGGATATATAGGAATTCTGAGTCAAAAGAGCAAAAAAAAATTGTTAAATTTTTTGAAAGAGCATATCATATTTTTTTAAAATCAAAAGGGCAAAATTACTACTGCCAAAGCGATTTCTCTCTGACACATATGAATGTCGTTTACTCCGTTAAAATTAAAAATCGCTGTCCGAGCAGCAATATTCTCCAATTTTTTTCTTTTTTTTTTGCTAATATCGCTTCTATGGTAGCGTTTTCATAGAAAATTTTTATTTTATTTTTCATGAAAATCACCACTTTGACAGTTTTTTTTTTTGAAATCACTGCCTTGGCAGCTTTTCTATTAAAAAAGTTATTTTTTTTCTGAAAATCGTTCACCTGACAGTGTTTTACTTTAAAAAAATAATTTAAAAATCGCTGCCTTGGCAACCTTTTACTTAGATTTTTTTATTTTTTTAAATTCGCTGCCTTGATAGTGTTTTTGCAGCGATCTTAAAAGAAAAAAAAAATCTCCAAAATCGCTACCTTGATTTTAAAAATGTTTTTAAAAAAACTAAAATCGCTATCTGTGGAGCGATTTTCAATCTAATTTAAAAAAAATTTATCTTATAAAAATGCTGCCATAGCAGCGATTTTATTTTATTTTTAAAAAAAAATCGCCAAAAACGCTGCACGGGCAGTGATGTTCTTTTAAAACAAGGAAAAAAAAAATTGGACAAAATGTTGGTAGGTCAACGATTTTGATTTTTTAACGGAGTAACGGCGTCAAAACAAAATCGCTACATCAGTAGCGATTTTGCCCTTTTGATTAAAAAAAATTTTGATGTGCCATTTTGATTGTCAATTTTTTTTGCCCTTTAGGCTCCGAACTCGGATATATAGAGTGAAAATGAGATGTGTTGAAGAGTGAGGAGAACATTGTCAATATTAAATGTCATTTATGAAACTTGTTTTTTCTACCATCTGAAGAAGTCATTTTCGTTATTCTTAAAAAACTTAATTTCTAAGAAAAAATATTTAAAAAAAATTTAACAGCTCAAAGACTCAAACATGGAAAATTCGAAAAGGACAGTCTCACTTTCTTGGTTCTATTTCCTAGTATATTCCCTTCGTTCCATATTAATAATCGTTTTCTATTTTGCACGATGCTTAAGAAATCACAAATAAAAAGACGATTTTAGTAATTCACTCCTTAAAAAGCTTCTTGAAAGTTTTACTCTCTCCATTCCTTTTTATATGTCACCTTTTTAGATTGCATGCATTTGCATTGATAAATTAAGTAAATTTACCATTCTACCCTTATTTAATGTTTTCTTTAGTCAACTTTTCAATAAATGATGAATATGCTAGATTTCTAAAATTAAAATGCATTTGGATGACTATTTAAATTGTTTAGTCTATTTTTGGAGCCAAATTTTTTCACCAATTGATCTAAAAATTTTAAAAAATTGTTAAAGCTTAAACTTTCAAGATTATTTTTGATTGTTTCTCAATCTTTTATTTTTAATTTGTTTGTTGAGATTTCTTTTTCAAAATAAGAATTTATAGAATAGTGAATACAGAGAGTAATCAATCAATGTATGAAGTACTCCAATGAATATTAATTACTTATTAATTTTCCTAGGCTAGTCAAAGTATATATTTTCAAGACTAATTAACTACTCTATCAAGGGTATAAGAGGAAGAATATGATAATTTATACATTAATTTTATGAAATGACAAATATTATGGACCAACTATTTATAGAAATGGATGACATATAAAAAGAAGCGGATGGAGTACAAATAAATGTGAACACTTTCCAAAAGAATTAATTGCAAGGATAATATATAAAAAATAATAATTAATGTTTTCTTGATTTAGAGTTTGTTTGATATTACTGTTAAAAACTGCTTATTTTCAGAAGCACTTTTTAAAAATAGCTTTTCAGAAAAGTGTTTTTGAAAAAAAAATAAAAATTTGTGTTTGGCTAATTCATTTGAAAATTGTTTTTTATAAACAAATTGTGTTTGCCTAATCTTTTTCAAAATGTGCTTTTGAGAGTCAAATTATGATTAAGGACAAGTATTAATATACTTTTAATATTAAGATTATTTTATAGAGTGAAACTAGTTTAAACATCTATTACAAAAAAATAAATTAAATTTTTATTTTTATTAAATTAAAGTGTTCATATTCAAATTTTCAATCAATATTATATATTTTTGAAGGGTTGAAATCTTTAATTGCTTTTTTTTTTTGTTTCTAATCTTACAAAAATATTATTGTTACCTTCTTCTTGTTTTCTAATTCTGTAAAATAAAAGTAAAATAAGAAATAAAATAATAATAATACATAAACGTAAAATAAAATATAAAATTTATTGTATAAAAGTAAAAAATAAAATTATTAAATGGAACTTACCAAACATATGAGATATGTTAATTAATTAATAAAAGATATATAAGTAAATATATGTATATGGAAGGGACATTTTAGTCTTGAAAAAAAAACATTTTCTACTTCTGATTCTGTCTTTTTTAAAAAGTGGAAATTTTTAGTTTCTTCCCAACAACATGAAAATTGTTTCCGCTTCTATTTAAAAGTACTTTTACAGGTCTATTTTTTCTTTAAAATAAATATATTTTTCTCAAAATAAGTGCTTCTGAGCTCCCAACAGCAATGCCAAACACTCTTGGTAAGGTAATCAACTAATATATGTAACAATCATATTTAATATAATGATCAACTAATACGAGATGAACTGAGTAATACTCTACTAATCTAAGATTCTTATTTCCGGTGTCGTTCCACTCGTTTCTTTCAAAGATAATAGTACCAACTGTCAAACCGTGTGTTGGTGCAAGTGAATGAATGGGAGTGTACTGTGTAGTTTTAAGTAAAGACAATATTGATGGCTCATATTATTTGAAAGGTCAATTTTCTGACTTTTATCATTCTACATGATTATATTTGGAGTCTCCTAGGATACAATTGATTTGTCATTGTCCAAACACACTACAACTCCAAAAGGAACCAACCCTTCACCTTCAACTATACATATCCTTCTCTTCTCCCACAATTTTAGCTATCGTTATCTATCTAGACGGCTACTTTTTCTATCCATTTTTAATTATTATATTACATTTTTCCAAAGTCAATTTGTTAATTTTTGAAATTAAATTAGCTTATATTAATTTGATATTTTAAACAAAAAATTTAGATATTCAAAAACTATACGAAAAGTATTATAAATTGCATTTTTTTTACATATCAATATGATGAAAAAATACATCAAATGTTAGTCAAAGTTCTTACAATTTATCTAGAAATTATGACAATTAAAAGTGAACAGAGAGAGTATTTATTATACTGCTTCCTCCTCTTCGTACGTACTATTTTGACTTTGTTCGTTTCTTTCCCTAGTCTACAATTTCATTTTTCCACAAAGAAACTTAAGAGCTGTTCTTAGGTTAAGATAGTTAGAATTTCTTATTATTATTATTTTTTTTTAAAAAATATTCGGATGTATGTGACACAATTTAATAGACACGATACAAAGTATTGAAATATAAAGATTCGAAAACATATTAGTTTTGTGACTATAAAATTTGTGACCTTAAGAGAGTCATAATATTTATTTGTGTAGTTATAAAAACTTTTCATTAATGATTAAATGATGAAAATGTGTAAAATAAAATAATTTCAAATTTAGAAGTATAATTATTTTTAGAATGGACTACTAAATCACTCAATATGGACTAGAGGGAGCAATATTCTAAAAAATATCATGTTCCATTTACTTGTTCATTAATTCAAAAATAAAATTTCATTTTTTCTTATCACTTTTAATATATCAAGAAAAGATAATTAGTTTTTTTTTTCTATTTTGTCGTATGCATTAATTACTTATTTCCCAAATCAACTTTCATAATCTAAAATATCAATTAATAAGAATAGTGTGATAGTATAGTCATATACTAATCGTTATTTTTTAATGAATATATCAAGATTCAAATCAAAATTTGATAAGTGAAAGTGAATGGAACAAAGTACTATTTTGTATGGTTCAATGACTTACATCCAAGTGATTTAAACAAAGTAAGTCCAGTAGTTACAAATGTCAAAGATTGGTCAATAAGTTGACACGTCAGCAGCACTTTGTCTCTTAAAATGCATATTGAACCCATTTTTAAATCCAGACTGTCTCCTTACTCCGTGTTCTTTTTGCTTTGTCATCACACTTTTCATGATCTTTTCCCACTCTCTACTATATATACACATCCAACATTTTCACTACCAGAAGAAAGCAAAAAACTCTAACTGAACAAGCATCCAACACTAGTCACTACTATACTTTATGGACCAACTCAACAAAAATTCATCACTCATCTTAGCTTCAAATAACCCGAAGAAGCCAGCTGGCAGGAAGAAGTTTCGCGAAACTCGACATCCAGTATACAGAGGAGTCAGGATGAGGAATTCTGGAAAATGGGTTTGTGAAGTCAGAGAACCAAATAAGAAATCAAGGATTTGGCTTGGTACTTTTCCTACTGCTGAAATGGCGGCTAGAGCTCATGACGTGGCAGCTTTAGCATTAAGAGGCCGTTCTGCTTGCTTGAATTTCGCTGATTCTGCTTGGAGGTTGCCTATCCCTGCTTCCTCCAACTCTAAGGATGTTCAAAAGGCGGCCGCTGAGGCCGCCGAAATCTTCCGACCATCAGAAGAGTCGGAAAGAGTTTCAAGTTCTGAAATGCATGAGAGTATATTTTTTATGAACGATGAAGGACGAGAGAGTAGTTTCTTCATGGATGAGGAAGCGTTGTTCGACATGCCGGGATTAATTGCGAATATGGCGGAAGGACTAATGCTACCTCCACCGCAATGTGCAGAAGTAGAAGATCATTATTATATGGAAGCTGATGATGCTTACATGCCTTTATGGAATTATTAGTTCTATGTAAATAATTCTGGTTATTAATTATTATTGCTTCTTAAATTAGGATGTTTAGGAGATATTCCTAGTTAATTTCGTACTCAATATTTGGATGGTACGGATGTAAACAATTTAGTCCAGGGGTGGAGCTACGGCCATCCAAGGGTGGTCAGCTGAACACCCTTCGCTGGGAAATTACAGAGGTTAAATTCTGGGTTTAAGGGATAAATAATAAATGTTGAACAACTTTTGATATAAACTCTTCCGTGGCATTGTGGTTAAGCGTGTTCATTACCACCCAACAAAAAAGCCAATATTTTACATTAAAAAATTGTGTTTATATATGTTAACAACTTTGAACCCAAAAGCTAAAATCAATACATGTGTTTTATCTTCTTCTTTTTTTTAAGAAAAAAAGTTTTCTACTGATGTGAATTATGTTTTGTAAAGCTAGACGCATTTGTTCTATCAATATTTCACTTTAAAAATAATAATCATATATTTTTATCATATAAAATCAATGCATCAAAAAGAAAGAAAAAAACTCGATTGTTTATATTTGATATTGATAAATGTTGAGACCGTTCATGATAAATCCCTAGGTTAAACAAATAACATTCAACTCACTTATTAAAAAAATAAATTCTTGAACACTCTTGCTGAAATTTTTGGCTCCGCCACTAATTTAGTCATGACAATATTGTAGATATTTCCATTTTCCAACCACAAAAACATGTAAGTAGTTATATTAGTAGTGATACTTAAGAAACGAATTCCTATGTATATTTCATCTAATAATAATAATCTGTTGACTTGGTTTAGGCAATTAGTGGAAAGAAATATAGCTTTGTTATTTTCAAGCATTGTATTTGAGTGAAAGAAGTAGTCTATGTGGATATTCAGAAGACTTGAAGTTACTTTTGTATTATAACAAATTTGTCATTAAAGTAAGAGTAATGTTTCTTTACATTGATTATACGTTAGTTTCTTACATTCTTTTGATGGATGAAAACGTAAATAATTTTTCTATTTAAGGATATCATTTGGGAGCTAAACACAAAGAAGAAAACTAAGTCCTTTCTTTCATTTACTAACTCCTTCAATAATTTCTTGGCTTAAACAATCATTTTTCCTATTGTGGATTTCTGGACAATTGTTTTTGTGCAACTCCAAACTTTCAGCCACGAGTGCACGTGTTTGAGAGTGACCGGCTACAACGATTTGCACCAGAGTCGGCCGAAATCACTTTCAAGGCAATGGCTAAGTTGTTTACTATTTTGCAATTCCAATCCAATATCAATATTGTAGTATTTTTCCCAACAGTCAACAAGTTAACTTAGAAGCTTTTTCATCTGACACAAAATGTTAGTATAATCTAGATTAATGTATTTTTTTCCTCTATAGAATTGAGAGTTACGCACATGATCAAGAACTTATCAGACGATACACGATTGTGAAACGTTCAAGTCCAAGTCAGGGTCTAATTGTCTATCATCCACGCCCAAGCTTGTGTCTGGATTTCGCACAACTCCAATCTTGCTCCGCAAAATTTGAAATTGAGATTTAGCAATGGCTTGGTGAACACAACTTTTATTTACTGCAATGACGGTTAGTCACCCATCTTTTTAACGAACGGTATATTCATCATAATTACAAAGTTGAGGGGTATATTTACCCCTTTTCCTTTTTTAGTATTTGTTACTTTGGACCAATTCTCAAAACTTTGGGCTTGGTTTCTAATTTTATATAGTCAGTCTTAGATTAATTATGGATAACCTATCTTATTAGACATACATTACTACATATATACTAACATTATTTCTACTTTTAAACAAGAGAAAATTTCAGAAATAGCAAACACAATAGACATAATTGTGCTCCATAGCTATAGTTTTGTTTGCTATGGAGGCTGCGGTTTGTATATTTCGCTTGCGAATACACAAATAAGGTAAGTATATACAAATTTTGTATTCATACATTTATGAATTTTTCAGAACTCCGTTTGTATATTTCACTTGTCAATATACAAACAAGGTAATTTATTATGAATATTTCATAAACCGTATACAATAGTTAGGGTAAGCATATACAAATTTCTGAATTTATACAATCATGAACTGAATTATACAAATTCTAAATTTATACTAATCAGACGAATTATACAAATCAGATGAATAACAAGAATTAGAAAAACTGTAGCCACAAATTATAATTTTTTAAACTGTAGCTATAATACCTAATATAGGCTAAATTAAACAATTACATATACTACCATTTTAAATATTTTATACCATATATTATGTAAGATACATTCTCACGTCCCTTAAAACTATGATTGATTAATTTTCTTCTTAATTTACTCTTTCACTCCAAATCAACCAATCTCTCTTAATTCTCTCCTCCCATATTTATCACTTAACTATCTCTCCTCCTTTCTGATTCAAGAATTTCACCATACAATTTCATTTCATCAATGGATAATCTATTTTCTTCTTCTCAAGATATCATTACCATGGACTACAAAGTCTCCTGAATCCAAACCTTATTATGTAGTGTTCATTTCTAACGAGACCAAATTGAAGTAACTGCAATAAAGAAAGTTTTCCAAGTTAATCGATGGATCGGCCAAACAGTTCAGATTCATCATCGAAGACTTCACAAACTTTTTTTCATTGAAGCCATGGATTCTATGGATTTCAAGTCTATTTTTGATAAGTTCATGATGATGTATTGTTTCTCTATTAACTAATCGTTTTCACTGTAGTCGATGAGAGGATACAATGGGGAGAAGGATTAAACATGATTTCTTCTATATGTATATGAAATTAATGTTATGTATCTCAGTCTCAAAAGTTTTGAATCTTATTTTATTAGATGTATTTGGTGTATTTAAACAAGTTGACGTATCTTTTTATTTTCATTGTATATGCAGTAAGTCTTTATATGCCTATTAGGTATATATATGTGTATATGTATATCTAACAAATAATTTATCAACATGGTAAACTTATAAACATTTTTATATATAAATGTATTTAAACGATATAACTCAGATACATGATCATGTATAATAGATACAAATGTACTTATGAAATCATTCTAAAAAACGACTCTCAGATATATATATATATATATAAGAGGATAGACATAGAAACATGTAATTAAGGAAAGAAATAAAAATAATTTAGTGCCAAGAAGACTAAGTTTACAATTATTCTGATTTTATGAAATCGTTATTTTTAGAAAATTTGATATAGTTTATACGTTGGGATGCTGAAAATATGTTAGAGTAGTCAATAACTCTTTTAATTAATGAAATTGTTATTTAATTCCAATATACAAAACATGCATCTCTCTTTTAAATTTGTCGGATACATGTATCTGTCGAATTAAGCTACGTGTATCCAAAGAACGAAATATGGTACATGAAGTACTATTCGAAACTATCATGATTCTTAATAATTAGAACATAAACTAGTGAGATTTATATAGTTTGCTCATTAATTATCACTCATCCTAAAAAGGGTCTATATATTAAAGAAATAAAACTTGGGTCATCCTAAATTTCCTTTTGATCAAAAGCCTTTTAATTAGAGGCCCAGCATAACTGACTTGCATGAAGGACTTGCTGCTCCAAACTATCAACACAGATAGGACTAAGAACCCAGCTGGTTTTAGGAATGTAGATTGTAAATATTACCGAAACTGCTTTAGGGATTTGAAATCTATCAATATCACCACTAAATCGAAATAGCAGGATCTGAAATATTGACATCTTACAGGGACCTGACCTGAAATCATTTGACAATATGGTATAGCAAAGAGTAGTACTAGTATTTCACAATAATGTGCAACTACCAAAGGGTAGTATTTCACGAAAACAAAGTGACCTCAGGCTGCAACCTACAAGAATGTCCAGTGAATATTAAACTTGATTCACAGAACATGAAAATATGAAAAACACACCTTATACGTAATTCAAATCAAGGAGATTTAAATGAATTTATCTTGCGACCCAGCTCAAGTAAAGTTCAAGCCACAGACAGAGAGTGTCAAATGTTATTACAAAACTACAGGAGATGAGTGTGACAATCAAAACAACGAGTCCGACCTAGACCTACTGAAGCTGGAAATAGAGAAACTCGCATGATTAGACATCTACTACAAATGCACAATGCGAGAAAAAAGGACAGCCTAGTGACTACTAGCAAAGACCTAAACAAGCAATGATTTCATACACATTAGCAATTAGAACGAAGCACACAATTCTTCAATCTACTTTGCTTTCTTGATGAGAGTTGTTGTCCTGAATTCACTGTCACCCGCACAAAGCTCCACCACAAGTAGGTCAGAGGAATGGTGGTGGCATGCCATAGAGCATGGGCATCCACAAAACCCCTATAGGGAGGAAAGTCATATATCTCAAGGAGTGCAGCAAGAGCTCCGCCAATCACCACCACCCATAATTTCCAGCGTGATGGATGGCGAGTAACCCCTGCCCAGACAGCCCATAAGATGAGCTGCAGAATTCCCATACCCAAACAGACTTTCATGTTTAACCCTGCAATGTGATCGAGCAACATCAGCTTTCCTACTCTACGACACTTGAGACACATTCATGAAATCAAAGAGCCAAGACTATCATTCAGTATTGTTAATTCAAAAAAGTGACACAAGGCAAGTATCAACAATCAAAATTGGAAGTCAGAAGAAATTCAGCCGTCTGTAACATATTTTGTTTCTTCAGTTCATACACAAATTGCAACAACAGTCTCTGCATTTTCTTATCATTATTTATTTTTGACATATGACTTCTTTTACCATCACACTTACTATTGTCAAAAAATAATTCACGAGCACCTTAAATTATAAGAACCTACAGTTTTTTTATTCTAAAGGTGCAATACATAAACTAATAACTAGTCCTCATAATGTTACAAATATTGTTAACAGATTTAGGCCACAGAATGTAATAAGTTTATGGTAATTAGTTCAGTTATTACATTTATTCTTACGTATGGAGTAACTGATATTTTTGTATTAGGATATTATTATTGATTTGATCACCATAATTATATCAACAGAAAATGGAACCAAAATCTTTCAAATATGTGATACTACTGATCATTGAGAAATAAACAAAGTTAAAAATTCAAATGAGAAAGATAAAGGAGGTAAAATGGAACATGTTTAGGAAACTAATAGTGTTGATTGATGTTACAAACTAACTTTGTATATATTTCAAACTTATTGGCTGTGTTATTTTTCAATTAGCCGGAGATTGTACAAGGCGCACTTTATCATGAGCATGCAAAATCCTATATCAAGTAATTGTGAAGTGCACATACCATAGTCAAGCTGGTAACAGTTAAGATACAAGATGTGGGTTGTCACAAATGCAACAAGCGGAGCAGAAACCATTACTCTTGCTGCCTCATCTGTCACACTAAAGACTCTCAATACAGCCAGGATGAGAGAAAAACCCAACAATGCAACGGCAGACGAATAGTCTAGCTTCTCAGTCAAGTTTACGTCTCTACAAAATTGCAAAACATCAGAACATGGAAATTCACAAATGAGAACCGCAAGCTATTTGCAAAAATAAGAGAACAGATAATGTGTTGATGACTTGATAATATGATGAATACAAAGCAAACCTATTTACAAGTGCCCCCAAGGCTTTGGTCTAGTGGTAAGAAGGCATAATCCACACATCACGGGTTCAAACACCGCTGCAAGACAAAGCCTGGTATGTAAGGGGAAAAGGGAGAGGGTGGACCTATTATCTGCTGCATGCGCCACTGGCCCTCGAGAATTTCTCAGTTATCAAAAAAAAGTATACCTATTTAGAAGTGCCAAATAGCATATGGGCAGTATCGGAGATGGTTGAGGTCCGTTGCTTTTCTTAGCCAAAGAAGACCAAGGCCGTTAAGAACTGACCTAGACCTGAGTTTCTTGGGTTTGGCAAGTTACTTTAAAAGGTTTGTGGAAGGATTTTCTTCTATTGCTTAGCCTTTGACGACGTTGACTCAAAAGAAGGTGAAATTTCTATGGTTGGAAGCTTGTGAGAAGAGTTTTCAAGAATTGAAGGAAAGACTCACTTCAGCCCCTATCTTGACATAACCGGAAGGATCGGATAGTTTTGTGGTGTATTGTGATGTTTCACGGATTGGTCTTGGTTGTGTTTTGATGCAACATGGGAAAGTTATTGCTTATTCTTCGGGCAATTGAAGGTGCATGAAAAGAATTATCCGGTTCATGACTTGGAGTTAGCGGCAGTGGTTTTTGCCTTAAAGATTTGGAGACATTACCTATATGGTGTTCATGTGGATGTGTTCACCGACCATAAGAGCTTTAAATACATGTTCACCCGAAAGGACTTGAATCTTCACCAAAGGAGATGGTTCGAGTTATTGAAAGATTGCGACATGAATATCCTTTATCACTAGGGTAAAGCGATATGGTGGTCAATGCTCTTAGTCGACTATCGATGGTAGTCATGTTGAGGATGGTAAGAAAGAGCTAGTATGTGATGTTCATAGATTGACTTGATTGGGTGTTGGCTTGGTTGATTCCAATGAAGGTGGTGTGATTGTTCAAAATGGTTCGGAATCGTCTCTTGGATCGTGACAGATTGCTTACGAAAGTTTACAAATTTTCCTTACAGACATAGATATAATTTTCAAATAGTTGTGAGCATAGGCTCACCAGCAGTACAATTTTACAGATTTTGAGCAATGACTTGGAATGATTTCAGTTACAGTTTCCATGAATAGTTAGAGCATATATAGATTATTTAGGGAGAATTACTTAGCGTCGAGAGGATGCGGATTTGGAAAATGAGGTCTCATAACTATGTGCCACTGTGGGATTTGAGTATACCGCTAGTCGGTCAACTCCTTTAGCCCAAGAGGCTCAGTAGTGGATCCACATAGATAGATAGGTTATATACCCTGGCAAGGTTTAGGGCAGCCCTCTCAACTAGGTTAGCTGTTGGACATCATGAACTCACGTGATATATGTTGGTTGTAAGAAACTCCCCACTAAAAGATTTTATATATTTTACCGCTTAAGCTGATGTGATTATTTATATAGTCATAGACATAATGACTTCTCAAATTTACAGTTTTAGACACGTTTCCAGCTCAAGTCATCAAAACAGTTTTTACATCATCAGATGATGGAAGTGTTTTAAAATAATTGCATACTACCTTTATCAAAAAAATAATTGCATACTACTTTATGTATTTCTTTTCTCAAATTCAAATATCCACCTATCATGCTTCAGTTAATCGGTTTTAGCATATGCCCCAGCTTTTCAGCTGAAAATCTTATTTTTACACTACTCAGTTCTTTATTTTATTCTATCTTTAGATTTTCTCATTCAGTTCAGTATGTTCGGTTTAGCCAGTAGTTTCGTTCACCTACTTTGCATACCGTACATTCCATGTACTAACGTCATTCGGATCTGTATCATTTTATGATGGAGATTCAGGTATTCAGAATCGGCAGCAGATGCATCATAAGGATCACTTTCATCTAATTTTGGTGAGACCTCCTTGCTTTCGAAGAGCTCTAGTTTATCCGGAATATTAGTAGTTATTAGATGTTGTTATTAGAGTATTCAAATAGCCTGAGATCTTGTCCCGATAACCTATCTTCAATACATTAGAATCTTCATAGATGAGTCAGTTGGGCAATAGCTTTCACCATTGTTATACAAATATATGCATATTATACAGATTTCTGATTTTTAACTATAAAGTTATTGAGTTCATTTTCTAAGTCATTGCATTGTATGCTTATGTTTTAAAAGCTTCCGCATTAGTCAGTATTCAATTTTATAGCATGCTAGGTCAAGGGTTCGCTCATGCCAGAAATGATTTCGAGTGCCGATCTCATTCAGGGTGTAGACTCGGGTTGAGAGATTAGTGTTCCAGGAAAATGGAATGATAGATGAAAATGCTGTGCATAGGAATAAAGTGGATGGTTGAAATTGGGAAGTGTCACAGGAGTGCTATATGATAGGAAGATGCCTACCAAAGTGAAAGGAAAGTTCTATAAAATGACTGTAAGGTCAGGAGATAATCGAGCCTCCACAGCCCAATTTATCAACAAGATGAACACCGCAGAGATGCGAATGTTAAGATGTTGTGCATTGTGAGGTAATACAGCATTTGAAAGAAATAACCACATATGTTAGAAGCTACAAGTAACATAGAGAATAGAATGAGAGAATGACAATCGATATGGTTTGGTTACGTGTTACATAGGCCTCCAAGTGCATCGGTTCCTCAATGCGGAAACATGATTATTAGAAGTGTTAAAAAGGAATTGGTGGACCTAAAATAACATGAAGAGAAGTTAATTGCAAAAAAATAGAATATCTGAGAATCCAGGCAGATCCAGCAAAAGATAGGGAAAAACTGAAAGTTGAAAATCTGCATAGGTGATACCAACTAGACGACTAATGCTTATTAAGACTCTTTAGTATATTAAAGGTGTAACCATTAAAGTATACCAGAGACCCTTTACTGTTAGATAATCCTTCCGTACGAAGTATTGAAATATTATTTATGATGATGAGGTTTCATACAGCCGACCCCAACTAGATTGAAATTGAGGTGTAGTTTTTGTTGCTGTAATTTAACAAGATAAAACATTATCACAACCAAACAAATATTGCCCCAGTAGAAATGTTGAGGCCATTAATTCGTTGGTAATTGTGCTGAAAAGTTAGACTAGCTTCTTATTACAGTACACCATGCAATAATTCAGGATTGTTTTACTGTGATAAAAAAAACTAGACTAACTTTTCAGCACAATTACTAAAGAAGCAATGGGATCAAACAACAGCCAGAATCAAATAGTCAGAGAACTGAACAATTGCAAGCAGCTACTTATGTACACCAAACAATCTGTCCACTGTGCCTCCTAAGAATTCCACTCATAACAAGAAGCTGGAGAACATAAATTGTACTCACGTCTCAGACTAAGTAATAATTTGCAATTTCACATTAGCTTGGTGCTCATATGATCTCTGTGGCACAAACACCTAGAAAATTGGGAAATTGACATTTGAAAATTCTTATAAGCATATGCATTCAAGGACGTATCTGACAAATTCAAAATGCTCTCACAATTATCCATGACCATGCCAGACAAAGCTTGTTATCAGTGAAAAAACCTCATACCTTAGCCAGTAATAATATATTGATGAGAAGCCAATAACCAAGAAGGAGAAACTATATATTTTCAGAAGACAGTTTCAAGCTACTTGATTTATGCATAAATGCTTTACACGAAATGCAGCAATTTTAATCGGAGATCTCTTGCAAAAGAAAGAGAGAGCTATAAGAAAAGAGAAATAAACAATGTCTCACCTACTATGGAAAACAACACTCCAGAACCAGGAGTTCATTGCAAAAATAGCGTAGATATGCCACAAGCCAGTGTATTCATAAAATGGCTTTCTGTTTGGCTTAAATGGCAGCTTGTAATTCACAAAAATGAAAAAGGATACCCATCCATGGAATTGCATGGCAAGGTTAAGAGCAGAAAGAGCTACAGAAACAGGTTCCTGGCCATGAAAGACTTAGTTTAGGATACTAACAACAATACAGCCTAGAACTAGCGTGCTTAACAAGGAGAAATGCCAACTTAATAGTCTGAAGAACCTGGATTCCATTGACACGCTGAAAAGGCCATTTTCCATGATACTTGACAGGCTTAAGACCAACTTTCTTCCGTTCTTTCTCTCTGGCAAGCATGCAGTGGTAACGACAATCACTAAGGCAGTCCCATTGTTTCCATCTCAGATAAAGTGGTTCCTGTAGATACCATGGACCATCAACGGGAATCCCCCCGGAAGTAAAATTGCAATGTTGAGAGCATTCGTCCCCCACGCATCCAGTCTTTTCACATTGATCAACACAAGCACTGTAAAACAAGCAATTTCAAAGTCCAAGGACATGAAGTGAACGTAAGATCAAAAGGAAGTGATGTAGATTAACAACAGGAAATTGAATTTATCTTGGGATTCAGCCCATATAACATGCCAATTAGTAAAATCCAGGTGCTGCCCAACTGTCCAAGACACCAGAAGGTAGGCTGGGACATAGATCAAAGCAAGCTAGAGGATTACACTAAAAGAGTATAGACATGCTTTACTTTCATGTATTTCCTTTCTCCCATTAGAAAGAAAACTTACAGAACAATATGTTCCAGCAATTAGAGAAAATATGGTTACACATATATATGGCTCGAGAGTATGCAGTCCTTAGTTCTTCATTGTATTCCATGTCCAACGAGAGCCTACCAGATCCAACCTCTCGTGTCTGTCAAAGCAACTATGGAATTTCATTTCTTTACTAGCTTTGGCACCACACATGAGCTTTGAGCATATGGGGCTTCCTTTACTTTAATTTGGCCCCACTTAATAGCATAACATACAGTAGCAGGGTTCGTTGGGATTTTGACAGCGTGTCACAATTGGTAAACTTATATGAACCAAGAAGAACTTAGAAATACAGAGCAATGATTTGTATCAAGTTATGTCTCGACAAAGAAGCAAGAAGCCATAGTTAACAAGATTATAGAGGTCTTTGAGAGTTGAATGTTATAATTTTGTAGTTGTATTCAATCCAACAAAAAATAAAGGTTTTGAGGAGCAATATCTACTTCGAGTACACCCTAAACTTTTGGACCATTCCCGATGCCAGATAATACAGTTTTTTTTATCATGTGGTAATGGAGGAGGGGAAGAGAAGGGGCATTAGACAGGTATCCTCAACTGTCATTAGGAGTGCAAGTTCTTAGCTGTTTCGCTATCTGATTTACTTCATAAAAAGATCAAGTTAACAAAGGTAAAATGAACAGTGAGAGTGAGCCTATATAAGTTCAATTATACCAAACTAGCTAGGTAACATACTACGAGAAAACTTAAAGGCTAAGATGCATTAGTTTTGAATAAACTCATGCATCCATCTAAAAGGGAATATCACCTAGTGGCCCATTTACAGATAGTTCAGCATTGAAAAACACTTGATAAGCTAAGGAACGCAGAGAACACTGAGAGTGAGCCTATATAAGTTCCATTATACCAAACTAGCTTGGTAACATAGTACGAGAAAACTTAAAGGCCAAGATGCTTTAGTTTCCAATAAACTCATGCATCCATCTAAAAGGGAATATCATCTAGTGGCCCATCTACAGATAGTTAAGCATGGAAAGACACTTTATAACCTAAAGAACGCAACGAACACTGACAAGACACATCCAAAAGTAAAATTAGGATTCTAACACCTACTTGTATGGTGTTGACAGTTTTTTGGATTTTGTTAGCTCTTTGATCCTAGCTTAGTATTCATGTAAGGGAACTAACTCTCTTTCTTTGTACACTTTTTGCCTTTAGCGTCACCTTGATGCCTTTAATGAAATCCCTTCATAAAAAAAAAAACTACTTGTATGATATAGCATTCAAGAGTTAAATCGAAAGGTCAAATATAGCAGATCTAACTTCTAAGGTTTTCAAAAAGTCCAATATGGTTGAAAAGTTACCTCTAATTGTTGTTCATTAAAGATCAAGACCTCTTTTTAATAGTAACAGGCTGTTTGATAACAATGTTCCAATCCAGAATTAAGTATCCCCGTGAACCAATTGAGGAGTATAATATACAGGTTTCTATCGAGAAAATCTCTATTTGTTCCCAATAGTTAGACTAGAAAAAGCTCTAATTTGTTACAAGCAGTTAGACTACAAATTCAAGTCTAGTCACTTCTTTTTATACAGCAGTTACGATCAACAATTTGTAGCTTCATGCCACTAGATAGAGCTAAATTTTCTACTCTCTTACAAATTAGCTTTTAACCTCAATAAACAACAGAAGATATCTCCTCATATGTCCGAGCTCACACTACATCATGTAACTTAGGTACATCACCTCTACTTAACAAATGCTCATCAATTGAATCCAGAAATCAAAGTGAACACAAATATCAGAAAATATACTAATGAACACGGCAGATACTAGCATTCTATTGCTTCCGTGAATTCTAAATTGTAAATCGAGCGCTAAGTTACATTATTCACCAGAAATTAGCTAGAACTGGAAACAAACCCGATAAATACTTGCATCAAACTGAACAGTAGAAAATAGTAAATAAGAATGAAGCTGTGTTTACCTGTAAATCGGATCGGCATCGCCAGCACTGGCATGAAGGAGTCCAAAAATAGAGGAAAGCGCAGCGAGGAACAGAAGCAAACGACACCGTGCCATTGTAGAAAAGTCAAAATGGAGAAGAATTTGCTAGAGAAACAAGAGATGAAAGTGAAATTTTGCGTACTGAGTTGACTGATTGATCACTTCCATCAATATCTTTGTGTATTAAACACAGATTGATACAACAATGATGAAGGCATGAGTTAATTTGACTATTAGCATGTGAGATAGATGAGCGACGTGATAACAACCAAGAGAGAGAATTTTAGTCGAGGGCTTTTGGGGGATGTGTTACGGAATCTCGTGAACAGAGCACTCCCAAATGGCGTTTCACGATAAGACACGTGGAGTATCTTTGTGCTTTACGTATTTGCCCTCCATCTAATTCTACCGTCCTTTTTATTTTGTTTCTTAATTCCTATTCTGGGTTTTAATCTAAGCCTTAAAATCGCGCTTTTGATTAAAGAGAAATAGTCTTAGTTAATACGCCTACCACATTTTTTGGTGATATTAATCCAATAGATTTGGGAAAAGTAATTAAGGATGACACTAAAATTTAAGACAAAAAAAGGTAATATATGTTTTAATTATTGAATAGATGCGATAATTTAACAAGGCTAATTCTGTCGACTGTTGATCGACACTATTTTATTAAATTTTTTGAGTATTATATATATATATATATAAATTGAAAAACATAATATAGGTAAAAACGACTTTGGTCGTAGTCAATTTAACCCCATAAACCCAGTCCACTTGCAGTCATGTTGATCAAAATGACTAAGTTAGTTTGCTGCGCAAATGAAGCATTCATACTCTCAAGTGTGACCTAATTCGATCATTCATACTCTCTAGGTGTGGCCGAATTCGATCCTCAGCAAGCCCAAAATGTTATTGAGATTCCAACCTTTAATTCCTAGTCAATTATTTATTTTTAAATATTGACACCTCTTATGAAAAAAATTTGCCTACACTACTAGCAATTAAAATCAATGTTTTGCAGCACCTAAGCGCATGATTCCTCCTCAGTCCTCTGTTCGTTTTAGCTCAATTTCTTCTTAATTCTAATTCTTTTTAAAAAATCCTTCTAAATCTCAAAATATCTAAAACAAACACAATTCAAGGAACTAATACTTAATTCATCAAAGAAAAAATTAAGTAAAAATAAGAGGTGGGTTAGTAAAAATATGAATTCATCACCTTGATAATAACGTTGATTTCATCATAAAGTAATGTGTAAATCCTCATTCTAATTCATAGATTCTAGGAGTTTGATTTGAGATCGACATTGAAGAAGGATTTCTTGAGGATTCTTTGTGAGACTTATCGTTGAATGTTGTTAAGCACATTAAAGCATTTTAGTGGGATTTGAGGTATGTTTCTTTTCAAACATACTTTTGACTAGGGAAATTTTCAATACGGCTTTAAGCGTGTGTAAGACAAACTTGTTGAAAAAATGGTTTTAATATCTCAAAAAGAAGTGTTCATAATATTGTCTAGGTACGTTCTTTCATATCTTGTGTATGAGTATTAAATATATATTTATTGTGAATGAATGCCTAGACTTGATTAGCCATAATTCCATTATATTTTTCACGATTGAAAGCCATATTTTGGCAGTTGACTTTCAGGTTTAAACATTCCCATAATTATCCTTTATGACCATTTAATCCTCTTATCATTGTCTTGAATTTCCTGCAAACATTTGGGAGAATGATCTTATCTCATTTTCTATAAATGATTTGCTTCTTGGTTCACGTAAAGGAAGAAGTTGAAGAGAGATTTTCCTTTCTCCTTTGTCCATGTTTCATGTGTAGGATTTTCTTTCTATTGTGCAACATTGTTAATTTCTGGTTTCTAGTTTTGAACTAGAAGAGCATGTTGAATCCTGGGGGCTGGGATACACCTATATCAGGTGAAATATTCTTAAGGACAATGTCTTTCGACACGCCTTAAGCTTGGAGAATTTCCTGCAAAAGTTCGTGTGAAGTTTAAGCTTTGGTGAATTCAATACAAGTGTTCGTGGAGGAGGTATTTTCCGTAAGATGTTCAACACTTGCATCGAGTCTTCATATTTTGCTTATTTTATAATATATGTATGGAATGTGTTTTCTTCATTAATGAAGTTTGTTGAGATGAATTTAGAGCTACGAATAATCTATTGATTTAAAACACGATTTAGAGAGTGTTTGGATTGACTTTTTTAAAATGACTTATAAGTTAAAAGTCATAAATTAGGAACACTCAACTTTTGACTTTTGGCTTCTTCTTTTTTAATACTCTTTCATCCTTCCTTGAAAGAGTGTTTTAAACACTTTTTGAGTTATCCAAACACTTTCAAAACTAAAGAAGAACTTGAAAGTCAAAAGCCACAAAAAATAAGTTAATCCAAATATCCACTTAATGGCTTTAAACATGATTTTTAATATGAATAATAATTTGATGTACCTCTAAATAATGAGAAGATTGATTTTAAATTGTTTTGAATAATTATGCTAGTGTTGAGTAATGTCAACATCCTGCCTATGGCAAGTCCCACGAGGGGTTGGGTGGCCCGGGTCGGAGTCATGATCGAACATGACGCTTGCTTGGTGGACTTAGTTAAGAAATAAAGTTGTGCCTTTGCTATCAGCTATAACTTTTGACATGATGGTAAGCGTTTGATCCTAACAAGTGGTATCAGAGCTAAGGTCGTGAGTTCGATTCCCAAGAGCAACATTGTACATGAGGCGGGTGTCGGGAGGGGGATTGTTGAGTAATGTCAACATCCTGCCTATGGCAAGGCCCACGAGGGGTTGGGTGGCCCGGGTCGGAGTCATGATCGAAATGATGCTTGCTTGGTGGACTTAGTTAAGAAATAAAGATGCACCTTTACTATCAACTTATAGCTTTTGCATGATGGTAAACGTTTGATCCTAACAAGGGACTAATGATTTGGCTAAAGTGTCGTGATTGAAACTATTTGTGTTTGGGTCTGTATGGACAATCTTGATATTCGAGGGGAAGAATAGTCTTCAGGGACTGAATTAATGAGCATGATGAATTGATCTTGGATCAGCCTTGCTATTTGGAAGGACGAATAGTTCGAGTGTTGATAGCCTTAATAAATTGCTCTTAAATCCATTGATCTGTCTTAAAGTATAACGCTCTAAACTTAAATTTGTCCTTGAGTTGGCTTCATTAGTTTGATTTGCTCATGAATTTAAGTGTGTTTGATTATTTATTTTCATATTAGGCATGATAATGACATAATTGACTTGACTTGTAACTATTGATTGTCGTATATGATTATTAAGTATAAAGAACAATTTTTGATTATTTCTTCATTGATGTTTTTTCTAAGTTACGTGACTTTACTGAATTTGAATTGTTTTATCATAACTATTTTATATTAATTATTATATTAGCATTATTACTGTGGCTATTTTGTTTATATGAATTTTTGTCCCAAGACATTGAGTACCCAGTATTCAGGCATACCATTGTTGTTTTTTATGACATGTTAAAGTAGAAAAAGTCATATCGTTTATGAGAGACTTGCTATTCAAAAAGACTATTGGTGAGCCTTTATTCTTACTTGTGAAACTTCATACCGTTTTTTTATTTTATTAGATTTTTAAATTGTGTCTCAAGTTAGTTATTCTTTTCATAGAGACTCCATAGATAAATATTGTGTCATTAGTATTACTTGGAGTTAATATCTTAAAAGATCACTGAACTATAAGAAATTATCTTGTAAAGTCACTAAACTTAATTTTGTATCACTAAAATCACTCAACTTTACAATTTTATCTTCTAAAATCATTAAACTATATTTGTCACCAAAATAAATCCGACATGGCAAAATAAATTATTTTTTATGCCATGTCATCATGGACTCCAAAATAAATAAAATTATAAAATTAATTTATTTTAATGTCATGTAATCATGGACCCCACAAGTAAACAAAATTATAAAATTTATTCATTTTTTATGTCTTCTCCTCTTAAATTCTGTTTTTGCAATAAAATCCATAATGCTTTTTTTTGTGACTATTTCAATCAAAATTTCTTTCTTTTCAACAACATTTTAAAAAATGCTAATCAACATTGGAAATAAATGTTAAAAATTCAATGACATTTATTATATTGCCTCCCGTGTCCACCTTGTTACATAATCATACTTGTACATCAATTCCAATATAAATAAGCAAAACACAAGTAACATTAGAGCATTTCTAAAAATATATTACATACTAGGTTGTTATCAGCACCATTGTTAGCCAAAAAAAAAAAAACCACAACAATATATAGTGTCGTAATAGGTGTCTCACATAACCACAAAATATTACAAAGATAATTTTTATACTTTGCTATGATTTCCAATCTTCTTCTTCTTCTTCTGAAGTTCAACAATGTACTCCTTCATGACTTTTCTCTTAAAGAGTCTGCCTCTCTTAGAAGTATGAGATAGTCTAGTAGTTTCGATACCTTTAATTGCAACTTCATCAACACCTTGAGCAGCCACTACATCAGTTTGAACAACTATTACCTGTTCTTCAATTGGTGCCTTGTGAACAAAAAATAATAATAAGAAATAAAGATATTGGTAGAGAAAGCATTCAAATTGTATTAACTTTAAAACAATCATTACCTGAGTTATGGTCGACTGATATGCCAAATTCAATCCTTGGTGATTATTATTCCACATCTCCGGGCGATACATATTTAAATAATCCCCGCCATTTGAAGTTGCTTCAGCTGGACTTATAGCCTCCAAATAATGGCTTGAAGATGATTCTCCGGCTTTGACAAATTTATAATGTCCTCTCACATCATGTCCATACTTTTTGCAAATCGAACACATAACCTGCATAGAACCTTTTTTGGATAGCTTTTGAGGTCGCCTTTTTTCAGACTTCTGCTCAGCTCTTTTTTCAGCTTTTCCAACAGCTTCAACCTTTTTTTTCTTCTCTAATTCTCCAGGCTCTTTTTTCCTTGATTTGGGCTTTCTTCCTCGCTTTTTCTTCACAATTTTAGGTGGTATTACCTCTCCACAATCCACAACCATAGGCCAGTGATCTTCTGGATTTGTTGGATTGATGTAATGTGAATATACATTCTTGAAAGTTTCAATTGTGTAGAATGTATCCACATAATCCTCCACTCTTTCACTATTTCCAATAATACATGCATATGCATGAGGACATGGTAGTCCAGTAAGTTCCCATCTTCTACATGTACAACTCTTTGCCTTCATGTCAACAATATTAACTCCACCAGGACCATCTACCGAGACTCTTGGTCCCCATGAATAATCAGTTTTAAACCAAATTGCTTCCTTGCTAATCTTGTTCAATTTTTTCACAATTTTTGGGCAAATTGAACTATCAGACTTTGCAACCCACTCTCTCTTCTTGTACATTCTTTTCATCAACTTGTTTTTTATCATTTCTAGCATTGTAATAATAGCTTTATCTCTAGCATCAAGTATATACCTAAAATAAGTGCTACATTAGTAATACATATTATAAACTAATAACTATAACAACTACATACTCAGTGTAATCTCACAAGTCATGTCTAAGGATAAAGTGTGCATAGACCTTACTCCAACTTAACATACATCAGTCGATAAAGGTGATCAACATAATAACAAATAACAGACAACAACACCATCCTAACAAGAAACTTATTAGTCGATATTTCCAAAGACAACCTCAGCCTGACAATGTAACTTATGCAATTACCTAAAGGCATAAATAACAACGTGATGACCAAAAAAAAAGTGGATGAAAGTATTTAATTAATTACATGTTAAAGCTTTCACACAAGTTGTTGAGTAACATATCACATTTTGTATTTGTTCTAAACAATGCTCTAGTCTAACTTTGAAATGGCCTTTCTAGGTTATTGAAACATTCTCTTGGCGCTTTGTCCTCTTGGTCAAGTTCTTCCATGCATTTCTGGAAGATCACATTGTTGCTTGCCCTAGCAGCATTCCATACCAAATCCTTCAAAGCTTTGCCTTTATGTTTTTGCTTGAAGTTCTGATACATGTGTCTAACACAATTTCTATGTTCAGCTTCCGGAAACAAATCTTTCACAACTCTAATCAGACCCTACATAAGAAACAAAGTAGAAACATATGTATTTTAAACAGAAAAAAAAAAAAAAAAAAAAAAGATATAAAAGATTTTTACTCACTTTTTGCCTGTCAGACATAAAGGCAATGTGGTGACTATTTATGATGTCTAAATCATATCCAAGATTGTCAATAAACCAACTCCATGTTTCTTTACTCTATGTTTCAGCTATCACAACATAAGCAACTGGAAATATACAATCATTTGGGTCTATTGCCACGACAGATAATAAATTTCCTCCGTATGTGCCTTTTTGCCAACAACCATCTAGGCTAATTAATGGCCTACAACCTGATTTAAAAGCTTCCTTGAGTGCTCTCATACACAGGTAAAATCCCAAGAATTTTCCCCCCATCTCTCCAAATTACAACATTAGATCCAGGATTAGATCTCAGCAATTCAACTCTATACGATAGTAGCTTGCCATATTGAAAACCCTCATCACCATAAATCCATTTTAATGCTTGATTTTTAGCCCTCCAAGCCTTCAAATTTTCTATAGTATAATCAAAGTCCTTCCTTACTATTTCAACAATACCACTAATGTTCCAACCTGGATTAGCTTTAAAAATATTCAAATACTTTCTAGCATTTGGGAGATAAGTGGAAATTATCAACACCTTAGCACCTTTATGTTTCAGATAAAATGACTTGATCTGAACAGTTGGATCACACTTATTCACTTTACTAGTATAAATTCTAAAGGGGCAGCCATCAACCTTACAAATACAAACCACCATCTGTTGATCATTGGGTTTAAAAGGTAACTGCCTTCTTTTTCTAATACCCAATTCCCTACAAGCTTCTTTGAATTGCTTGAAATTCTTAAACTTCATCCCTAACGCAAATCTAGGGAAATTCTTGTTTTTACCTTCATAATATTCTTCATAGATATTATTTTTCTGACCATTGTTTTCTCCTTTATCAGATTGAACATCATCATCAGGCAATTCATCTGAATATGCATAATCAGATTCAACATCAACATTTTGTAGAGGTACCAAAATTTCAGAGCTAACTGGTACACTGACACTTGCATTTTTGGGTCTTCCTCTATGCTTCTTGACTTGTTGATCGTCAATAAGAACTTGTTGATCGTCAACAAGAACTTGTTGATCATCAATAACATCCTGGAAATCGTCATCTTCATCGGACAAATTATAGTCTGGATCACTAAACTCCTCATCCACTTCATTAGTTACATCACCTCTAATACCTTGTAAAACAACTTTCGTTGAATTTTCCTCAATTAAAAAGTTTTTGTCCACACCATTATCCTCCCTATTATCAACTATTGTATCTTCAATGTCGATATCGCTAACAACTTCCAAATAGTTTGAAAAATGCAGTTCTAAAGTCTTTGAAGTTTCAGGAAAACATGAACCAGAACTCTGAAATAAAAAAGATAGAAAGAATACTTAGCATTAAATATTTACTTCATACTAATAATAGTATAATCATAAAAAATAAACAAGTCACTCTTACAAACGAATAAATATTAATCCATAATAATAATTTATAGCCTGAATGAAAGAAAAAACCATATAGGCTAAAGCATGAATTTTTAATTTTAGAGCACTGAAATGGATACTAAGGTTTCAAAGACATTAGATAATCACAACCTGGTACACGAAATCACCAATGAACTAACCTCCTCTAAATACAGGGGAAAAAAATTAGAATACAAAAAGCCCTAAACCCATTTCGAGATTCTACAATAAAAGGACAATATAGTTAAAAATTTATATTTTTTACCTCGTTTTGAAGTAGGATTGGTTTAGCAAGCACGTAGTGGTCCCTTTCATCGGTATTAGAGGCTTGTGGGTGCGGGGGGGAGGGGGACCATTCTTTTACAGATTTCATCACATTATTTCTCGAAGAAATGAAGGAATTCATTGTTTATGAAAAATTTCAGCATCAATAACCTTTAAATAGACTTTACAACACCTCTTTGTGGATGAGAATTTTGGGAGAAATAGAGAAAGAAGTAGAAGAAGGAAGCGGGAGATTTGGGCCGAAATAGGGTTTTACTGTTTAAGATGAAGACAAGACAACTTATGGGTGGGTTGGTATATTGATAAATTAATTTTACAATTTTATTTATTTGTGGGGTCCACGATGACATGTCATAAAAAATAATCTATTTTGCCAAGTCAGATTTATTTTGGTGATAAATATAGTTTAATGATTTTAGAAGATAAAAGTGAAGTTGAGTGATTTTAGTGATACAATATAAAGTTTAGTGACTTTACAAAATAATTTCTCATACTTCAGTGACCTTTTAAGATATTAACTCGTATTACTTGGGTCATTGTTTGCCTTATAGGCACACTGCGATGTTTAGCAGTTAGACAAATATTCACATTTTTTATTTAGAAAATACAAAAATAAATAGGACATTGCAAATAAGAGAAAAACATCACATAATATATAGAAACATAAAACAATTGCAACAACGTAACCAAATAATGCAATAATTGATAGTAACAAAAATCGTAGGACAAAATACTACTACTAGATGCACCAAACTATCGTCAAGCATATCTTGCAAGAAAGTGAGAAAACACTCACTATCTAATAACTTTCTATCTGAATTTGTAATTTCCATATCCTCCTATCTAATAAGGTTATGTCCTAAATAAACTAAAGATGCATTATTTTCTGTCTAATTATCTATTCTCAATACTGATCCGCCCTACATCTACCTCTCCTTAATTATTATAGTCCGCCTATGACTTCTCCTCACCAAGACATCTACTTTTAAGGCGTTGTGCACCTTCTTATAATCTATTTGTATCTACTTCTATGTTTGTGTATATTCCTACTACATTATGACTTATGAGAGTCACACACATGAAGAACTTATCAGACGATACACGATTGTGAAGCGTTCAAGTCCAAGTCAGGGTCTAATTACAATGACGAAATAAATCGCAATGGCTGAATAAATTTAGTCACATCCTTTAAAGACCTTCTCGCACACAAAATGATAGTCAAGCTCAACATATTTGGTACGAGCATGAAACAGTACAGGATTAGTGCGGTGAACTTCGATGCCCAAAAAATAATGAATATTCCCCTTGTCCAGTTGTTCTTGAGTGCAAACTAAGTGCTTAATTTATTGACGAGCCTAGATATTAAGGATTGCTCCCAGTCAATAATATGTCATCTACACAGAGGAGAGAAGTATGGGGACACCTTCATATGAGTGGAGCACAAATAGAAATGAATCAGATTTACTTCAAGAGAATGCTAAGTGAAGAATGTAAAAGCTGAATTTTTCAAACCATACTTTGGGAGCTTGTTTCAAGTCGTAGAGTGCTCTCTTAAGCAGACAAACGTGATTTGGATAGACATGATCGACAAAGCCCAGAGGTTGTACCATGTGCACCTTCTCTTTGAGAAAAAGGATAAATATGCCTCATTTGTTAGATAACCAAAGTATGTACGCACCATTTGTTAAATGGTGAGGGTATATGTGTTAGCCTAACACCTTTTTAATGAAGGTATATCCACCATAATTACAAAGTTAAAAGTGGTATATTTACCCCTTTTCCCTTTTTAGTATATATTACTTTAGACCAATTGCCAATTCTCAAAACTTCGGGGTTGGATTCTAATGTTATATAGTCGATCTTTAGATTAATCATCACTGAACGTAAAAAGGGTTTATATATTAAAGAAATAAAACTGGGATCATCCCCAACTGCCTCTTGATCAAAAGCCTTTTAATTAGAGGCCCAGCATAACTTACTTGCATGTATGACTTGCTGTTCCAAACTACCAACACAAATAGGTATAAGAACCCAGCTGGTTTTAGGAAGGTAGATTGTAAATATTACAGAATCTGCTTTAGGGATTTGAAATCTATGAATATCATCACTAAATCTAAATAGCATGGATCTAGAATATTGACACCTTACGGGGGACATGACCTGAAATCATTTGACATTATTGTACAGCAAAGAGTAGTACTAGCATTTCACAATAATGTACGACTACCAAAGGGTAGTATTTCACGAAAACAAAGTGACCTCAGCCTACAAATTACAATAATGTCCAGTGAGAATATTTGATTTACAGAACATGAAAATATGTTAAACACACCCTGTACGTAATTCAAATCAAGTAAAGTTCAAGCCACAGACAGAGAGTATCAAATGTTATTACAAAACTACAGGAGATGAGTGTGACCATCAAACGGCGAGTCCGACCTAGACCTACTGAAGCTGGAAATAGAGAAACTCGCATGATTAGACATCGACTAGAAATGCACATTGCGAGAACAAAAGGACAGCCTAGTGACAACTAACAAAGACCTAAACAAGCAATGATTTCATACACAAAATTAGAAATTAGAACAAGCACGTGATTCTTCAATCTACTTTGCTTTCTTGATGAGAGTTGTTGTCCTGAATTCACTGTCATCCCGCACAAAGTTCCACCACAAGTAGGTCAGAGGAATGGTGGTGGCATGCCATAGAGCATGGGCATCCACAAATCCCCTATAGGGAGGAAAGTCATATATCTCAAGGAGTGCAGCAAGAGCTCCACCAATCACCACCACCCACAATTTCCAGCGTGATGGATGGCGAGTAGCCCCTGCCCAGACAGCCCATAAGATGAGCTGCAGAGTTCCCATACCCAAACAGACTTTCATGTTTAACCCTGCAATGTGATCGAGCAACATCAACTTTCCTACTCTACAACACTCAGACACATTCATGAAATCGAAAGAGCCAAGACAATCATACAGTATTGTTACTTCAAAAAAGTGACACAAGGCAAGTATCAACAATTAAAATTGGAAGTCAGAAGAAATTCAGCCGTCTGTAACATATTTTCTTTCTTCAGTTCATACACAAATTGCTCCAACAGTTTCAGCATTTTCTTATCATTATTTTATTTTTGACATACAAGTCAAAAAATAATTCACAAGCACCTACAGTTTTTTTTTCTTAAGGTACAACACATAAACTCAAAACTAGACCACATAATGTTCCAAATAGTGTTAACAGATTTAGGCCACAGAATGTAATAAGTTTATGGTAATTAGTTCAGTTAATAAGTCTATTGTTACGTATGGAGTAACTAATATTTTTGTTATTAGGATAATAATATTGCTTTGATCCCATAATTATATGAACAGAAAATAGAACCAAAATCTTTCAAATATGTGATGCCTACTGATCATTGAGAAGTAAACAAAGTTAAAAATTCAAAATGAGAAGGATAAAGAAGGTAAAATAGAACATGTTTGGGAAACTAATAGTGTTGATTGATGTTACAAACTAATTTTGTATAAATTGCAAACTTATTTGCTGTATTTTTTTTTTAATTAGCAGGAGATTGTACAGGGCACACTTTATCATGAGCATGCAATATACTATATCAAGTAATTGTGAAGTTGACATACCATAGTCAAGCTGGTAACAGTTCAGATACAAGATGTGGGTTGTCACAAATGCAACAAGCGGAGCAGAAACCATGACTCTTGCTGCCTCATCAGTCACATTAAAGACTCGCAATACAGCCAGGATGAGAGAAAAACCCAACAATGCAACGGCAGACGAACAGTCTAGCTTCTCTGTCAAGTCTACGTATCTACAAAATTGCAAAGCATCAGAACATGGAAATTCACAAATGGAGAAACCGTAAGCTATTTGAGAATTAAGAGAACAGATGATGTGTTGATGACTTGATAATTTGATGAATACAAGGTGCAGCTATTTACAAGTGCCCCCAAGGCCTTGGTCTAGTGGTAAGAGAGCATAATTCACACATCACGGGTTCAAACACTGTGCAAGACAAAGCCGGTATTTAAGGGAAAAGGGAGAGGGTGGACCCATTATCCGCTGCGTGCGCCACTGCTCTGGCCCTCGGGGATTTTTCGGTTATCAAAAAAAAATGTACACCTATTTAGAAGTGCCAAATAACATATGGGCAGTATCGAACTTAGGAACTTAAAAGTTCTAATATCTCAACAGAACCCTAAAATTTAATTGGAAAACCAATCTACTTAATTTGACAACACATAAGAGCAAACAACCTTTGTAAGAAGTCACTTGAATAGAATCGGAATCATTAGGAAAAAAATCACTTTGATGGTGCCATGGAGAACTGTGTGAAAATCATTGGAAAAGCCTAGCCACTGGGATCTTATAGGAAAGTTCAGGTCGCCTAGATGTTGCTGGAAAGTGCCAAACAATGGTTGGAATCATCACTGGACGAGTTGCCAGAACAATAGCATTCCCCAACCATTAAAGTAAAGGCTCGACGAAGGGAGGGAGGTGCGGCAGGGGAAGGTAAATATTACTATATTATTTCTTCCCTCTCTTCTTCTTCCTCCCTGACTTCATACTCGCTCTAACCCAACAAAAAGGGCAGAGTTCCATTTGGTGGGTGGGTCCTCCATTTTTTTTATAGGACCTGAAGGCTAGGCTAAACCTCCCTCAAAGGGATTCCTGAGCGGAACTCTTTTTCAAAGAACGTTGTCGAGGACACGTCTGAAGAGGAGGCGGGCGCCCTCTAAGTTGACCACCCTACCCACTAATGGACTATGAGGGGGGGGAAGGCGAACAGGAACCGACCGAAAACCCGAACCGCTTGACTGACCCCTTCATAGTCCATTCATTAAGGTTGGGGATGGGGCCATTGATAAAGAATCGATGGAAAACCACAATGCTAGCAGATGGCGGGCCTCCGCTTTTCTTTTCATTAATGAAACCCCAAAAGAAGGGGTGCCACTAATATGCTCATTAGAAAGAGGTGTCATCCTGCCATGACAGTCACCAGACGATATTGTGTTAAACAATGAAACTAGTGAGGCTTCAATCAAAGCTCGAGCTATAGAGAAGCACTTCAGCAAGTAATATACATCCATTGCAAGTAACCAGTAATATAGGAGTGAAGTTGAAGTGAGATTAGATGGGATTGAGGTACCTAAATGTAGACAATCTAGAAACATGGACTTAATTGTAACACCCCAAAAAATTTTAAGCTAAGACCCAAACTATTCTTCGTATGTGTATAGGCCCGAACTGGGTGATTCCTAATTGTGCAAAGCTGTTAAGGTCAATTCTTTAGTGTGGGGAGAGTTTTGGAGATGAATTAAGGTCATAAGAATCCTCTAGCACAAAGTTGAGTTGAAAGTTTCTTTACCGATTGAGTTTCGCTGTAAGCTTTTACTTGGGTCAACTTCATATAAGCATATGTCTTATAAGATAAATAGTTATGTGTCCCATCACCGACCAAATTGAAGGTCTTCGAGCCTTTAGTGTTAGATAATTCCTCCGTACGAAGTATTGAAATATTATGGACCCAAACAAAGCATTTATGATGATGAGGATTCATACAGCCGACCCCAACTAGCTTGAAATTGAGGTATAATTGTTGTTGTCGTAATTTAACAAGATAGAACATTATCACAACCAAACAAATATTTCCCCAGAAGAAATGGTGAGGCCATTACTTCTTTAGTAATTGTGCTGAAAAGGTAGACTAGCTTCTTATTACAGTACACCATGCATTGATTCGGGATTGTTTTACTGTGATTAAAAAAACCATACTAAATTTTCATCACAATTACTAAAAGAAGAAATGGGCTCAAACAACACCCAGAATTAAACAGTCAGAGAACTGAACAATTGCAAGCAACTACTTCTATGTACACCAAACAATCTGCCCACTGTGCCCCCTAACAGTTCCATTCATAAGGAGAAGATGGAGAACATAAATTGTTCTCACTTCTCAGACTGTCGTACATCAAAATAATAATTCGCATAAATGCTTTCACAACTATCCATGACCATGCCAGACAAAGTTTGTTATCAGTGAAAAAACCTCATACTTCAGCCAGTAATAATATATTGATGAGAAGCCAATAACCAAAAAGGAGAAACTATATATCTTCAGAAGACAGTTTCAAGCTACTTGATTTATGCATAAATGCTGTACACGAAATGCAGCAATTTTAATCGGAGATCTCTTGCAAAAGAAAGAGAGAGCTATAAGAAAATAGAAATAAACTATATCTCACCTACTGTGGAAAACAATACTCCAGAAGCAGGAGTTCATTGCAAAAACAGCATAGATATGCCACAAGCCGGTGTATTCATAAAATGGCTTTTTGTTTGGCCTAAATGGCAGCTTGTAATTCACAAAAATGAAAAAAGATACCCATCCATGGAATTGCACGGCAAGGTTTAGAGCAGAAAGAGCTGCAGAAACAGGTTCCTGGACATGAAAGACTTAGTTTAGGATACTAACAACAATACAGCCTAGAAGTAGAGTGCTTAACAAGGAGAAAATGCCAACTTAATAGTGTGAAAAACCTGGATTCCATTGACACGCTGAAAAGGCCATTTTCCATGATATTTGACAGGCTTAAGACCAACTTTCTTCCGTTCGTCCTCTCTGGCAAGCATGCAGTGGTAACGACAATCACTAAGGCAGTCCCATTGTTTCCATCTCAGATAAAGTGGTTCCTGTAGATACCATGGACCATCAATGGGAATCCCCCCGGAAGTAAAATTACAATGTTGAGAACATTCGTCCCCCACGCATCCAGTCTTTTCACATTGATCAACACAAGCACTGTAAAACCAGCAATTTCAAAGTCGAAGGGCATGAAGTGAACGTAACATCAAAAGGAAGTGTTGTAGATTAACAACAGAAAATTTATCTTTGGATTCAGCCCATATAACATGCAAATTAGTAAAAGCCAGGTGCTGCCCAACTGCCCAAGACACCAGAAGGTAGACTGAGAAATAGATCAAACCAAGCTAGAGAGTTACACTAAAAGAGTATAGATATGCATTACTTTCATGTATTTCCTTTCTCCCATTAGAAAGAAAACTTACAGAACAATGTGATTCAGAAATTAGAGAAAATATGGTTACACATATATATGGCCCGAGAGTATGCAGACCTTAATAGTTCTTTATTGTGTTCCACGTCCAATGAGAGCCTACCAGATCCAACCTCTCGTGTCTATCAAAGCAAATATGGAATTTCATTTCTTCACTAGCTTTGACACCACACATGAGTTTTGAGAATATGGGCATATGGGGATTCCTTTACCTTAATTTGGCCCCAATTAACAGCATAACATACAGTAGCCTAGTTCGTTGGGATTTTGACAGCGTGTCACAATTGGTGAACTTATGAACCATGAAGAACTAGAAATACAGAGCAATGACTTGCATCAAGTTATGTCTCGACACAGAAGCAAGAAGCCGTAGTTAAGAGGATTATATAGGTCTTTGAAAGTTGAATGTTATAATTTTGTAGTTGTATTCAATCCAACAAAAAATAAAGGTTTTGAGGAGTAATAATATCTACTTCGTTCACCCTAAACTTTTGGACCATTCCCGATGCCAAATAATACAGTTTTTTTTCATGTGGTAATGGAGGAGGGGAAGAGAGAAGGGGCATTCGACAGGTATCCTCAGTGGAACTGTCATTAGGAGTTAAGATCACCAACCATAGTTCCTGAGGATGACTCCAGTGATTAATAAATACGGACAGACAAAAGAAACTCATGGGCATCAATTCTCTCTATAGTTACTCTTGTTCTCTTTTTTGCAATTCCAATATTTAAATACATCATCCACCAAATTAGAACTTTGGTAAAACACAATTATAGGACTCTTAATTTATTAATCCAATTAAATAGTTGAGAAAAAAAATCCAGACCTCACAAAAGTTGAACTGATAACCAAAATGAGGTGAAACTATTGTGCAAGTTCTTAGCTGTTTCGCTATCTGATTTACTTCATAAAAAAATCAAGTTAGCAAAGGTAAAGTGAACACTGAGAGTGAGCCTATATAAGTTTGATTATACCAAACTAGCTAGGTAACATACTACGAGAAAACTTAAAGGCCAAGATGCATTAGTTTTTAATAAACTCATGCATCCATCTAAAGGGGAATATCATCTAGTGGCCCATCTACAGATAGTTCAGTATGGAAAGACACTTTATAAGCTAAGGAACGCAACAAACACTGGCAAGATACATACAATAGTAAAATTAGGATTCTAACACCTACTTGTATAGTGTTGACAATTTTTGGATTTTGTTAGCTCTTTGATCCTAGCTTAGTACTCATGTAAGGGAACTAACTCTCTTTCTTTGTACACTTTTTCCTTTAGCGTCACCCTGATGCTCTTTAATGAAATCCTTTACATCATAAAAAAAATCTACTTATATGATATAGCATTTAAGAGTTAAACCGAAAGGTCAAATATAGTAGATCTAACTTCTAAGGTTTTCAAAAAGTCCAATATGATTGAAAAGTTACCTCCAATTGTTGTTCATTAAAGATCAACACCTCTTTTTAATAGTAACAGGCTGTTTGATAACAATGTTTCAATCTAGAATTAAGTATCCCCATGAACCAATCGAGGAGTATAATATACAGGTTTCTATCAAGAAAATCTCTATTTGTTCCAAATAATTAGACTTAAAAAAAGATCTATTTGTTACAAGCAGTTGGACTATAAATCCAAGTCTATTCACTTCTTTTCACAGAGCAGTGGTATCTACACACAGCTCCACTATTTCACCGAGTATCCACGTCCTTCCAACACAAGTATAGATATCGAGTAACTCCATCCATCACTCCTTACGCAGATAAAGAGAAACCTAAGTCCTTTCATTTGGAGGAGGAAGATAAAACTTGCACAGTGATAGAATTAGTTTAGAAGTTTAAGTTCAGAAAGTTAGTTAGAAGTTTAAGTTTGTTAAAAGTTTGTTAACACTGTTCAAGTAGTTGGTTATGTTCTCTTCTGTGTTTTCACGCGTGTATATATATACATTGCAAATGTAAAGGTTATTCATCTTTCTCAGTGAGAAATACAATCAATACTTTTCACATGATTCCTCCTTCTAGAAAGATCTATCTCGTCTAACATTCCTCTTTCTCTTCTCACTGATCTTAGCCTCCATCAATGGAGGAGCTTCACTCATCTCGACACTTTGATTTGCAGATTCAACACACGGTACGATCAACACCTGTAGTTTCATCCTACTAGATAGAGCTAAATTTTCTAATCTCTTACAAATTAGCTTTTAACCTCAATAGACAACAGAAGATGTTTTTGCGTCTTGCATTTGTATGTCCGAGCTCACACTAAATCAAGTAAACTTAGGTCCATCGCCTCTACTTGACAAAGGCACATCAATTGATTCCAGAAATCAAAGTGAACAAAAATATCAGAAAATATACTAATGAACACGGCAAATACTAGCATTCGATTGCTTCCGTGAATTCTAAATTGTAAATCAAGCAACATCAACCGCTAAGTTACATTATTCATCAGAAATTAGCTAGAACTGAAAGCAAACCCGATACATACTTGAATCAAACTGAACAGTTGAAAATAGCAAATAAGAGTGAAGCTGCGTTTACCTGTAAATCGGATCTGCTTCGCCAGCACTGGCATGAAGGAGTCCAAAAATAGAAGAAAGCGCAGCAACGAATAGAAGCAAACGACACCGTGCCATTGTAGAAAAGTCAAAATTTAAAAGAATTTGCTACAGAAACAATAGATGAAAGTGAAATTTTGCGTACTGAGTTGACTGATTGAACACTTCCATCAATATCTCTGTTTATACACAGATTGATACAACAGTGATGAAGGCATGAGTTAATTTGACTGTAAGCATGTGGAATAGATGAACGACGTGGTTAACAACATTAGTCGAGGGGATTTGGGGATGTGTTACGGAACAGAGCACTCCCAAATGACGTTTCACGATAAGACACGTCACACGTGGAGTATCTTTGTCTTTTTACGTATTTGCCCTCCATCTAATTCTACAGACCTTTTTATTTTATTTCTTAATTTTTATTATGGTTTTCATACTTAGCCTTAAAATCAACACTTTTGATTAAGGAGATATACTCTCATTTAATGTATCATATTTTTTGTGAGATAAATTTTATAAATTTGGAAAAAGTAATTAAGGATGATAACAGAAAAAAGGTAATACATGTCTTAATTATTGAATAGATGCAACAATTCAACAAGGGCAGATCCATCCTATGTTAAGGGGTGTGGACCGACACGACTTCATTAAATTTTTTGAATATTATATATATAAGAATCTTTAAAAAAATAATCAGAATATAGGTAAAATGATATCAATGGCATTATTTGAACAAGTGAACTTTTTTGGCTTGTTAGTTCTTCACAAATAGAGCACTGATATACTCTCAAGTGTGGCCAAGTTCATCCTGTACAACAAAAATTGTGTACACTGGTGACAATTAAAATCAATGTTGCAGCACCTGAGCGCATGAATCCTCTTCGTTTTAGCTCATTTTCTTCTTAATTTTACTTCTTCTTCTTTTATAAAAATCCTTCTAAATCTCAAAATATCTAAAACAAACACAATTCAAAAAACTAATACTTGACTCATCAAAAAAGACAACAAAAATTAACTAAAAATAAGAGGTGAGTTGGTAAAAATATCAATAATCATCACCTTGATTATAATCTCAATTTTATCATATAGTAACGTGTAAATCCTCATTATAATTCGTAGATTTCTAGGAGTTTGATTTGAGATCGATATTGAAGAAGAATTTTTTGAGGATTCTTTGTGAAAGTTATCGTTGAATGTTGTTAAGCACGTTAAGGCATTTTAGTGGGACTTGAGGTATGTTTCTTTTCAAACATACTTTTGACTATAAGAGAGTTTCCAATACGGTTTTAAGCGTGTATGAGACAAATTTGCAATCGAGTCTTCATATTTCACTCATTTTATAATATGTGTATGAAATGTATTTTCTTCATTAATGAAATTTGTTGAGTTGAATTTAGAGCTACGAACAATCTACTGATTTAAAATGTGATCTAAGGGGTGTCTCGATTGACTTTTTTAAAATTACTTATAAGTTAAAAGTCAAAAGTCATAAGTTGGGAACACTCAACTTTTGACTTTTGGCCTTTTTTAATACTTTTTTAGCCTTAAAATGTTTTAAGCAATTTTTGAGTTACCCAAACACTTTCATAACTAAAGAACTTAAAAGTCAAAAATCACTAAAAATATGTTAATCCAAACACCCACTTAATGAATTTAAACATGATTTCTAATATGAATAATAATTTGATATATCTTTAAATAATGAGAAGATTGATTAAAAATGCTTTGAATAATTATGCTATGATTAATGATTTGGCTAAAGTGTCGTGATTGAAACTATTTGTGTTTTGGGTTTGTATGGACAAATATTCGAGTGGAAGAATAATATTCAAGGATTGAATTGATGATCCTGATGAATTGCTCTTGGATCGACATTGTTATTTGGGAGGAAGAATACTTCGAGTGTTGGTAGCCTCAATGAATTGCTCTTGAATTCATTAATCTGTTTTAAAGTATCATACATTAAACTTTAACTTACCCTTGAGTTGGCTTGATTGGTTTGATTTGCTCATGAATTTAGGTGTGTTCTTTGATTACTTACCTTCATATTAGGTATGATAATGACATAATTGACTTGACTTTTGACTACTAATTGTCATATACGATTATTAAGTATAATGAACAAAAAATGATTGTTTTTTCATTGATTCTTTTTCTAAGTTACGTGATTTTACTATGTGACTGAATTTGAATTGTTTCATTATAACTATTTTATATTAAAAAATATTGTTTTGTTAGTATATTAGCATTATTACTGTGACTATTTTGTTTATATGAACTTTTGTTCCAAGACATTTATTGAGTACCCAATATTCAGTATATCATCATTTTTATGGTATGTTAAGTAGAAAATGTCACATCGCTTATGAAAAACTTGTTATTCAAACAGACTATTGGTGAGCTACATTTTTGCTTGTGAAACTTCATACTCTCTTTTTTGCTTTATTAGATTTTTGAGTTGCGCCTCAAATTAGTTATTCTTTTCGTAGAGACTTCCTAGATAAATAGTGTCGTTGGTATTACGTAAGTCATTATTTGCCTTATAGGTAGATTGCTATGTTTAGCTGCTAGACAAATATTCACATTATTTATTTAGAAAATACAAAATAATTAAATAGGACATAACAAATAATCGAAAAAACAACACATAACATTTAGAAACAAGAAACAATTGCAACAACGTAATCAAATAATGTAATAACTGATAGTAATAAAAATCGTATGACAATAAAATACAAAAACACTACTATTGCTATTACTATTGATATGAATGGAGAAATATGTGTGGTGCACCAAACTATCATCAAACATATCCCGCAAGAGAAAGTAGACTTTGTTAACCCCAAACACGTTATAAAATATAGCTTTCAAATGTCCAAATTTAAGGTTTTGGCTGAACGGTAGACTTTGTTACCTAAATGATTAAGGAATTGTTTGTTAGATGGTTTGAAGGTGACTCATGTATTAAATTTTGCTTTATAATATTATATTGGCGAAATGGTCTGCTGGATCCTTATACTTGTATCAGTTTGTATTCTGAACCCTTCTACTTACACAATTGTCATCTGGACCCTTAAATTCAATAAAACACAATTTAACAAATCCATTTGATCATTGACCAAGCTTATGTGTCTTTAAGATGGCTGAGTTGGCAAAAGTGTGTGACTTCACGCATCTTAAGGCGAGTGAACAACTTTTTTAAGTTGAAAAAATATTAAAATTATAAAAGAAATACTTTTTAAAAAAAACAATTAATTAAAAAGCTATTTCTTCTTCCAAGCTTAATTGTTTTCCAATCTCCATCGCCGTCTGAGTAGTAACCTCAAAGGGCCAGCAGCCATGGCAAGAATAAAGGTTCATGAGTTGAGGAACAAGTCGAAGACAGACCTTTTGGCTCAGTTGAAGGATCTGAAGGCGGAGCTTGCTCTTCTCCATGTTGCAAAGGTCACCAGTGGTGCTCCTAACAAGCTATCCAAAATCAAGGTGGTAAGGTTGTCAATTGCACAAGTTTTGACTGTCATCTCACGGAAGCAAAAGTCAGCTCTTAGAGAAGTTTACAAGAACAAGAAGTACTTGCCTCTTACGAAAAGTTTGGCTAGATCTGGTTGTGCGGTGGCCAGATCTAATTGTGCGGTGGCTTAGGTTGCTGTTACTGTGGAGGTTGAAGGAGGAAAGAAAAATAGTGATGGTATGTGACGGAGATGAAGACGGGTGAGGGAGAAAGTTGCACAAGTGAGATTCTTGATGAAATCTTGAGAGTCTCCATTGATGTTGGAGTTTTTGGGGGTAAAAATTTGCAGAGGCAAGAGGTTTGCTTCAGTCCATGTATGGAGGTGTAACGAGCAAGTTCGTCCATTTATCCACAATTCTCGAATTCTTGGTGTTTACAACAACAAAGGCCGTATTTTTGCTTTTACTCTTACATGTAAGCTCAATACAGTAAAAGGGAATAAACCCAGCAAGGAAAAGAGACCAATTTCAGTTCTAGGTTCTGATGGTGTGGCGCCACCAGTTGTTGAATTGGAAGAAGGGTCTGTAGGAAATGGTGGAAGGAAGGTGGAGGAGACGAAGAATGGTGTTGTTGGTTTTGGGATTGTGAAGAAATTGCCTAGAAAAGTTTTGGGGATTTTGTCCAATTTGCCTGTCTATTGCTGAGATGTTTGCTATTGCTGCCTTACTGGCCTCAGGAACTTTCATTGACCAAGGCAAGGCTCCAGATTACTACTTAAAGGAGAAAATATATGTGATTCGCCGGCAAAAATGGTGACGCCGGTGATGGCTTTTTTTTGGTAGTGAAATAGTGAAAATAGGGAGAATTATAAATGTCAATAATAAATTAAAATGTTATTATTTTATATTTTATTAAATAATTTTGGTTAATATTTTTTTTTAAATAGTTATGAAATAATTATGATGTGCCATTAATATATGTGACGTGGATATGACATGTCAATTATATAAAGGAGAGTGAGCTACACACATGGTTGGAGAGACTTAAAAGTCTTATTTTATTTGAGTTTAAGGGTCCATATGACAAATGTGTAAGTAGAAGGGTTCAGAATACAAAGTGATACAAGTATAAGGGTCTACCAGACCATTTCGCCTATTATATTTAGTAGCTAGTTAGGAGATACATTATTCATATATAAAATCAATATTATGTTTCAGCAAAAATTTAGAGATCCACATAACTAATGTATATACTTTCTCCGTTCCTTTTTATATGTCATCCTTTTAGATTTCACTTGCATTAAGAAATTGAGTAAGTTTATAATTCTACACTTAATTACTGTTTTTTTGAAGTCAATTTTTCAATACTAAATGATAAATATTCTATATTTAAAAATTGAAATGCATTTGGATGACTATCTAAATTTTTGAGTTTGTTTTTTGAGTCAAAATTTTTCAGTACGAATTGATCCAAAATTTGATATTTTTTTTAATAAATTTTCCTTCTCAATTTTCCTATATATTTTGTGTATTTTTTTTTTATAAATTCTTAAAGCAAACATGACAACATCACAAAATATTCAAATTCTATTACTTCAAATTGATCTAAATATTTCAGTTGAATCCGATGTTATTGATAATGAAATTAAACTAGAAATTTCTGATCTTAATATAGTTGCAAATATGACTACCGACGTCTTCCTTGATAAAATTTGTTGAAGCTTCAACTTTCAAGATTATTTTTAATTTTTTTTCCATCTTTTATTTTTAATTTGTTTGTTGAGATTTCTTTTTCAAAATCAGATTTTATAGAGTAGTGCAATGGTGAGAGTAATTAATCAATGTACGAAGTAATTACAATGATCATTAATTACTTATTGGTTTTCTTAGGTTAGTTAAATATCTATTTTCAAAACTTATTAACTATCAAGGATATAATATGAAGAATATTGTAATTTATGTATTGATTTTATGAAATGACTAATATTATGAACCAACTATTTATAGTAAGTATGACATATATTGTAATTAACTAATATATATATATATAAAGAGAATCCTAGGCCCGCCTACGTGGCGCCACCACAAACAAGGATTCCCTTTTAATTTATTTATTTCCAAAATTAGTCTTCCCCTTTCATGAAATGTTGCGACTTTTATATATGAAAAGTTGCGACTTTTATGAAAGGTTGTAACATTTATGAAAGGTTGTGACCTTTTCGAAGAGTTGTGACTTTTCCAAAGAATTGTGACATTTCCGGTAAGACACAATAATCATTTGTTCACACTACCATTTGTTGTCTATAAATAGATGGGTTTCCTCTCATTTTAAAACAACGAAAATTCTGAACTTCGTCTACACAATTAAATATTTGTGTATTTTGCTCCTGTTGAGTGGCTCACTGACACTATTATTTTTGTATCATTACACTGGTGAATAAAATCGTTTCATCCTGAGAGGATCTATTTCTTTAAAGGGATAATGCATAAGTACCCCCTAGACTATGACCGAAATCCTAGAGACACACCTAAACTTAACTAGGGTCCAATTACCCCCCTAAACTAATTTAAAATGGAATAAGTACACCACAGACGCTAATATGACATAGAGAGTGTGCACACTCTCTTGAAGGCAAGTGGTGAGTGCACAAATTGGGCACTTGTCATTTTTTTATTGGTAACTTTATAATTAGGTAGTACACATATTTATTGACAATAAAACTTATATATATTTAATTATTTTTATTTCTTTCTTCGTAAAATATTTATTTTAATTTCTTTTCACTTTAAACTTTTTTCTAATTAATTTATTATCTTTTCACTTTTAATTATTTTTTAAAAAATATGTGTATTTTAAAAAAAATAAAAAATTAAAAGTATCCTTTAATTTTAACGTTTTAATTTTTTTATGTTTTATTTGATTTTCTTCACTTATTTTGATATCCGTTCAAAAATAACTTATTTTAAATATAAGACATTTAAAATCAAATTAAAACGAAAGACAAAGAAAATAAAATCAATAGAAAAATAAAAGAGAAAAAACAATGAATGTAGGTAAAAAGAAGAAGTTTTGATACAAGGTAAAAAAAATGTGTATTAATTAATTTAAATACAAGATTAAAAAAATAAGATTATTTTTTAAAAAAATTGAAAATTTTATTTAAAAAAAAAAAAGAATTAAGAAAAAAATATGATTTAAAAAAAAGAATTAAGAAAAAAATATGATTTTTTTAAAAAAAAGAATTTTTCATTAAAAAAATAAAATTTACACACGTGGCGGGCGAGTGTGTACAAACACAACCAACTTGGGTGGTTGAAGGTGCCACATCAGCACAAAAGGTGCACAAAAATACGAAAAAAATGAGTTCAGGGGTAATAAGATCTTAGTTAAGTTTATGTGTGTCTCTGGGATTTCGGTCATAGTCTAGGAGGTACTTATGCCTTATCCTTTCTTTAAACCTCGGGTACTAGAGGGGAATGATTTCCTTAAGGAGACACTGTGCATTTAGTGGGCTCGATTTTTCCTTTCTGTGTCATTCTATTGTTACAGATCCTAGTATGTCTTTTTACTATCATTAATTTATGCTTATGATATTAATTGTTGTTTTTGAGTACATGTTTAAACTTTGTTGTTTATGTTTCGGTAAAATTATTGTTATAAGTATTTGTTAGTACAGACTCTATGTAAATCCAACTATTGCAGATTCACAATTAACTTTTTGCAGAATACATTTATTTACAACATTCTCCAAAGAATTTTTTTCTTCTCTAAGAGATCAAGCCTAAAATTTATATGATTTTTTGTTGTTGTCGTAATAATGTTAATATTAACAGGAGTAAAAAAATAAAATAGAAAGTCAAATGATAGAATTAAAACTAGCAATTAATTACAATTATATAATACACAATAAAATTTGGAATTTGGTAGGTTGCATTTTAATTTTAAAACACATAATGACTACATATTACTTATTGGTATATCATATGATTATGGAACCTTTGCTCTTGATAAACACGTTAGTTATATATTTAATATTTTGAAAGTAATTGATAGTGTTATACTAACGAACGTTGCAAAGAAGAAAATTGAGAAAAATATTTATTTGACTCTCTAATTAAAGATAATATGTAACCATGCATATAGATGATAACAATAAACTAAACATCATAAAATTTCAAAAGCAAATTAATGAATTTGTAAAATGAAATTATGTAAACTAGATGAAAATAGTGTTATAATATGTAATTTTGCCTTTTCTTTTAATAAAACAAATGGTAAACTACAATTGAATAACTTCTATACTCATAATTTTTTTTTTTATATAAAAATAATATAACATCAAAATACAAGAAAAGTTCTATTCTAATAAATTTTAAAGAAGAATGTTCTACCTTCGTGAAGCCCGGATCCATTAACTAGTTGTAAAAGGAAAAAAACACAAGACGACAAATTGGCATTTGGGGACTCCGGATAAAGAGAAGGCATGTGTCTTCCCTCTTCTCCTGGCCATTTATGCACACTATGTATAAATCAAAAATCTAAAAGAAACTCAATTTTCAAAAGAACTTGTTAAAAATACTACATGGCTACTGTACCCAACACCTTCTGTCTCCCCCTCACCCCCTTCCCTATACAACGCCGGCGCAACCACCGGCTGCTACTCCACCGTTCCAATGGACCTCCTCAGTTCTCCATCTCAACATCACAACTATTTCGTCCACAATTTGTTAATTGCCGGAAACTGAAGCGGTCCGTCATATCTTCGGCTTATATTACAGGCCCTGCTTTTGATGCTTTTGTTTCAGAAAACGACCCTAAATTTGAAGAATCAGATGATAGTTTAGTCGCGGTTCAGCCAATTGAAGTTATCCGTTGGGGCTTTATATGGAAACTTGTTTCTCGGCACAAGTTGAAGCTCCTTGCTTCTGTTTTCTCTCTTGTCATCTGCACTACTTGTTCTCTTTCCCTGCCTTTACTTTCCGGTATGCATTTTTTTATTTTGTTTTGAGAAATATATGATATACTCTACAACTCCATAAATGCCCTTTTACTTGTCACGTTTCACTTGAGTCAATTTGACTAATGTTTGGATCTAAATTAGCGTAGATTAATTTGATATTTAATTTAAAATTTAAATGTTCAAACTATTAGTTGCAATTCTCTCATTTTAATACGATGAATGTTGGCCAAAGTTTTTGACTTTGATAAAGTAAAATGTGACATGTAAAAGTGTAAGGTACTGATATAATGTGAATGATATTGTAGTAAAACTCTACCTCGAAGTTAAAAACTTGATTAGCTTTTAATGAGTGGCAGTTGAATAAAACTAGAATAGTATCAGATGTTGTGTAACGTCTCAAATTGGAAAGAATGTCATATAAGTTGAAAAAGGAGTACTCCTATTTATTTTTTTTACTTCTTATTAGAAATAGCATTGATTTTCAGTAATTAGGAGGAAATAAAATGCTAACATTCTCATTTTTCTGAAATGAATTGTAATTCGTAATAGATATTTCAGGTTTTAAGGCAGTGAGATGGTGACACAAATCACATTTTTTTCATGTCAAATTTCAATATTCAGTCTATAAAAAGATATATTTCCACCAACTGTAAGATAGTGGAAATGTTTACTTTTTCTACTTGTTAGCATTGGCATTCAATTGAATCCCCTTCGATAAAAACCTATATTGCTTAGATAAAGCAAAACTTTTTTTGTATATTTATACATTAGTGAATCCCCTTAACAAGTGGTAAATGTCACATTCTAGCATTTTTTTTTTAATCCCCTTGTTAAAAATTCTGAGCCACCATTGCTTGTGAGTGGTAAAAGATAGTTAATGAATAACTGTGATAGTTAACATCTTGCCTTATTTCTAAAGCAATTAGCGTTAGAGAATTCTAGATCTGTGTATACAATTTTTATCAGACATCTCATGAGTGAGGGTGTGGGATACTATTATATCAATATGCAAAAAACAATTTCTATTGAATATGGTTCATCCAAGACCAGTTGTCCATATGTGGAGTAGCTTAAGATTATGTTAAGCACCTCTAGCTCAGCATTTTAAGATGATGGATATTTCTCTCTTAAACATGCTGATGCTAGAGATAATACGAACATATGGAGAAGTTTTAAGTATGTTTAGTTCGCTTTAATTTTTAGAATGACAAGGTTGAGTACGAAAGAGTTGCGTATTCATTATTTGGTTTGGCAACGGGGTGGTCAATACTACAGGGCAGTTGCATATGCAAACCATATAACTATTCCAGCCAAAATTTGAACCGAATACCTGGGAGTGCATTATTTTATTGCAGGAAACGTGCAAGTTTTGGATGTCGCATGTTAAAGTTGTTTGACCTATCAGAGACAATTTCGGATCTGAGTTGCCAATTTCCTTTCTGTCTGCTTATTTTGGTTGAAATGCTGGGTGTGTTACTTACATTATGCAGAAAATCAAGTAGATGTAAATCTGTCAGCCCCTTTCACCCCCTTGGAGCAGAGAAAATAAAAGTGACAAGTCAATTTTATTAGTAGTTCAAGATGGTATCACCCATATTATGCAAGATTGTAGGTGAAATTTCAGCACAAGTGAAAAGACACTTTGATAGAGTGGTGGCACTAGGCCAAATTTCTTGAAATACTAGTTAAAATTATGATACCGGTACAATTGCATATGGAACCACATAAATGAGAGTAAATATACTCCCTTCATTCCAAAATAAATGGTTTATTGGGGGTGTGATACACTCCAAAAGAAAGTTAATTAAAGAGTAATTTGTCAATATTACCCTTTTGTTTCTTCCCAAACTTTTCGTAAAACTAGAGAGTTGAAAATCCCATGAAAGAGAAATTTTGGAAAAAATTAATTAATACATCTTTGGACTTTGAAAAATTCATTTATTTTAAAACATGGAAAAAGTGCTATAATTTCATTTATTTTGAATCTGGAGGGAGTATAACTTATGTTTAATAAATAGAAAATTTATGCTGTGTAGGCCTTACAATTGCTTGAGCTTATCATTGCAGGAAGATTTTTTGAGGTACTTATTGGAACAAGAACAGATCCTCTGTTGGAACTGCTCAGTAAAGTGGGACTTCTATATACACTGGAGCCAATTTTTACAATTATCTATGTGGCGAACATAACTTCCATTTGGGAGAAGGTTATGTCCAGCTTAAGGGCTCAAATTTTTCGGAGAGTACTGATTCAAAAGGTGAACGCTAAAATCAGATTAGGTAGCTGTCCAAATTTTAACTTGATGTATGTTGATGTGTTATAAAATGATAGTTAATAAGTGACATCTTGAATTTGGACGGCTAAGGTCATTAATTATCAACATTTGAACCCAAAGATGCTTTTGTAACTTTTGTGACTGGGGCAATTTTGAATTGGTATCATACTAGTCTCATGGATTTAAGGCATCACATCTTTTAATTACTTTATTTCTCATGATTCCTTGGTAACTGTAGCATTCTTCTAACCTTGTTAATATCACTGCCTATAACCTTTTTGTAATTGGAAAGATCAATCAACTGATTTACAAAATAGATATTTTACCCCCCCAAAAAGACATATGTTACTTTTTCACTTCAACTGCTTTGGAAATGTTTGCCAAGATTTATTGTAGCATGGAGAAGATCAATCAACTGATATATGAAATAGTTATTGCCGTACAGGAACATATATATTTCCTTTTGGCTTCAACTGCTTTGGAAATGTTTTCCAAGATTTACTCTTGCAAGCTCATTCAGCTCATTCTTGTAACACTTTTGCCTTTCTTTCTCTTTGCAGATTGAGTTTTTTGACCGTTACAAGGTATGATACTTCATTTATTGTGCCATCTATTCCATTATACAAGGTCGTACCTGCCCATGCGTGCTTGTATGAATTCCAAATAGATTTTACCTTTATTTGTACTAAGGTCTAAGGATGTGCCGTTTAAAATTGCTTGCTTTTTAGGTCCCTTCATTTTGGCCTTGGTCTAAATGCTTGCAGCTTTTGAGAGAACTACCTTTCTCTCACATGCTGCTGTGCAATTTCCCTATTTTGTTTCAAAGGAAGACTCTTCTACTATTAAGGAAGCAAAGTGCCTTGTTGATCTGGAAAATTTCTTACACCTGTGGTTGTAATGGTTTTAATTTATTCTCTGTTTGAGTGTTCAATATGTACTTCTTTCTGTATTTTTCATTTCAAATATAGACAAATACTTCCAGTTGCTGAATAACCTTCTTCAGAGACGAGAAACAAGGAAAAAGCATAGGAAGACTTCATGATTCTGTACAATCTTTTTTCCAAAGAACCAGAAGTTTTCATGTTGTTAGTATACTGCATCTAGAAGGTTTTGTCTTGGAATTTTGTTTGCTTAAAGCTTCTAAAAAATGTCTCATGGAATCTACCTGATGTAAGTATGAGTTATAACTTCTGAGGCAGCCTTTGAGCACTGTGGTTTTGCAACTTTTGATTGATTTTTTCAGTTATAAGAGAGATCATATAACTCTGAGCGGATGATATTCTGACCTGTGTGGATGCTGTTGGGGAGGGTGGAGTACGCAGTGTATACTTGGTCTTACTCTTTCGTAGACGTTCCAAGTTTGGCTGTCTACTTAAGACTCATATATTTGGCATTTTTGTTTAATGCTCTTCCTATGCCTACCTATTATTCATTTAGTTTTCTATTTGCAGGTTGGTGAATTAACAGCTCTATTAACATCTGATCTGGGTTCTCTCAAAAATATTGTCAGTGAGAATACTTCACGGGATCGTGGTTTTAGGGCACTATCAGAGGCAAGCTACTCTCACTAAACAAAAGTGAGCTTTATATTTATTTGGAATCAGCTCTCTTTCTCTTTGATTGCAAAGTGAGTCCAATCACCAATGTTGGATCATTAGAACAATTCCAGTGTTCTTTTTCTTGGGTAAAATTTCCTGATGTTCCGTTCCCGAAATTTTTTGTTCTTAAGATCCCTTTTTTAGACACTACTCTTTTCTGATTTATCTTGGAAATGTACACGGTGAGGCCTCAATTGCATATTTCTTGACTCCAAATTTTTAGCTACCGGCTTTCCCTTGATGACACTCAAATGCATTGTCCATTAATTTTATTTCTCCTTCCTCCCGTCCACTTTCTGCTTTTTCTTTGTGAGTACCTTGCATCATGATCTTTCACATAACTGGATTCTCTTTTTCATGCAGGTGGTGGGAACATTATCCTTATTGTTTGCTCTATCTCCCCAACTTGCACCAATTCTGGGCTTGCTCATCCTCGCAGTGTCTATTTTAGTCGGTAAATATTTTATTTTTGATATTACTGGTTTTTCTGTGCACTCTAACAAATTATAGATATTGGTAATACCTTTTGTTGAATTCTCAGTTTCTCAGTACGCACTTGATAGTTGTAATCATAATAAAACACTAATATAATATTCAGCTTGACTTATATAATTTAATTAATATAACTTATAAATTCTACTATTGTCACATCCTAGACCCCACTTGTGGGATCACACTGGGTATGTTGTTGTTGTACAATTGTCATATTAGCTTGATTGTATTGACCATATGTGGCGATTAATTATATTGCTCAAGACCATATAATCTTGGTATACGCAAAAGAAAAATAAATACCATATCAAATATGGGTTATTGATATGATAGCAAAAGCCAGTAATGAGTAGAAATGAAAATGCAGAAAGTAGATAATTTGTGGGTTTTAGACTCTTAGTGCCCGTTTGGATTAGCTTATTTTTAGATGCTTTTGACTTTTAATTTTAAGCACTTTTTAGTGTTGGAGGTGTTTGGAAAGGTTAAAAAGTGCTTTTAAGCACTCACTTTTAGGCCAAAAATGTTTTAAAATAAGTCAAAAGCCAAAAGTAGGGTATCCTCTACTCATGACTTTTAGCTTTTGACTTATAAGTTACTTTTTAAAAACCCATCCAAACAGGCACTTAGTAATGACTGGTATTGTGTTTGAGTTGTATGTATGCCTTTCTAATGTTTAAGAACTTATTAGCTCTGTTCAAGAGGTCAACTGTAAATGTCTTCCAAGCTCATGGACTGGTCCAAGCATCAATAGCTGATTCTGTGACTGAATCATTTTCTGCCATTCGCACTGTAAGTTCGTTGATCTATAGCCCATTCAGATTTTACCTCAACTTCTGTAACTTTACTAAATTTCAGATTTTCCTGTGATGCCCTTATGCTTCTTTGATGGTAATGAATACGACTGCACTGACCTCTTCTGCAGGTGAGGTCATTTAGTGGGGAGAAGCGTCAGATGTCAGTATTTGCTCGCCAGGTAACATAGAGGCTACTTGATTTCTTAGATTTAGTAAGGACTAGAATTTCCATACTTGCTGTTCTAGAGATGCTAGAGTGTATTTGTGACAGGTACTTGAGTTTGAGAGTAGTAGCATAAAGATTGGAACCTTCAAATCCTTCCATGAGTCAGTGACGAGAGTGGCAATTTATATCTCCTTGATGGCTTTATATTGCCTTGGTGGAAGCAAAGTAAAGGCAGTAAGTACTTTAAGCAAAGTGATGGATATTTATATCTTACCTACAAAAAAACAAAAGATGGATATTTATTCTTCAAGTGTTTTTCCATCTTAAGATGTAATTTTTTTTCAATTTTTGATTATTACATATGGCAGCACTTTTTTTAAAATCCACTGGTAAATTTATATCTGGACTCTCTTCCTCTAAGGATTTGACTTTATTTGTCTATAAACTGATCATTCAAATTATACCATATGCAGGGTGAATTATCAGTGGGAATTATGGCTTCATTTATCGGATATACATTTACATTAACTTTCGCAGTGAGTTCACTTTTTTTTTTGATGTTGCTCACTTTTTTCCCCATTTTTATCTTCCATCATCTACTTAACATATTAAGCATTATAGGTTCAAGGCCTCGTAAATACCTTTGGAGACCTTCGTGCAGCTCTTGCAGCAACTGAGAGAATTAACTCAGTTTTATCCGATGCTGAAATTGATGAAGCGCTTGCATGTTCTTTAGAGAAAGACATGAAGCAAAAGAAGGTCCATGATGAGACTTTAGAATTATACTTGGTGAATGATTCTGATGAGAAGAAGCAATCTACCAAAACAAGATACATGTCTACACTAAAATTTGGTAGCAGTGTGCGAAACCTGGCGGAGACTGGTGATATCTGTCTTGAAGGTATATACTTCTGCCATATCTGATATTTTGTGCTGCTTGTAAAATTATCTATCTATCAGTCTATATCTATTTATCTATATTACCTTAAAAACATGAACTCACTAACCACTAACTTGAATGCTAAATTACTATAATACCCCCAACTAAAAACACCCCTAAACTTAAATGCTGAATTATTAATATCCAACTAAAGCACCCAATTTAGTACATCTTCTATATATATATATATATTATTTTAAAAGAAGACACGTTTTCACATCAAAGAGATGAGGCTTTTCCGAAAGGTATGTGACCTTTTCAAAGAGTTGTGGCTTTTTTGAAGGGTTGTGACTTTTTTGAAAGATTGTAAGTTTACTGATAAGGCACAATAAGGACCTGTTCATACTGCCCTTTTTTGGCTATAAATAGAGGAGTTCTCTCATTTTTAAACATCATATTATACTTAAAAGTTATAAATATGTCTGCAAATTTTCTTAATGTTCGACCCTTTGTCTAATTTAGTTATTTGAAATACCACTTTAGTATGATATTATTTTTGCACTAATATTTTTTCCTTTTTTATTTACTTCTTCCCTTCTTTATTTGCTTTAGATATTCACCTTCATAACTCATATTTAATTACATATTCAATTGTTGCTCTTAATATCCATAACTCTTATGTTTTTTATATTCATAACCTCCAAATATTTAATTCAAAGCTTTAGGATTTCTTTTGGTATTCCTTCACTTTTAGCTATATAAATTTATCTTTTTTGTTTCATGAGGCCCCTACCTAAGGTAATTACTTTTCATTCTATAGTTAAAGTAGTGAAACACTTATAGTATTATTATACTATTTTCATGATGTAGTTTGACTCGATGAAGAAACTCTTAAATTTTGATGGGTTAACGTTGAGGGTGTCGACAAGAACTCGAAAAATTATGTATTGATTCCATATTTCTTTTCCCATCTATAGTATATATTGTTATGAATTAAGTCTTAAGAACAATGTGTATATTGTATATTTTTCTCTATTAGACTTCTTTAATTTAATTCTTTTATAAAATTTGTATTTTTATTTGGGCTAAAAAATTTAGTTGAAATTCTTGAATTTTTAAAGTATTTATATTATTCAGCATGGGATACAGAGAACTATATATATTATTAAAAGTGGGAAGCTCCAAAGTGCAAAGTTGGATTATCATATTACGCCTACACTAAATTAAATATCTATTTAATTAATATTAAATAGTATTATTTTAATTATTTTTGGATTGTAAGTTATTTATTAGCAAGACAATCAAATGATCATTAATTAAATTGTATAATGAATAAGCCAAAAAGAAGTAAACTAACGTGTGCACCTTCTCCTTGACATTAGATTTACGTGATGCAACTTCCTAGCACTAATTGAGAACTAAGTGTTTCTAATGTGCACATATCCTCCTTTGTAACGGTGAAGAAGATAAAAGGAGAAATATAATGTCTTGCTCCAAATTGATTTAGCCACAGTTATTGATATTTAATAGCAACAACCATGAAATGAGCTATAAATATATGTTTGAAACCGTGTATGAGAGGAGAGTAAGAGACCCATGTATTGTTGGGATTATGAAAGAAGAGCAAGAGTCATGTTTTGTTCGAATAGTTATATAAGGAAACTTTTTAGTGTTGTAACTTGAGGAAGTCGTGGTTCACAAAGGGATATGAGGATGAGGATTAAAGGATGATCACTACAAGATGCTGTCAGGTTCTATTTGCATATATATATATATATATATGTATCACACATCTATTATGCTCTGTTTGCATATTCTGTAAAAATATATATTTATTCTTCTACGCTTGGTCAATTTGTGTTGAAGCTACTTTTACATGCATTTACCATTAAATATGTAGCAGAAAATTCATTTATAGATCCCATTCTTTTAATTAAATTCACCTATTTTTCTTGTCATGAATGTTAATATATGAACAATATTAAATTTAACTTTTGTAAAAAATAATAATATTAACTTTTAGGATGACTAAACATTTAATTAGGACTGAATATGATTTTAACACTCTCATCACAAATTAAAGAGGTATGCATTATTAGTTCCAATGACTTTCACATTGCGAAGCAGATGATGAATAATTTTGTTCGTATTTTATAACTCAACACAATTTTTTTGTTAAATATAATTATATTAATTGCCTTGTCTATTATGATTGATATAATTATAGATTATTGATGAATTAATTGAATATACTATTGTTTTTTTTTTTTTGAAACTTGGTAACTTTGTATTATAACACAATAGGGCAGTACTAAACCTTATATACAGATGAACTCCAAAAACTCCACTATTCTAAATCTAAATTGAATCTAAAACATCAATTATAGAGACAGTTTCATTTGAATATAATTGATTGCACCAAAAACATAACAACAAAATGCAGTTGAGTTTAACTTTCTGCATACTATTCTCTACGCTCTCAAAACACCTAGAATTTCTCTCTTTCCAGGTTGCCCACCAGATTGAAGCAGGGATAATTCTCCATCTCGTTCTGTCTTTAGCTAGCACTCCAACCTCCTCCCAACTTTTTAGGGCTTCAGTAATTCTCCTAGGCATAGCCCAGGATATGCCTTTGAGACTCAAGAATACCCTCCATAATTGTTGAGTAAATTTGCAGTGTAGAAAAAGATGGTTAACAGTTTTTGATGTTTCTCCACAAAGAAAACACCTAGAATATACTATTGTTGTTCAAAGGAGACTTCTTTACTGAATAGGAATAACAAATTGTTGCTGAAATTTTAGGGAGCATTTCAACTCCTATACTCAAGTGCATATATTAGTTGATATCTAACATAATATTTTGTCGTGTAGTCTCTGTTTCACCCTTCAAAGAAAATTAAACGAACCCCAAGTTTATCTAACAAACTTAATTCAAAGACACATAGTAGAAATAATTGATCAATTTCTTTATTTTGGTATTGACATATATTCTCTTAAGTGATATAGCTTTTAATTAAAGTATCTTTTTGATATTTTAACTAAAATTAGAGATCAATGTGCAATGCATGTTCCCAGAAACTAGTACTGGAAAAAGTGGATATAGTATTTATATTGAAAAGTAACAGGGTATAGGAAACAAGTTTGATTAATTGATTTAGTTTCTTTAGAAGGGTAAATATATAAGGTAGATCTTTCTATAACTTTTTTATCAAGGAGATTTTCTGGTTTCTTTTCAGTAAAAGGTCTTGCTTAGGAGAAACAGATCATATTCTTGTCTGTTCATCTATGGTTTCAGAAATCTGGGACTCTTCCATTTTCTGAAAAAGACAGTGGGAAAAAGTAATGGAAAATGCACCATAAGTTAATTAATAAAATGTTTTTCATATTTCGCATGCAGATGTGGATTTCTCGTATCCAGTGAGGCCTGATGTGGAAATCCTTCGTGGTCTTAATTTAACCCTAAAATGTGGAACTGTTACAGCTCTGGTGGGACCAAGTGGTGCAGGGAAAAGTACAGTGGTACAGCTATTGGCACGTTTCTATGAGGTCTACTTTCGATTATCTATTTGAATATTACTGAAAACAAGCTTTTATGGTCCTCCTAGGAAGGTCTAAAGGTAAATTTATCAGCTAATAACCTGACCTTGCAGCCAACTCGAGGTCGCATAACTGTTGCAGGAGAAGATTTGCGAACATTTGATAAGAGCGAGTGGGCGCGGGTTGTCTCTCTAGTTAATCAAGTATGTATTGATCTTTTCTCTCCAACACTCACTGTTGAATCAGTGAGACACTATTCTCATGCTCATTCTCTTCACCGAAGATTTGACTTGAAATCAAATTCTGGATGGTGTCAGTGATTGTCCTGGGCATTGCAATCACTTAATATTTGTTTCTGACATGCATAAAATCTCGCTTGTAGGAACCTGTTCTTTTCTCTGTATCGGTTGGAGAAAATATTGCGTATGCTCTCCCTGATGAATATGTATCCAAGGATGACGTGGTAAAGGCAGCCAAGGCCGCCAATGCGCACGAGTTCATAATTTCAATGCCACAGGTTTGTCATTTCTGATAGGCTGCTTCTTCATTCCTCTATTTCATAGTTATTCTTATATCTGCTAATTATCTCTCAAGAAATTGACAGGGTTATGACACATTGGTTGGTGAGCGTGGTGGTTTATTGAGTGGTGGACAGAGGCAGGTAGTAAATTGCTGTGCTGGTTATGCATGCACTTATCATAGCTTTTCATTTTCTTTCCTCTTCACGAGTTTGCAGAGTTATATTGATTATTTGATTATACCATCTTTCCATTTTCAGCGAATTGCTATTGCAAGGGCTCTACTGAAGAATGCCCCTATTTTGATTCTTGATGAGGTAATCTTTGACCTCCTTTGCTTCATCTGTGTGTCCATTGACTTTCACCATGTATGCTCTGCAGTACAGTTCTGTGGGTGGCCTTAGTATCTTCTTTTTCTTTGTAAATTCTGGTTTAAGCCTGAATTACATGGGCAGATTTAAACTTTCTATTTTTGTAGCATCGAAATCATATTTCCCAATCTGCTCTAGTAGGACCATGGTCATTATTTACATCATAGAATTTCACTCATCCAGCTCAAGTCAGAACAGTATAAGTATGAATGACAAATTCCTAGGTATTAGATGATATTGTGATCAGGGGTGGACCTACTGCATTAGCTGCATTCGTTTGAACCCAATAGCTTGACCATGTATATGTATTAGAAAATCCACCAAATGGATCAGAAATGTAGAAATTATTTATGGGGCAGCTTAACTGAAAAGAGGAAAGTGGCACTGGTAGGATGGGACAATATTTGTGTGCCAAAGAAATATGGGGGTTCAACATCTGAGTAGTAAATGACTAAATGCTGGAATGTGGCTTCTGTGTGCAAATATTGTGTCAATTGACCTCAAAGAAGGATGTGCTATGGATTAAATGGGATGTACTCTTTATGTGAAGGCTCAACCTGATATATGGACACATAGTCCTCCATTGGACTGTAGTTGGTATTGGAAGATGTGGGGTGCTATGAAACTCAAGGCCGGGGGGGGGGGGGGGTGTAAAGTGATGAGTCGACTTACCTGTAGGTTAGTTGAATAGGCAGAGTAGGAGATGGTGGAGGTTAATACCATCATGTATGGTGGTCAGTTTGGAAGGAAAGGAATGGTAGATGCTTCAAAAATAGATCCAATTCCATACACAAGGTCAAATGGAATTGTATAGGATCTCTACTTTTTTGGTGTAAACAGTTGTGTACAGTAGATACAGATCAGATTGTAGATTTGTTAGGAAGTTTGTAATTGATGCTTTTTGGTGGTGGCCAACATGCCCTTAATGCTGAAGAATACAATCTTACCAATTTTTTTTTAAAAAAATTCATAAATGACTGAAAGGTAAATGGAGACAAGAGATTCTATATTGGTTCGGATCACCGATGTGGTGCCTAGTCCAAAACCCTTGGGTTACAAGGGTTTCCTTTAGAGCTTTGTATGAACTTGATTGTACAGATAGTGTTGGTTTCTCTTGATTTGAACAGTTCCAGATTTCTTCTGGGCTACAGCCTCTACTTGAATAACTCACACTAATCTCTCTTTTTCTTTTAATGCTCACTAGTAAATTCTAATGAATACATTGTTTCCTGCAAGATAAAAGGATGAATAGTGATTCTTGTTCAAAGGAAGTTGCAAACTTGCTCCTTCGATCTTGATCTGCTTTTATAGGTGCTGCCTTGTGACCATTGTTGAAGAAAATCTCGTTGTCTTGATTGATGTCGGAACTGATTCTGCATGATTGCTGAAATCAAATTTTCCTAATTTGATTTTAGATTGCTGACTTGTAAAGATTTGCTCTTAAGGATAACCCAATGGAAGTTTCTCCTTCAACCAGGGATATGATCATAATCCTTGATTGAAATTATACATCTGTATCAGATACGTTTGTATGTATTGATTTCCTTTCCTTGTTCAGCCGAGTACCACACCGGGAATTATTCTTTCTCTATTCTCGATCTGCCTTGATCTTCATGGGTCTTCTTTCCTTGTGCTGTGCCAAGTAACAATTTTCCTTGAGTGTCAACCTTCTGTGACTGCTTCTCTTTCCTTATATAGCTGAGTAACAATCTTTCCTGCTGCTTTTTTCTTCCTCCTACATAGTAGATGTGAGAAATATTGGAAAAGAATATTATTGAATTGTGTATCTACATAATTACACAAAGACTCTATTTATAGACACTACGACACAATCCTTTACCAAGTAGGAAACTGTATACTATTCTTATTCCTATTTTTATTCTAAGTAGGATTATGTATACCTATTCCTATTCTAACACTCCCTCTCAAGCTGGTGCATACAAGTCATATGTATCTAGCTTGTTACAAATGTAATTAATACAAGGACCGGTGAGGGGCTTGGTGAGATATCTGCAAGTTGATCACTCGACTTCACAAAATTGACAGTCAATCTCAATGTGCTTAGTCTTCTTATGAAATATTGGATTTGATGCATAATTTCAGTCAATATCAATGTGTTTGGTCTTCTCATGAAATATTGGATTTGATGCATAATGTTGATAAAACACAAAGTGATAAATTCCTTAAATACAATGTTGAACTTTCCAAGCATAGCTTAAGAAGATTGTTTAGAGTTCAGACTATAGAGTGACTTACACAATCGACATACAAGGCTGCTAGACTCCCCTGAGCAACAAAACCAGGTGGTTGCTCCATATAGACTTCTTCCTCGTGATCACCGTGGATAAAAACATTCTTAATGTCCAACTGATTAAATGGCTAATGAAAAACGACAATCATAGAAAAAAGAAAAAAAAGATGGACATATGCTATTTTAGCCATGGGAGAGAAAGTATCATTGCAATCTAGCCCACCCAAATATTTGAGTATACCTCCTTTTTTTTTTGAAAAATTAATCTGAAACAAAAAGTACTCGAAATTTGATATAAAACATATAAATCGTCTCGAAATCAAGGGATGAGTAGATCATAAACAAGAAAGTCACCGTAAATCTGATTAGAACATGCTCATGCCCTGGATTATTAGATTTGATGGCTAAAAGTGGTCACAATTTGAGAAATAAAATTATATAGGTAGGGTCGGAATGATGGCATGACTCTACTGAGAAAGAGAATTATATGGGTAGGGTTGAAATGATGGCACGACTCTATTGAGAAAAAGAAATATATGGGTAGGGTTGGAATGATGGCACAACCCTACTGAAAAGAAATATATGGGTAGGGTGGCATGACCCTACAGAAAAACAGAAATTATATAGGTAGGGTCGTATTGACGACACGACCCTATTGAAAAAGAGAAATTATATGGGCAAGGATCGGAATGATGTTACGACCCTACACAAATAAGAAAATAGTAAAAGATGGCACGGTGCTACAAAAACTGGATATGAAAAAGTAATCACCGGAAAGACGGCAAGAGTGCTACAACAATCGTATATAAGAAAGTAATCACCGGAAAGATGGCATGGTGCTTCACAAATCGGATATGAGAAAGTAGTCACCGAAAAGATAGCACGGTGCTACACAAATATGATATGAGAAATTAGTCACTGAAAAGATGCGCGGTGCTACGCAAATTGGATATGAGAAAATAGTAATCGGAAAGATACACGATGACCCAACTTTTGCTAACATAATTGTTGGCCAGATAGACGGCTATGGATATATAATAGGTGCCTGCGGGTAGCAAAAGCTCTTTGATTCTCTGCCAAGATTATAGAGGCTCTAGTACCATGTGAGAAATATTGGGAAAAAATATTATTGAATTGTGTATCTACATTATTACACAGAGACTCTATTTATAATCACTACAATACAATCCTTTACCAAGTAGGAAACTATATATTATTCTTATTCCTATTCCTATTTCTATTCTAAGTAGGATGGTATATACCTATTCCTATTCTACAACAGGCTTACGGGATTAGTTTGTCGTCATTATATAACATATAGAGGCAAAAAATCTCCCTCTTTTTTTTATGATGACAAAAACGAGTTAAGAGGCAGATAACTTCCCTGATTGGATATTATCCCATTACTGTATGCCATGGTTCACTAGCTGACTCAGAATTCTTTTGCTCCATTCTCCCCCTTTGACATTATCAAAAAGATAAAAGAGCAAAGACAGAACAATATGTTCAGAGATAGGAACAATAACTAAACATAAAAGCAGACATAGTTGGGTAGCATGCAGAGCACATAGTTGCAGGGGGATCAAACATCCCCTGTTACAAAGCAAAAACAAATTGTTTTAAGAGGGACAAATGTTCCCAAGAACTGATAGTCTGAAGAGAGGACACCAAAAAAAGGGTGGATCAAAAACACTTGGAAAAGAAGTACTTGAGGGTGTTGATAATCCTCCCAGTGAAGGAATTATTGGATCTTTCAACGTTCCAGGAAAGGTTGGAGTATGAAGTCTGAATGGTCACAGCAAGCTCAGTCTGAGATGAGCTGGCTCCATGGTTAAGGGAGTCAACTCGGTTGATCAGTTTGTTGGTCTTAATCCCTTCCTGCTGATGAATGCTATCCATAGAAATCCGTAGCTTTCCCACATTAGTACCTGTGTCCTTTGGCAGCTGAAGGATCTTGTCCATTTTCTCCTGCGTGTGCTGCATTCCATTAATCTCAGCCACTTCTTTCAGTAAATCTGTGGCAGAGTCTGTAGTAATCTTGCTGGCCCAAGGTTGTTTGACCTTCATCTTGACAGGGCCTTTCTTCGACCATTTTCCATCACTCAAAATGTATCCCATGCTAGCAAAAGTTCGGATGTCATAGGTTACAGAGACTTCAAGAGGCTTGTAGTAAAAGAGATCAATGTACAAGCCAATCAGAATGCGGGAGATGATCAATCCATAGGGGAGAATTGCATGAGTATCAGATTCAGCGGCACTTTCAATCATATAGGTCCGAAACCATTCACCCCAGTTTATCTTGTACTTCTTCAGTAGGCAGTAAAGAACAAAAACATCCCTGTCGGTGATATTGCTCAGGGATCCCTTCCTGGGGAGCAGAGTAGTTGCTATAATATGAGCCAAGATATGATTCTCAAAACAGATGGTGGAAGGACCAAAATCAGATAGGTCTGACTCGGATTCAGCCACAAAGATTTTGGCTTCATCTAGAGTTACTTCAAAGTCATCAAGCCAACACCCAGTCATGAAAGGAATGTCACCAGAGAACTTGGTTTTAAAGACTTTTTCGAACAGAGAATCATTCAGAATAATTCGTTTTCCCAAGACGAGGGTTTCTAGTTCACCACTGTCCTTAGAAACCCTAAGGTTTGCATAAAACATACGAACAGGTTCCTCATAAACTACTAAACCACAATGCTGAAAGAAGAGAGATAAGTTCTGGGCTTTGAAATAAGCACTTACTGCGCAATGAGAATCCTCCAATTGTTCCAAATTTATCACCCTTCCGGTGACGATTGGGCGATTGTTGAAGGCCAAGAACTTGTCTTTCTGTTTTGCACTCCAGAAAAGACGCATGTCTGCCACAGTGAAATCATTGGCTTCTCCCCGCCGTAACTTTTTGTTAGACTTACCTTTGTCTTTTGAAGGAGCATATTTCTTTTTAGGAGGGGGTTTGGAAGGAAGGGTTTTGGATTCAGAATTGGAGGAGTCTGAAACAGGAGACGTGAATTCGGCTTCAGAGAGGTTATGGAGTCTTTTACTTGAACATCTGGTGGAGGAAGCCATGGAAGATCTTTTTCTTAGAGAGGAAGAGTGAATTGTGGAGAAATTTAATGAGAGGAGGAAGTATGAAAAGAGAGAGTGGAGGGAGATGGAGGGTTTAATGTGAAAGATGTGAGCGGAAGTGGCGCTTTGGTAAAGGAATAGAGTATGGGGAAAAGGAAAGGGAATAAAAGAAATCAAGTAATGATGGTAAAAATCTTTTTGCAAAATATGGTTTTAAATGCAGTAACTTTAAGCATTAAAGAGAGCGGAGAGAATTATGATTTTAAAAGGGCAACTCCAAGACATTCACGGAGAAAACAAAATCGATCTTCCAAAAGAGGTTTTCCGAAAATGTCAGCCAATTGATTTTCAGAATCAATAAATTCTAACTCGAAATTTTCATTTTCAACATGATCTCTAATAAAATGTTGCTTAATATCTATATGCTTTGTTCTAGAATGATGCACAATATATTTGAAAAGATTAATAGCACTAGTATTACCACATAAAATAGGTACCAATTCATAAGATAATTTGTAGTCATGTAATTGATGCATTATCCATAACAGTCGAGTATCACACCTCCCTACAAGTACTCTAAGTCAGTGGGTGATAGAGCCACTGAAGTTTGTTTTTTGCTATGCCAGAGATTAGAGCTTCGCCCAGAATTTTGACAGGTGCCACTTGTGTTTTTACTATCATTTTTTATCACCTGCAAAATAAGCACTTGAATATCCAATTAAATAAAAATTTGTTGAGTGAGGACATCATAATCCGTAATCTTGGGTCCCAATGAGATATCGAATGATTCTCTTTACTGCAGTGAGATGAGATTCTTTTGGAGTTGATTCAAATTTAGCACATTTGCAGACACTAAACATGATGTTTGGTCGGTTGGCAGTCAAATATTGTAGTGATTCGATCATTCCTTGATATGTTTTCTCATTGACATTTTTACCTGGCGAATCTTCTTTGAGGCAAGTTGAGGGGTTCATAGGAGTCCCAAAAGCTTTACCTTTTCTCGTCCCGAATTTTTCGATTAGCTCCTTTGTGTACTTGGTTTGACTAATGAAAGTAACCTTTGTCGACTGTTTGATTTGTAGTCCCAAGAAGAAAGTAAGTTCTCCCATAAAACTTATCTCGAATTCTCCTTTCAGGAGGCTGGCAAAATTCTCACAGAGACTGGCGTTAAAACTTCCAAAAATAATGTCATCGACATAAATTTAAACAGTAAGGATGCTAGATTCTGATTTTTGTATGAAAAGAGTCGCATCAATTTTGCCTCGTTGGAAATAATTTTCAAGTAAAAGGTGCTTAATCTCTCATACCAAGCCTTAGGGGTTTGTTTGAGACCATAGATGGTTCTAGTTAATTTGAAAACGTAATCTGGACAAGAGAAACTTTCAAAGCCAGTAGGTTGCTTAACAAAGACTTCTTCCTTTACAAGTCCATTTGACACAACACTTTTACATCCTTTCGTAATCAATACCTTCTTGTTGTGAGTAACCTTGAGCGACTAACCTTGCTTTGTTTCTAATGACTTTGCCTCCTCATCTAGCTTGTTTCGGAAGACCCATTTGGTTCCTATCACAGAGACTTTTGGTCGTTTCATTAATGTCCATACCTGATTTCTTTCGAATTAATCGAGTTCTTCCTGCATCGCCTTCATCCAGAACTCATCATCTTGTGCTTAATCAATTTGTTTTGGTTCCAGTTGTGTATGAGTGCCGTGGATGCTTGTTTTTTCATGGAAGCTCTAGTTTGCATTTTTGCATTTGGGTTCCAAGAATGAGGTCGTTTGGATAGCTTGCATATGCTTCCACTTTCATGAGATTGAGCGTTTAGGCAGTTCAGATGGATCAGTTGACTTTTCGTCTCAGATAATCGCTTTTTTGGATCGGGCTATTGCTTTGTTTCTTCAGAGAGGATTTTTCAACAACATGTTCTGCATCAGCACATTCATTTCTTGAATTCTGAACGCTAAGGTTAGAATCATCAAATACAACATGTACAGATTCTTCAACACAGAGAGTTCTTTTATTGAAATCTCTGAAAGATCTACTGGAGGGAGAGTATCCTAGAAAAATAACTTCATCACTACGAGGATCAAATTTTCCCAGATTATTCTTGCCGTTATTGTATACGAAACACCTAAATTTGAAAGAGTGGAGGTAGCTGATGTTAGGATATTTCCGTATGTGTTGATTTTCTTTCCTTGTTCAGCCAAGTACCACATTGAGCATTATTCTTCCTCTGTTCTGGGATCTGCCTTGATCTTCATGGGTCTTCTTTCCTTGTGTTGTGCCAAGTAACAATCTTCCTTGATTGCTTCTCTTTCCTTGTGTAGTTGAGTGGAAATCTTCCTTGATTGTCAACCTTCCATGACTGCTTCTCTTTCCTTGCATTGTTGAGTTACAATCTTTCTTGGTTCTTTTTTCTTCCTCCTGCATAGTAGGTTTATGGGATTAGTTTGTCATCATTAAAACATATAGAGGCTAACACAACTATGCCCGGAATGGATCAAAAAGAAAAGATGGATACAGTTTAATAAGGAAGTGATGGCAGCAGTGTGGGGTGCTATGATATACCACATTGACGAGCAAGGAAGTGGAAGTTATTTAGAGTTGAAAATGTAAATACCAGCTTTGTAGTATCAAAGATAAAGACAGAAGTCATTGAAAGGATAGACTTCTTACAGGGATCTAGAAAGGCTCATAGATGTAGACTTTTTATCCAAAGATTATGTACTTAGTTTTCTGGTTTTGTTGGAGCACTTAATCATATTTTACCCTTCCTAGAAAGTGGATATGAATTCTAGGTGCTCTTTCAGTGTGATGTTGTTGCTTGTTATGGTAGTATTTCACAATTATTCCCCCCACCCCCTACCCCTCAAAAGAAATTGAACTCAATAGATCAAATGGGTTGTGGTAAAATTCCGAACTCGAATGCATAAAGCTCAACTTCTGGATCCACCTTTAATTGTAATACTAAATATATTTGATGAATATGGCCTTGCTTTCTGTATTTTCTGCAGGCCACTAGTGCTTTAGACACTATAAGTGAGCGTCTAGTTCAAGAAGCCCTGGACCATCTGATGAAGGGACGAACAACTTTGGTTATTGCTCACAGATTGAGCACAGTTCAGAATGCAGATCAAATTGCTTTGTGTTCTGATGGGAAGATTGCGGAGTTGGGAACACACTTAGAGTTGTTGGAAAGGAAGGGTCAATATGCTTCTCTGGTTGATACTCAGAGGCTCGCATTTGAATAATGTATAGCACTTTGCTTTGCTAGTTTATCAGAACAATTTCAGAGGCAAAACATGTTTGAGTTGTGGTAATTTAAGTTTGTTTTCTTGCTTTAATGGTTAACTGTGTTCAAGTACGCGTGAATGTTCCGACCCTTATTTCCTTGATGCAGCATGATACTGTGCACTGAAGGAGCAATTATTACGGTTCGAGTGTTGAAAGTCTTGTGGATGTATGGATGGATATAGCAGGAAGTAAAACAGAGGGACAAGTCCTCCCTTTTTCTTTTGGAACACAGCAAAGTATACAAAGTTTACATACTATAAACAGCTGATGTAAAAATTGGTACAATTGCAGTATATTGTAAATCTTGTATCAATGGACATTCACGTCCAGGTTCCCATGAATTCTACACTTTCTGTATTACAAAATCCATTATTGAATGTTCTTTAACATCAACTATGCAATTTATTGGCCTTCCTTTTTATATCAATGTTTGAGAGCTATAACTATTGCTTGGCAAAGTCTCTAGGTACTGGAAAATGAGATTGTAGCATTCATCTTTGCAAGACATTCTGTTGGAAGGCTAAGGAATGTATTCATAAACAAGTCGTCAATAGGTTCAACTGTTGCCACCCCAATAAGTCTGCATCCTCCTTCTTCATTTAGCCTCTCCCCTCTTCCTCCTCTAATTTTTCCCTTCGATTCGTCTGATGTTAATAACGTATCCACAAGCAGTGGTGGCGCTCTGTAGATGGTTCCAACTGAAAACCAGAACTTGGCCTTGAACTCCAGATTAACCTGTAAAAGGTATAAGCTTGAAATTTAATCTCTCTTTTTTCTCATCTTCTTGATGAATTCATTATATGTTTCTGTTAAGGACAATAATATAAGGGATAAGGAATGTACCTTGCCAGTTTCTTGGTTGACATATCCCCTAAGGAGCTCAGGTTCAACGTCAATTTTCAGAAAAGGGGGCAATGGCAATCCCAAGAACTTAGCAGTTGCAGATGTTAATGGAGGAATGTACAACTTTTCCAAGTCGAAATCAATTGAAATTTCATCGCTCGACTCAATTCTTTTTCCAGTTCCAGTACCTGTACCCCCTTGTGCATTATACACAAAATCTGGGTATCTGGATATACCAAGTTTGCAATCTTCATAAGTCTTGAAGTCCACATTGTATGTAGCAGTTCTTGGAATTGGTGTTTCAGTAACAACACCAGTAGACTGTGGCTGTTCCTGACAACTTATGGTGCTGATTCTTGATTTTAAATGAAGTGAGGAATATGAAGATACTTGTCTTGGTTTGATTTTGGGAAATTGGTAGGAGAATTGAGGAGTTGATGAGTAAATTTGAAACCCCATTTTGCTAATGTTATGCTTTGAAGAGAAAATGGAGAGAGAATTTTACTTTAGTCGGAAAGTTTAAAAGTTTGAAGATATTTTGCCTTTTATGTGAACCTCAAGTTGGAGACGACAAGGCCAATTAGTGTCCATGAGTTAGGGACCTTATCATCACAAGGTGGACAAAGTGGTGGGGTCCTTGTGCATAATTGCAACCATGCATTTTAGGGATATTAATATTAAAAATCGGATATTTGTTTCTTATTCAGTTTGTGATGATGTCTGAGATATCCATCATCGTCGGTTATTTATTGTGTCTTGATTATCAAAATTTCCTTCGTTCCATTTTATGTGACACTTTTCGAATATCGAGATTCAAACAAGTCTATTTTTGACCGTAAGTTTTTCATAAATTTTTAAGCATTTTGAATTATCAATTATTGTGACTTATAGTACTTTTTACGTAGTTTACAAATATATGAATTTCATTTCAAAAAAATTGAAGATTCCATGCGCAAATTTTTGGTCAAACTTAAATTGTTTTGACTCTCAAAAAACGAAAAGTGCCACATAAATTGAGACAGTACAGAGGGAGTAGTATTTTATTGTTTTTGGTCTATTCTTGTAGTTGTTATGTTTATTCCACTATTTTCTTCTTCCTTGTACTTAGATTTGTTGTAGTTGAGTAAGGGGTCTTTCGGAAACAACCATTCGATCAAGTAATGATAAGATCTGTAGCATATACTCTAACCTCCTCAAACCCCACTGGTAAAATTTCACTATGTATATTATTGTTAGTTATATTTAGTTTGTGATGTCGATATACCGAAAAGGTTGTCCACGTATAATTTAGAAAATCGGATAGTTTTGGGAACTTATAAAGTTCTTCTGTGAAACTATGATTAATTAAACCTATTAAGTCCTTAAAAAATGTATCTGATTAGATTCAGGCGGAGTAGTTAACATTTTCATATTAATAGAAAGTCATGATTTTTCCTTAAACAAATTGCTTATAAGATTTTTGCTACTCATAATTGTTGACTTACTCGTAACTACAAAACTTTTAAAGCAGAGAATACTGTATAATGACAATAGAACTTCAAAATTTAACATGTAAGGTAAAATTTTAGCATTAAAGTTACCAAGAAAGTACAATTACAATTTACAACAACAACAATAGAAAACAAAACAAACTACATATGACCTATCTCCTCTAGGAAATCCAAGTGTTAATGTTCGAAGTCTTTCATAACATTCCTTTTACACACAAATAATAGTAATTAATAAATAAATAAATTCCAAGAGACATTTAATCTTTATCCAGGATGCATCTTGTAATATTCCTTCAAGCAAATCCGGTTTATTTCCAACATATTATCCATAAAATACATAAGGGAATTGTTTTTTCCCATTTACGAATTGGACAAGTATTGTTGGACAACTATTTTTAGTATAATGGACAAGTAAAGATGGATGGAGAGATTAGCATCTAAAAAAACTTTTCAATGAACATAATATTAGTTGTTTATGGTTCAAATATTGTATTTAAAGTTGGATTTTTTATCATCTCATTCAAATTGTAAAAATTATAGGGGCCCGGGTTTTAGAAAATAATTAGTGTTTGAAAATCCATTTAAAAGAAACAACTTTTGATGTGAAACCCATGCCAATGTCATGAATTTCAAATTTAAATGATGAAACATCTTTTGTCCATAATACTGTGATAGAGTTACACTTTTCTAAGTTTGAATGTCATACATTCCAAAAATAAACTAATTTTCAATGACTTCCAAATCTTGACTATTGGAAAATGGCTATTTTTAAATTTTCCCATTCTTTGTCGTCTGCATTGTACTACATACAAAAAATAATCGTGGTTGTAGCACGTCCTATATAGTAAATTGAAAGCTTATTGATCAAATGTTTGACATATCCTATTGGACCATCCTGAATCTACAATGATGTGAAAGTTCATTGAGAATTCTTGTCGCCTTGTCCAATTTTAATGAATTTTCATGTGTGCCTGTCCCTAATTGGCCAACGAGGATCGTATCGTTATCTTAATATTTTTTTCTCATTTTTGTCTTTACTTATTATTTAATAATTTTCTTTTATCATTTATGTGTGACATTATATAACGACGGAAAACATACAATTTATTCAAAAACATTGTATTCATTAAAACAATACAGATACAACACAATACATTATGCAACTAGTCTCCTCATTCTTCAAAAGTTAAATTGACACAGCCCTAAAGATTTAGTCTTAGACCGTCCACAAATTTCAGTTGTACAATTTTGAATTTCAACTCTGGTTAATTTTCAACTAACAGATCTCTGGGGCACTTTTAAGTTATGACTACTATATCAAGGAACCTTCGCTATTTCTAATAGTATTTATCGATATCGTTCTGCATTTTTTTCCTTAGCAACTAGCTTTCATAATTTCCATGTCTTCATGTCTTTTTTTATCAGGGATTCCTTCTTGTTTATATCAATATGAGGTGATCGTGATACAATACGTAAGACTTTTGGATACACATTCAAATTAGTAGCCCTAAAGCGGCAACTGGTATGATTTTTACTTTGAAACAAAACTTTAATAAAGGAAAGAGTACCTACAAGGACAGAGCAAAAACAGATCAGAGTCGTGGAAAGCATAAACAAGACAAATTGTAATAGTGAATCTTGTCGATTATGAAAGCAAAATAAAAAAATCCTTAGTTGGATGGTCCCTCCACCATTCATATCCTCATTTCCCATTATTATTATTATAGTCAATGTCTAATTGTATTTGCACCAACATTTTATTCTCCATGGCCATGTGGAGGTGGGAACAAGACCACTCCACCCAAAGTACCAATTCTAAAAAGAGAAACCCCATATAAGCTATAGTTTTAAATTTTAATTAATAGTTTGGGACATGTCAACGCGGAAAAAAGAGAAAAAACCCATCATTTTGTCTACCATCTCCTCACATGGTTGCACAATGGGATAACTTATACAACTATATTTCTTGAAAAGTAAAAAGATCACACCATAAACAACTCTAAAGTCAGCTCTTTGGCAATCACAAGAAAGGATTAATTGTATTCTTTAAGTAAATGAGAGTACAAAACAAGCCACATCAAAACTTTAAAAATAGAGTTTATATTATATGCACTGACAATGTAAAAAAGCTCCCACACAATTAGTTTAAGTTAGCTCTTCATATCAAGAATGATAGTAATAACCTAGAAAACAGAGTAATAACCTGCAACAACCGATTACATTGCACTAACAGTGTCGGTTTTATCCAATCAGTTATATAAGTTGAAACTTTAGGGATCGTTTGATAGTGCATAAGAATAGTGTTGAATAGGGTGTATTTAGTAATGTTGGGATTATGTTTATACATTGTTTGATTTGATGTATTAACGGCAGTTATGTCTTTACTCGTGCCATGTATTAATAACCATTGTATTACCAAAAGTCTAATACCATGATTTCCCAAGTATGATACTTTTAGTTATATACATAAGCTAAAAATCCTACCAAACAAAGAATTAAATAATGTCATGTCTAATATAGAATCTAATACATCCTACCTAACGACCATGTAAAGATAATTGCATTCATCTTGTGCAGCCATTTTTGAAGCTCAAACTCTGATTAAAGACCTTGCAGTAATAGCAGGCTATTGTTGTTTATATAAGTTTCTGCATTAAAACAAGCTCATGTATCTAGTGAAAATGTACGTCGAACACCCATATTCGGACCAAGGCAAATGAAATGCTACACAGATACCGGATGGCCATGCAAACTCATTGAATATCAGGACAGAAACATTATACATGTGGAAAAGCCTCGTAAGCAATTGACTCACTCCCCTTCACATTAACGATAGACAAAAGCTTTGTAACTCAAGAAAACATCATTTTATGGTACGACATTTTACCAAAAATCAAACTTGTGAGTTGCAAAAAAGCTTTGACAGTTTAGTCCAGAAGCTCATGAATCTAACATGTTACATGACCTCATTAAGTGAACATCAAGGTTAACAACTCTTTTTCTCAGCACAAGCCACTGACAAGTTAAGCCATAAAGTCATCTACACTTTCAGCAGACAAGAGACGACCTGAGTGATGTGGCAGTAGGAAGACATGTGCACGACGCCCATCGGATAACTGTTTCGGTCACCACAATATCAATCTGCTCAAATTCACCAAGACCAATTGTATGGTTCCTCCTGCTCTGGATGCCCAGAGTTCTAGATCCATTTGATCCACTCTTTCTAACTTCTGCTGTCTTATCTCTTACCACTTGCTCAAAGCTTACAGGAGACTCTGACAACATAAACACCTTTCCCACACTGGCATCTGTGACATGAGTCTAATAGGTTTAAATCCTAGGACTCCAGACGGACATATAACTTTGGATATAGCAATTTACAGTTTAAGATGAAATTTTTTTAAAAAAACTGTGAAATTACCTTTATGAAGTAAATCCACATCAGATGCCCTAACAGACAAATCAACTTCATAACTCCCTTGATCAACAACTAAACTTGAGCCGAAGAATGTAAAACTAGGCAGTGTTAGAACAGGAGAAGCAAAGTCATGGCCATTTGATCCATTAGTACTACTGAAAGAGAATACAGCGGATCCATAGGAAGTTGTTGATTGTTCGGTTAGTAACGTAGAAAATGATGACTTGCACGTGAATTTTGGCGATTGGGCATCAATTAAAACGGCAGAACCTGTGCCAAAACTGATATCCTGATTCCGAGTCATAAGAGAAGAGCAGCAGGAGGCTTCATCTGAATGCACTTTTAGGCATGGCTCATTGAAATGCGGTGAGATATCCCGTACCCAAGCATGATCTGTTTAGTGACAAAATCATAAGTTTGAGGTAAGACAAGAAGTAAGCGTCCCAACTGATACATCTTCAACTGCTTCACTACTTAGATTAAGAACTGAAAAATCTATCTCAATCAGAGAAAATCAATTTATGAATTGGATCTTTTTTTTTATGACAAGGAAAACCGCAGCCGCTACCCTTTGGGTGCGCATAGGGTAAAACCGCCACTCCTATGCAATAGCTCGCAAACCACACAGCAAACCACACAGGAAAGATAATCCACACTAGGCAAACCCGGTGTGACAAGCTTGACCCAGAAGGCAAACCCCTTGCTTTCGCTGGCAAGGGGTTTCGAACTTGAGACCTCCAACATGGAAGTCCCAAACTCAAACTACTGGGTCACCCTGAAGGATTTTATGAATTGGATCTTCCAAAATTAGATTCCAGCTTAGGTAAGAAAAATTCAATCCATTGACTGAGGAATTTTGAAGATTCATCATCTTGAGAAGCAGGCTGAGAGCACAAAGAAAATGTGGTAGCAAATACGATATATCATGTTGTAGAGGTCAAAAACATGGTACAGCTGCACTCCAACAATTTCATATCCACAGGAATAAGAATAATTTTTTAGAAGAACATAAGATAGCAAGTCCTTCAGAAATTTACGGATCTGATGCAGTTACATATCTAATGAAATTCTAGATATTCTGGTTTTCACAGTTTACTATCCACTTCTACCCTTAGTAGGTTCATTCTATATTCACAAGCTTATGTGCTTGATCTATCTATCTTTTCAAATCAATTACTGATGTCAAACACAAATAAATATACATTTTTGATGCATCAAACGTCATTCATCAGTTCTATTTTCTTTGTCAAGATTATTCATCAGTTCTATTTAGGTAACAAGTATAATGAATTTGATAAATATCATGCATATTATACCTAGAATTTGCTGAGGTGTAAGCCTCTGGGAAGGATCCGTACATAGCATTCCTTTAATCAACTCTTTTGCTGAAGATGATATTGTATCCCAGCGATCAGAAGGAAACCGCAAATCAGCTGCCCTGACAGCATCAAAGATCTTTGACTTTGTCTTCCCCCAAAATGGTGGTATTCCACTAAGAAGAATGTAAAGAATAACACCAGTGCTCCAGATATCAGCTGCTTCATTATAACCTCCTGCCAGGACCTCGGGAGCTATATAAAATGGGCTGCCAACAGTACCATGCAAACTTTGACCTGGAATGAGAAAGTTGATGATGCATAAAATGATCAGAATAGGTATAACAATGTTGCATATAAGTTTTTCAAAGGAAAGGAGAAATTATACCTGGCTTGATGTAAGTTGCGAGACCAAAATCAGCTAATTTTATCGGAGAAGAAGAACCCTTTGTAGCCAAGAGAATGTTCTCTGGCTTAAGATCTCTGTGTACAATGCCTTTATGATGACAGTACATCACCACTGCCATTAGGTCATGGAAGAGAACCCTGGCCTCAGCCTCGGAAAATCTACCATGCCTCTCCAGCTGGTGGAAAAGTTCTCCCCCAGCACAAAGCTCCATTACTAGATGTACACAATCTTCTTCCTCATAAACCGCCTTGAGATCTACAACATTTGGGTGGCCAGAAAGCCTGGTCATTATTTCAATTTCAAGCTTGACACTTCGCACATCCTCCTGAGTCACCAATCTATTTTTTGCAATTGATTTGCAGGCCAACACCTCTCCGGTGAACTTGTCAGAGCATGTCCTGATTATCCCAAACTGCCCCCAGCCCAGCTGTTCTCCAAGAATGTAACGATCATGCAGATTGGCAGTATGACTTGCATCCAAAATGGTCCCACTCAAGTTTGCAACTTTATAGCAACATGATGTATAAAATGATGATTCAGTGTTGCTGTTGCTCTTGGCAACAGCCATACGAGAATTGAACCCAATATAACCAGAGGATACCAATGAAGATCTCAACTTCCGTTTCTCCAATCTCGAAAACACTGACTACCTTGTCGAAGTTATCCTCTCCAACAACTAGGAAAACAAAATTTTCAAGTCAAAATAATTGATTTTGAACCATACAAATTTGGTCAACATACTAAAAGAAGCTTCCAATAACCAGATGGTGAAGTCTGTGTCTACATTTGCCGTTCAACTAATCTGGTCATTATGCCCAATAATAATAAACTCGTCACATCACAAGATCATACTCTAAGCTGCAAACGTGAAAACCAGCTGGATCTGACAAGTCAAAAAGCGTGCACAAACTCAATTTCAAGTTCACATACTGCAAATTGAAGTTCTTACAATTTACAAGATAATAACTTTCAGAAAAACCACAGTACAAAAACAAAATTCAGCTAAGCCTATCTTTGGACAGATCCTACAACTATCAGTCTGTTAATAAAACGAAAACAACAAACAACAAACATAAAGAAAAAAGATTTAATATTTCAAAAAAAAAAGATACTGTACTCTACACATTTTCACAACTAAACCCAACTAGCCAATAAAATCAACAACATACGTCACCAAGAAAAACAATTTAACACCCTGATCAACTCCCAAAACACAAACTAGCAAACACCCACAAGCAGAAAACACACATAAAGAAAGATGGCTCCAAGAAACATATTCAAACTGACGAGAACCTCGAAAACAGAAAAAGACCCAGATCCATTTTTTTCAAGAAACGCATAAAAAAACGAACTTTTTTTCAAATCAAAGGTAAAAGATACAAATACAAAGAAGGGGCAAGACAAAATCACGAACCAGAGAAGGGAATTGGGTCGGAGTTGCTATCAATTTCTTTGCCCACAACCCACAGGGAGAGAAAGAGACCACCTGTGGAGTGGGGCTGTCTGGTCGCCTTCAAAGTTCTTAAGCTTAAACCCAACCCCTACACACAATATTAATTTGATTTCTATACGCGGAGTCTTTTGCGTTGTGCTATAGTATTTATTTTCTTTCTTGCTTTTTACTTTTTGCTTCTTTGTTCATGTGTCTGATATTCGTATTGAAATTTCATTAATTTAAATTTATATGGTGTTAAATTTATTTTGAAAAAATCATGTATTATCATGAATCTTTTCATGAAATCAAGGTCTTTGATTAAAAAAAGTAGTTTCGTTGGTCCATATCTGATATACGTGTTGAAACTTTACGTCTGATATACGTGTTGAAACTCTACGTTGTTACAGGGTTCATTATGGAAAAATTCATTTGAATTTGCGTGATGTAGGAATCATTTTGAAAAACACTTATTACCAAGAATCAAAATCAAGATTTTTTATTTTAAAAAACAACTGCATTGGTATATGTCTAATATACGTGTTGAAATTCGATTAATTTGAATTCACGTTATTGCAGGGTTCACTATGAAAAATTACTTATTACTAGAATTTTTTTATATCAAAAACTCAAAATTAAAATATTTAATTAAAAAAAAGAAAGTAATTTCATCCGATGCACCACGAATGAATTTCCTTTGGTGCTTTGTTGTTTGGTTAGGTTCCATTGCTTTTGAATTTTAAATATTTGAATTTAATTATCATTATTTTTTATACCCATTTGCCCTACCTTTCTGAGTTGTGTACGTACGTACATAAATAATGCAGATACCCTTTGAACGTGACATCATCCGTCATCTCTCAGAATCTTAGTTTTTATGTAGACCTGAAAAAAATACACTTTATGTGAGTACATTTTATTTGAATGGATAAGAATTTAGGAAATAAAGGAATTTTTTTAGATTTATAGGGAGAAGGCATAAATTTTTCTTTGAATATATCTTAAAAAGTCAGTTTCATATTTAAAATATCATGACGATTTATTACATATATTTACTATTTAAAGTGAATTTAATACCACCCTAAATATGTAATGTCGCTCTCACAATATGTTGTGTATTACACTCGTAGTCATATCAGCGATACGTCAGTGCTATGTCAAAAATTATAAATTTTTATATCCTTTTTGTTTTGTTTTCTTTATAATTAACTTTTCTTTTGTTAACTATATTTTACCTCGTTTGGTGTGAGGGATAAGCATAAATAGTCCTGGGATAAAATTTAGATGTCTTGTTTGGTTGACATGTTTGGGATAACTTATCCCACCATTTATAGCACAGTGATCGAATAAATTATCTCATATACATGGTGTGATAAGTCATTCTAGGATAACTAACCACATGATAGTTAATCCTGGGATAACTAGTTCCCCAACCAAACAATCCCTTTGATTATTAAAATTATCTAATAGTTATATCTTCTCTTCATAGCAAAATTATAAAGAAGAAACTTCCAGTAATGGCCGTCAAGAAAACTGTCCGAAATCCGAAGTTTATTTGTGGAGTGGAAGAATTCTGTCGTTTAAAAATGAACCACAAGAAAGCTGCTTCAGTTTCTTCCATTGATTGACCATGAAAAACGAGCTTTCACTGTATCACTTCACTATGAAGTACAATTTGTTGTGACTCGCCAGTTGCAAATATTTTTCAGAGTCGAACATATATTTTTTTTTCTTTTCTATGTTCTTCATGGAGGTTTCTTAAAAGATAGGGATAATAGAAAATAATTTTCTTCCCCTTTTCAGTCAATTAATCATCATATTCATTCAAAAAGCCTACTGTAGCTCCAACGGCTAAGAAACCCCCAACATTTTACCACATCGATGATGTGAAGAAACTTCTTGTTAAAAAACACAAATAAAAACCAACAAATCTTAGGTCAAGTATTATATCCGGTACTGTTTTAATTATTTTTATTGGGAGATTTACGGGTAAAAGGGTTATGTTTTTTAAGCAACTTGTTTTTGGGTTGCTTTTTGTGGACAATTTAAGCTTAATGGTGAGTGAAGAAGATGTGGAGGCTAAGGTATGAAGAAGAAGAGATGTCGGGGGGTGGGTTGGAATAGAAGGAGAATTTTTTATTTTATTTTTACTTTAATAATTATTTGGTGCGCGTGATTTTTTATTTATTTTTAATTATCTTGTCACGTCAATTTTAGGGGGGGAATAAATTCACTTTTAACTAGTAAAAGTGTGTAATAGGTTATTATAATAGTTTAAGTGTGTAACTGATTTTTCGGGACAAGTTCAGAAGGAAATCTATGCCTTTTTATATGATTATAATTTTTTGAAATTTATCATTTTAAATGTGGCGTAATATTCATGTGATTGGAGATTTTCCTTTTTTAAACCAAAAGTAAAATAAAAGGCATGAATTAATTGTTTTTATAAATTTAGAAGTGTATTTTTCTTTTTAAATAAATTAAAAATGAAAGTATGTGACATATCTTGGGTGTAATAATCATTGTAAATGACTAAATTTTAATTTGTTTTTGGAAAATAATAATAATCAAGACAAGAAAGATAGCGATAAGTAATAAATTTGATTTCAATAATTTATGCATAGGTTACAATCTTTATAAAATATTATAAAAAGATATAATCCCCTAATTCTTCTCCCCGCGATCATCAACTCAAAGTGTTGCTTCATTCTTGAATCAATGGATTATTTATTGAAATTTCACCGCGAATGCAGGGCCAAACTTTGATCACAATTGTGGAGATATGAGAATTTGTGGATCACAACTTCAACTTGGAGATAATGACTTTTTTGTATTTCAAAGACATACAGTTCACTACTCAAGAATAGAGTTTCTCTATGCATTTCTCTTCTCTTTTTTCTTATATTATGAAGATTCCTTTATATAGGCATGAGATAAGATCTTGGAGGTATTTTTGTCTCCTAGTAATTTTAAACTACTTTGGGTTTGAAGAATATGAGTTGGCCCGTCTTAACAACTTAACAATCTGAGCCAAATATAATTTGGACTTTATTTAAGTCATGTAATTTTAATTCAACATTATTTATCAATAATTTATTTAAGCCAATATTAATTCAACATTATTAATCAATAATTTCACTTGATCAACAGATCCATAAATTTGAATTTAAATATAAGTTTATTGATAATTCACACTTTACAATCATTTCGCTGAAAGAAAACAAATGATTTATTGAAATAGGGGATAGAAGATGTTTCTTTATTTGGATGGACCAGATCATAAATAAATGCTTCCAAGTATTATTATTATTTTAAAAGAATTCATTTGTGTCAAATTTTTCATTTTTTTAGATAGCTATTATAAATTCATGATTAGGATTAAAATTTTGTTAGATAATATTTATATGAGGTTCCTCTTTAATAAAATTTGAGTGCTCACATAAATATTCCAAATAATGTCATAGTGACACAGTTCATTCAATGTACAACAACTATTGAACTACTTCAACAAATCTATGAGTAAGAAATAAAGCGCCTGATGAGGATTTCATAATTTAATTATTAGTGATGGTTTATCTGTCTGATATGACTATATGATAAAATATAAAGGGAAAAAATCATAATATATCTCTCAATTTTGTTATTTAGAACTGATATGTCCTTCGTTACAAAAGTGACTCATATATGTCCCTATCATTATAAAATTGACAGACATATACCCCTCAATGTTACAAAAATGGCTCACATATACCCCTACCTTTATGAAAGTGATAAAATTAATTTTGAATTAATTTTTTTGATTCTTCATATTTAAAAAATTATGTATTTGATCTTTTTCACACATAAATTATTTTTTGACTTCTTATTATTATTTGAGTTTCTTATTCTTATTTCAAATTTTTTTTCATTCTTTAGTGTAAAATAAGATAAATAAAAAGAAAAAAGGTGCGAATGAAAAAAAAGATTAAAAAAAAATAAAACAACTTTTTTTGCTATTGTAATTAATTTAGTATTTATATCTGTAAAGTTTTTTAGGATATTTATAGTAAAAATTATAAGAAAATAAGTGAAAGAATAAATTTGACCATCAAAATAATAAATTCAAATTTACCGTTAAATTAAAAAAAGTAAAAAAAAAATGTGTGAGAAAGATAAAATATATCCCTACATGGATTGTTTTTTTAATAAAAATTAATTTAAAATTATTTTTTTCATTCCTGTTAGAGAAAAAGGGTATATCTGAGTCGTTTGTGTAATAATAGGGGTATATATGAGTCACTTTCAGAACGAGGTATATCAGCCCTAATGACAAAGTTGAAGGGTATATCAGACCCTTTCCCCAAATTTAAAAGAAAGTGGGTAAATGATTAATCTTTTATATGAAGAGTTCCTCTTTGAATAATAAATATCGTAGCTAGATTAAGCTCTCGTTTAATCATAGATTTTAAAAAGAAAAAAATGAAAAATTAAAAAGTTTGAATATCTACTTAGCTTGACCATAGAATTTATTTAGTTTTTGAAATTAAATGTTCAAATCTCAAAAATAGCTTCAAATCTCTTTTCGGCATAGAAACGGCCATTGAATTATTTAAAATTTGTCCCGAACTTTTATATTTGATTGGAAGTTTCCCTATCTTTTACAAATGAATATATTTATTCGACTAGTTTAAATTTCAAACCCTACTCCAAACTTTTATATTTATAAAAAATCGGGAAAATGTACAAGTACCCCCCTAGACTATTACCGAATTTCCAGAGACACACCTTAACTAAACTAAGGTCCTATTACCCCCCTGAACCTATTTTATTTGTAATTTTGTACACCTTTTTGACTTACGTGGCATCCAAACATCTCCCACGCGCTTGAGCTGCGTGGAGTCACGGAATGTGCCACATAAGCCAAAAGGTGTACAAAATTATATAAAAAATGAGTTCAGGGGGGTAATAGGACCTTAGTTTAGTTAAGGTGTGTCTAGGGGGGTACTTATGCCATATCCCTAAAAAACCTTCACTGTTCAGATTAGTCTTCTATGTTTTTTATTTGGGAAAATGCATAAGTACCCCCCAGCCTATACCCAAAATCCCTGAGACACACCTAACATTTACTAAGGTCCTATTACCCCCTGAACGTATAGGCAGAGGGGGTACTTATGCATTTTCCCTTTTTTTTTTTGTATATCATTCAGTTGCAGCTAATGTTTTGACCTTGATACAGTTGAGTATTTTTTACAGTTTTTAAAATTTATGTATACAAGTCATGTTTTATATATATATATATATATTGAAAAATTATGTCGAAGTCCAAACATATTTTCAAATTCAAAACTTCACCTAAATCCAACTTTATGTATTTTTTTTAAAAAAAACCTAAGATGCTTCTTGTATTCAAACTATCAAGATCAATTTAACAATGAGTCGTTTGATTTGGAGACAAAATATGTTGAGATTAGTTATGTTAAAATTAGTTATATTCAAATTAGTTATTCTAGTATTATTTCAGTCGTTTGATTTGTTGTATTAAAAACAACATGCATTTCAAAATTTCTAATTAAGACAAAGTTGTTTGAATACCCCCACCTTATTATTCAATAGAAAAGGAGGTTGAGGGACCTGAGAGGATTTTTGTCATTTTCATTATTTTATCTTAAGGTAACTAATTCGATATTATTATTTCACTATCTAATAGGAATAACTTACCCCAATATTAATTATTAATCGTTGCATAACTTCTCACAAGATTAATAATCAAATTTTGGATAATGTTGTATGAAATTTTTATCACAAAAGTATCTATGTTTGCTTAGCATACCAATCAAATGACCCCTAAAAGTGTGGTGTAATTGTTATTCTTGCAATCAATTCAATTGATTTTTTTGGGATAGTTTCAAATATATACAAGAGGAAATACATCAAATCCCCTTTGAACTTGGTTGCAAAATTTACTTTGATACTTTAACTACACGGGTGTTCAAATATCCCCCTAAACAACTTTCAAGTGAATTAAATACCCCCTTAATGGCTGATGTGACAAATAAAATAAAAAACACGTAAAAAGCTAAAAATTAAAGAGAAAAAAAATAATTGGCTATTTTTATTTTCTTTTCAGCCAATAAGAATTTTTATCTTCATCTTCCTCACACCCCACCACCCCTATCCACCAACAACCCTAGCCCTTTTTCTTCCTCACACCCCACCACCCCTTGCCACCCTTAACCACCACCTGCACCACCTCCTCATTTTCTTTTTCGAGCTCCCCACTTTCTTTTTCTTTCTTCGAAATCCTTCACCTTCACCCTATTTCTCCTTCTTTGAACCCTCAATCTGCACCCCTATTTTTTCTTTTTTCGAACTCCACTGTCTCAGCCACCACCTGCATCATCCCCTTCTTCTTCTTCTTCTTCTCCTCATTTTCTTTTTCGAGCTCCCCACTTTCTTTTTCTTTCTTCGAAATCCTTCACCTTCACCCTATTTCTCCTTCTTCGAACCCTCAATCTGTACCTCTATTTCTTCTTTTTTCGAACTCCACTGTCTCAGCCACCACCTGCATCATCCCCTTCTTCTTCTTCTTCTTCTCCTCATTTTCTTTTTCGAGCTCCCCACTTTTTTTTTCTTTCTTCGAAATCCTTCACCTTCACCCTATTTCTCCTTCTTCGAACCCTCAATCTGTACCTCTATTTCTTCTTTTTTCGAACTCCACTCTCTCAGCCACCACCTGCATCATCCCCTTCTTCTTCTTCTTCTTCTCCTCATTTTCTTTTTCGAGCTCCCCACTTTCTTTTTCTTTTTTCGAAATCCTTCACCCTCACCCCTATTTCTCTTTCTTCGAACCCTTAATCTGCACCCCTATTTCTTCTTTTTTCGAACTCCACTCTCTCAGCCACCACCTGCATCATCCTCTTATTCTTCTTCTTCTTCTTTCTCCCCGTTCTTTCTCCTTCCTTCTTCGATGAACTTCTTTCTCCCCCTTCTTTCTCCTTCTTCGGAATATTCATATCCCATTTATTCTCACTTATTCTTAGATGTGATAAACAACGAAAAAAAAAAAAACCAACAACTTATTATTGCTTCAAGATCACTACTTATGAAGGTGTTTATTGATTTGATGAAGTTAAAACTCTTTTTAGTGAAAAATTTATAATTTTTTCATCTCAAAATAAATTTTTAGTTATAACTATGTATTTACTTTGATAATGTGCCTTAAAGATTGAATGATTTTAGATGATCATTTTTCCTAATATGTATAACCTACGCTGAATATGTGGTAAATAAATTTATGGCCGGACATTCTGCATAATTATCAAAAAAAATTATGATTATTCATATAAGAGAGCAAAAAGTAAATATGTATTCATTTCGTATGAATTTTCTCTTAAGCTATGCGAAATGTTCAATTTATCCTTTATTTTAAAATAAGGACAAATTTGTTCTTTTTTTGCATAGTTTAAGGACAAACATCGTTGCTCCTCTTGAATATATTGACGATTTTCATGAATCTGTTTCAGGGTCTCCATTTCATTGAAATGAAACTAGTAACGATGAGAGCATATTTTACCACAACTATTAATAAATGACAAATTTGTTTCATTTCACATTACTTAGGACAAATTGATTTTGTCCCTTTGTTTTTAAATAAATATTGCTTCGCTTTTAGCTTAGTAGGCGTTTGACCATAATATTTGAGAGCTTGATTTTAAGCTTTAATTTTAGATCAAGTGTTTGTTTGTAAAACTAGCATAAAAATTTAATTTCAAATCATGATTTCAGATTCAAATATCTTCAAAAAGTAGGTTTTGAAATTTCAAATTATAATTGATTTTTTTATAAAAAAAATCGACCCATAAATTTATATATTACAAAAACAAATCATATAGGAATTTTAAAAATTGCAAAACATGAATTATGTTCGATTTATCAAAGAACAATTAGTTACTACTATTATTAATTTACATGATGATAAATATTTATAATGTTATGTGTATTTTAAAGTTTATTATAACATATAATTATAAATATATATTTTTTAAAAAACAACATGGAGATGTGAGATTTATTAATTTGCCGTCTTAGGATATTATGATACCTTATGAATGAAGTATGAACTATGATGTGTTTATGTTGTAAAATTGTATAAGGGGACGTTTGGTAAGGAGTATTAGGAAAATTTTTTTATGTATTATGTATGGTATTATTTAGTACTATCTTTGGTAGGAATTTTGGGCATATGTATAACTAATCCATTGATTATTTGTACACCTACATGGTATTATAGGATGTACTAATACCTCTATTTGGTGGTATTAGTAATACATATGATTTAACCATGAGAATATCTATGTAAAGACAAAAAAAATAATTATTTAGAGAGAGTTGTTTGTTGCTAAATAAATTTAATACAAATCAATTAATATTTAAAATGTGAGTTGTTTAACATTTACTAATTGAAAAGACAAATATATCACCACATGACGTTTGTGATCTTAATTGAATGTATTATTTGTTGATATATTTGTGTTTTTCTAATTGTTTGTATTTTGAGCAATTTATAAAATTGCATACATATTAAAATTACAACTTGTCATTTTTATGTGTAAAATGTAGATGATTTATTCTATTTCACTCTCATTTACCGTCTTTTCGATTTTAAAAGTATATGCTATATCTTTTTTAAATAGAAAACTGATGTTTTGTGCATGATCAATTTATTAAGATGAAATTATTTACCCTTAAATAATTCAAGTGAGAAAATAACAAACATGTTAATTTTGTTTTTCTCCTATCTAGTTAGAAGACCACCAAAAAATAATATTGCCCAACAATTATCTACATTAACCCAATTAGATAAAATAAAAAAATTCATAATAATTTAATGGTATAATTGAAAAGAAGCTTTTTGTAAAGTTTTAGCTCAAACACAAGTTAGTGAAAAATAATGAACCAAACATTTGATAAAAATAAACTCTGCATTACTAATATTTGTACCAAACAACCCTAAGCATTTGAGAAGTTTAATAATTTTCACAAATTATTGAATTTTTATATTTATGAAAAAAATTCAAATCTAAAAAAACGCGTATTACAACTCTAAATAAAAATTATAAACTTCAAATCATTTAAAGGCGCTTAGTTTCTTAATAATTTTATTTTTACGGGGAAGAAATAACCCCGTAACTTACCTGGTCGTAAAGTTTACGCTGTCGAAGTAGTATACAAATTGGGGATCCGATCTGGGATAGTGTATTAAAAGTGACAAAGTAGTTTGTTAATTAGGCAGGAGTCCTCCAAGTTTTAAAAATTAGGTAGAAGTGACAAATATATAATTAATATTAATGAAATTAAAAAATCTTTCCTCAACAACCCCAAACTGTTAACTTTTACACTTTTACCTTATATTTTACCTCAAAATACCACTTGTCCCTTTTTTTTAATTGGAGACTTGTGAGGCATTCTTACCTCATTGTTCCGATCTTCTCCTCCAAATTAATTTTCTGCAACTCCAAAATTAGGGTTTCCAATTCATCAAAACCCTAATAATCGATTCGAAATTCCCCTTTACGGTATCCAATCATCAGTTCATTGAGCTTCTCAATCCCCCTTTGTCATGATCAAACCCTATTCGCTCGCTCTAAGTCACTGGGTTTATATCCACTGATCACATCAGAAGCTCGAATTTTCAAATTTCACTGGGTTTGTCTCCCAAAGATCACATCAGAAGCTCGAGAAACTCGCAAATTCAAAGAGAGAGTAGGGTCGAACATTCAAGATTACAGAAGGTAATGGAAATGGATGGAAGCAAGCGTGTGTTCCAGCGGTTGGGTCCTTCTTCACAAGGGGACAACAGTAATAATAAACAGCAAAAAGTTTGTTTTCATTGGAGGGCTGGAAGATGTAACAGATTTCCATGTCCGTTCTTACATAGAGAATTACCGGGACCGCCACAGCAGCAGCAACATGCGGCAGGGAATGGAATGTCGTCGTCGAAGCGGCCTCATGGGTTTTCTGATGATAATCGAGGTGCGGGAATGCGGAGAAATCCAAATTTTAACAATACATGGGGGAGAACTGCTGCTGGCGGAGGTGCAGTTGTGAGGAAGACAGAAAAAGTTTGTAATTATTGGGTTAAAGGGAATTGTACATATGGAAACACCTGTAGGTATTTGCATTCATGGACTACTGGGGACTGCTTCACATTGTTGACAACACTTGAAGGGCACCAAAAGGTGATTATTATGTCTATCAAGAATGTGAAGACCCATTATGTGAAATCCTGTTCTGTTTTTATATCTGAAATTTTGATTCTGCTGTTCATTGAAGGGGCAGTACAGTTTCCTTTGCTCTTCAGTATTGGGTTGGAATTCTGTTATTGTTAATTAAATGGGTATTGAAACAGGTTGTTACAGGGATTGCTTTGCCATCAGGCTCGGATAAGCTTTATTCAGGGTGTACGGACAAGTCAGTACGAGTGTGGGATTGCCAGTCTGGGCAGGTTCTCCTCATACTTTTTCCTTTCATAATTACATGAAAATTGGTACAGGAAAATTTTGTCTTCTTTGCTTGAAATCCCCATATTGTATAAAAATTAGCTGGGAAAATCTAAGAAACAATGTCAATTACTCGGCTCTACTTCTTCCCCTACTATGTGAACTGATCACTTTTCTCCAGAATAGTAATGCTATCTCTTTTTTGTTGCATCAGATTTTAACAGCATCCCAAGAATAAGGAGAATTTTTTTTCCAGTTAGCCTGTTAAGATTATAAAATATGAGGCTTCTGCCGTACTGAAAGTAAAACCAAAAGAATAAATTGATTCAGTTTTTGACCAGTTGTAACAAAGCCAAGTTCTGAAACTCTAAGCTACCCAGAAAGAGAAAAAAGTAATTTTGAAGTTGAATCTGAAGGACAGATAGCTTGTCTATGTGATAAACATTCTTCCAGATTTCCATCTGAAGTATAATCAAGTAGTCTCTTGCCAAAATATTCCACTGGATATGATGATTTGTGAGACTGTAGTTTGTAGCTTTGGAGGATCATGAATGGATTCTTATGCTGTGGTTTCCTCCTGTTGTAGTGTGCAGGGGTTGTCAATTTTGATGGTGAAGTAGGTTCTATGCTGAGTGAAGGACCATGGATTTTTGTGGGTTTAACTAATCTTGTCAAGGTGAATTGTCAAACAGAATTATTTTATTATCTTTCTTTGCTTGCAGTTCATCTCTCTCTCTCTCCACACTTTGGGCATCCCATACATAGACATGCATATCTATTTACAAATACGTTCAACACTCTTAGTATAGTGAATTCCATTCTTTCTTCACGGATGTGTCTGATAACTTTGCAGGCATGGAATACTCAAACAGGAACTGACCTCAGTCTTAATGGGCCAGTTGGACAAGTCTATGCTCTTGTTGTTGGCAATGATATGCTCCTTGCTGGTACGGAGGTAAGTGTGTATGGTTAGTTATATGTTTACTAAATAAAGGAAAAGGAGAAGATGGTATGGAACATAAGTGCTTGCCTATCAACCTGGTCTTTCAGTCTGTAAATTAACTGGAAAGTACTGCAGGATGGGATATTGGCATGGAAATATAATGGGAGCACCAACAATTTTGATCCAATCAAAGCATTGACAGGACACACCCATCATGTGGTATCGCTGGTCGTTGGAGCTAATAGATTATATTCTGGTTCCATGGACAATTCAATAAGAGTAAGTTGGTCAGAAGCGATGTGGATTCTCTTGTCATTTTATGTTTCTCTATTTCCTCTTGATGTGTAGAGAAAGCTAGGGATCTAGAGTTCTGCATTTTAACCTAGACTTTGCAGTTGTTATTGTTTTGTTCTTACTGCTGCTATTGTGTCTTCAGGTGTGGAACCTTGAAACTTTAGAGTGCTTACAGATCTTGACAGATCATACAAGTGTTGTTATGTCTGTTCTGTGCTGGGATCAGTTTCTTTTATCATGTTCACTGGACAAAACAATAAAGGTTTATGTTTGTTCTTTTTCTTGAAAAATTTAGCTCTCTTAATCTTATCCAATCATGTGTTGATGATTGTGCTTGTTTTTATAGGTTTGGGCTGCTAATGATAGTGGGAACTTGGAGGTTACATATACTCATCAAGAGGATTGTGTAAGTGAGACTGCTTTGTCTGTCCACATTTACTTTATGATTCTTTGGTCTCACATATCATCTAGATAAATGGCTCGGAGTATTAATTAAGTCAAAACTAAAACAAACTCATTTGGTGAAGACCAAGTTTTAAAATTTTCCTTCTGGAAGTGATATGTTAGAGAAAATAGAAAAGAAAAATTGACGGAAGCTTTCAACAACATACCCAGTGTAATCCCACAAGAAAAATTGACGGAAGCTTAGAATTATCAATTTGTTTGATAGGGAAGAGATTCATAAAATGGTTTGTGATTACTTTTGATGAAATATTCTTTAATAACTGTATTTAGTAAATAAAGTTATACTTGTGGTTCAATATACTCCCTAGAACAGAAGTCATACTACATTGATGTTATTGAAAATTCTTGAGTTAATTACTAAAAGAGTAATATATTCATGGTACAAACTATAAAGAAAAATGGTATCCTGTCCCAAATAATGGTGTTTTTTTTATAAGATAAGTGGTATTAATAACAACATCAAGAAGATGCAAGATTTACAAGATATGGCATTTGAGCTTACAAAAAATCTCTGGCTAACTATACAAACTATCTAAGCCAAAACTAATGAGTTAGTAAAATCCTGAAGTTCTGCATTAACAGTAGGATACAAGTTGGACCAACTAAACAAATTTGCAATGCACCTAGTCTTCAAAATGCCTAAAGCAGTTGCCTCTCCATCAAAACATCTCTTGTTCCTCTCTAACCAAATACACCAAAAAATACAAGCAGGTATCATAATCCAGATCTTCTTGATGGCTTTGTCAACTTTCTATAGGCTCCAACTCTCGTATGCATCCTTAACTGTGAGGGGTGTGGTCCAATCGATGCCAGAGAGACAAAAAAAATGCTCCATAATGGTATTTAAAACATGAAAGTAGAACTTTTTAACTTTTAATTTGGTCTCGGATTGATGATTGGCTCTACTTTGTCTAAAATACAAAGGTATATTTGGAACTGCATAAAGCACTCCTTAAAAATTGAGATATTCGATTTTTTTTTTTTTTCGAGAAAACTGTAGCAAAAAATATATGTTATGTGAATATCCAAATATTAGTATGATCATGTAAAATGGTTCATAAGGGAGTACCATATTAAAATCCTTCTGCAGGGCCTTTTGGCGAAGCAAAACCTATGAGTGAAATTATTTTTTTTGATTGAAACTGGTAATATTGTATTCCTCAGCATTAAGGGCTATGCTGGCCACCTCCAAAAGTGTTAGTTACATAGAAAAACCAACAAAAAAAACAGGACTACTTACAAATCTCCTATGAAATCCACTAGTTGAATTTCTTCTTCTATGTTCATTTCTTTACACCAAAAACCTAAAGTGGTAATTACTTTCCACTTAATCTTCCCTATAGTGCATTCTTTCCCTACAAAAATTCTCTGATTTCTCTCCTTCCAAATGATCCACCAGATAGAAGCAGGTACTGTTCTCCACCACCTCCTCTGGCTCTTACTGCCTCCCCTTCTGACCCAACAACTTAGTAGGTCTGCTGTATGTTCTGGCATAATCCAATTTAGGCTCTTTATATTGGTGAATAGAGCCCATACTTGTGTTGTTACTTTGCAGTGGAGAAACAGATGATTGTTGGTTTCTAGAGCCTCTTTACAAAGATAACACCTTGAGGCAATAATTTTTCCCCTCTTTTGAAGTTTATCATGTGTCAGGCAAGCCCTTCTAGTTACCAACCAAGTGAAACACTTCACCTTAGTAGGGGCTACACTTTTCCATATAGTACTCCATGGCCCTGATTTCTTCCCTGCAATTGTGGCTAGATCCCTTTTATACATTCTGTTCACATAGAATTGACCATCAGTATGATGCCTCCATAGCAATTTATCTGTTTCCAGATTTGTGCCAGGAAAATCTCCAATCAAAGCTAGCATATCCGATACCCACTCTATTTCCCAATCATTAAGAAACCTCCTAAAGAGCAAATTCCATCCTTGTGGGGACCAAACCTCTTGTATTTTGCTGTCAGGATTCAGGCAAATGGAAAACAACCCAGGGAATAAATTTTCCAAGGACCCTTGATTATTTTATTGTGAGTTGAATTCTGAAAACTCGTGTTTTGCTTCTTTGTTGTATGATGGTAATGTTAAAGTTGCTAAATAAAGGCAGTATATACTTTAGAAACTATAAAAGCTAAATATTAATTAAATTCTACAAAAAATTGAATTATTTGGATTTTTGAAAAATAGATAGAATCCTGAAGTAAATTTATTATTCAGCTCTAATAAGAAAAGATACAAGGATATTATCTACAAAAAAGAAATAAGATAGTAGTCTATGAATCAACAGTTTTTTCTTTGGATAAAGTTATTGAAAAGGAAATACGCCTCAGGAATAGGAGATTAGCCAAACAATTGAGTAGATTCAGTGGGAAATAGAAGTGATAGTGATCAAGTTTGTAGGGATGTTGAACAGGAGAATCTAGGAGTGTTAAGAAAAATTGCTTGCTTGCTGTTTGATTTCGTCGACAAACATTAGACTTAAGCTATTTCCTGGAATATAAGGCCCTGTTCAAGAAAAAAAGGCATGACCTTTTGTTAGAAGTCACACACTGAAAGGGTTATGGAGCTGATCATGAGTCATTGGGGTAATTTCAATACCAGCAAAGACTAGTATTATTGTGGACAGGTGCTCTCAGAATTATATAGCCAAATTAGATTTTTCAGAAGTTTCTCTAATTGATCCTCCTCTTCATGGAGGAAAATATGCATCACTTAGAAGTAATAGTGTATCTATGCCTTTGCATCTAGAATTAATATATTTTGCTATCAAATGTACACGATGACACTTTTAATTTTCTAAACAGAAGATTGAGCCTAAAATTTCGTCTGATCATTAGCTATGTCCTATTTTACTGGAATGAGACAAAACAGAAACATATTTCAAGATCAACTAATTGAAAAGACTGGTCTGCTAGACCTGGCACCTTGTCCCACAAAGTTGTAATTTGGAAGTGCTTTAGGAGTCTCCAGGAAGAGCTCCTAGATAGGGTACGATCTGATAGGAAGATGGATAAATTTGTTGTCAATCAAATGGATAGACAATACGACTTTGAAAGACAGGTTTCCAGATTTATACATGATTTTAGTTAATGAAGAAAGCTCTCTACCAGGATGTGTTAGTGGGGGAGCAACCGGAGTCTCTAATTTAGTAGGAACTTGAATGATTGGGAGATAGATAGAATTAATTTTCTTTTGGAACATTAAAGGAGGTGTGCTTGATTATGTGGAAGATGTTATCCAGACGTGCATCTTGTAGATTATCTCAGTAAGGGGATTGGATTTGGCAAATTCAAAAAATCATGTTTTGGACGGTTTATGAGGGATTTAGGTGGTAGGTTTTGCTCTTTTGACTACTATTGTAATTATTATTGAAGTACATCTTTGGTGTAGTTCTTTGTTTATTATAGATACGACAACAACATACCCGGTAAAATCTCATAAAGTGGGGTTGTGAGAGGCCACTATCTCTTCGAGGTTGAGAGATTGTTTATGATAGACCGAGATATTTTCTGATAGACCCTCGGCTCAAGCAAATCAAAGTAGTAATTTAAATAAAAATGGGAGCGGAGAGAAATATGACAACTAATACAAAGCAGTGGGAGTACACATGTAAGGAGCCATAGCTAAAACATCAAGGTGCGATCACCTAAACGCAACAAACCACTAAGATATTAGATACCAAAAGCTAAAGAATACATGCATAGGCTAATACTACGACCGACACGATGCTCTATATTACCACCAAATCAATTACATGAATAGGTTAGTAATAAGACAACTCTCAACTCTCAACTCTCAACTCTCAACTCTCAACTCTCAACTCTCAACTCTCAACTCTCAACTCTCAACTCTCAACTACCGACTAACCTTCTAGCCTTATCCTCGATCGTCATACCCTCCTATCTAAGGTTATGTCATCGTAAGCGGAAGATGCTCCATATCTTGTCTAATCATCTTCCCCAATACTTTTTCGGTCTACCTCTGCCTCTCTGCCTTTCCTTGACTATGTCTAACCTCTCACACCTCCTCACTGGGGCATTCACACATTTCCGCTTCACATGCCCAAATCATCTCAGTCCCCTTTCCTCCATCCAATGTCCACCATAGAGGAAGATAAGAAAATCAATGCACCAATAACAATGACTTGTTTTGGTACTTGCGCCTTTATCTTTTTTGATGATGAGTGGAACATATTTTTATGAGTAGTCTACAGAAACAGTTCAATTTTCTGCACTGTAAAAGTATGTGGAGAAGCTGGTGTATGTTCCTCAAATTTAATGGATGACATTCATTAAATTTGGAACTTGCGCTATCCAGATGGAAGAGACTGAGAAGAATTTGAATTCATTTTGGAATATTTTGGATGGTTCGTCATGAAAGAAAATCATAGATGCTTTGAGTAGCATCATTCTTAAAGTTTAGATGTTGATAAAATGTGAAACTGTTGTAACATGAATGTTTTAAGGGACTCAGAGGGTTGTTTGGTTCATTTACTAGTTATGCCGATATTCATTATACTGGTGATTAATAAAGAAAGACTGTTATACATGAGTTGCTTATTTTGAAAGGGCATTTGGGTCTTTCAATAATTTAATCCTACATTGCCAATACCCATATTCTCACATTTCATCCTGCATAAAATTAAAACAACACGTAGATTCCCGTATTACCTAGTATAGGTATTATTTAATACCACAAACCAAATGCTGCATTAGTTATGCAAGTTGGTGCCCAATATCAGCCAACAATTTACACTTTTTTGAGTTTGATCCCATATTCTAACATCTTGTTGTACATTTCTGGGAGAAAATGATTGTTGTGGAACTCTAACTATTATACTCAAATTTTCTCTATTACTTTGGTGATTTGAGTAGATTGCATATAGAGCAGAAATTGAGGCTGGGTTGCTTTGCCTGCCAAACTTCCAATGATTTGTAGTTAGGTTCATAATCTATTTTTTGGAGACGTTTGCTCTGTCATTTAACGATGTTATCTTATCTTCAGGGTGTGCTTGCTCTCTGTGGCATGCATGATTCAGAAGCAAAGCCTGTATTGCTCTGCTCTCGCAATGACAACACCATCCGTGTCTATGATTTGCCATCGTAAGTTTGTCACTCTCTCTCTCTCTCTATGTTGTTGGAACTCATATTTTGTTCTTATTATTGACTGATCTTTAACACCATTACTTCTTCTGGTTAGCTTTTCTGAGAGGGGGAAGATATTCTCTAAGGAGAGTGTCCGTCGAATCGAGATTGGTCCTGCTGGTTTATTTTTTACTGGTGATGAATCAGGTCAAGTTAGAGTGTGGAAGTGGTCAACTGAATCCAGCAGTACATCTTGAGAGGATTAATGCATTTACAGCGATAACATTTCTTTGTTGCTGGCCAGCAATTATCTTATTTTTCTTCTCCCAGTGAGAAAATGTACCAAGCAAGGAACATATAATAAGATAAAGAAGTACCAGTTTTGATTTTCAGAGGTAGTTAGCTTAGAGCCTTGCCGTTTAGTTGCTTTTAACTATTGAGCTCTTGATGGGTTCCAGGCATATTTTTTCCTAGTCTGGTTTGTACTCAAAATCATGATATTCGTGTAAATCTCTGGAGGACATTTCTGGTCTGCCGTCCTGTATTGTTTTTCACGAGTTATGGATGTAGCTCAAAATTCTTGTGTTCCTTGAATAAGTTTGCTAATGTATGCACTACTGTTGCACATTGAAAAATGTTTCAATTACATCAGTAGTACTGGAACAGATCTGTTGTGCAATTGTTCAATTTCACTTTACCGTCACCTACTTTGCAATTTTTCTTCGAGTTCACTACCGTAATGTGGTCCAAGTTCACAGCGAAACCTATATTCGTGCAACAAAAAACCATTCAACGGCAGCAGCAAGATAATGATTAATTCTATTTGTATTTGTTTTGGCAGGTTAAAAGTTTGTTAAGATTAAGAGTTGGTTAGGTGCATGTCAAACGTGTCTCACATGATTTGCCATAGTAAGATGTGTGTCTATGCGTGTGCCTAGTTGTACACATCCAAAATTGGACATAAATGTCAGTTAAATGGCACAAACAGGTACTGACATCTGTCTTGATGGTCCAGTTGGACATGTGTATGCTCTTGTTGTTGGCAATGATGTGTTCCTTGGTGGTACATAGGTAATATATGGAACATAAGTGCATGTCTCTGTGGATTTTCATGTCATCTTATGTTTTTCACTTTCCTCTGGATGAATAGAGAAAGCTAGGAATCTAGAGTTGTGCAGTTCTGTTCCTACTATTGCTGTTATGTCTTCAGGTCTAGAACCTTGAAACTTTGCTGTGTTTACAGATGATTCAAATTTCAAGTCTTGTTACGTCTGTTTTATATGATGGTATCAGTTTCTTTTATCATCTTTATTGGACAAAACAATGGGTCGTGGCCCAATCCAACCAACTCTTGCTAAAATTAATTCACTTATCAACGCCGCATAATCAATATTTTATTGACTTTAATACATGCATATAGGCGTAAATTGTACAAATGGTCACATAACTATGTTTTCTAGCCATCGGACCGATTTTATAAAAGGGTTCCTTATTTTAATGAGAAAAAAAAGGTTCAACAAATAGACCAGACCGGCTCGGCCCAAGTAAAGCAAAAAGGAGACAAGGAATTTTCGCAAATAGCCATTATTATGCTTCATAGCTATAGTTTGCATATTTACGGGTTGTAGCTACAGTTTAAGCTGCCTCGTTTGTATAATTCGCAGGTTTGTATAATTTGCGGGTACATTTGAATAATTCAGTTATTTTTGTATAAATTCTAAATAACGAATTTATACAATTACAAACATCAGAAGTGTAAACAATTATACAAATTCCGAATTATACAAAAGTTATACAAATTATATTATACGAATTCTGAATTATACAAATGTGCAAATTATACAAAACTAAAAAGGTGAGCCGCGTCATTATAGCTAAAAGTAAGTTGCAAATTATAATTATGAAAAGTTATAGCTATGTTAACTAAGTAATTAGTATATGTTTGCTTATACGCGTAATTTTCCCAATATATAATTCCACATGTTTGATTGTTGAGTAGCAATAATAAATATGTTGTTATATAATTATTGAATGAAATATAAAGGGGAATATTTGCATCAAATGGTTGCAATCATTGTTATCAAGTCAATAAAGAGCGCACATACAAGGGATTGACAAGGTCAAGAAGCCAAACTTATTTAGCACGCCAAGTGCAATCGGCCAAAATTCACTTTGTAGAAGAAATTAAATTAAAGAGAGCATTTGGTCCCGTCGATGAATATTCACAATCCTATTACAATCATTACTCTTTATTGACTTTAGGGACTTAGGTTAGGGTTCGGTTTGTTATTGATTATGATGGCTAAAGCTTTGAACAATTGGTCTAATTAATGGGGGAGGTAACGTTTCCTTCACGTCATTCATCTTCCCCACTTGCTCAAGTATACAACATTTTATCACTCATCCCCTTTAACAATAACAACACACTCAGTGAAATTCTACAAGTCAAATTTGAATAGGGTAGAATGTACATAAACATTATCACAACCTCGTGGAGGTAGAGACGCTCTTTCTGAAAGACCTGGTTTATGTGCAGCAAATTCAAGTATAAAGAAGAAGAAATCGGTGTAGAAAACATAGAAACTAACAAGGGAAGTAGTGCAAAGACTACAAGCTAAGAAAAGAAACAAGAACAATAAAATAATGTAACAATCGAAATACAATAAACAACAAATATGATAGATATCAAAGCAAAAACTACAATAATACAGTTGGTACAATGACAAACACCAACAAACCTAAACCCTCGAAAAACAAGAAAACACTCCTCGTCTTTATTAATGTCGACGTTGGTGTTCGGAGTCAATTTTTGCGTATTTCAATTATTTTACCAGATACTCGCTACTTTTGACCAATACAAATATCGATCACCGAAATTCAGACAAAAGAAATCACCTAATATTTTTTGTCTTCAAAACTAAAATTTGAGACTGTAATTTTCCTCCTACTTTATTTATCACTAGGCCCAGCCTTAATCACCTTTTTAGTACGTACTCCTCGTTGACATTTGGAGTTTTTTAATGTTTTCCTCCTAATTCTATTCCGGAAGTGCTTTTGTTATTATTTGGTATTTTCTCTTTGTAATTGTTTATTAAACGTGAGGTTTTAGTGGTATATTACTATATTATTATAGTTATGTATTTGGTGTTAATAGAACCTGTCCATGCTGCTGAAGGCAGGTTAGTTGCTAGAAAAATACTAGTGAAATTTGTTATAGTATCAATATCAATTATTTAAATTCCTTTCTGTAGTTAGTCAATAGTTATCTGAAAGGGATCAATTAACTAAGAATAATGTTGTCTTTAAAATTATAATAACGTAAACTTGTCATTTCTATCTTTATTAATTGAAATGTCATCATAGTTTACGAGTTATAGCAACCAAATATATTACTCATATATAACTTATAAACTTATTTTAAGGTACCATTCCATCCAAGGAGGAACATTATATTAAAATTGTACTAGCTAGTTATATATAATAAAGCATTTTCATATGTCAAACTATGAAGAGTTCCACGTTGGTCGTTTAAAGGATGAGTGGTCTCTTTAATATGATTTGGACAATCTTTTCCTCATGAGCTAACTTTTAGAGTTGAATTAGACCCAAAATTCACTCTTTACATGGTATCAAAGCTGGACTCGAACCCATTCCAATTCTTATTTTTTCGATGGATAGTCTCCTCTATCTTTGGGGGTGAGTGAAACGCAAGATCCATCTCTAGAAGCGGAGCCAGCTTTGGGTTAGGAGTTCATAAATTATACTATTATATATATATATAATAGATGTCAAAAGCCTTTTGACTAGTTCATATATTTACTTATATTTACTTCTTCAAATTTTGAACCCTCTTAATGAAAATCCTAACTCGTCACTGTCTATCTCACAAAAGATATTGGGTTACCTAATCAACCTTTTATAAATCATAACGGTCTATTATAATTTGGTGAACATATAACAAGTACACGCCAAATTGTAGTTCAATCAACTCAACTTGCCTAATTCAAAACCAATATTCCAAAAGTCATCATCAACCTAAAAAGCCCACACAAAAACTCTCATCACCAATATTATCCATATAAATATCACCATCTTTATACACAATATCATCAAATCATCTTTCTTCTCTATCTCCTCATAAAAATAAAATGTCTTCTCTATCCAATAAATACAAATCCAAAATAAAAACTTCAATACTCATAGCCGATGTAGCTTCATGGATATGTGCAATTAGCCTCATGGCACTTGTATTAATGAGTTCTGTTAGGGAAAATAACCTTAGGAATTGGGATTCTCATGTAGTAAGAGGAAATCAATTATCGATGTCTCATCGACCGTGCGATGAAATATATGTAGTTGGAGAAGGAGAAACGTTACATACAATTAGTGATAAGTGTGGTGATCCTTATATTGTTGAAAGGAATCCACATATTCATGATCCTGATGATGTTTTTCCTGGACTTGTCATCAAGATTGTTCCTTTCAACAATAACAAGTCATTGAGATAGTACTTAATTTGGTGGAACATTTTACTTTTTTAGCCTCAACAAATATATGTTGAATAATTGCTCTGTATATGTATAGAAATAAAGTCATGTGGGGAGCATAAATTATTACAGAAATTGAAGACTTACAGACTGATATATATATATATATATACTTCTTGCTTTGAACTCGTTTCCTTCTTTCTTCTTTATTTTAAGGACCATTTGATCATGCAATTTGGACTTCAAATTTGAAGTTTTGATAAATTTGTGTTTGTTTATGATATTTAAACAAAACTTCGATCTTAAAATCTGAATCTTCATAGAGGTAGAATTTCAATTTCAAATTTGTGATTTCAGTTTTTTTTTTTAAAAAAATTAAAAACTTAATCTTTTTTTTTTTTTTACTTACTCATTTTTATGATTTATTCTTGAAAAATATTTTGGAGAGAAATATTGTCTCAAGAATATTTTATATAATCTAGGCAAACACTTATGAAATTTGTTTGTGGTAACAATGGGGTGCTCTAGGGATTTGAAGGATGGGGGGGAGACAATTGATATGAAATGTTATTTGTGAAACTTGATTTCCCCGTTTCAGAAAGTTACTTTCTTTATTTTTAAGAATTTTTTTCCTAAAGAAAATATTTCAAACAGAGAAAATTTTGAAAATATTTTTTCCGTGCCAAACACAGTTGAACCAGATTTGAGATTGTGATTGCACAAAGGTTGTTGGGCCTTAAGGGCAGTGACAACATAAAGAATCTTCACTTTTGATGCCCGTTAAGACAACGACTACATAAAGAGGCTTTCCCTATACCACAATTCACATAAAAAAAAAAACTCAATTTCCTTCCTTCGTTGGATGATTGATGAGTACTGTGGCTCAGCCTGTACGTGTTTATGTCAAATTAATACAATTATATAATTAAATATGTATGTAGCAGATAATTAATTATACTATATATCATATTCAAATATATGACAGGAGGTATGTATTGATCCGAAGGGACTAACACTCCTCCCGTATGGATCCCCTAAATTTGCCTCAATGCACCGTTAAACGAGCAACACCTGGCCATTTACAAAATCAATGATCTAAAGTACTTATCCCTCTTAACTATTTGCTTGAGTTATTGGTTCTCAAGCATAGTTAGACAGTTAGTTGAGGATATTAATTTTAGACCATTGATCGAATAATTAAGTGGACAGATGTTACTTGCTTAAAGGTATGAAAGCACGAGGGTATCCATATCGGAGGGGAGTTGAGTTCGACTTGACGTAAACAAATAAGTTTTTACCTATGGTAATAATTAAAGCCACAAGTTTTTAGTGGGTCGATTGTAGTTAAGAGTTGACTTTTACTCTTACTTTAAAACTTTTTGACAAGGTCATCTTTCCTTTTTATATAAATTTATTAGTAATATATAGTATTTAATTTTTTGACAATTCACCAAAGAATAGAGGACCAAAGTGAAGTTTTAACTCCTGAAGTCTTTCCTTAGGGTTTTGTTCAAATTTTGTTGGTTTAGTTTTATATTTTATGGGCAATTTTAATGAAAAAGTCATGGTCTTAACCATAAAATATGGGCAACACTTTTTTGGCGTGCCTTTAGTGTTAGGAATTTTGACAATTTCTGTTGAAACTGATGCTTATGTATGTTGTCTGAAATGAAGTAAATTACATTAGGCCAAAATTGTTGAAAAGACTTGAATGATGACTGGGTCAGCTACGGTTAGTTGGAATTTTTTTCCAATTAAAGGTTTGTTAAAGTTTGATAAATTAGGTTACTCATTTAATTTGGTAACATTTGCCGGTACCTGTTGGGGATCCATAATAAGCATTTGTTGGGTGCACAACTTTTTGAAGAAAATTGTGCTAGTTTGATTTAAACATGTAATACAATGTTAAGAAGATAGTTTAACCTAATAACACTCATGGAAAAAAGAAAAAATTATCCTCACACAATTCTTGTCACAAGACAAAAGTTGATCCAACATCAATATCTTTTGTATTTTATTTAAGGCATAACACACTAATATATATGTCTTTTAATTTGATCTCATTTTATATTCGTGTTCTTCAATTTTGGGTGTGCATAAGTAGACACTTAAATTTGTATAAAGTTGAACAAATAGACACACATGTTTTTACGTGACACCTTACATGACAATTTGAGTCCGACGTGATATCCTACGTGTATTATGTCACATAGGACTCGTGTGTCTACTTGTTCAACTTTATACAAGTTTAAGTGTCTACTTGTGCGCACCAAATATTGAAGAACATTAATATGAAATATGGCCAAATTAAAAGACATATTTATATATTAGGCCTTTATTTATGAGTCCGGAGCCTAAAGAGCAAAAAAAATTGACAAAAATTCCAAAATGGCACATCAAATTTTTTTCTAACCAAAAGGGCAAAATCGCTGCCCTATCAGCGATTTTGTCCAACTTTTTTTTTTCCTTCAGAAAATCGCTGCCCGTGCAGCGTTTTTGCGATTTTTTTAAAAAAATAAAATTAAAATCACTGCTATGGCAGCGTTTTTATAAAACGGTTTTTTTTTTGGAAATCGCTGCGTTGGCAGCAAATTTCATTAATGTTTTTTTTTTTAGAAATAGCTGCCTTAATGGAATTTTTTTTATTTTTGAAATTTCTGTCAACTAGTCAACATATAATTGTAAATTATTTTATTTTATTTTTTAAATCGCTGTTGACATCTGCATGCAGAAATAGTGATGTTGGCAGCAATTTTTTTCTTTTTTTAAAAAAAGTTCCACCAAGGCAGCGATTTCTAATTTTTTTTCCCACAAAATTTATAATAATGCCGTAACAGCAGCGATTTTAAAAAAAAAATTAACGCAATTTTAAAAAAAAATAAAATTAAACGCTGCCATAGCAGCGATTTTTTTTTTTAAAAAACAAAAATCGCAAAAACGCTGCATGGGCAGCGATTTTCTGAAAAAAAAAAGAAGAGAAAAATTAGTTGGACAACATCGTTGATAGGACGTAGCGATTTTGCCCTTTTAAAATTTTTGTCAATTTTTTTTGCCCTTTAGGCTTTGGACTCCTTTATTTATCATGGATTGAATATAGTAACATGAGATGTCTCAGGTGATATTGTAGAATTGTAGAATTGTAGAATTGTATTTTTTTGTTATTGTAGAATTGCCTGATGAGTATAAATTGAGAACATTAACTAAAAAAACTTATCACCGATCGTGTTTCTTCTGCTAGTCCACATCTTCTTGGCAGTAAAAATATAAATCCAACACTCATTATTTCTTTTGATAATTTTTGGTTGAAAGACAACACTACTATTGTTGATTTTTTTTATTTTTTTAGGAGAAGATATAGTGAGATCATTAATTTTTGAAGATTTGAGTTGAATCTGACAGTTGAAAATGATTGAATTTGGTATTAAAAGGTTGAATCATGTCAAGTTTGAAGTTGATTTGAACAATTTGTATCAATTTTAAAGAAAATGTATGGAGCTCAAATTTCTATACAACAAATTATATGATGATCTTGATGAATCAATAAAATCTCTGCCAAAAATAAAAAAATAATTTGGCAATCCATTATATATGGTCAATTGAAATTGCCAAATTGGCAAGTCCCAAATGGCCATAACATGTTGCATTGGTCAATTTGTATGCACATAACATGTTATGGTGATTATCAGGAATTAGCTAAAAAAAATCCACGATCACCATAATTTGCTATTAAGGCTATCTCTTACGGACTCTCTATGATTTCACTTTTGATTTTGGTGAAATGATTATTATCTGCTTAATTTTTTAAGATTTTTTTTTAAATAAATAGTCATCCACCTAATTAATAATTTAGATTAAATATAATCGACAAAAATATTCCCTTTGATTGATTCAACATTATTTTCGCTTCGACAGTGAATCACCTAATAACCTGCACGCCTTATTTGAGATTACTAAAGCAAGCGATGGACTCTTTTATTAAATAAGAGATATAACATGTTTATGATCTTGTACAATCAATGTATATCATCTAAAAAGGTATAAAGTAAATTTGGCTGGGAGGATATATTTAAAGGACAAATTTTAATGAGGTCAAAATCTAAACAATGACAAAAAAAAAGAAAAATTGGCATAATACATAAATGTGATTTATGTGTCATTTAACTTGATTTCAACTGACATTTATATTTTTTAATTTTGGGTGTGCATAAATAAATTAAACTTGTATAAAACTAAACAAGTAAACACATAGATCCTTCGTTACCAATGATACACAAAATATCACGAAAAACACAAATGATCATATAAGACATCACATACAAAAACATATATCTACCACCTAATTATGTTATCAATCCATAAAAGATTATATTTGTCTAAATCGTCCCTCTTACTTAAAGAATCGATCTGAACTTGGACAAAAATCTTCTCGATGATCTGGACAGACTCCTTTAGATAAAAAGGAGGTGGCAGTTTCTTTATATTGGATATAAAGTTAAGACGTGTAGAAACCAAACTCAAGCATGACATGGCATGGCGGTTTGGACAACATATGACTCATCTGCTTTGCGTGACCTTTCTATAACTAGACGCAAACTTACCAAAAACCTCATATATGCGCCACGTGTCCTATCCATTCTCAAATACTAAAGGAACAAATCTTAGTACTCCCCGCACTAAATTATTTTATCTCACCAAACAAATGGTTTGGACACCTAATTAATAGCCACCTTCCCTAAAAAAAATATTTGGTCAACCACTTAAAAAGAAAACACCACTTGTATTTATATTGATATTAAATTGTTTTTACTTTTTCTAGATTAGTAAACAAAATCATTTAATATCAATTCCTATTATTTTCATGCATGGAATTTGGAATATGTCTTTTTTCGCATTTTTACTAGCTATCATATGATTAATAAGGAATAATCTACCATGTATAAAGGGAAGACATAATTTGAAATCCTAAAGGTGGATTTATTTGACATATGTACATACTATAATTTCTTTTATAGGAAGCCAATATATTATCTATTTCAACTTACGTAGCATAATTTGAATTTTGTGAGTCAAACAAATTAAATATAATTATGTATTTTGTCATGAAGTTTTCAACTTTTTAAAACTAAAATTTATATATTTAAAAACTAGGTTTAAAAATAACTATAAGTTATAATAATTACTAATAATTTAATATATTTTTTTATATATTTTAAATTTGGAGAAATTACTTTAATGACTTCAATAGAAAAAAAAAGTCATTAAGATAAATGACTATATGTGAGAAATTAACATAATTACATCACTATAATTTTTCTCCAATCAAAATAAATCCCTTAAGAAGATGGCGCATTTAATTAGTCAAAATTTTCATAAGTAGACCAAATAGAGATGAAATATATAGTTGAGATGACTTTGAATTTCAACTGCCTAAACCATTAACCATCAAACACGACTAAAAATAACACCAACTCCCACCTCCCCAACCCAAATTCAATTTTCTTATATATATATAATTAGTCCCTTCTCAAACTTCATTAAAAAAAAAAAAAACTCATTGTTCTTCCTCTGTTTTTCAAAATTTTGCTCTGTTTTCAAGCACACTCAACTCACGAATTAATTAATTATGGCGTTCGTTTTAGTATCAGGAAAATCCACCAAAGCACAATTAGTAGCCATAGCAGATGCAGCTTCGTTGTACTGTGCTATTTTCATATTGGGTTTGCTTTTAATTAGCTCAGTGAAAGAGAATTATTCAACTGATGGAGGCGTCATGAAGGGAAACCACTTCCTGAGCCGGCCTTGTGATGAAATTTATGTGGTCGGAGAAGGAGAAACGTTACATACGATTAGTGATAAGTGTGGTGATCCTTTTATTGTTGAGGAGAATCCACATATTCATGATCCTGATGATGTTTTTCCTGGTCTTGTAATCAAAATCACTCCTAGGAACAGATCGTAGATATACTGTTTCTGTAATTTAATGAGGTTTTTGTTTTCCCTAAATCCTGCGAGCAGAGCAGAGACTACTCTGTTTTGCTCGCGGAGATTAGATTTTTCTCATGGGAATTAAACTGTTTTTTTTTCCTTTTGGGGTTCTGTAAATGAATGATAAGAATAAAGATTTAAAGATGGCGGAGTTGAGATTTGAGCTATAGAGGTTAAAAAGATCTTGTAATTTCATTAGATAAGTATATATTACTAGTATATCTTTTGCTCTTTCTCTCTGTTTTTATATTTGTTTCACTTCTGGTTCACTCAAATCACAAAACACATGATGAATTTTGCTTTGATTTTTCATTCAAATATGATATCTACGTAGAAATCTGACTAATTTGAATTCATGCGGCGTAGAATCCATTTGAGAGAAACGGTCTCTGCTGATAAGCTTAAGCGTTCTTATGATACTACTTTTTTAAAATCTAATTCGCTAGATTACTTTAAAAAAATAATGTAAAACTATGATACGACATGAAAGATGTGGAAAAACAAGAAAAGTAAGTAAAACTATCTAATTCATTTTCATAATGGTTTCTTTTTTTGATTCTGTTTATTTTGATTATTATTCTGTCATTAACACACAAAAAAAGAAAAAGAAGCTTTTAGTGCGTGTAACGGAATATTGGATAATTTCGTAGGAGTAGCAAAGAAACTCATAATAAGGGTCAAGGAACTACTAATTTTAAAATTAAGGTGGTTTATCAATTGAATTGGGAAAAAATTAAAGAGAAAAATCACCTAGAAAGGTCGAAGTCATGATCATATTATCCACTATTTTGTACTCATTTTAATTTTGTTTATTTTCTTGGTCAGATCACTATTTTATTCCCATTTAATATTAATATAGTGCATGCGGTTGAGCATATGTTCTTCTCTTCCTACGTGTACTTAATTGTATGGAAAAAATAGGAAAAACAGATAATCTGTTGTCAGCAAGTATAATATAAAAGCTAATTAATGAGAAAGATCATTGAAAGCACAGCTTAAAGAAGATAGATTTTGGATTAAATTTAAAAAGAAATTTGATTTGACTGTAATGGTGGATTCATAATTTAATTATAATTTATGGATTTTTATAATAAGATTAAGTTAATATTTATTTGATTTTAATTTGCTTATCTTATTTATCTTTTTAAAGCATGTTTGAGTTGACTTATTTTAAGTTTTTTTTTTTCAAATAAAAATAACTTTTAAACATTTTTGTAGTACTATTTAAATAAAATTAAAAGAAGTACTTTTACACACTTATTATAAAATTAAAAAGCCAAAATAATAGCTTTTGTGGACAAACTTCTAAAATCAGCTTATTTTAAAAAATGTTTTCAAAAAAGTACTTTTGGCGAAAACAGTTCGTGTTTGACCAATAAATTTAATAACACTTCTGAGCAATAATTAGTGTTGAATTAAGCTTTTAAAAATCCTTTTAAGTATATTTTTCTCAAAAAGGCTTTTACGGAAAAACTATTTTTTTAGCTTCTAAAACAATTTCTCTACACTTTAAAAATATTTATTTTCTTTCAAAAACTTGGTCAAACGCTCACTTTTGAAAAAAATAAGCTTGACTAAACACGCTATAAATAAAAAGTCATAAATTAGAATTCCTAATTATATAAGCCAAAATATGTTTTTTTGGTAAATTTTTAGTTTTAACTTTTCATATGATATGTTTATAAAAATCACAAAATTAAGTTTTAAATATCTTTAATTTAAAATAAAAAATTTTAATTTTTTTTTCTACTTACTTAAATTTCTTGTCAAATTAAACTAAACAAATAAATTAAAACAATAGAAATGTACAATAACAAGTCAATCCATAACCACATGCTTATATGTTTTCCCGAGAGGTCATATGTCACTTTGTTCTCTCTACATTGTTGAAAAGTTCTACAACCAAATAAATAAATAAATATCTTATATGAATTTGAATAATTTTTTTTTCTCGTAAATTAACTTTTAGGATTAAATTAGATAAAAAATTTATGTATTTACAAGTATTAGAGAAAGATTCATCTCAATTATTATGTACCAATGTTAGGCCCCCACCATATTAAATTATCTATTATACATGTATCAGATGTTCAATTCTGGACGTGAGGTGAAGTCTGGAGATAATATTGAAAAATGTTATGTTAGATGGAATTTTTTTTATCTTCATATATAAATTTCGACAATCCTCCTAAAATTGAATTCGACCTAAAATTCATTTGGTTACGTTTATCGTTATATAGTCCCATGAGCTAGAGAATTAAGACAGATACATTTGATAGAATGCTTGAAATAAAGATTCCTTGAATGTAGTCATCATATGGTGAAGTTAAAAAAGTTCTTATTTTATATGAATTGCATACATTTAAATTTTGACACTCTTGGATATGATGTTGGCCCAAAATATGTGTTGTGTATTTAATCTACTTTAAAAAACAAAGACGGGTTTATTTAAAACTCATGCTGTATTCATTTAATTAATGTTATCTCTTGTCCTATTCTAGTGTAGCTGGTTCACCCATGATTAGGCAACTTAAAGCTAATGACATTAGGGGGTGTTTGGTACAAACGGGACAATATTTTTCTAGAATTTATTTTTTTGAAAAATAAATATTTTCTAATTTACTTAATGTTTAATATTTGATCAATAATCTAGCAAATCAAAAACTTTATACGTAATCTAACAAAAACTATAAAGGTAGAAGGGGGGCAGGGTGAGGGGCTCGATGGTAGTGCAGATGGACGGTTAACGAATCAGAGTTTGGAGCATTGGATGGTGGGTAGGATGGTACAATAAAATAGAATTTCACTGATAGAATTCATATTAAAAAAATCAATTTTCTTATTTTAAGAAATTTATTTTTTGGAAGAAAATAGGTTTCAAAGTTTTTATACGATCAAATATGGAAAAACAAGTAAACATTTAAGAATAAAATATTCTCCTTCATACTAAACACCCTAAATGATTAAATTCGGAGAAATAATTTTCTACCAGTTTATATATATATTTTTATAATTTTTTTTTTTATTTTTTTTTATACATAAAAGCTAAATGTCATTTTTTTTTTCTATTCTAATTTCAAACGGTGAGAGGCTAAGAGATATTCTTAAAAAAAGAAAAAAAACAGAGCCATTCAGTACGTAAAATACTGCTGATGGTGTGATGTGCTTCTATTTTTTAAGATAAGTGTGCAAATACGTTTCTGTAGTTTGTATCTTATTTAGGAGTTGACTGATGCGATATATAAAATACAATTTCATCTCAATTCAATAGTTTTAACTCAAATTAGGTATTTACATATAAGTTTATTAAAAGTGTACAACTAATAAATTACAAACCCAGTAAATCAAATAGATGTTAACTCCCCCTTAACAAGAGAGTCTAAAAAAAGAAGAAATACAGAAATAAACTACCAATGTTAAGGTTGTGAATGCGAATCACCAAGAGAGTAAAGGTGAGAGCTCTTGGAGTAGGGGTGAAAAGAAATTCGACAACTTATACATATAATTAACGTTATTTGCATAGTAATAATTTTTCAGACGAAAATATTCTTTTGAATCCATAATTATGTGTCCGTTCAACAACAATATAGTTTGGTTGGTCGCAGACTCTCCCACTAGCTTTCCCCCTCTGTCTGTTCTCTTCCTTCTCATCAATTAAAGGCCTGAAAATTTCAATTAAAAAAAAGAATTTTGATTAGGTAATTAAATAAATTATAAAAAATAACAAAGAACTTAATCATGGAAAGAGTTGAATGAATTGAGTCTTGAGCTATGACCCATTATTTATCTGATTTTGATTCGATTAATTTTAACTCAAGTAATAACATGTTTATTATTAACTCAATTTATTTTAATCCACTAATATTCAGTCTAATCCAGTGCACTCATATTCAGTCTAATCCATCCACTATGTATAGCCAAAATTTAGGCAGTGCTTAAGGACCACCAGAAAGATTTGGTGCTATTCGAATATGAAATTCATGAAGGTATTCTGATTAGACTCCCTCCATAAATAATTGTAGTTAGCATTTTTTAAAAGGAAGAAAATCATATGTCATATGAATGGCACATTATGTGGTCATGATTAATTACATATACTTTTATAGGTAAGATTATCTTTGGGTGTTGAGTAATGATGTTAATCGCCCATCAGTGTTGAAATTTAGTAGCCACAAGATATTGCATCGTAATAAAGAAAAAAAAGATTATTTGTTACAAATTCAAATTTTGTTTGCTATTTTTATAGCTTAATCTGGTGACAATTGTACTTGTATTCCGTTACAAATTAAGCTTAATTTGGTGACAATTGTACTTGTATTCCGTTACAAATTAAAAACATCGTAAATATGTGTTGAGGCTAAGTATATACTATCAATATTTTCAGGTTATAGCTAAGAATTTATATCTTTAATCATGAAATATATAAAATTTAGGGAAAATTACATATTTAAGCTAACATATAGTAGTTAATGGGTCCCATTTGTGTCAAAACATGTAAGTTTGTCTTTCATCTTTTATACAAATCAAAACACTCTCTCAGTCTCTCTTACCACACCCACTAATCTATCTCCTAAAATCTCTCACTTCTCCTAATTAAATAACTTAATCAAATTAAAATTAAAATTTTGAAAATTTCATTCAGTCAATTTTAAAAATTCAAATTTTGAAAATTATAATTACGCTAGTCCAATATTGTATAATTATACAACTAAATATATTAGGTATTTTATATGTATATTTCTTTGGTTTAAAATATGCTTTATTTGTATATATTTCATAATTTTAAGACACATACAAGTATGCGTTATATACTTTAACTACAATACAATATACATAACAACTTGTTTGATTTATACAACTCAATTTATACAAAAACTTATTATAAATTTATTCATAAACATATAGAAACTGCTATATATCATATTGTTTATACAAATAGATATACTTCAACTACAATTTTTTTTCTTACAATTCGATTCAATTATATACATTTACAATTGTTTTCAACTTTGAATTCGAGCTCAAAAATATACTGCTCAACTAATTAGCGAAGCATAAACTTCAAATTTTGATAACAAAATATAACTTTAAAATCATGATTTGAGGTTATATTGATTCAAATGTGAGTTTATTTTTGAGTGTTGAATCGTATTATCAATTACTAAAATTCAACAAAAGTTGCTAAATCTGAATAAATTACATGTCCTGACCTCATGATGCTAAAATGTCTGCATCAATTCTTGCCGTAAGAGTAAAAGAGAAATTAAAATCAATGTAGATGTTTAAGTATAATAGTATACGTGTCTGCGCGTTGCGTGGATATTTAAATTAAAAATAAGTGATAAAATTTACTATGTACTTTGTAGTGTATTATTAATACACAATTTAATACTTATATTATTAAAATAAAAATATTATGTTTATAGTTATAATTACATTTTTGGTTTTTAAATATGTTTTGTTGAAATTTTAATAAATATAATATTAATTTTTTTGTTTATTTTAGTTTGATTAAAAAAACAATTACTTTATGTGTTTTTACATGTTTGATCTATTATTTTTAATTATGGTTAATTGAAATTATATTATATCCTTGTTAGTAAGTTTTAAAATCTAACTTTCGCATGAAATGATTAAATATCAAATTGTAGGCACGATATTCAATTTTTTAAATTTTATCTTTCTATTTTTGTAAAACTCATATATCGATTACATGATATTTTCTAAAAATCATCTAAATATAGTAATATTTTATTACTAAATAATGTTTACATTTTCAAATCAATTTCATAAAACACATTTAATAGAAAAGTTATATAAAAAGGTTAATCCTATAAGATGTAGTTGTTATTGAAAGAAAAAATCATTAAAAAGAGAGGCAAATCAGTGAGGAAAAAAAAGTTATTGTATATGTATTTTTCACAATTTACAAACAAATATAATTTGTAGTTACATTATCAGTTATATTTTTCAAATTTATTAATTTTATTGTCTAACAGATATTCTAACAATTGACATATTTTCATACATCAAGTACAAAGAAGCATGGAATTTTTTAGCATACTTTAAATAAAAATTACATATCAAAAAAATATTCATAAGTTTTTGTTCTTTCATATATGAATTTTCAATCAAAAGAATCACAAATTAAAATTGAAATACATAACTAAAGAAAACTAATAAATTTCATCACCCCATAACCAAAAAGAACATTCATCATGTTTTTATCTACATAATCCAACTATTTTACAATGAATCTCCTTCACTAATGGAGGAGTAACATATCTTACTTTGATATTAAAAATAGTCATAAATCATACATTACAAAAATTAAAAACACAACTATTTTTATTTATATATAACATAAATAGAAAAAATAAAGCCAAACACGATTTTTTTTTTTAAATAAACAAATTTACATTCCTAAATTTTAGGCCTACAAATATTGTAAAATGAAAAAGATAACTATGAATTGTAGAAGAATCCATCGTATATGAGAGCAGTTATTTCAGCCACATATTTAAACATAGTTAGTTAATTATTATTTTTGTTCCTCTTTTGATTTTATCTTCTTCTTTTTCTTTGTTTAAAACTGAAAAATATCCTTTTCCTTTTAAAAGATTTTTAGATTTAAAATACTTAGATTTTAATATTTTCAAAAAAGACTCCATCGTGTGTATGTGGAGTAATTAATTTAGCTATGTATTTAAATATAGTTAGTTAGCATTTTTTTTGTAACTGTTATGATTTTATCTTATTCATTTTTTGTTTAAATTAAAAAATATCCCTATCTTCTAAAATATTTTTAGTTTGTAGTTTCATATTTAAAATTTATTTTGTTAATTAAATATATATTATGTGTTAAAAGACTCCATTAGTTATTTTAGCCACATATAATATTTTATTTTTCCTTTTCTAATTTATCTTCTTCTTTTTTTATAGAATTAAAAAGTAGTCTTATCCTTCAAATATATCTTCCAATTTTAAATATTTTTTATTTTTAATTTCAGAAATTTAAATTGATATTTTGAATTCAATATTTTCAAATATTTATGGTAAATCTCAGATGAAAAAAGAGCACTTATCTTTCTCTATTTTAAAAAAAATATTATCTATAAAATATTTATTATTTTTAATGCTACCTTTAAAATATTTAAAATTCAAAATATTTTTACTATTTTAAAAATTAAAATATTTATGTGTTGTTTACAGTAAAATTTATTATTCAAATCAGGCGTATTGTAATTTGTTGAAATCTTTGGAAAATTATGTGTAGTGGCAAGTATGTATGACAATAAGAGATCTTCCTTTGTTATAATTCTTTATGTCATTAATTGTGATATTCACACAATATTGAGCAAAAACTATTCATTTGTTATAGGGCCTTACAAATGGAGAGATTTATATAATCATTGATACAACCAAATATCATATTAGGTGCATGAAAGTGAAATGGAACATATCACTTTCATTGTCATAAATATAAATTACCATTAAATATTTTTTTAATCAATGTCGGGTTTTTAAATAGTTTTATTAATTAGATATAAATTTTGTTTTAAAAGACTTCATCATGAGTGAAGTATTTATTATAGCCACATATTTATAATTAGTTAGTTAATATTTTATTATTCCTTTTCTGATTTTTTATTCTTCTTCCTTTTTTTTTGTTTAAAATTAAAAAGTAATTTTTTATCTTTTAAATAGATATATTCAGTTTTAAATATTTCATATTTTAAATTAATATTTTAATTAAATATAATAATGATTCAATTTTATGATAAATCTCAGATAAAAAAAGAACTTACCTATAAATCCCTTATTGTGGATTCATTTTAATATTCATAAAATATAAAAATAAAAATAAAATATAATAATGATTCAATTTCTATCTCCCGAATATCAACGATAATTCATAAACCATAAATTTTGCTTAAATGAATTATTTTATTGCAAATTGCAATGTTAATGACATAAATCAGTCATTCAATAAAAAAAAAAAGGACAGATTTTTCCTCCTTTATAAATCATCTGCAATGAAATGAGGAAAAATACGAAAGAAAGTTCATAAGCCATAAATTATGCTTAAAATGAATTAATTTAATCAATTTAGTTCAATTTTTGATTCAGATAAAATATATCTAAGATCCCCATATACAACATATTTTCTTGATAAAAAAAGAAAACAAAAAAGAAATAAATACTTTTAAAACTGGTCAATATTGTCAATCTTACACTCTTGGCTTGGCAATAAGTAAAATGGAAGTTGATCTTTGAAGATTAGGTTGAACTAAAGTTTCATCATAATGGCCTGAAATGCAGAAATTGACATGATCGTCCGGCTCCCAACAAACAATAAGGGTTTTGATTTTTGTTTGAATGTGATTTTTGTTTTACACATTTTTAATGAATTGGTTTAAAAAGGTGTGGATGATGTAGTTTAAGTAGTATTTTTTTTTAAAGATGTGGGTTAGGAAGTTTAGACCTTTTTTAAGGGATAAGATTAGTTAATATTTGAAATTCAAATTTTAAATTGATTATTTAATGGATGTGGGTTCTTTTCATTTTAATTTTTTTGGATTGGAAGTGTTTTCTTTATATTATTAAGGGATAACGGTCTAAAAAATACCTCAACTTTGGTCGAATTTGATGTTGCGTTACTAAACTTTCATGAAGACCTATTACCTCCTTAGACTATTTAATACCGTATTTTAAACATATATATTTGCCCACGTGGACATAAAAAATAATGCAAAATAATAAATAGTAATGTGTCCACGTGGGCACATATATACCTTTAAAATACACTATTAAATAGTTCAGATGGCAAAAAATACACTATTAAATAGTCTAGGGAGGTAATAGGTCCTCATGAAAGTTTAGTATCGCAACAACAAATTCGACCAAAGTTGAGGTATTTTTCAGACCCTTATCCCTATTATTAACTAAGGTGTGTTCTATGGATATAATTTAATATATTTTAAAAATTTAAAAAATGAAAAAAACCCAACCCCATTTAACGTAATCAGATCCACAATTTTAACTTATTTTTATAATTCTTTTTGATAATCAGTTTTTAAGTTTTTATTTTTTGATTATTAATTTAAAATAAATTTATAAAAAAATAAAAAAGAAACTACCCCATTAAAAAATAAAAAAACCACTCATTTCACCTACGAATATCCACAATTTTTAACCTTTTTTTTTTTTTTTAATAATCAGTTTTTAAATAAAAATTTAGTTGGTTACTTTTTTTTTTTTTGTTTTAATTTTAAATACAAATTTTAAAAAAATTTAAAATTGCTGAATTTTTGTGGTACTGACACGTGACACTATTTTATTCTCCTATTATATATAGATAGATTATAATTGCCAAGTACAAAAATACCTTAAAACTGCCATTGGTAGTGAATTCTCTCCTACTGTTATACGCAATGGCGGAGCTAAATTTTTTAATAAGGAGGTTCAAAATCTGAAGAAGTAAACACAAGAACTAACTGAACCCCTAACGCCTGACAGTATGCTGACTCCGCCCCTTCTTATACGCAGTAGAAATTAAAACAAAAGTAGAGTGTAGACATTTGAGATCCAAGTGTGGGTGTTCGAGAATCTATAAAATCAACTATTAACAAAGTTGTTCGTTTAAGATTAAGCAGAGACAGTAATAGGGCAGCTCTCCTTTGGCGTGTCAGCTGAAATGTGTGATAAACTGCATGCCAATAGAGAGTAGCCCTATCACTGTTTCACTTATAATAACTCGTCTTTCTCATATTTTCTGCTTCTGATTCATCACAAAAGAGCGCTTCCACGCTTTTATAGAGCACTCCTTCTCAATTTAAGACACAGAATAAACCATTGGAGCATCAGCATATCCTGTGATTTTTATGCTATAGAAAATGGGAGTAACTTTCTTATCCCTTTACAATTCCATTAGGTGAAAGATACTTAAAAAAATATGTTCATCAGATTCCCCAGTTGCCTTCTCCATGAATTTGTAGGTGTAATGAAAAAAATGTTATCTCCTATATTTAGATTATCAAACCAGAAATAATAAAAGATGAAAAGAAAAATACAAAGAACTATCCGAGTCCACAGATTCCACTGTGTGTCCTTAAGAAATTTAATCCTCACAAGTACTCGAGGTTGCAGATTAATTCCTCCCATGATAAAATGGATTAACCATTAAAGAAGTAGCGGTACCTCAAACTTCAATAATTTCAACGAACTCAAAATGACAACAATGAATCACACATACAGACACGATCAATCAATTTTATTTTGTAAGAAATGTATGCAAGAGAAGGGAAGAATTCGATGCAGAAAAATGAGAGAAAACCTCTCTATTTATAGCCAACAAAGGGTAAATATCACAACTCTTAGGAAAGAAGACAACCTTTCAGAAAGGTCACAACAGTTTGGAAAAGGCATAACCTTTCAAACGGTCACAACCCTTTAGAAAGGACACAACATTTCATAAATGTCACAACCCTTTGACATAGTCTCAACCCTTCAGGAGAGTCACAACCCTTTCTATTCACACCTTTAAAACCCAACAATCCCTCACATGAATAGGGAATGACTATTGTTAAAACATATACATGAAAAACTGTGTGATTCGTAAGTAAGGATTGATTGCATCTGAATAAGTGGGTTTTCCTTTGAACTATCCTTAGTGAACATATATAAATATACTCAGTTAATCGGTAGATTTGATATCTTTGAACCGTCGAGCTTTGGTGTATACCTAGACAACATAAGTCACACAATCAACCCTTGAACTGTTTTTGGTTCTCATTATTTTATTCGTTTCAGCCATGAACACATCTTGGTTTATAAGTGCGTAGAGAACTGGCCTTACCAGATTCTCCTTGAAGCGACTTACACTTCACACTTACATAGGTGATTTCTAAATATGTTATTCCGTAGATACACCATTTGATGTACACTGTATCAAACTTAGAAACCATTAAAAAGTCCTAATGTCTTTATCCTTGTTATTGAACATTGTCTTATCATGAGAATAGACCATAAAAAAAATATTTTGACAATGTTGAACCATCATCAATGACTTTTGTAACATCTCTCACCTAGAAATGACTATAAAGAGATTAAAATATGAAAATATTGATTTTTGGAAAGAATAAGGAAATCTGAAAATTTTGTCTAAAGTTAAGAAAGTGAGTTTTTGACCATTTTCAAACGGCCATAACTCCTAGCTCAAGAGTATTTACGAGCATATATTGATATGGTTGGAAATACCTTGGAGAGATCTTTCCAACGCTGCCGAGTTTGCGAAATTCCGACATCGTATGAGTGAGATATGCCTTCCGGAAGTTGGGCTGTTGGATTGAGGAAAGGCTCAATCCGGATTTAGGGAAGGGCAAAGTAGTCTTTTCTCTAATTAATTTCCTAATTCATTTGTAGGGATTTATTGGGGTAAAAGCTTATTTTGGTCAGATTAGAAAATTATATTCACGCTTAGGGCTTGGAGAAAAGAGCAAGGAAGAAAGAAAGGGAGAAAAGCCAAGATTCAGTCAAGCTTGCGAGTAGAATTTGTCGGGGGTGATCCCTATTAATATATGTGAGATCTTTCTGTGTTGGGTTAGTTCACCCACACACCAACTTGTTTCAATCCTTTGGTTTGGAGTTGTTTACATGTTGAAAAGTGAGGTTCTTGAAGAACAAATTGTAGAATTCTTGTTGGTTGAATTGTTAATGCTTGGGGGTTGATTTGATTCATGTTTCCGGGCTGTTTTTCGAGTTAGATTGATGGTGTATTGAGAGTACAATTGATCCTAAGTGTTTGGGGAAAGAACTAGGGAAGATTGGAGGGTTTAGAGATTAAAAACGAAGAAGAAAATCGGGGATTTTCTGGGCAAGGGCTTGGGGCGTCGCGCCTACCAGAGCACCACAAAAGTTCCTCTGAACTTTGGCCTCTGGCGCGCCGCGCTAGTCAGAGGCCTCTGAAGTTTGAGGGCTGGCGCCCCGCGCCTCTCAGAGCGCTAGGGATGCCAGTTCTCCCCATTTGTTTCCCACATTTCCGTACTAGTTCCTAAGTGATGTACTTATGTTTCCTAGTCGATTCTAACACTCTAAGGTACATCTAAATATCATGAAATCATCCACAAACATGAGATCATGAACCTTGAATCCATAATCCAATTCAAGGAAAGTTAAGATCAAAGTCAAAGAAGTTAAGAGTCAAGTCTAGAAGTTAAGAAGCAAGTCAAAGTAAAGTTTCTTAAAGTTTTCAAGAGTCTTTATTAAACATTTTAACTTCGTTTTAAGGCTCAATTTTCAAGAAAAGCAAAGAGTAAGAGTTGAGTTCATTTCTCATGAAAAGCTATTAGGGAACTAAGTATTCCCAAAGAGTTTATAAATGTTTTCTCATTTGAACAAGAAAAGGGAACATCGATTCCAAAAGAGCTTTTAAGCTAAGTTTTGAGTACTTATCTCAATTCAAAGAAATAGTTTTGTTTTTACAAACATATGAGCTAAGTATATTTTGGGAGTAGTATTGAGCACCGATATGGGGATGCGAGTTCATATTAACGCAAGTTTCCATGAACCATGTAGCCATCATGGGTAGTAAATGATCATACTTTTTAGATCACTCCTTAAGATGCTTTTAGCATAGACTAGTGGATCCACTAAGTTAAGTGTTCTATATGATGGCAAAGCATAGGACAGTTCTGGCAGCGTGGGCAAGACGCTGTATCACCACTTAGGCCCATAGTGGTGGTTGTCGGTTAGAGAATCTCCTACAAAAGTTATATTACTTTTATATACAAGTAAAGTTGAGTTTGTTATTGCTTTATCTTTAACGAACTAAGTTGTTTACACTATTTTACAAGCTTTTTTATATATTGCATGTGTCTTATTGCCTTATATTGACTTCAGTTATCCGTGAGTTAAACAGAGCCAAGGTAAGTGTTCTATTGTACTCCTTTTAAGCGTAGGTTGTTGTTTAGCATTCCAACTCGCATACTCGTACATTCAATGTACTGATGCCAGTTGGCCTGCATCTTATTATGATGCAGACGCAAGTAACCAGGATCAGCATCCAACACGCCGTTGATCCAGTTGAGCACTCCAGAGTCAGTGGTGAGCCTTTTTGCATTCCGGAGGACTCTTTTATTTCGCTTTTCTAGTTTTCTTTATTAGGATGTTGTGAGGTCTATCCCAACATCCATCTCAGTATTATAGAGGCTTCATAGATAATCAGACAGTTAGTATTGAGTCCTTTATCTATGTATTTGCAGATACTTTGTTTTGAGACATAAGTTTCCATTTTGGTTAAGATGTTATCATTTAAACTATTACTTGAGTTTATTTTGTTGAGTTAAGTCTTCCGTTGAGTTAAGTAAGCCAGGCCAAGGGTTTGCTTGGGGCCAGCAATGGTCTTTGAGTGCCGGCCACGTCCAGGGTGTAGGCTCGGGGCGTGACAACTTTGTTTGATCTCCTTGAACCTAGATTTTGGGATCTCCAGTCTTCTAGGTAGAGTTACCGCCACAATGACTTGTCCTCGGCCATAGTATCATGCCCTTGGATAATCTATCAACTTCCTCTCTAGTTAGGCCTTTTATAAGTGGATCCGTCACATTATCCTTTGACTTTACATAGTCAATTATGATAATTCCACTAGAGAGTAGTTCTCTAACGATATTATGTCTACGTCATAGATGACGAGACTTTCCGTTACACATCATGCTCCATGCCTTACCTATTGAAAATTTAACTCTCACAGTGTATACATACTGGAGCTAAAAGGTTTGAGCCAAAAATCTTTCAAGAAATTTTGGAGTCATTCAACTTATTCATCGGCATTATCTAGAGTGCAAACTCAAATTTCATAGTAGAGCGAGCGATACATTTCTATTTTAAAGATTTCCAAGAGACTGCTTCTCCACCAAGAGTAAATACATATCCACAAATGGAATTTACTTCATGTGACCTGGTGATTCAATTTGCATCACTATATTCTTCCAATACTATTGAATATTAGTTATAATGCAAAACAATAGTTTTTAAGTATGTTTTAAATACTCCAATACTTTTTCCATTGCAGTCATCCAATGAGTTTGATTGAGATTACTTGTGAACCGACTCAGTTTACTAATATCACATGCTATATCTGATCGCGTACACTTCATAATATATATCATATTTCTCAATACTCTAGCATAATCCAATTATGAGTCACGTTTGCCTTCATCTTTTGAAGTACAAAGCTCACATTTATTAGAGTCTTGACAATATTGAAATCGAAATACTTGAACTTGTCAAGTACCTTTTCTATCACATCAGTAACTTCAATGTCTTTCATATCGAAGTTACTTTCTAGCATATGCTTAGTAGCATTTATGTCAGAAATGTCTCTTTTGATAATCAACATGTCATCAACATAAATACAAACAATGACCTTGTGATTTGGAGTGTCTTTAATGTAAAAGTATTTATCACATTCATTAATATTGAATTCATTTGCCAACATAGTTTGGTCAAACTTCGCATGTCATTATTTGAGCGCTTGTTTTAGTCCACAAAGTGTCTTAACAAGTTTACAAACTTTCTTTTCTTTATCAGGAACCACAAAACCCTCGGGTTGTTCCATGTAAATTTCTTCTTCCAATTCTCCATTTAAAAAAAATATGTTTTCACATCCATTTTCACGAATTTGAAGTCCATATACCGCAACTAGCGCAATTAACATCTGAATTGGTGTAATCCTAGTTAATGGCTATTATGTGTCAAAAAAGACTTTCTTATTGTCTAAAGCCTAAGACAACAAGTCTTGCTTTGTATTTTCCAATAGTTTCATCAACTTTCTTTTCCTTTTTTAGATGCACTTTGAACCCAAAGGTTTATTTCTTGGAGGAAGATCAACCAATTTTCAAGTGTGGTTGCTCAAGATTGAATCTATCCTACTATTGACAGCCTTTTTCCAAATAGGATGAGTCCACATAAGACCTATCTTCTTCGACTATATGGACTCATTTTCAAGAAGAAATGTTACAAAATCAAACCCGAAAGAAGTAATTTGTCCATTGACATTTACTACGCCTCTGAATATCTTTATTAAGTACATTCTCCTTTGGTTCTTTTCCAAGGTCGTTTAGACCCTTCACTTGACTATTCAACGGTTTGTACTTATGAACCATAAATCGACATGCTTTAATATTTGTAGCATATCCAATAAACATACAATCCAAAGTCTTAGGTCCTATTTTGACCCGTTTGGAAATAGTTCCCTCATTTCCATTTCTCATATAAAATAGATTGTATTGGAAATTGTTTGATCACTATCTTTCAAGAGTTATTGCTTGTATAAACTTTAAGGGACGATAAACAATTCTCTATCAGGATACAATAAAGCCTGAACAAACACAACTTTTTGTTGCTCCCTTTCTTAACAAACAAAAGTTTAATTTTTATTTTTATTCGTTACTCCTTTTACTAACAAACAAAACTTTTTGTTTCTCTCTTTCTGAACATACAAACCTTTTGTTGTTCTCTTTTGCTATAATGATAGCACCCCCATAAATTTTGTGGTAAACCTGACCTTATAAATAGGATATTCAACATTTCCTTCAAAGTTCGGTTTTTTTTCCTGTCAACAATTTCATTAGATTGAGGTTAGAATGTGCAGTAATTTGATGGATGATTCCATTTTTCAAATATATTTCTGCAAAAGAAGATTCATATTCTCCACAACTACCACTTCTAATCATGACAATCTTTTTATCCAACTGATTTTCAACTTCAGTTTTGAATTGCCTATATGTTTCTATTGCTTCATCCTTACCATTCAAAAAATAAACATAACAATATCTAGTACAATTGTCAATAAAATTTATGAAACATTTTTTCCTATCACGAGATGGTGTTAACTTCATATCACAAATGTTAGTGTAAATCAATTCTAAGGTATTAAAATTCCTTTCAACAACACATACTTGACATTTTGATTTATTGCACTAGAAGTTAGGCAAAACTTCTAAGTTGATCAGTTTTTACAAGGTTTAGTAATTGACATGTCCCAAGCATTTATGTCACAAACAATTTGATTCAAGCAAGTAAGAACAAACAGAAATACTAAGTTTGAAAAGACCTTCTGTGAGGTAACCTTTTCCCACAAATATTTTGTTCTTTACTTTGTATAACTTTCTCAAATACATACATTGTTTTAGAGTCAACACCTTGCCATATGTCCTTTTCAAAAAGACCTTTCCATAACATTCAATTTGTTATAGAATTACCCATGACCATAGTCTCATCGGTCCAATAAGGGTAATATGACCCAAATGTTTGTTTTACAACACAAACATAACAAATCACTTTTCACCAATGTTCATGTCTATATAAAAAAATATATTTTAATAGACATATCTTTTCATGAAAAATCACAATATTTTAAGTGAAACTTTTTCATCAAAGAATACAATTCTTTTTAACGAGTAATATAATTTTATGGTTTTATACTAGTTATATCATATACTAGTAAAGAGAGACTCAACGACCATAATATCAAATATACTCCAAGAATTTTGTGGGTCTAGCATACTAAAAGAATGTCATTAAATTTCATATCTTGTACTTTCAAATTTAAATTAGATAGTAAGTCTAATTTTGTCTTTATCACAAGTAAAGAACCCCCACATTTTAAATATGTTCTCAAAAATATTTTTCAAGTATTTGAAATTATTTTCCACATATTTTTCCCATGCTTTCATATTGTATACCATCGAAATACACATTGGAAACATGAAGCCTTCTTTTGGAGATTTAATCCATATAAACACTCATTGCAGGCACAAAAATCACTAATTTTGTGTCACTAGTGTTTTTTTTTTCACTTTCTATCACAATTAGATCGACCACTTAGTATTTAGAATACTAACAATAAAGATTCAATCTCTATACAACTTGTTTCTAGTTTAACGATGAAGTTCTTATATTCTACTAATCGTTAACCGAATGAACCTTGAATTCTGATGAAATTTTTATATTTTTCGAATCAGTTTCACATTCAGATAGAGTTGTAAACCAAAAATGTTTTAATCTCCAGAAATCTCAAATACAACACTGTTTCTAGCTAACGATGAAGATTTTATTTTTTACAAATCATTTAGCCTTAATATTCCTGATGAATATTTTGTACTCTTCAAGTCAGAATATTCATTCAAACAGAATATTTAACAGATTGGTGAAGTTTCTATATTCTTCAAACCAATGCACAATCTAATTTGTTTGTGAAGTTCTTATATCCTTCAAACCAAAGAATTAAAAAATCAGAGGATTTTAGTCTCCAAAAGTCAGACACAATCAAATTTCAAATGGAGTAGAAAACTACAAAAGTTTTTTTATTTCCTCTTCTAAACAGAATACATATTAATAGTAATAAATATATATTCTGAGATCATCACATAATGACCATCTATCCTAAAATTTATGAAATAAATCTCATAACTTATAAAGGATAGAAAAAAATAATAATCAAGGGAAATAAAGATAAAACCTGATTTACCCCCATTGAATCATATTCTATTTGTCAGCAATGATTCCATGCAAGTCACTTTTCTTGCTAATTTTTTCCTTCTTTCCTAGTTTCCATCATATTCCAATTTTCCTCAGAAGACATTGAATTTCAACGAGAAACTAAACTCATATTCAAATATTGTTAGGAGAAAACATTTGTTCATTTACTTCTTCTCATAGTTATATAAAATCAAGAATATAGAAAAAAATTTAAAGTGCATAGCTTAACCTTTATTCACAAAATAACTTTTCTTATTCAAAAGAAGACTGGAGGGGTACAATGCTTCAATGCACTTGGGAAGAACATAAAAATAATCTTACCCATCCAAGGAAAACTTACTACAGAAAATATACTCAAACATATTAAAGTAGTACTAATTCATCCCAACAGTCTTTTATCATATGATAAATTGTAACAGCCGTCAATGTGAAATAATTGAAGAGGCTTAGAATTGGAAATTTTCATTTTTGGAAAGAATTTTAAAGATCTGGAAAATTGGCGAAGTATGGGCAAAAGTGAGTTTTTGGTCAACTTTGAACAGTTATAACTCCTAGATCAGGATGATTTAGGAGTAGTTCCAATTATGTTTAGAAAGACCTTGGAATGATCTTTCCAACGCCACCAAGTTTGCTCGATTCCGAGTTCGTATGAGTGAGTTATGTCCTTTGAAAGTTGGGCAGTTGGCAGGGAAGTGAACTCCGTCTGGGAATTTTAAGGGTATTTTGGTCTCTTCCCTAGCTATTTCTTTTGGTTATATATTAGTGTTGGACTGAGTTTTAGATCAGTTTGTCTCATTTTAAAAGAGAGAGAGTGAGGGTTTTGAGTGAAGAAGAAGAGGAGAAGAAGAGGAGAAAGAGAAGATCAAGCAAGATTTCGTCTAGATCGTTGTGGATATCGTCGGGGGTGATCCCTATTAGGTATGTGAGTTCTTAGTGATGGGTTGATCCTTTCCCCCACACACCAAACTCGTTTTATTTTTGAGAAAAGATTGGTCATGTTGTTGAAGTTGTTGGGTTGTGTTGTTGGTGTTGTTGGTTTGTGTTGTTGAAGTTGTTGGTTGTGTTGTTGGAAGTTCTTGTTGGTTTAGTACATGATTTGATTGTGTTTTTGAGTTGAATCTCTTGTTTGTTGAGGGATTTTATGATCCTTAGTGTTGGAGTTGAAACCCTTGAAGTTAGGGTGGTTTAGAGATGGAGAAACAAGAGAGGAAAGTCGAATTTCGGGGAAAAAGGGGCTGGGGCGTCGTGCTAGCCAGCGCGCCCCAGCAGGGGCTCTGAAGTTTCCCCTATGGGGCGCCGCGCCTAGCAGTGCGCCCCAGCAGATCCTCTGAGCACCAAGGGCTGGCGCCCCGTGCCTTGCAGAGCGCCAAGGACGCCAAGTTTTTCCCATTCCTTCCCCACTTTCTCATGCATGTTCCTAGGTATTATACCTATGTTTCATAGTTGTTTCTGACACTCCAAAGTACGTCTAAACATCAAGAATCCCTCCATAACATGTGATCAAACACCTTGAACTCATAATTCCAATTCAAGGAAAGTTAGATTCCAAGTCAAGTGAAGTTAGTTTCCAAGTCAAGTGAAGTTAGATTCCAAGTCAAGTGAAGTCAAGCTTAGAAGTAAGTAAGTCAAAGCAAGTATTTAAGGTTTTCCAAGAGTCTTCATTGAATATTTTAACTTCTTTTTAAGCCTCGAGTTCCAAGTTAAATATAGAGTTCCAAGTTAAGTATAGAGTTTCAAGTCAAGCAAAGAGTCTCAAGTTTCAAGTCAAGTAAAAAGTATCGAGTTTCAAGTTAAGTCAAGAGTTTCGAGATAAGTCAAGAGTCAAGGGTTGAGTTCATTTCTCAAAAGTTATTAGGGAACTAAGTATTTTCCAAAGAAGTTTATAAATGTTTTCACACTTAAGATGAGAGGAAACTGAGATTCCCAAAAGAGTTTTGAACATTTTGAGTACTATCTCTTTTTAAGAAAAGATGAGTTTTGCAAAAGAGTTTCTAAGATATGATTAGTATGACAAATCGAGTATGTCATCAATGTTTAAACAGTATGGTCTCTAGATATACCATCAATTTTTAAGTAGTATGAATATCCCGAGTCATCAATGATCATATTAACATATGGTTTTGAGATGTCTTTTGTTAGAAAGAGTTTTCAAGAGCCTTTGAGCTAAGTTTTGATTAATTATCTCAACAAAAGAAAGATGCGTTTAAAACACTTATGATCTAAAGTATTTTTGGGAGTAGTCTTGAGCACTGAATTGGGGACACGAGTTCATATTAACTCAACTCTCCATAAGAACCATGTAGCCAAACATGGGATTTCTCGGATCATACTTTTTAGATGATCACGAAAGTTAAGCTAGTGGATCCATTAAGCAAAAGTTAAAGTTAGCTTCCTATATCACGGCAAGGTATAGGATGGTCCTTGGGCAACGTGAGGTAAAATGTTGTATCACTACTTAAGCATGTAGTGGTGGTTATCAGTTAGAGAACTCCCACAGTAAAAAGAGCTTGGTTCCTCGAGAAGTTCTGCTTAGTGTGGATGGGGGTATGGGACTTCATTTATGCATTGCACAAGTAGACTTCGAAAGGAAGCATGGTATTTTCATGATATTATAAATATGATTTTTACGTCATGTTTTAATAGTTTTGCAAGCTTTATATATTACATGTGTCTTATTGCTTTATATATTGAGTTCAGTTATTCTCGAGTTGAACAGAGCCAAGGTAAGTTCTCTTCTACATCTCTTTTCAAGCTTAAGTTGTTGTTTAGCGGTCCAGCTCGCATACTCGTACATTTCAGTACTGATGCCAGTTGGCCTGCATCTTGTTATGATGCAGACGCTGGTACCTAGGATCAACATCCATACGCCGTTGATCCAGCTGAGCACTCTAGAGTCAGTGGTGAGCCTCCTTGCATTTAGGAGGAGTCAATTATTTATGTTCTTAAGTTTTGTTTTATTAGGATGTTGCGGGGTCTGTCCCAACATCCCTCTCAGTATTTTAGAGGCTTCATAGACAGTCAGACAGTCAGTTAGTTAGTTTGAGTCTCTCTTTTGTGTATATGTATAAATATTCTATTTTGAGACTCGAGTTGCCTTTTTGGCCAGATTTGTATCATTTAAGTTGTCTTATGACCTTTCATTACATTGAGTTATGCTTTTGAGATAAGTTTCCGCTGGATTAAGAAAGCCAGGCCAAGGGTTCGCTTGGGGCCAACAATGGTTTCCGTGTGCCAGTCCCGCCCAGGGTGTAGGCTCGGGGCGTGACATAAAATAATTCTGTTTTTCTTCTTTTTCTTTCCAACAAAAGGAACACAGAAAATAAAAGTAATTTCCTTACCACAGAAAATACCATCAATTTAAATTTCTTAAGCTTGTTATCTCATGTATTCAGAGTAGCAAACCAAAAATAATAAAAGATGAAAAGAAAAAAAATAAAGAACTATCCGAGTCCATAGATTCCACTGTGTGTCCTTAAGAAATTTAATCCCCTCAAGTACCCGAGGTTGCAAATTAATTCCTCCCAAGATAAAATGGATAAACCATTAAAGAAGTAGCGGTACCTCAAACTTTAATAATTTCAACGAACTCAAAATGATAGCAATGAATCACACACACAGACACGATCGATTTTATTTTGTAAGAAATGTATGCAAGAGAAGGGAAGAATTCGATGCAGAGAAATGAGAGAAAACCTCTCTATTTATAGCCAACAAAGGGTAAAGGTCACAACTCTTAGGAAAGAAGACAACCTTTTAGAAAGGTCACAACACTTTGGAAAAGACACAACCTTTCAAATGGTCACAACCCTTTAGAAAGGACACAACCTTTCATAAAGGTCACAACCCTTTGGCATAGTCACAATCTTTCAGGAGAGTCACAACCCTCCATTTCCTGTTCACACCTTTAAAACCCCCAAAAAAAAAAAGGTTTGCAAAAGACCTTCAAACAGCATATCCTCCGTCATATTCTTTTTTCCATCTACATTATATTTCTAATTAAAAAAGAAATAAAGCTTTTTTTGACTGTGTTGCAGAAAATAATTTCCTTTAATTTTCGTAGCATAATAGTTTTGCATCACAATGATTAACTACTTTTTTTTCCCTTCCATTTGACATATAACAGAAAAGAATCAAGTGGTGAGAAATATTTCAGGTGCTTGAACCGATTTTATAAATGATCAGTCATATATTTGGATAAAATTGTGGAAGATGATTTTATAAATAAACAATTATCTATTTGAATAAATATATTGAAGCTGATAATATGCCGTTAGTGTGTGTTGATAAATACATTTTCTATTAAAATAACTCAAGTATATATCACGCACTGATTTTCATTGACATCACTGCCATATGCGTATATCACGTGGTATATATCATATATAAATCACAGATTATATATACAGATATATATGGTATACACGCACTGATATAGCTTATAAATATTTTAGATGAATTACTCATGTGGCTAGCTTCCCCTGAGTCAAAGATTCAAGTATCTACCCCTAATTGCAATGATGAAAAGCCACAAAATTAACTACAAATCTATAAATAAACCTTAAAAAATGTGCATTCAGAAATCTCTCCATAAGAAACATCATTATTGAGCCTAGGAGAGATATGACTATTTGGAATTTGAAGAGACGTGAGATGTTTCTATTGCTTCTGAGTAAATACATTATACATGTGCTGAATGATCAACAAGTTGGGATGTGTAAGCTAAGAGTATCGGAGTAAAACTATCAACATGGACACAAAAGCTATGGACACAAAAGCTATGTGTTTGGTGTAGTGGTAATTCATTCCATTTGAATGAAGGAGTTTTTCTAACTTAAATTTATCTAATATTGCAAGAGATCCTTTTCTCTTTATTAATAAAACTACCCCTAGGCACACATTGCCTAGCGGAATTGCGTAAAAAAAAAAAAAGAAAAAGAAAAACGACTCATCTGTTAAGGTAGAGGAAAAAGGATGAACTTATAACACTTATTCAGAGTGTGTACTGACTTCTTGCAATATTTGCAAAACACAAAAGGACATGCTTCGTTTCCTTAAATTAGACTCTTTGAGTAAAACTTCTCTCGGCACCAGAAGGAGCATACGAGGAAGAAGATGAAGCTGATTTAGTGGAGAAGCCTGAAAAATGTGAGTTCTCTCTCTATTTCTCGTCATGTTTTAACACGGAGTAAGATCTACTAATAGAGGGAAGGGGAGATATCATAAGTATATTGCTCTTAAATGTGGAGGAGAAATCATTCAACCAAGTTAGGAACCAAAAGAACTTCAGTTCTTCTACAAACTTGGGCAAGGCGCCGGCCACAAGAGCATATATGACCACTACAAAACAAACTAGGATGGTATCATATGAAAGTATTCTTATGTAACGTCGATCCTGACTTGGACGCCAATTGTTCAGCTTCATCATGCTTGAATGTCTTAAGTTGTAAGGACTGTTTTTTGTTGCACACAAATTCACTAAATTAATACCATACCGCACGTGTTGAAAGGTGCAAAATGATTTTAAACTGCCACAGATAGTTAATCAGTTCGGGTTAGTGTGATATGCAATCTGGAACAAATGACGACACTTTTGAGTAATATGAGAGAACTCAAAAGGCACCATCCAACTTTTATTTTGTCCTACACTTTTGCTAAATCAATTCTGTTTTGCAACAGACTTGGGATCTGAAAATTTACTAGCCTAATTAAGTAAGACTGGCACTAGGAAATCGAAAAGCCACACGAAAGCAAAAACGACCATACATATAACATAGAAATGTCGATATGGACAAAAGAAGAGGAAAATGAGGAATATGACCAAGGATATGCTCTAAAGGAGTCAAGTAACACACTTCATAGTCACAAAAAACACCTAATTAAGTGATACTAGCATTCAGAAACCGAAAAGCCACAAAATGAAATGGTAAAAGGGATACGAAAGTTCCCCATTTTCTGACCCTAGAAAAAGCAAGAAGACACAAAAAGGGCAGGATATGCTGATTCTCTATGGGTTTATGCCGTCTTTTAAACTGAGAAGGAATGATCTATATAAGCTTGGAAGGCTCTGCTGTGATGAAACAGAAGCAGAAAAATGAGAAAAAAGAGAGTTGGTGAATAATAATATATTCTTGAATTATAAGGAAAACAGTAGTAGGGCTACTCTCTATTGGCATGCAGTGATATATTTAAGCTGACATGCCAAAGGAGAGCTGCCCTGTTACTGTCTCTGCTTAGTGTAACTCTGATGCAATACATACTGTATCCGCCACTGGTAAGTCACTATGTTCTTCTCTACCAAGAAGAAACAGTGATAGGGATACTCTCTATTGGCTTGAGGTTATTTATTCATCACATATTTCATATGAAATGCTGAAGGAGAGTTGCGCGGTTACTGTTTCTGCTTAATGTTATAACTCTGATGCAAAAGTTGTTTACATACTCTATCCACCCCTGCTGAGTTAATATGTTCTTCTCTAAAACCTGAAACTAAATTTCCATCAGGGTGGCACGATGTACTTGATGCTACTATATATTTGTTGATCACAACGTAGATTGCAAGAAGGCATATTTTGAATATTCCTAGTCTGCAATATATTCTTTTACTCCATGATAGATCCAAACGGTAAAAGACTCCTATGGTATACTAATTTTCCAGTAAAAGTTCCTGGATGGTGTTGTACTAATCCTTGATTTTTTATTTTTAAATTTTTACAACACTGATTGACAGAGCATTGTCAGTCTTGACACAAATTACGGGGTTTTTCACATAAATCACAGATGATCGTGGATTATATATACAGATATAAATGGTATACATGAGATATATGGAAATACAAATGATATACACGGATACAGCTTATAAACACCATAAATGGAGTCATGTGGCTAGCGGCCCCTGAGTCAAAGATCCAAGTATCTACCCCTAATTGCAATGATGAACATGCATGAAAAAACACAAAATTAAGCACAAAAAATAAAATTAAACCTGCAAAATGAGCCTAGTCAGAAATCTCTCCAAAAGAAATATCATTATTGAACCTAGGAGAGATGACCCCTATGTAATGAATGTTCATCTCATCCCAAATGCTACACAGTCTAGTGAAATATGAGGCAATGTTTGAAGTTCTCTGGGAAATGAAACTAACGTCATTTGAGATTGAATGAACATGGTGTTGAAATTTGGTAGAATCTTTTTATTTTTTTTCTTTTTAGTCTAAAAATATTTTATAGTATTTAATTTCCTTTCAAGTCTAGGGTTCACATTAATTGCAAAATATTTAGTTTTATTTTAGTTTAGTATCTATAAGGATTCTCCTTAATTATTTATAAATAAGGATGTACTCTTCTATTTGAATCAATGCAAGAATCAATACAAAGAGTTATCATTCATTCTCTATTCTAGTTTCTTCCATTCTATAACAGTGGTATCAGAGCCTTACATTGATCTTAATGGATCTGTGAGTTCGTTGAAGAACTTTCAACCACTTTTAATTCATATCTATTTTCAACCCAATTTTAATCCGTGCATTTATTTTTAACGCAGGGCTACTTTTAACCAATTTTTAATTTATACTATTTTAAACCTTATTTTCAAACCATAGCAAACAATACTCTTTCTTTCAATGCCCCACAAACCTTCAATGGTAAAAATTATCAAATTTGGGCCGTTAAGATGAAGTCTTATCTTGAGGCTTGTGATTTGTGGGAAGCTATAATGGAAGACAAACCCATACAACAACTCTCTGAAAAACCTTCTGATGCTGAAATCAAACTTCACTCAGAAGAGAAAATCAAAAAATACAAAGCCAAAATTGTAATTCAAAATTCAGTTGCAGATTCAATCTTTTCTAAAATCATTACATGTGAGACAACAAAAGAAGCTTGGGAAAAACTTGAGAATGAGTACCGGGGAAGTGAACGAGGCAGACACAATCAAATTCTGAATTTGAAAAGAGATTTTGAATCTCTTAGGATGCAAGAGGGTGAGACTATCACTAATTATTCTGACATAATTTCTTTGATTGTCAATAGAATCAGGTTGCTTGGTGAGGATTTTAAAGATAATAGAATAGTTGAAAAGATTCTTGTAACTATTCCCAAGAGATTTGAGTCTAAAATCTCTGCTTTGGAAGAGTCTAAAGATCTCTCTACCATCTCTCTTGTAGAATTGATAAGTGCTCTTCAAGCACAAGAACAAAGAAGAGCTTTCAGACAAGATAAAATTGTTGAAGGTATCTTTTGTGCAAACTATCAAAAAAGAAAAGTTGATTATCCTCCTTGCAAATATTGCAAAAAGAAAACACACTTGGAAAAATTCTGTTGGTGGAGATCTGATGTATTATGTGGAAGTTGCAAACAAACATGTCATGTTACAAAAGTGTGCAAGTTCAAAGACACTCAAGATAAACCACATGCATTATTAGTAGAAGAAGAATGAGAGGATGAATTCTAGTAATTGCCAAAACAAAAGTAAGTAGAAGATATTTTTGAAGAATAATTAAGTGTTCAAACTCAAGTTAGATACACCAACTTGAGTTTGAGGGGAATGTTGAAATTTGGTAGAATCTTTTTACTTTTTTCTTTTTAGTCTAAAAATATTTTATAGTATTTAATTTCCTTTCAAGTCTAGGGTTTACATTAATTGCAAAATATTTAGTTTTATTTTAGTTTAGTATCTATAAGGATTCTCCTTTAGTTTAGTATCTAGAAGGATTCTTCTTTAGGAAGGATTCTCCTTAATTATTTATAAATAAGGATGTACTCTTCTATTTGAATCAATGCAAGAATCAATACAAAGAGTTATAATTCATTCTCTAATTTCTCTTTCTAGTTTCTTCCATTCCATAACACATGGACCTATTTGATTGCCCAAAATCTCTCATTAATGTCCAACAACGTTTCCCTATTAGCGTCATATACCCTTAAACACTAGTAGAAATGTTCCTAGATAAGGAGTTAGTGATCCAAGCAATCATCATATCGTTGAACCTTTTCCAAGTAAGGGTAATCTTCAACTTAGAATAAATGCTAAGATCAGTCACCTTGCGCAAAATAATACATCATCATGAACGCCTTAAATATCACAATAAGTCCATTGTGAAACTTTTGAATCAGAAGTAGAATAGAGTAAACCCCCGTTGAATTAAGAATTGAACCCTATCCAGATATTTTTTTGGAAAATCAATCAAAATATAACAAAATCTAGCTTCGAGGATGTTAATGATGTTAGTGTATTTCACTTCATGCCTTAAAATGCTAGATTACACCTAGAATATATACACAAAGCTAGATACAAAAGGTCAAGAGCATATCTAATCAGATCATGCCTTTTACCTACAACTCCTACAATTTTTGACTATTATCCTACACACTTACCTACAATATATGACTATTTCTTACACACAATCTAATAGTTGAAATACTCTTTGACAATATCTTAACACTCCCCCTCAAGCTGGAGCATACATGTCAGATGCTCTAAGCTTGCTGCAAATGTATTCAATCCGAGTTTCTCTAAGGGACTTGGTGAGAATATCTGCCAATTGGTCATTTGAACCAACAAAACTGGTGGCAATGCATCCGAACTCAATCTTCTGCCTGAAATGACAATCCACCTTTATATATTTCGTTCTTTCATGGAAAACTGGATTTGAGGCAATATGTAGGGTAGCCTGATTGTCACATATAAGCTTCATCTGTTTGAATTCAACACATTTCAACTCTTGAAGAAGTTGTTTCAACCAAATAAGCTCGCATGTAGCAAGAGCCATAGCTCGATATTCTGCTTCTGCACTAGATCTGGCAACGACATCTTGCTTTTTACTTTTCCAAGAGATTAAATTGCCACCAATCATGACACAATATCCGGAAGCAGAACGTCTATCTGTTGGAGAACCTGCCCAATCCGCATCAGAATATCCAACGATGTCAGCGTGACCTTTGTCTTCATGTAACAATCCCTGTCCTGGAGATCTCGATGTATATGAGGATGCGAATCATTACGTCCCAATGATCTTTACATGGAGCTTGGAGAAACTGACTAACCACACTTACTGCAAATGAAATATCTAGGCGTGTGATAGTGCGATAATTCAATTTACCAACCAGTCTTCGATATCTACCAAGATCATCTAATGGCTCCCCCTGTCCTGGAATGAGTTTGATGTTTGGATCCATATGAGTGTCAATAGGTTTGCAATTTAACATGCATGTCTCCTCCAATATGTCCAAAGCGTATTTTCTTTGTGAGATAGAAATACCTCTCTTGGATTGTGCTACCTCAATTCCCAAAAAATACTTTAACTTCCCCAAATCTTTGATTTGAAAGTGACTGAACAAATGCCGTTTTAGCTGAGATATTCCTTCCAGATCATTTCCAGTTATGACAATGTCGTCAACATAAAAGACCAAATACATTTTCTTTTCTGGACCACTATGTTGATAGAAAACACAGTGATCTGCTTTACTTTGAGACATCCCAAATTGTTGGACAACAAAGCTAAATCTGCCGAACCATGCTCTTGGAGATTGCTTGAGGCCATATAGAGAACGTTTGAGACGACATACTAAATTCGACTCCCCTTAAGCAACAAATCCAGGAGGTTGCTCCATATAAACTTCCTCAGCAAGTTCACCATGCAAAAAGGCATTCTTAATATCTAGTTGATAAAGTGGCCAATGATGCATTGCTGCCAAGGAAATAAGTAGTCGGACTGATGCAATTTTGGCAATGGGAGAGAATGTATCATCATAGTCAAGACCATAAATCTGGGTGTACCCTTTGGCAACAAGACGAGCTTTCAGTCGATCAATTGTTCCATCCGAACCCACCTTTACTGTATAAATCCATTGACTTCCAACAGTAGGTTTCCTTTTCGGTAACTAGACCAATTCCCAAGTGTTATTGGTCTGTAAAGCATTCATCTCTTCAATCATAACATCTCTCCACCCTGGATGTTCCAATGCTTCACTAACAGTCTTTGGTATAGGTACAGTAGATAAGGTAGATACAAAGGTATAGTATAATGGGGACAACCGATGATAACTTAGACAGTTATATCTCTCTGGTTGTTGATTTCGAGTAGAACGTATACCTTTGCGTATGGCAATTATTGGCGTTGTTGCATTTGATGAAGGCATGCCTGGAGTAGGTGACGAAAGAGCAAGAGATGAGTCATCAGGAGTTACCAATGTATCTGGACTAAGAGTAGTACTATCATTGTTATCACTAAGAGGACGAGCACGTTGGGTGTATACTTGAAGAGGAGGATGAGTGGTTTGAGGGTTGTCTGGAAGACTGACTTGTGGTAGAGGAAGTATAGGTATTGGCAGAATTTGAGGAATTGAATTTCTGCTTGTAGTGCTTGGCGTAAAATAGGGAGATGTTTCAAAAAATGTTACATCTGCAGTGATAAAATATTTATTTATTTTTGAATCGTAGAACTTGTAACCTTTTTGGTGACGATAGTATCCTAGAAATACACACTTAATTGATTTTGGTTAGAGTTTGTCATTTCTAGTACTTTGGTCATGGACAAAGCAAGTACATCCAAACACTCTCAAAGGTAGATGATAGGGATTTTGACTTGGAAAGAGAATTGAGTGAGGACTTTGATGTTGCAACATAGTGGAGGGCATGCTATTTATCAAATAACAAGCAGTGAGAACGGCATCCCCTCAAAAGCGGAGAGGAACATGATGATGTAAAAGCAAAGTACGAGCAATTTCAATTAGATTCCTATTTTTATGTTCGGCTACTCTGTTTTGTTTAGGAGTATATGCACAAGAAGTCTGGTGAGTGATTCCTTGAGACGACATGAAATTGGAAAAAAGAGATGATAAGTACTCCTTGGCATTATAACTGCATAATACCTTTATTGAAACACTAAATTGATTTCTTATCTCAGCACAATTTTTTTGAAAAATAGAGAATACTTCAGAACAATCTTTCATTAAAAATACCCATGTGCAACGGAAAAAATCATCAATAAAGGTAACAAAATACTGAAATCCTAAACTTGAATCAACACGACTAGGGCCCCATACATCTGAGTGAACAATGTCAAACATATATGTGGCCCTATTATTGACTATTTTGGGAAAAAAAGTGCGACTATGTTTACCAAGTTAACAAGACTCACATTCAAAAGAAGACAAAATGGAAAGACTAGGAATTAATTTCTGAAGCTTTGCAAGACTTGGGTGACCAAGACGGTTGTGGAGAAGATCAGTTGAGGTAGTGGAAGTGAAGGCAACTGGTGGTGGTGATTTTGACATGTGATACAGTCCCTGTGACTCATATCCTATTCCAGTCGTCTTCCCCGTTCTCCGGTCCTGTACAACAACAGAGTCAGCCAAAAAAGTGACACCACAATTGAGGTATTTGGTTAATTTGCTAACAAAAATCAAATTAAATGGGCATTCAGGAGCAAATAAAACTGAGTTTAAAGTAATAGAGGGATGAAGTTGCATATCCCCTATTCCTTTTACTGCAGTTCTTGATCCATTAGCAAGAGTAACTGCAAGGTTGCAGAATGAATAAGATTTGAGAAAAGATTATGATTACCAGAAATATGGTTAGATGCACCGGAATCCAATATCCATGGGCATGTAGGTGAAGACCTGGTTAGATAAGCAAAGGAATTACCAGTTTGTGAGGTGCTAGATAAAGGTGACTGTTGTGTAGCCGTTTGATACTGCAAGTAATCACTATAATTTTCTCCCGACATAGTAACAGAACTGGCCAGTTGACCACATGTGTCGTTGTGGGTCTAAACCATGTGAGCCGTACTCCGATTGTTAGTACGTGGTGGTCGACCATGCAATTTCCAACAAGATTGTCGAATATTGCCTGACTTGTTGCAGTAGTTTCAATATGGTCTAGAGTTTCTATTGTTCCCCCTTTGATGGACATTTTGTTCCTGTGGATTTTCATTCTTTACAGCTAATACAAATGTCTCAAAGTTATTGGTATTGCTTGTTTCTGAACCAATACGTAATAATCAGCTAAAATGTCGATTGGGGAAGGAACTGAGGAACTTGCCAGGATTTGATCCCTTACAGAACTGAGATCAGATCGAAGTCCTTTCAATGCTAAAACCATAAAGAACTTATCTCTTTGTTGCTCTTGTGTGGTGACACTTTCAGAAAGTGGCATGAGAAAAACAAATTGATCTTTCAAGGTATCTATCTGTCCTAAATAACTCGCCATATCTTGATTAGTCTGCTGAAGTTGGACTAAGTCTGAGACAACCTTGTATATACGGTTGATATCATTTGTATACAAAGTATTAGCTTTAGTCCAAACTTTATAACAAGTTTTACAAGATTGAAACAAGTTGAGTAATTTAGGATCCAAAGAGTTCCATAAAAGATTGCATAATTGAACATCAATTCGACTCCACTTAGTCCTTTCACTAGCAACAATATCACTAGTAGGTTTAACCAAATGATCTTCATATCCTTGTCCCATAAACTACATCTCAACAGATGAAGACCATGGTGTGTAATTATTACTACCTTCCAATTTCATGGTAGTAATAACATGAGAACTAGAAATAGAGGAAAACATCGATTTGACATCACCTGAAGGTGCAATTTTTTCAGAGACATTAGTTAGAGATTCACCTTTCTCTGACATTATGACTTCAACAACTAAATGAAATACAACAAAAAAAAAAGTACTTTTTTTTTTCAGATCTGACTTTAACAAAAAGTTTACCAGAAATAGGAAGAAACAGCCTATAAAAATGACTATTTTTGTTTTCTTTTGCTTGAAAATTTTTCCGATTGCTGAGAATTATAAGGGATATGATGGCTAAGACTAGAATGAATGGTTAACCCTCACAAACTTCAACTGTAAGTTTGCGATGGCTTTGAAAAACCGGCCGGAAGTGGCTTCTAGTAAAAGAAAAAGGAACTGTCGGAATAGTCTGGAAGATCTGTTAAAACAGGAAAAAAGAATTAGATAACAACTTGAATCTCTACAAAAATTGCAGAGGATCTGATACCATGTTAATGATGTAAGTGTATTTCACTTCATGCCTTAAAATGATAGATTACACCTAGAATATATACACAAAGCTAGAAACAAAAGGTCAAGAGCATATCTAATCAGATCATGCCTTTTACCTACAACACCTACAATATTTGACTATTATCCTACACCTAACTCATAACTGAGCTATTGGACTTTGCAAACATAACTGGAACTACACCTAACTCATCTTGAGTTAGGAGTTATGACTGTTCAAAGTTGGCCAAAAACTCACTTTTTCCCATACTTAACCAATTTTTTTCCAGATTTTTAATTCTTTCCAAAATGACTATTTCCAATTCTAAGCCTCTTCATAGTTATTTCAACTTGCCAGATGTTACATAAGTGTATTTCACTTCATGCCTTAAAATGATAGATTACACCTAGAATATATACACAAAGCTAGACACAAAAGGTCAAGAGCATATCTAATCAGATCATGCCTTTTACCTACAACACCTACAATATTTGACTATTATCCTACACACTTACCTACAATATATGACTATTTCTTACACACAATCTAACAGTTGAAATACTCTTTGACAATATCTTAACAGAGGATATGATGCTCTAATGCGAGGAACAAGTATAGTTCATTTGCCTGCTATGTTACCGTGTTAGAATTAGACTTGCAAAAATTAGATGGAAATTTCCCTTGTGGAAATGCCCCCGCTTAGCGAGAGAGAAAAAGAAGATTATATAAACAAAATATTAGTGGAATTGAGAATGATTCATGTATCAAACTGTATTTCATAAATGAATCAAGCATTTGTAGTTACACATAAAATGGCTAAGAATAAAACTACTAGTCTAATGTTACAACTGTAAAATGGTCTTTGAGTTGCACCTGAACCAGTTGGCCTTTTCCGAATCAATGTTGTGCTGCCCAATATCATGATTATTTCAAACCAATAATATAAACTAAACTAATTCAAACTCCAGAATAATTCCCTGAGTTTGAAATGTACATTTGAAACTTCGGAAAATTTTCAAGTTCCTTTGGATAAGTCACTTTGTAACTTTTGATACATTTTCCTGATAGAAAATTGTGTAATCTGCTGAACCTCATCTATTCTGTAACCTGAATTTCCGAAGTGTTAATTTCTTAGCTTTGGAAATCTTTTGAACCATCCAAGCAGCTTGTCTGAGATTTACAATTGAGTTACATTCTAATTCATCAGAACTATGTATAAATATTCAGTTAACAAAAATAGTTTGAGGATTAAATACAAAAAATAGAATGTGATATCATTCATAACGCTATAACTGCCACTTAAATTAAAATGTTTATTTGAATATATACATCTCACAGTTGTATTCAAATCAATTGGTGGGTTCACAACAAAGTAAACAAGACTTGATATTTGGAATAACACGAGAACAGAACGACTCACTATGGATAACTAATTAACTAATGCTTTGTAATTTAATATGAAAATTAGAATGTAATAACATTCATCATGCTTTGTGATTTGATTTGAAAATCAATGTAGACGTTGAAGAAAGTAGAAAAATAGCTTCAAGACATCACACTGTATTAAGAGTGCCCGAAGGACATGTAGATTAAGCAGAGACAGTAACAGGACAGCTCTCCTTTGGCGTGTCAGCTGAAATATACAATTGCATGCCAATAGAGAGTAGCCCTATCACTGTTTCCCTTATAAATTCAAGAACATATTTTCATTCACCAACTCTCGTTTTCTTCTTTCTCTGGTTCAACACAGCAGAGCCTTCAATGCTTTTATAGGCATTCCTTCTCAGTTTAAGAGACGGTATAAACCCTTGGAGAGAATCAGAATATCCTATGATTTTGGTTTTAGTTGTGGTTTGCGGATATCTTCTTGCTTTTTCTAGAGTTAAAAAATGTGGTAACTTTCTTATCCTTTACAATTTCATTTCCTAAAAGCACCTCCTTTAAAAATATTTTCATCAGATTCCATCTAGAAAAAGTTGCTGAAAGTTGATGCTGCATGATTTTATGCCTTTGAAGTGTGTGCCATTTGACGCAAGGAGAGAAATACAGTATATCCTTTCATCATATTCCTTATTTTTTCTGTTCTTTTCTCTTTTACATTTCCATGTTATGTTTTCTATTTGGTTTTGAATTTTGATATTTGTTATTCACGTGGCTTTTCGATTTCCCTAATTCCACTCTTGATTATGTTATGGAATTTTTAGGATTCCAGCTCTTTTAGAGGCCAGGAAATGAAGAGTACTGCTTCCTTTGCCTGACAGTTAGACATAATAGAAGTTCGAAAAAGGTGCTTGTTGAGTTCTCTCATAAATCATGATAAAAGTTCGAAGTGTGTCATCATTTGTGCCAGTTTACTTTTAAGACAGTTGAAGCTGAACAAGTGCAGCAGCATATATCAATACAGTCAAATTCTGGATGCTATATAATAAGACAAGTAAAAATTGAAAAAGACTTCTTTTCGAGAGACAAACAACTAGTAAAACCATTTAAGTTTCTTCCACCAGCGCCAAAAGTCTCTCACGCCAAATAACAGTTATAAAATATTATCACATTTTACTACATAATACTCCTCTGTCATTTAGGGAAAAAAAAAGGAATAATACATATATTGGACCCTAAACTTGGCTTCAAATTTTAACTTTGACCTCCAATTTCAAAGTGCACAAACAGACACTTTAACTGTCCAACTTTTAAATAAATAAACACACAATTTTTGCAGCCAAAGAGCGTGAAATGAAAACGCTTCAATGTGTATTAGTGAGCCACTCAATGGCTGCCAACTAATTAAATATTTTACATGTCATTTTAGAACTAAAAAAAATCAAAATTAATTTTAATTTATATACAAGAATCAAAATTAATTCCTCCTAATGGTTTTTAGAGCTTGGAGCTCATTGTTTGATGGAACTTAGAGGTTTGTTGATGGCTGGCTTCTTGGTTTAGGTGTTTTTGGTTGTTGGGTCTGTTTTCATGGGGTTTGGGGGGTCATTTGGATTCTCACCGGAGATGGCGGATTCGATGGGTTTGGGGTCGGGTATTTGGTGGGTTTAGCGAGCTCGAAGCTCGTTCGCTTCATGGGTTGTGCTCCAGTGTGAGGAATAAGGAGAACGGCTGGGTATTTAGTGGCGTTTTGCCTGAAAAAGAAGAAAATGAACGGAGGTTTTGGGTTGCCAGATATTGGCCGGAATCCGGGGGGTAGAGTTGTCATTTTGTCACGCCCCGAGCCTACACCCTGGGCGGGACCGGCACCTGGAGACCATTGCTGGCCCCAGGCGAACCCTTGGCCTGGCTTTCTTAACTCAGCGGAAACCTAACTCAACAGAATAACTCAACGTCATGCAAAGACATAAACAACTTAACTAATAAAAATATGGCCCAAAGGGCAACTCGAGCCTCAAAATAGAATATTTACATATATATATATATACATATACATGGATGAGAGACTCAAAACTAACTGACTGTCTGACTGTCTATTGAAGCCTCTAATAAACTGAGATGGATGTGGGGACAGACCCCGCAACATCCTAATAGAACAAAACTAAGTACACAAAATAATTGAGTCCTCCGGAATGCAAGGAGGCTCACCACAGACTCTGGAGTGCTCAGCTGGATCAACGACGTGCAGGATGCTGATCCGGGGTACTTGTATCTACATCATAAAACGATGCAGGCCAACTGGCATCAGTACATGGAATGTACGAATATGTGAGCTGGAAAAGCTGAACCACAACTTAAGCTTGAAAGGAGAACAAGAGATCACTTACTTTGACTCTGAACGACTCATATACATAACTGGACTTAAAGTAAAGCAATAAGACACGAGCCACACATATAAAGCTTGTAAAAGAATGTAAACAACTTAGATCGTTAAGGATAAAATGACAACAAACTCCACTTTTCTTTTTAAACATAATACAGCTTTTGTGGGAGGTTCTTTAACCGACAACCACCACTACGAGCCTTAGTGATGATACAACGTTTTACCTCACGTTGCCAAAGGACCATCCTATACCTTGCCATCGATATAGGACCTTACTTTTGCTTAGTGGATCCACTAGCCTAATCTTACGTGATCATCTAAAAAGAATGATACGTCACGTCCCATGTTGGCGCATGATTCTTATGGAGAGTTGAGTTAATATGAACTCGTGTCCCCAATTCGGTGCTCAATACTACTCCCAAAAATACTTCGGCTCATGCTTTTAAAATAACTTCTTTCTTTGATTGAGACGATTACTCAAAACTTAGCCCAAAGGCTCTTTTGGAAAACATGGCTCCTTTCTTACTTAAATGTAAAAACATTTAGAACTTCTTTGGGAAGTACATAGTTCCCTAATAACTTTGGAGAAATGGACTCGACTCTTTACTCCTTACTTTACTTAAACTCTTTACTTTTGACTTGACTTGAAACTCTTAACTCAACTTGAGACTTGATACTCTTAACTCAACTTGAGACTTGAAACGACGTTAAGACGTTCAATAACGACTCTTGAAAAGCTTTAAAGACTTGCTTTGGCTTGCTTAACTTCTAAGCTTGGCTCTAACTCCACTTGACTTCTAACTTCACTTGACTTGATCCTAACTTTCTTGAATTTAATTATGGATTCAAGGACTTGATTGGTATTTGGAAGGACCTCGTGGTGTTTAGGAATGATTTGGGAATGATTGGGACAGCCAAACTAAAGAAAATCTTCGAACATAAATTCTGAAAACAGTGGAGTCCGCGTCCTGTCCGCGACGCGGAGCAGATTTTGTTCATAGAGGGAACAAGTCCGCGACGCGGACGTGCTCCTCGCAAGCTGCCCGACTTTCTCCTTCACGTCTCCAACTCTAAATCCTCTAACCTCAAGGGTTCCAGCCCCAATCACTTAGAAACATAATATCCCTCAACATTCAATAGAATACCACTCAAAAACACAATCCAATCATGTTCCACAACCCACAATAATTCCAACAACAACAACAAACAACTTTAACAACATAACCAAATCTTTCTTAATGAATAAAAGGGGCTAGGTGTGTGGGGGAAAGGATCACCCACCACTAAAAGCTCACATACCTTGTTAGGGATCACCCCCGACGAAAATCCACGATGATCTTGGTGGAACTTGTTGATCTCCTCGATTTTCCTCTTCTTCTTCTCCTCTTCTTCTCTTCTTCCTCTCTTCTTCACTCTCAAGCCCTAGCCTTCACTCTCTTAGAATGGAACAAAATGATCCAAAGATCAGCCCTATACAACAATATAATCCCAAAAGAATTGGCTAGGGAAAAGACTAAAATGCCCTTAATGATTCCCGGACGGATTTCCTTGTCAACTGCCCAACTTTCAAAGGCCCTAACTCGCTCATACGAACTCGGAATTGAGCAAAATCGGTGGCGTTGGAAAGATCGTTCCGAGGGCTATACAACCATAACTGGAAATACTTCTAACTCGTCATGAGCTAGAAGTTACGATGATCAAAGTTGGCCAAAAACTCACCTTTTCCATACTTAGCCAAAATTTTCCAGATTTTCAAATCCTTTCCAAAAAATGAAAATTTCCAATTCTAAGCCTCTTCAATTATTTCACATTGCCGGATGTTACAATATCTCCCCCTTGGGAACATTCGTCCTCGAATGAGGTTACTTTTACAAAACTAAGGGTGTAACATCAAACTCAAACACCCAACAAGCAATCATGCAAACAACAACAACAACAACAACATGCCCATTATATATTAAAGAGCACTAAGAAGGAAATTAATACCTTAATCCGCATTCCCTCCGGATTCAAAAAGATGAGGATATCTCTTCTTCATGTCTTCTTCGGCTTCCCAAGTGGCTTCCTCAACAAATTGGTTCCTCCAAAGGACCTTGACTGATGCCACATCTTTCGTTCTCAACCTACGAACTTGGCGATCTAAAATCTGAACCGGCACCTCCTCATAAGATAAGTTATCCTTGATCTTAACACTTTCAGTCGGTAGGATCAATGAAGGATCACCTATGCACTTTTTCAACATAGAGATGTGAAATACCGGATGGACCGCTGCTAGCTCTTGTGGTAGCTCTAACTCGTAAGCCACACTGCCGACCCTCTGGACTATGAGATAAGGTCCGATATACCGGGGACTAAGTTTCCCCTTCTTACCAAACCTCATAACCCCCTTCATGGGTGAAACCTTAAATATACCCAATCATCTACTTCAAACTCTAACGCCCTTCTCCTAACATCAGTGTAGGATTTCTGGCGACTCTGTGCCGTTTTCAACCTCTCTTGAATCACTTTCACCTTCTCCATAGCTTGGTGAACTAAATCTGGTCCTATCAACCGTGCTTCACCAACTTCGAACCATCCAATAGGAGATCTACATCTTCTCCCATATAGAGCTTCGTATGGAGCCATCTGGATGCTAGAATGATAACTGTTGTTGTAGGCAAACTCAATGAGAGGTAGGTGATCATCCCAGTTGCCTTTGAAATCGATCACACAAGCTCTCAACATATCTTCTAAGGTCTGAATAGTGCGTTCTGCTTGCCCATCAGTCTGAGGATGAAATGCAGTACTTAAGCTCACCTTTGAATCCAAACCCTTCTGAAAAGATTTCCAGAACTGTGCACCTCTATCTAAATAATGGAGATTGGCACTCCATGAAGTCTCACTATCTCTTGAATGTACAACTTGGCATAATCTTCTGCCGAATGGGTAGTCTTTACCGGTAGAAAATGGGCTGACTTTGTCATTCTGTCGACAATCACCCAAATAGAATCATGCTGTCTGCGAGACCTTGGCAACCCTGTGATGAAATCCATATTGATCATCTCCCACTTCCATTCCGGAAGCTCTATATTCTGAGCCAAACCACCGGGCCTTTGGCGTTCAACTTTCACTTGTTGGCAATTTGGACACTTAGCAACGAACTCTGCAATGCCCTTCTTCATGCCATTCCACCAATAAAATTCTCTCAAGTCACGGTACATCTTCGTGGAACCCGGATGAACGGAATATCTGGAGCTATGAGCTTCTCCATAACCCTTTCTTGGAGTCCATCTACCATAGGTACACACAATCTACTTTGATATCTCAAAACCCATCTCCCCCTTGTTCAAATGCTAATACTCTTTGCTTTTGAACATTTGCCTTCAACTCAAGCAAAATGGGATCTTGATCTTGCTTCTCTTTCACTTCTGACATCAACGATGACTCGGCCTTGCTCGTCACCGCAATTCCTCCTTCTGCGGAATCTGTAAATCTGACTCCCAGACATGCCAGTCTGTGCACATCTTTTGCAACTCTCTCCTTCCTTCTTCAATATGGGCGGTGCTACCCATAGACAACCTGCTCAAAGAATCAGCAACAACATTAGCCTTACCTGGGTGGTAAAGAATACTCAGGTCATAATCCTTGAGTAACTCTAACCACCTCCTCTGTCTGAGATTAAGCTCTTTCTGAGTAAGCACATATTGAAGGCTCTTGTGATCAGTGAATATGTCGACATGCACACCATACAAGTAGTGACGCCATAACTTCAAAGCAAATACTACAGCAGCTAGCTCTAAGTCATGGGTTGGGTAGTTCTTCTCATGAACCTTCAACTGTCTGGAGGCATAAGCGATAACTTTGCCATTCTGCATTAAGACACAACCCAAACCAACTCTAGATGCATCACAATACACCATAAAACCTTGAGTACCTTCTGGTAGCGTCAAAACTGGAGCCGTAATCAATCTCTTCTTCAATTCCTGAAAGCTTTTCTCACAAGCTTCAGACCATTGAAATTTCGCGGCCTTCTGAGTCAACTTTGTCAAAGGAGATGCAATAGACGAGAACCCCTCAACAAACCTTCTATAATAACCAGCTAAACCCAAGAAACTCCTAATTTCAGTTGGAGATGTGGGTCTAGGCCAATTCTGCACAGCCTCAATTTTCCGAGTATCAACTTTAATTCCATCACCGGACACAATATGACCTAGGAACGCCACAGACTTAAGCCAAAACTCACACTTAGAGAACTTGGCATACAACTCCTTGTCTTTCAAAGTCTGAAGAACTATTCTAAGATGGTTAGCATGATCTTCTTCATTCCTTGAATAGATTAGTATGTCATCAATAAAGATAATAACAAACATATCTAAATAAGGTTTGAAGACTCTATTCATCAGGTCCATGAAAGCAGCCGGCGCATTGGTCAAACCAAAAGACATGACTAAAAACTCATAATGACCGTATCTGGTTCTGAAAGCTGTCTTTGGAATATCACGTTCCCTTACTCTTAACTGGTGATAACCTGATCTGAGGTCAATCTTCGAAAAACAAGTGGCACCCTGAAGCTGATCGAAAAGATCATCAATCCTCGGAAGAGGGTACTTATTCTTGATGGTAACCTTATTCAACTGGCGGTAATCTATACACATCCTAAGGGAACCATCTTTCTTTCTCACAAACAAAACCGGAGCACCCCAAGGTGAGACACTCGGTCTAATGAAACCCTTCTCTAGAAGATCTTTCAACTGCTCTTTCAACTCTTTCAACTCTGCTGGTGCCATTCTATAAGGCGGAATAGAGATAGGACGAGTATCTGGTATGAGATCTATGCCGAAATCTATTTCTCTCTCGGGAGGAATTCCGGGTAGATCATCAGGAAAAACTTCTGGAAACTCTCTTACTATAGGAACCGACTGAAAATAAGGTATCTCAACACTAGAGTCATGAACTCGGACTAAGTGATAGATACAACCTTTGAAACTAACTTTCTTGCCTTAAGGTACGAAATAAAACGACCCTTGGGCACTGCTGAACTACTACTCCACTCTAAGATTGGCTCACTCGGAAACTGAAACTTGACCACTCGAGTTCTACAATCTATCGATGCATAACAAGCATGAAGCCAATCCATACCTAAAATGACATCGAAATCTACCATGTCTAACTCAATCAAATCAACCATGGTGCTCTTGTGATTGATAGAAACAGGACAATCACGATAAACTCTTTCAGCTAGAATAGATTCCCCAACAGGTGTAGAGACACAAAAGGGTTCACAAAGTCTTTCAGGAAGAACATCAAACTTATTCGCAACATAAGGAGTTACAAAAGATAAACTTGCTCCTGGATCTAACAAGGCATATACATCAAAAGCAAAGACTTTGATCATACCAGTGACAACATTCGGAGAGTTCTCTTGCTCATGGCGACTGGTGATAGCATAAAGGCGATTTGCTCCTCCACCGGTACTAGAAGTAGCTCCTCTAGGTGCCATCCTGTCTGGGGGAGCAACTGATGAAGATTGGGTCCTACTACCCAAACTTCCACTACCTTGATTATTCTTAGGGCACTCCTTCACGAAGTGACCCTCTTGCCCACACTTAAAACATCCTGTCTGGCCATCACGACATTTGCCTGGGTGGGTTCTACCACACCTAGCACATGCAGGAAACAAACTGCTTCTTTGTGCCACACTACCTGAGGACTGTACTGGTCTAGCCTTGAAGTCCTTCGAATTCTGGCCATTATGACCACCTCTGTACCTTGGTGCGGGTGCGCTAACAGATGATGGAGCAGGTCCCTTTTGCCTTTCTTGGAAGGACGGACGATTCACATTACCTTTCTGCTGCCCAGGCTCATTACCGGTCTTGGCTCTCTTACTCCTGAACTCTTCCCTATCCCTCAGCTTCTCTTCCTCAACCTGCTGTACATAGACCATTAATCTGGATATGTCCATGTCCCCGATAAGCATTGCAGCCCTACCTTCCTTACTCGACAACCGAGACAGCCCAGCAACAAACAAGCTCATTCTATTCCTCATGTCCGCAACCATCTCCGGAGCATAGCGGGAAAGTTGGGTGAACTTCAGACTGTATTCGCGAACACTCAAGGGCTCCTGCTTAAGGGTAAGGAACTCACGTACCTTGGCCTCTCTCAATTCTCGAGGAAAGAAATGCCCCAAGAAAGCTTCCTCAAAATCGGCCCAACTCGCCAATGGTGCATTCTCAACTCTACCCCCTTTCCACTGGTCAAACCATGTTCTAGCAACATCCTTCAGCTGATACGCAGCTAGTTCAACCCGCTCAGTGTCTGCTACATGCATTACATCAAAAATCCTCTTCAACTCCTCAATGAAGTTCTCTGGGTCCTCATAGTGCTTGATCCCATGAAACTCGGAGGATTCATCCCCAAGAACTCACGGATCCTTGAAGTGTCAGCTCCTTCATGTCGAACTCCCCTTTGCTGACCCACCTGATTGGCTACAGCTTGACTCAACATCCTAATTGCCTCTCTGAACTCGGCATTAGAAACTTCCCCTTGATCTTGCACTCCCGGTGCATAGGGTAACTCTTGCTCATCAACATAGCGTCTAGGAAGACGCCCTCTACCAACTCTTCGTGGAGGCATGACTATCTGAAAACACGCGCAAGCACGGATTAAAAGGAAACTCTTTAGAGATCAACTCTAGCGCACGAGATGAGTATGAAAAAAAATGGGAAACTTCCTAAATGTTGTAGGCTCCCAATTATAGATGTGGCGCGCTTCACACCGATAACTAGGACTCTACAGACACGGCTTCATAGACACCCTAGGACTCTTGAACTCTGTGCTCTGATACCAAGTTTGTCACGCCCCGAGCCTACACCCTGGGCGGGACCGGCACCTGGAGACCATTGCTGGCCCCAGGCGAACCCTTGGCCTGGCTTTCTTAACTCAGCGGAAACCTAACTCAACAGAATAACTCAACGTCATGCAAAGACATAAACAACTTAACTAATAAAAATATGGCCCAAAGGGCAACTCGAGCTCAAAATAGAATATTTACATATATATATACATATACATGGATGAGAGACTCAAAACTAACTGACTGACTGACTGTCTATTGAAGCCTCTAATATACTGAGATGGATGTGGGGACAGACCCCGCAACATCCTAATAGAACAAAACTAAGTACACAAAATAATTGAGTCCTCCGGAATGCAAGGAGGCTCACCACAGACTCTGGAGTGCTCAGCTGGATCAACGACGTGCAGGATGCTGATCCGGGGTACCTGTATCTGCATCATAAGACGATGCAGGCCAACTGGCATCAGTACATGGAATGTACGAATATGTGAGCTGGAAAAGCTGAACCACAACTTAAGCTTGAAAGGAGAACAAGAGATCACTTACCTTGACTCTGAACGACTCATATACATAACTGGACTCAAAGTAAAGCAATAAGACACGAGCCACACATATAAAGCTTGTAAAAGAATGTAAACAACTTAGATCGTTAAGGATAAAATGACAACAAACTCCACTTTTCTTTTATAAACATAATACAGCTTTTGTGGGAGGTTCTTTAACCGACAACCACCACTACGAGCCTTAGTGATGATACAACGTTTTACCTCACGTTGCCAAAGGACCATCCTATACCTTGCCATCGATATAGGACCTTACTTTTGCTTAGTGGATCCACTAGCCTAATCTTACGTGATCATCTAAAAAGAATGATACGTCAAGTCCCATGTTGGCGCATGGTTCTTATGGAGAGTTGAGTTAATATGAACTCGTGTCCCCAATTCGGTGCTCAATACTACTCCCAAAAATACTTTGGCTCATGCTTTTAAAATAACTTCTTTCTTTGATTGAGACGATTACTCAAAACTTAGCCCAAAGGCTCTTTTGGAAAACATGGCTCCTTTCTTACTTAAATGTAAAAACATTTAGAACTTCTTTGGGAAGTACATAGTTCCCTAATAACTTTGGAGAAATGGACTCGACTCTTTACTCCTTACTTTACTTAAACTCTTTACTTTTGACTTGACTTGAAACTCTTAACTCAACTTGAGACTTGATACTCTTAACTCAACTTGAGACTTGAAACGACGTTAAGACGTTCAATAACGACTCTTGAAAGCTTTAAAGACTTGCTTTGGCTTGCTTAACTTCTAAGCTTGGCTCTAACTCTACTGACTTCTAACTCACTTGACTTGATCCTAACTTTCTTGAATTTATTATGGATTCAAGGACTTGATTGGTATTTGGAAGGACCTCGTGGTGTTTAGGAATGATTTGGGAATGATCTGGGACAGCCAAACTAAAGAAAATCTTCGAACATAAATTCTGAAAACAGTGGAGTCCGCGTCTTGTCCGCGACGCGGAGCAGATTTTGTTCATAGAGGGAACAAGTCCGCGACGCGGACGTGCTCCTCGCAAGCTGCCCGACTTTCTCCTTCACGTCTCCAACTCTAAATCCTCTAAC